>NW_021938789.1:7908184-8538302 GCF_001715985.3 Manacus vitellinus | reverse complement strand
TGGGGCTTATTTATTTATTTATTTATTTATTTATTTAATAAATGAATGAACGAACGAAACCGCATCGTTTGACTTTAATTCCGGCACGACGGAAGTGCCGCCGCAACGTCCACGGCACAACATCCCTGCAAGTGCTGCGAGGCAGAAACTCCGCGTTTCTATACAGCGCAGGCATCGCCTGCTTTTCAAGCCCTAGGTACTTCTGCCGCACTAACGTTTAAAGAGTCACATGAAACATTTCCTTCGGCAGGAATAACTGATTGTAGATACTCCAGTCAGAGTTGCAAAGAAAGGCAGAGAGGGAGCAAAAAAAGTCAGATTCTGAGGTTGTGCTGCTCTCCCTCGCATTGCAATGATCACCGACGCAGCCCAATGAGTAGTCAGCGACACAGAAGCCCAGAGAGGGTCACACAGACACGCATGTTTCCAGTGGGACAGACAGATTTGTCCGAGAGCTGATGATTATCAGCGGGAGGGTCACACGTCCGAGCATGTCGAGGCGTTACCCAGGCCTTCTCAGTGCCCTTGGTGAAATACGTCCCCAGTTTGCTAACCCTGAGTGCCTCTACAAAACCCACTCGTGAACTCGTTTCTCCGCTGGGCACTCGGATAGCGGCTGCCGGCGGAGGTGGGGCGAGAGGACCTCCGTGTCAGGGGGACAGGGATGTGGGCGGGGGGCACCACCGGGACACTGCCGTCGAATCCCGGCTCGGAGCGGCGAGAGGGAACTGTCATCAGCGGGAAAGTGCTGAATCCATCCTGACCCCCGCCCCGGCCCGGCCCCTGCGCGCCTTCTGCCGCAGCCAAACGGCCCCGCCAAGGGCAAACACACCGACCTCTGCTTTGGACAGCTGGGGTGCAGGAAATGGGTTCTCACAGCCTTTTTAATGGAGCAAGTGGAAAGATTAAGCCATCAATATACTTTAAAATAAGGACTAGAGGGATTGCCTGTCTGAGGTTTCTCGGCTCCCGGCGAGGTATTTTGATGAGGAGGTTTATTTCTAGTTAAACTTCCAAGGCATGTCTGAGGTGTTATTGCAGCTTCCCCAAGAATTAAACAAAATACTTTCTCAGCCCTCGATTTCGAGGTGAAGACGATGGAAAAAAACACCAGCCCAGTACATACTAAAAATCAGAGCACTGCCCGTCAGCAGGTACTGACTGACTGCCGGGAGCAGGGCAAGGCGATTTAGTCTGGAACGGCCCGTCCTGGGTAGCAGGCCAAACACACCGCAGGGGCCGGTGATAGTTCCAAGTCTGGGGGGTCCGAACTGCATCATGCAAAGGAATAGATAGACCCGCGTTCTTCAGCGGGAGCAGGACTGGGGCTCAGGCACTTGGTAGTACTAGGAAAGCCAAAAAGGACACCCGGGTAAGAATCCCCCAGATTCTGCAGAACAATAATTGCCAATGAGCTTCACTGAGTGTGGACATATAGGTGTTATTAAAGGGTCTTCAAAGTTTATTTTCCCACAGATCTTCTGCCAGGTGTCTGGACTCAGATAGCTTTGCTTCAGACAGGTTCAGTCTGGGGGTTTTGCCACGTTTTAGGTCACGTTTGCACCTTCTCCACTCCGACTTTCACATGCTCGTCCTCATTGATTATAGTGAGCTTCCTAAGCCAGAAAAAAAACCGCATGGGATTCAAGAACTAATAAATTTTTCTGTATGTCTTTGACAAGAATTAGGCTCTTCCTGCATGTATCGATCTAGCCAGCTACAGAGACTGGTGATACATGAATTTGGAGGGGAAAAAAAGGGAGAGAAAAAAAAAGGATGTATATGTTCATTCTCTGCTAGGATAGGAAAAGAAAAGCAATGTTCCAGCGACAGAAGGTTGCTTGATTTCCTTGATAAGTTTGTAAGATACATATTATTCTATGTCTTAAAACACCACCTTAAACTTAGATATCTCAGGAAATTGTGTGGAGCAAGATCTGTTCTACAGAGAGTACTGTCTTTTTATCCCTTCTGCAGAGTATTTTCTAGGTATTGTTGGAACAGAAAGGTCTCTAAGCTTCCTAGCAAGTGCTCCACAGGGGTATCAAGGAAAGCACGAAAACCTCAGTACTACTTGCTTTTGTCCCCTCCGCCAAGAGATCCCGCTGGACCAGCCCACAGTCCCCTGCTGGTACGCGGTGTCTGACACTGCCATCTTGTGTTCTACAGTTTCAGTTATTATTTACGAAACCATTTGCAGCGAAAGGGTGTAATCTGCAAACAAAAAGGTGTATCTGAGGCATGAGTTTAACATATGCTCTCAACGGGAGGTGCCAAGTAACCGTTTTATTTAAAACGCCAAATTTCAACATTTTAGCTTCTAGCTAAAGAGCAAAGTTGAAGCATATTTGAGCCTGTCGGATCTTCTTAAGGATGAGCAGGTTTTCTGTGTCTATCATGGTATAACTCAGGCTTTGTTGATCTCTCAGGTCTCCCCAGTGGCACTTTTCTGCTAGTCATGTTCACCATTCTCCAGGAAGAAACTAGCTGAGTTTATTTACCCTGTGTAGACACAAACATGAAGGTCATGTCAGAAGTTTTCTGAGTTTTTTCTACCTTTGCTACCACCACTGTAACCTCAAACAAATCTCTGCAGACTTGCCATCCAGTTTTGGCTTCAGTAGCTAAAACTTCCCGAAAGAGAAAAGCTAAGGAAAATCATTCAAATGAGGCAAGATGAAGAAATTTTACCCTGTCTTAATAATTTGAACCAACAGGCACAGACATCTGGCCAGTGAGGACAGATGGAAGTGAACCGAGGGTGATATGCCTGTTTTATACTCAATAATAAACACAAAAACTTTTTGGGGATATAGAAAGAGGAGAGTGAAGTGGTGACAACAGAGGCATCTCTGGAAATGCAGAAATGTCAAATTGTGCCTTTATTTTTTTTTTCCTTACAGAGAAGGCCTAATGGCATGTTAATGACCCATAGTTTATTTTATGTTTCCTGACTTTTTTTTTAATGTTATGACCTTGATTACTTAAACATTGTTTTCTTTCTTAATTAAAATAAGTATAGATTGCAAACCACTGTATCCCTTTAGAAGTATTAAAGTAATGTAAGAATGGTGTAATTAGAGTAAGTGATGAAAACTTTCTGGTCAGGACTTCAAAACATGTGAAATTAATAATGAATAACTTGAGTAAGGTGTTGCAAATAATGTTAATTAAAAATGTCCACATGCAGTCCCTCTGAGGGGATGTGAATAAATATCTAGCAGTTTCTATTTGGGTCAGTTTATATTGAAAATGAGGAAGTCTTTATAATTCATAACTCTTACAGAGTCTTTATGAATGCTTTTTCTCATATTTCCCACTGGAAACCATTAGATAATCTGTTTTTATTATACAGAGCCAAACATTTGGCTTAATATTTTTGTTTCAGAACAGACCACAGAATCATGGGGATATTAGCCATTCCATAATTTTTAGGGGTGCCTTAAAACCATGTATATTTATTCCTGTCTTGAGAGCTTCTTTAAGTTACAACCTTTGATCCTTGTCCTCCAAAAAATGTTACCCAAGATACATATAAAACAGGCATTAAAGAAGTTTCCTACTCTATGTTTCTTCATTGACCATCTACCTTACCACCCACCAATGCTGTGAATTTAAGAGTCTACATAATCGAGTCCATAAATTAACAAAAAAACCCAGACAGCCAGAGCAACCAAGGTGTGGATGGTACATTGACCTTAATGTTCTCATATTAGCACATTAAACAAGCAGAAAGGGAGTTTTTAATTATGCCTAGGCCTTTTTATGGCAACAAGATACATTTCTTTCCCTGACCTTCCTGCAAAGTCGGTACATTTTTGGGGCCAAACCTGAATTAAGAGAGATAGCAAAAGTGTGTGATGGAAGGATTATTCTGAATATCTCAGGAAGATTGTGAGTAGGAAGCAATGAACTGTAAGCATAATTCAAACTGGTGTTCAGTGTTTTAAACTATGAGTTATTCAGCATTTCAAAATGACAGCTTGTAAATGTTAATTTTACTAAATGCAGAGCAATAAAATTTTGTAAGTTTCTGTCATTTTGAATTTTAGTGACTCAGATTGAAGCCTCCAGCCTTTTAAATCACAGCTTGTGGGAGCACAGCTCTAAATCATCCATCACTCTTAAATTTGTGTGCTTTTGAAAACCTCATTATTGTCTTTGCTCACAAAATATCCTTGTCAGGATCCAGGTATGCATGTCTCATGTCAATGATAGGTTGACAGACTCATGCCCTCTGTTATGTTTACACTGTATATTGTATAAAGATTTCTGCTCTTCATTCTCACCAGGCAGAAAATAAAACAGGATTAGCAGTGATATCACCCTTCAGACCAGCCAGATTTTCTCCTTTGATCTCAAAAAAATTTCTTTGTATGTGCAGGGCAAGTGTCTGGCTCAAGGATCTTTGTTTCATTCTTGGGCAGACATTGGCTGATTCAGGACAAGTCAAAACATACTAATGCCTATCAATTAAAGCTGTAATCTAGCAGGGAATATCTTGGAAAAGTTCTTGCACGGCAAAGTGAGATCAGTAGAGATCTCTGGTAACATTTTACCGAATAACAGAGCTTGAGTAAGAGGCAGTTTTGCGTAGGCAAAGGATTGCAGGATCTTGGCCAAACAACTCAGACTTTTAAGAGCCCAATTTTTTTTCAGAAGATTACAGCTGCCACTGAAGAACTAAAATGAAGTGACAGAATTGCACAGCATCCAACAGGTTTGTATTTGCCAGTGGAGATCTAAAATTCAGCCCCTTTACTTGATGTGTTCCCTGCTATCTGTGTCTGTGGATGTATATTTGTCCATTTAGAAGGAACACTAACAACTCAAATATCACATTTTCTTCTAAAAACCTGTACTCTAATCACAAGGAACCATAGAAATGACTCAAAACATTTCGAATTGTGCTGAATGGAGAAAAATTTTAAAGAGACAGCACATCTAATTGTAAGTCCAAATCTCATTTCTCATAATAGTCTATTTTGTTTTAAATTATTTCATCAGGTCTATTTATTAAATATATTGTCAAAGTGAATACAAATTTTAGTGTGTTATTAACCAGTAAGAATTTTACCTGAGTAAAGTAAGGTAAAAACAACAGAAAATGATCCACTATTAGATGCTAAAAGGATATGTGGTGGAATTCTTAGGAAACTGAAAATAATACCTTAATTTCTCACTAGTAATAACTGTTTGTTCTGAAAACCTTAATTCAAATTTTCATCTTGGTCTACTTGAGTACAAAATTAGATATGCAAATTCTGTCACTGTTGTTGCTTTCAGTATTTTCTGCTGTGCTTCTCCAAAGTCTCTCTTCCTTAGTATTTTCTATTTTTATCATGTTGATAACACATCTCTATAGTTTGGCTCAACATAGATCTGAGATAATAATGCCATAAAGCTACTCCATCTCCATAAAGAACACTTACAGTTTTGGCATCAGTAAAAGAACTGCCCTCAAAGATGTAAAGTTTCCTGGGAAGACAGTAGTTTGCAAGCACGTAGGCTAGTATTGAGCAAAAGCATTTTGAGTGAGTCACAAATTTTGATACTACATCGGAATAAAACCAATACAAAGTAGGGTTTTGAAATCAGTTATCCCAGACATGTGATTCTGCTGGTCATATTCACTTATGGATTATTAGGAGATAGTTCTGATTTTAGTTTGTCATGTGCAATAAGAAAGATGGACAGAAAAGCTATCTGAAATATTACCTCTTTGTCATTCCAGCTGAGACACCTTGACAGTGAGCTGTGAACTTTACTGGGTTAAATAATGTAATATCTAAGAGAGCATGTTTATTAGAGCTACGAGAGGTCAGCTAATGAAACGGACTGAGGTGCCCAGCTGCCAGCCAGGACGTTGGCTCTCCAGTTTGCTGGATGTCACAGCAGCTGAAGAGCCTGAAGGGACTCGTGCCCAGCTCCCTGCTCATGCCATGGCTTAAGTCACTGACCAAGATGAGCTCAGGCAAAGCCGTGGTGTGGGTGCGGTGTGGGCGCATGTTCACTGCTGCCAAATCTCTTGCTGTGGTGGCAGCAAATCATGGAGGGGGTGTGGATGGTGACATCCTGAATTGCTGCAGCTGTTTGCTCCCTGAATACGAGTTGAAGCCCTCTGCCACACCAGGTAGTGATATGAATGCCTGTTGGGCACAACAGGTATTTCAAAGCTCATTAAGATGTTACATTTAGCTATTAAAATGTATTTTAATCATTTTCTGTAAAAGCACACTGGGGTAGTTAGTGTTTGCCTTAATTTGCTGACATGTGGCACTGAAATGGCACAGCTGATGAATGGCTGGATGGCTTGTGGAGGTAACACTAGGCTTATGCTTCATCCTCTCTAGTACTGTATCTTATATAGACTCACAGTAGTACATAGCTGAGTTAGAGGCTACTAAATGACACTTTACATGTATTTCAAATTAATTTTGGACTGGAGTAGTTGTCTTCTCAAGAAAATCATGCTTGTGTCTCTGCAGTCAGTGCAAGCCTACCTCTACCATGAAAGTTTTACAGGAAAGCGTGCATCTAATGATTCCAAACTGAGCTGTACACCTAACTGTATTGCTGGAATATTCATAGCAGCTAAAATTTGTAGTCAGACATGAGGATCTCAGTTCACCAAATGATGTACACAGGTATAGCCAATAGATAATATTTGATCCTTAAAAATTACAAACTGCAATCTAGGGAAAAACAAAGAAACAGAAATTTGCCACAGTCATGGGGGACAACCAAAGAACAATGAGATAATTTTATACAATATGGCAGACAATTGCACTGGATCATCAATACATTCCAAGGTACTCATAAATGAGGCTGAGCAGTGAAGGAGCAGAGGAGGAGGCCCTCACCTCTTCACATGTGAGTCCTTGTGTAATCAGACTGGTAATGTTTTTCCCCATACAGTATGGGAGCTTCTTGAAGACCTATGCAGATGCATATCCAAGTCTAGAGAGATCACATTCTGGGAAAAAAGCTCCTGGAACAGGGATTCAAATCACAAACCACTTATGTGCTATACAGAGATTAGTAAAATAAAGGCTGGGAGTCTGGAGAACTAATTAGGTTTGAGCACACTGAAAGCATGGTTGGTACGTGCTGCAGTGAACACAGAACTGCAGGTCATGACTATAATATGTGCAGATAAGTGTTGGAGAGAAATGTATATTTGGGGAGGTCGGTGTAGGAAACCCTGAGCTCTATTCTTGCCTTTGAGGCTGACATCACATATGACTTTGAACAGGTCAGTTAGACTTGTCAGAAAGGGAATTGCAGTGGATTTCCCACGTCAAGATGCATTCAACTCATAAGTGTGCAGTTCCTTGGATGAAGATCGATAATGAATAATTATTGCTGTGGAGGCTGATCATAAAAATGCTGAAAGGAATATATTCCCTGTCATGGGAGTCTTAAGAAATTATTTGCAATTAACAATTTCTTTAGAAAATTGAGTTTATCTTCTTGTGAATTGTTCATAAGTAGATCATAACTTCAGACTGATAGATTATATAAAGGCTTTAACTGATGTAGTTCCAAGGGATTTCTGTTGGCATACAGTTCAGTGTGAAAAAAATGTTCATAATGACCTCTATGCAAGTGAAAAATTGGATACATTATGACACAGGTTTACTTCATGTGTCAGATAAATGTGCCAATTGATTTCCTGGAAGATTTTTCAGACAAGAGTGGTATGGTAGTGTACTGCTTTTGTGTGGCCAGTTTTTGGTAGTGGGGGGACCTACAGGGGTGGCTTCTGTGAGAAGGTGCTAGAACTTCCCCATGTCCGACAAAGCCAACAGCAACCAGCTCCAAGATGGACCTGCCCCTTTCCAAGGCCAAGCTCAGGAGCGGCAGTGCTTGTGCCTCTGGGATAACAATTAAGAAGAGGGGGGAAAAAACTGCACAACTGCATCTGAAGACAGCAATGAGAATATGTGAGAGGAACAGCCTTGCAGACACTGAGGTCAGTGCAGAAGGAAGGGGAGGAGGTGCTCCAGGTGCTGGAGCAGAGAGTTATTCCCCTGCAGCCCGTGGTGCAGACCATGGTGAGTCAGGCTGTCCTCCAGCAGTCTGTGGAGGTCCACAGTGGAGCAGAGACCCATCTGGAGCCCCTGGAGGACCCCACACTGAACCAGGTGGATCCCTGAAGGAGACTGTGACCCTGTGGGAACCCCACGCTGAAGGAGGGGAAGAGTGTGAGGAGTCTCCCCCATCAGAGGAAGGAGTGGCAGAGACAATACGTGATCAACTGACTGCAGCTCCCATTCCCCGTCCTCCTGCACCGCTGCGGAGAAGAAGAAGAAGGTGGAGTATTCAGGAGTGAAGATGAGCCTGGGAAGAAGGGAGGGTGGGGGGATGGTGTTTTAAGTTTTGGGTTTATTTCTCATTTTCCTACTCTAATTTGGTTGGCAATAATTAAAACTAATTTTCGCAGGTCGAGTCAGTTTTACCCATGACAATAACTGGTGACTGATCTCTTCCTGCCCTTATCTCGACCCATGAGCCTTTCATTGTATTTTCTGGCTGCTGTCCAGCTAAGGAAGAGAGTGATAGAGTGGCTTTGGTGGGTATCTGGTGCCCAGTGAGGGTCAACCCACCTCAGGTGGATATCATCCTGTTCACAGACAGGAGCTACAGATTAAGTCAGAAAGGTGGAAATCAGTAGATAAGGTGAAGATGGGAGAACTAGCTAAAGAAAAAACCATGATGGATGTTATTGATAGAAGTATCAGGTTGCAGGGGATTGGCTAACTAAACAATAAGCTTCAGGTGCAATATTGTGCAATGCATTTCTTAATGAGCAGCCCAAAAAAGCCAGGATGAGTCTGATTAACTGGTAAGAGGATTTTTGGAAGCTATAGCAGAGGTTCAAGATACTGGGCCAAAAGAACTGTATAACTGTGGCCTGAAACCCTTGATGTGAGGTAAGATTCAGCCATAAGAAGCGCAAAGTCATAGGCTTGGAAACTAATAACCAGATGTTTAAAAGAAGATAAAACATTATATCTAACAGCTTAAAAGGAGAATGAGACGGCTACTAGATCTATTGGAAACATGATTTATTTGTAAAAAAAGCAGATGCAACTGTTTGCTCAGTAATAAAAGATGGGAAAGAAGAAGAGGAAAATTTGAGGTTATTGCATTTGCCTTCCTCAGCAGGCATGCTGGTGCTCTGTCTTCCAGGAAGTGTCTAAACATCTACCTGCTGATGGAAAGTAGTGAATTAATTCCCTTTTTTTTTTTTTTTTTTTTGCTTTGCTTTTGTGTGTAGCTTTGTTTCACTTATTAAACTGTCATTATTCCAATCTTCGTTTCTTGGTTTTGTCCTTCTGATTCTCTCCTTGATGCTGCTGAGGGAGAGTAAGCAAGTGCCTGAGTGGGAACCAATCCGTCAGGTGGAGTGTTGTGATTTCATCCCAGCCAGCAACCAAGCCCCTTGCAGCCGCTTGCTTACTACCCCACCAGCAGGACTGGGAAGAGAATCAGAAGGGTAAAAGCTGGAAAACTTGTGGACTGACATAAAGACAGCTTAGTAGGGAAAGTAAAAGCCACGCACACAAGCAACGCAGAAAAAGGAATTAATTCACTGCTTCCCATGGGCAGGCAGGTGTTCAGCCATCTCTGGGAAAGCAGAGCCCTGTCATATGTAACAGTTACTTGGGAAGGCAAACATCATCACTCCAAATGTCTCCTCTTCCCCCCTTCTTCTCCCCATTTTATATACTGAGCATGATGTTGTATGGTATGGAATATCCCTTCAGTCAGTTTGGGTTACCTGTCCTGGCTGTATCTTCTCCCAACTTCCTTGCCAGCATGGCAGAACAAAAACCAGAAAAGGTCTTGGCACAGTGTAAGCCCTGCTAAACAATAACAAAAGCATCTCTTTCATCATCACTGTGTTCAGCACAAACCCAAAACACAGCCCCATACTAGCCACTGTGAAGAAAATTAATTCTACCGCAGCCAAACCAGCAAATGGGGTCAACCCACCATATGGAGTTAAACCACCAGGCTCTAGAAAAAGCTTCCAGGAAGAGTGGTGAGGGTAAATAACTTTCCTGCTTGTGTGATGGAACTTGGTGTTTTCATTCAGGTATTCAATAAGATACCACTGATTCATGTGAGTTTTTCCAAACCTGCAGTACTACACGCTAAAAAAAAAATTTAGAATTATTTTCCATGCTGTTATAAAAAGAAAAAAAATGGCTTTTTATTGAACTGACAACAGGTCAAGACTGAGAAGGACAGCTTTCTCCATTATTACAACAAGCATTGTGGTTTGGAGACAAGAAACAGGAGTTCCCAATGATCCTCTGTGTTCAGGAGGGAAATTTCAAATTTGCATGACCCTATCATTAGAAGTTAGATGTACTTCTTTTATAAATTTATTCTTGTTCTGAAGATATTCTTGACCCTTCTCTTTCTCCAACTGTTGTTGTTGTTAGCCTGGTTGTTGCTGAGCTTCATAGTGTGCTTTAGTGAGAAAAAGAGTTTTACCACACTGGAAATGTGGTGTGGCTTTATTAGTAGATTCAGCTAGTGGAAAGACCAGAGAACTTGTTTGTCCATTCACACAACTGAAGAGAAGGTTTCCAATGTATTTTTTTTCATGTTAGCTGTGGGCAGAATTAGTGCTCATGTCTTAAATACCAGCCAGGTGTCAGTTAGCTATTTCCCTTTCCACAATACAGGGAAAAAGGTAGCACCTTACACAAATTAAAGAACTGCTACTCATATTACTCTTCTCTCCCCTCCCCACCACAGACAGTGTAGGAGGAGACAGTTTCTTTGGGACCACATACCTTGGTCACTTTTGCTGGAGGGAGGATGTGGTTAGCTTTCTCTTAAACATTTAGCTTGGCCTCCATAGTCTTGTGCTTGGTGAGCCTCACTGGTCCGGTTTTACTGGGTAGTTTGTGGGGAACAGCTGGCTAGCGGTTCTTCCCTGTTTTATTAGGCAATGTAGTTTATAAAAGTTGTGGCCTTCAGCTTAACCATATTCCTGTGTGGAAAGTGTTGTTCACTGCAGTGTCTGGGCCAGAGACATTTGCATCGCTGCAATCAACAAGCATTTAAAACTGTTGCTCCTTAAGTGACCTTAGGTTAGCAGGAAGCAAGATGGAAGAATGCCCTTCCAAAAGCAAGGATTTCCAACTTGAGTAGGAACCAGTTTTTACATGTATAAAAACAAGTGATTATTTACCATTTCCACTCACTTGTCCGTCTAGTCAGCCTCATTAATCACTGAGTTTCACTCAAGGCACAGTCATCAAGCAGTGCAGAAGAAAACACTATCTGGTAAAGACATTAGAGATGATATTGCTGAAGAAGAAACAGTTTAGATCTTATTTGCAAGTCTGTAGTGCAATTAAAAATAACAGTTGCTTTCTACTATGCTTCAGAGATGAGTGGCAAAATCAACATAATAATACAAATATGTTTTGTTTTGTTTTGTTTTTTTTTTTAAAACGCACTTTCCACTTTTCTGGCAACAATTTTGCTTTTCTTTTCAAAAAGGACACCTTCCTCATTCAAACAGATGTAATATAGCAATTTCCACCTTGAAGAAGAGAAGCATGTATGGATACCAGCAACAGAGACTTGAAATAGAAAAACTGACATGAAACACAAAATGGAATGTGTATAAGCACAGGAAGAAAAAGCAGAATAACAGTTAAAAGAATGGCTTGTATTGGTAACAGAGGACACAGCTCCTGTCAATTGCTCTGAGAAATGTGTTGTTTCCATCAAGCACTGAAGGTGATAGCACAGATGACTCGGTATCTAATGACCCTGCATTCCTGATGCCTGATGGCAAAAAGGTTGCAGGCTATTCCTTTTTCTGTTAGTCCAGAATTCCACCTCAGTCAGCCTGATTTCCACCTTTTCTCAGCCTGCGGGAAGCAAATGTCTATTTCCTATGTCATCATATGTAGGTAATGATTTTTGGTGCTTTTGAAGATACTTGCATGTAGGGAATGCAACCTTATACTATATTCTAAAAAAACCCTTCCACATTCATAAAGGTCTAGTTTGCACTTGTAAAGTTTGCATTTGCAAACACAGTTGACTGTATATGCAACAACTACTTAGTCAGGGTGACTTAAGAACAGGGCAAAGGAACCGAAACTGGAACTGTGCTATTTCTTCTTTAAACTGAAACTTATTACCAAAAATGGTTTTCTAGTTAAACTGCAACAAAACGACAGCAAAAAAAGAGACTCTCTCTGACTGCCAGCTCAAAAAATGTCATATAGCTCTTCCCTCCCTTTTTCTCAAGTATAAACATAGAAAACTGTTTACACCATTTGGTTTCACATATTTAGAAGCAGATTTAATTCAGTAAAAAATGATCAAGTAAAGTAATAGGCCAAAACCTGACAAACAATGAGTATGCAATTACTTTATTGTTTGTAGTCTAAATGAAATATGGGAATTTTTAAACTGTTGTCATCGCAGTTGTCATTAACAATATTCTGAGTTACCAGTGGATTAGCAGTGAATTTTCATTATAAAGAAATAATATAGAGTATATAGAAAGTAAAATAAAAAAAGAGCAAATAATAAAATACAGACTGAATGTAAAAAAACCAATATAAATTTATTTAACAATATATATTTATTTTCTGTGTCATTGGGTGACCCATGTATTTTTCAGTGAAAGCTCTATTCAAAGGCACTGCTCAAGGATTTTTTTCTTAGTATTGTAAAAATGCAGAATATTTTCAAATTATTTGTGTGCTGCCATCCATTATTTTTTTTCTTTTACTGCAGTGTTCTGTTTGCTAATTTCAGTGCTTTTCAACATGCTTCAGGGAAAAAAGAATACTTTACTTTACCTGTGAAGTATCAAGAAGTTCAAGACTAGCTTCTTTTCATCGATAAAATGCTACTCATATTTAGCAAACAACAAAGATTGCAATGACAAAAACATTTCCATTTGAAACCCTCCCTAGACAGAATGTGCTGGTAGCAACAATCTGTACCACTCCACATAAAATTACCACACCACCCTATTAATGTGCTTGCTGAACATTGCAAACAAGATGTATAAAGATTTGTAGCCAGACTGTTTGTCCTGTTATACCAGTAAAGTGAAATAATGGTAAACAACAGTCTCTGGTAGTTTTGTTGTTAATTAAAGCATTAACTCCACCGGGCAGCTTTAACCTTGTGCACTGACTTTTTAAAAAGATTTTGGTACATCCCTGTCATTCGTAGACTTGGGAAATGAGTCTTCTGTGGGCTAAGCTGTCTGATTTCATTACTATGCTGTCTCCTGGAGTAGTTTCTGTTCATCTGTCTTGGCAGTCAACAGCAAACATGCGTGTGTATCCATATCAAGTATTCTTTGTATTTCAAAAGTTATACCTTAATATATAACTGTTTAGTTAAATTTATCAGACACACAGGCTCAAGACAACTTTAAGGCCATAAATGCCATATTAAAGATAAAACAGTTATTTCTATATTTTTCACTGATTTAGGTGATGATGTTAATTTTTAATGAGCTTGGGTGATTTGAGGAGGAAAAATTAAAATAATTTAAGAAGAAAATTAAGTTTGGGGATGTGTATTATAACACACATTTCTTTGTTGTATTTCAAATGACAATATATGTAGCCTGGACACCTGGAGCACCTTGCTTTCTGATCATCCTGATTTTGCACCCTTAGCCTTTCATCTTGGGGCTTGAATAAAACCCTATTTCTCTCCAAAAGCATCATGAAGCTTTGAATTAATCTTTTATGTTTTTTTCTGACTGAGGTAGAATCTCAGGGATATGAACAGTTCCACCAACAATGTATATCAAACACATGTCTGCCCTGGTGTGAGATGTGGAGCTTTTAAATGTTTAATGACAATTGTACATTTGTTCATTATGTCACAAATCATAAAGGAAAATTTTATGCTTATCCCTGGTGTTCTTCCTTTGAAAAAATGCTGTTCAGCTGAGTCCTGATGCTGATCTTGCTGAAGTTCCTAGTTGAGAGAACTTGCAGTGTAATTAGGCAAAAAGATGATTTGAAGTGGAAAATAGTTGATGAGTAAGATGTTTAATTTGATTTTAAGTATGGAGTGACAAAGATGAGTATCTCTGGTCTGCCATCAGAAATTTAAGTCTTCTATGCTCCCCTCACCCTTTTTTTTCTTTTTTTTTTTTTTCCCCAGAATGTCATTGGGAAAGCATTTGGCCACAAACATTTGAATACATGAGTAATAAGGAACCTTCTTGATGCTGCTGAAAGTTGAGTAAAACAGTGTACTTGTAATATTGGAAATTTCAGACACACATTTCAAGAAGAAAGCATAGAGACTGAAACAAGTATGGTTTCTATTCAGGTATTACACAAAGTTGTTCTAAAAATTCTTTAAATCCATTGAAGTACATTTATACTTTAAAGAGTTCTAGCTGTCTCTATGTCATGTAAATAGTGTCCAAAGAATTGTTGTTACTCATCATACTGGAAAAATATGTCAAATAGGGCTTGGAGAGATTTGGTACTATTGAATATCAGTATTAATGACTTTTGAATAGGTAATATGGCTCTTAAAGTTGTGGATATAAAAAGTTGGAAGGGATGGCATACACTTTGGAGGAAAAGATTGTAAATAAAGTTATATTGACAAATGGTGCCTGAAACATAGGATGAAATTCAATGGGGAAAAGCAGAAAGCACTACAGTTAAACAGGAATAAAGCTTCGACGTGGGTGAAATTTCAATGACAGGAGAGGATTCAGAAGTATTTTAGTAAATCAGGATCAGTATGAATCAGCAATGTCATACTGTCAGAAAACAAACATCGTGCTGGGATATATAAACAGGAGTCTGTAAGACGCATGTAAGACGCATGAAGTAATACTTCCACTCTACTCAGTATTCCCAAGGCCTCAACAGAAGTACTGTATCCAGTTTTTGGCACACCACGGCAAGAAAGTGGAGAGAGGCCAAAGGAAAGCAAAAAGAATAATCAGAAGTTTAGGAAAGACAACCCAGGGAAAGACTGACAGAAGAGTAGTTGTTTAGTCTATGGGAAAGATGACAGGCTGAAGGCACAGTGAAGTTTTCAAATATGGGGAAGGCGAGAGAGGAGATTATAACCTGTTCTCTGTGGACGTGGTGCAAGATAAAGTAAACGGTCTAAAATTCAGCTTGGGCTATGTCAAGTTTTCTTAATGATTGCCTATATGGATAGAAAAGTTCTGAGATTGTGTAAGAAAGCAGTGGCATCCCTAGAATTGGGATTGTTCGGTCTGCAGAAAAGAAGGCTCTGGAGTGACGTTATTGGGCCTTTCAGCACCTAAAGGGGGTTACGAGAAGGCTGGAGAGGGACTTTATACAAGAGCATGTAGTGACAGAATAAGGGGGAATGGCCTTAAGATGAAGGAGAATAGTTTTGGATTAGATATTAGGAAGAAATTCTTTCCTTTGCGGGTGGTGAGGCACTGGAACAGGTTTTCCACAGAAGTTGTGGATGCCCTATCCCCTTAGGTGTTCAAGGCCGGGTTGGTGGGGTGTCCCTGGCCATGGCAGGACGGGTTGGAACTAGATGATCTTTCAGTTCCCGTCCAACCCAAACCATTCAATGACTCTATGATTCAGTTTTCACATCTATTTATTTAATTGCCACAACAAGTCACCCGTCGCACCGCGCAGCCCCACGCGAACCGGACGCGACCCCTCAGCGGCCCTCAGCCTCGCCCCCGCCCCGCCCCCCGTTGCTTGGTTACCGCGCGGGGCGTCACTGTGGGGCCGAGCCACCGCGGCGTGCGACTGGGAGACGGGCTGAACCATTCGCCTGGTCTTTGAGGGGGCTGCAGTGGGGGCGTCCCGCAGCAGCTGCTGGACTTGTTGCTGTAGCTACCGCCCGCGATCTACCGCCTTCCCCCCTTTCCTCGGCGCTCCTGTTGGTCTCGCCCCGCGCGGGCCATAGGGACGGCGGGCGCGCCGAGGGAAGATGGCGGTTGGGGCCCCTGCGCTGCTGCGGGCTCCGTGAGCGCCGCGCTCGCTCTGTGCCCCGTCCCCTTCTCGCTCCTGTGCCCGGCTCCTCCCGGCTGCCCTCCGCCTCTTCTCCTTCCCCGCCGGGGCCGTAGGGACCATGTCGGACTCGGAGGAGGAGGAGAGTCCGGACCGCCAGCTCAAGCTGGTGGTGCTGGGGGACGGCACCACTGGCAAGGTCAGTGCCGGCCCCGCCGGCAGCTTCCTCACTCTTCGCGCGGTTGCCCGTGTCCCTTCCGGCTTCCCTCAGCGCTCTCCCTTGCGATGAGGGAAGCAGCCCGCGCGGCTTCAGTCTGTCGCGCTGTCGCGATACCGGCTGGCTGCTCCCTCTCAGCTCCTGGCCCTTCCGGGAGCGCGGGCCTCCCGCGATGTCCGCGCGTGCCGGCATGCAAAACTCTCTGAGGGGCTTCCGCACCCGAGAAGGCATCATCAACAAGTAGACGTGCACGACTTTAATCCAATTTTCTTGAGCCGTAAGGAAAAGAGCGGCGAATCACGTAATTCCTGTGGTGCTGACGGAGTTTCCCGCTGATCCCCCTGCGCTGCTGGTCGCACGCCGGAGGCAGGAATTGCTGGGCTGGAGTCACTGGAATAGCCCAGAGTTGCTCTCGGTGGCCGCAGTGACCCGGGCCGGGGTCGGGGTCGGGGCCGAGCACAGGATGCGCGGTTCCCCTCGAAAGGACGAGCTGGGAAGGCTCCTTAGCTGGGTCTCCAGGCGCCCCTCGTTTCGGCTGCAGAGCCACCAACCTCCTGGGGTGGATAGAACCCTTTGCGACTACTGGAGTTACTGTTTCAGAGTTTGGAAAGGCACTGCTGGGTCCATTTGGTTTTTGTTTGTGACTTTCATGTTTTAGTTTTATTTCCCCTCCCCCATCTAATAATCAACATAATGAAATACAGTTTCTAAAAGTTTATTTATCAACAAGTAGTACCTGCCTTTTTAAAAGAGAAATTTTGACAAGCAGAGACCAAAGAAGGCAAAAGAAAGGCTGATTTCTTACCATTAAAATAGTCACTGATCTTTACCATATTCTTGAATGTATCTATTGCAACATGTAGCCTGAGTAATTTTGTGAGATATACCTGAAAATAGTAAATTTATTATATGCTTGAATTATACAGTTTTTTTCCTCTGTCATTAACTGAAACCATGGGGAGTAGAAAGTTTGCCTGCCTCACAGTTCATATGAAAAGTGAGAAATGTCCTTAGAGCTGTTTAAATGAACTGCGTGACATTTATTAGTGAAAGTACATGTGTGGTTTTGCTCACTTACTTATTCAGAGCCCTATGAAGAAACAAAACATTTTTTTGTCTCCAGTGATTCTAAACGCAGTCTGAAGTGGTATTGTGTTCATCTGAGTCAGTAGACGGGCAATTCCAAGCAACTGTGTGATGAGAGTGTAATAAATACAGAGGACTGACAGCTGAAGTGCTGCTTCACTGGTAGCATTCCCCAGGAGTTTTCCATTCAAACTGAGGAATCCTTTCCCTACTGCTGTTCAGCAACTTGTGGCAAGACCTCTCACCAAACATGGATTTTCAAGTGTTCCTGAATTTTGATGTATATTCCTACTGGTCCCTTCCTCCCTCATAAGAGCTGCCACTCACTGGAACTCCCTCTGGCTCTAGGAATCTCGTGCTTCCAGTGCAGGTTATTGGGCGTGAGCAGCAGCAATGCTCTGGTGTGCTGCTTTTCCTCTCGTCCCCCCTAGATGATGCTGTAATAGAAGCTCCTTCCTGCCATCCTAATGGCCTGGAGCACACACATGAAATAATACGTTTATTGTAAGACCTTGCCTTGAAAAAATAAAGAAGTAATTGGGTCATGGAATGGAAGGATAAAATGTACCTAGTGCTATTTCAAGCACCTCAGAAGACTAAATTGTTGAGGTTCCTCTCCTTCATTGGCTACTCGTTCTGCTTACTTGTTGAAAGGTGTATATCTATGTGTTTTCAACTCTAAATATCCTGCCTCTCACATCTGGTTTACAGCTGGTCTTTACACACATACATATTTAGCTTCTCTTTTACTGTGCAAGGTGTTGGTTTTTCTCTTCCTCTGTTGCTAGGATCATTAGACACGAGGAGTGTAGACAATAATGGCATATATCCAAAATATTGTATCTTGTGTTCAGTGTGAGATGTTCATGTTTGACTTCTGTCCTTTACTCCCTCTCCTGCCAAAAAAAATGGAGGGGGAGATTTTATTTCCTCCTGCTTGGCCATCTGGGATTGCCTAGTCTTTGCTTCTCCAGGAAAAAGAAATGTTATTGTGAGTCAGGTGTAAACTTGCTTTCTGTTTTCCTCACTCATTGTTTAGAAGCAGTGTGACTCGGGTTCTGTGCAAGGATTGGTAGTACCTTAAAAACAAATCGGTGTCAGTTCAAGCTAAGGGTAATGTACTTCCACTAGCTGGGAATTGCTCTATCCATGAGGCAAGGGAGGGGTGTTGTGCTTCTATTCATTCATTTTAAGGTACTTAAATGAATAACTGGATACTTAGAATTTTAAGGATCGGAATAAGCACTCCTGGAGCAAACTCTAAGTAGAGAAGAGTAAAAATGGAAGAAGGAATAAGAGGAGTAAGAGTAGAATCTGTAAAAGTATTTGGGTAAAACAGAGACAGTAAGGAAATGGTGAATTGTTGAAAAGAAAAATTGAGGGAGGCATGACTAGTTAGGAAAAAGATAATAGAGAATGACTTTAACAAACTAGACAAACTAGGAAAGCAATCTAAAAGGCAATCAGAGGCAGGGAGAATGTGAAATGAAGATAAACAGCAATTATTAATATCAGTTGGCTCTTTGATTTTGATTACAGGACGGATCGTGTATATGCACAGCAGCCTTATGTATCTAGCTTTTAAATCAACTCATTCTTCCTGAGCCAAAATGATTTTCCATTAAAATAAACCCACATTACTAGTATGGATTGAAAAAAATATTATGATTGAGATATTTTTACTCTTTTTGTGCACAGATTGTCTTAATATTGAAGTATGTAGTGATACTGATTTAAGGTAGATTGCTTTGATCTGCTACTGTTGAAAAAGATTTTGGGCCTCTGGAAGCAAATCTTGGAGCTATTCGTGGAAAGGGAGGTGCTGAAGAATAGGTGTCCTGAGTTTCTCTATATTTGCTGTCTGTTGTAGCTGGGACTAAAGTATAGTAGCAGAAACATCCTACCTTTTCCTGTTAACAATGGATGATGAAAATGGAAGAATGAATGCTTGAGATGGTAGGGGAATTTGCAGAGCTAAAACATAGGCTGGCATAAAGAGTGGTGCTTGCTTTAGGATTTTTTAGAATATCAGATTTTTAAGCATTGAGCCAATTCTGAATTGTCTTGTTACATTTAGGCTCAAAAACTTCATCAATGTTGTAAAAAATACTGTTGTCACTGTTGAGTCTTGCAAAATGAATCACCTGTCCTGTGCAGATTGGCCCAGCTATGTCAAATAGATCAGCATCAAATATCAAAAAATCATGATAATTTTCTTATTTTCAGTGAACAAAGTTGCATCAGTAGTTAGGAGTGGGGTGGAAAGACATCAGCTTGGACAGTTCTTTGTTTTTATGGTAGTTAAAACATTTCATTATTTAGCCTCATGTTTCTTTTCATTTAGTCTGTCCTAACATTTTTCCAGTAGGATAGGACATGACTCAGGGGTGAGTGTTTCTGTACTTGGATAATGGCATTGACGTTCTGGAAGGGAGTGAGGGAAGGGCTAGATAGATACATGTTACTTTTTGGAAAGTGCATTTCAATTAGCCGGTGAAGTTGGTGTGTGCACGGAAAATCATGATGTTGGAACTTTGTGCTTGCATCCATTTGAATTTTGGGTTGAATTTTCTTTCTTCCAGCTGTGATACTACACTTTGGCATTGCTTTCTCAAAGGTTTCTTTTATAGGATTTTACTCAAAGAATTGTCAGTGGTGGAATTTTCTCTAAAAGTTTCTGTGTTTCCCTGGTGTGTAGTCAGTATCAGAGCTGGCTATCATTGCTTGTATTTGACTTAAAATTTACTTAAACTTGTTGACTTTTCAATTTATTTCTTAGATATTTTTTGCTTTTTTTCCCATTTATTCATTAATGTAGGTGTTTAGGAACAGCATGTCATCAGTTTATACTGAGTTGTTGACATTGGAAAATGGAAGCAAGAAGCTGTCATGCCTTGCATATGAGGTTAAATTCCATTCTAACTTCTTTCAAAAAAAGCTGTCCCAAATATCCCGTTGTATTTTGTACCTAGAATACTGTAAATTTTATGTACGATATTTTACTGGTGTCTTGGTTGCTGTATATTAGAGCTCAAAGACCTTTTCTTTTCTGAAAGGAGGGAATTTGTAAAGCCAACCTTCAATAGCATAGTGATATTTAGAATAGCTTGTCGTCATTCACTTTGAGGTATTTAAGACAAGTGTGTGAACCTGCCAAACTGATGGAATTTCTGATGGAAATTCTGCTGTGCAAGTTGGTGGCCTGATTGTCTTAGTAGAGATGTGAAGAAACAAGGCTTTTATACTATCATGCTGTTCTCTGATCTCTACATTAAGGGATGAAACTGTATGGAGTAGAATCTTTTTAGAACATGGTCACTGATCACTTATTTACTTTTACAACCACAGTTCTACTGACCCTTTTTTAAACTTTTGTTAGTTTTTACATGGATTATACTCAACATATCCTCTCAGGCGAAATTGTTGTGCAAAATCTTTTATGGCAAGCACAGCAGAGAACACTTTTGGGATTTGAAGGGAGTATTTGCATTGTAGAGGCACTTGAATATGCATTGCCAGAACTTGTTTGTTGTTGTAGAGAAGTTTCAACTATTGCTCTTAGTATTTTGTGGATAAATGCTTGTTCTGTGAATAAATAGGACTCTAGTCTGGTAATCCAGCACATTCTTGAGCTCTAACATTTATTAGAAAAAATTTTGAAAGGAGTTAGTCAATGATTTTCTGCTATAAATTCCTTTACATTCAAGAGCACAGTAGAGAAAAACAGTTTAAGAGAACTTTGCCATGCTGTTGATTACTTGCTGCTCTTACTGGTTGGCTGTTAGTTGAATGTATGTTGTTTATTTTTGCTAACACCCCAAGAAGCTCTCAGGGAATATTGAGTGTCACAGAGTGATAAGCTAATATTTACTGAGCCTTTAAAACAAGAAGGGAGTGGTTACTTATTTAATGAGGATCTAAATTAGTGTGTTGGAGAATGTAGAATACCATGATATAGTCAGATGATACTTTAATCTCTACTGCAGGCACTGGTTACTTTTCCAAAAAAGGAAAATTTCAAGGAAAAGGCTGAACGGTGTATTTCTGCAATCTTCTTGTTCTCATCTACATCTTTAAGGTCATGACAGATTAAACATAATGTCTTTGTAATTTTGGCATGTTAACTACTGTGATTAAAAGAATCAGCTCTACCGTCTTTTTCTATCCTACAGACTGAATCTGTGTTGAATTTTATTTCGTGTGTTGTCAGTGTTACTGTCACATAGCTGAAGGCAGAACAATATTCTCACGGTTCATCCTCTGTGGTGTTCCCCCTTTCCATGCTGATGTAAATATATATACATACTCTTGCTATTTGTAGTTTACTTGCGTTTTCCCCCATTTATTTATTTAGTTTTAATCCTCGCAGGGCTTGAGTGCTGTGAAGGAAATGAAAATGTTGCCATAGTCTATAATTGAGAATTTGGGTTACTCTCTAAACATATCTTCTGATATCAAAATATCATGCATTATATATACAGCAGTGATAGGAATATAGATATGATATCGAAACATGAAAACAGTATATAGTTTTATTTACTTCACAGGAAATTTAATAGTTGAATAAATGTTTGCCTGTTCATTCTAGAGCTTTAATGCTGGAGCTCTGGTGATCATGTTTTAATGCAAAAAAAGTAAGTTACCTTTTCTTCCTGTGTACATTTGACATCATTAGCCTAATTTAGATCTTTGTTGTAACCATCCTATTCTTAGACCTCACCTATTCTTATTTTTCAGAACTATTGGCATTATTTTGCTGTTGAATTTTTGACTAAATGTTCTCTAACCGCAATTTCTAATAACAGTTGGTGTGACTCATCTCTTTGGGTCTTGATGAACAGAAAACTGGCAAAAAAGAAGAACCTTCTTGCTTGTTTTGAGTTTTCTCAGATGGTGTAAGGGTTTTGTGAGGCTCTTAGTCTTTTTCCCTCCCTATGTGTGTAAATATTTAGATTTTTTTATGTAGGTGATTTGTATTTATATTTACAAATATCATGTCAACAAGAGATTTATAAGTGTACAGCACTAATTTGATGTAGGTTGTATTTTATGATTTTTAATAAAGTATTTAATTTTTTTGGCAGTACAGACTTTTGTATTCTTTAAGATTGTACCACACTTTTCTTTGTTGGGCTTTCTTTTTTTCTTTCTTTCCCTTTCTCTTCCCCCTCCTTTTTGTTTGTTTTTTTTTTTTTCTTGCCTTGCATGGAGACCTTAAATTGCTATTAAATTGCTACTGACACAATATAAATGTCTTGCTTCATTAGTTTATCTAGGTTAGTTGTGTATCCTTTTATCAGTATGTAGTAAAAGCTAATTATTAGGTGAATAATGTATTGGTCTGCTTTCATAAATGCACAAAATATCAGTTGAAGAAATAAGTTTCCAAAGTTCTGCTGCAAGGAATGAGTCTGCAAATCGCCTTCTTAACATGAATTTAGTTTTCTTTTTCCGTGTGCAAGAAAGTATTCTCCCCATATTAGACTTCCTGTAGTCCCTGATCCTGAAACTGATGTACAGTGGCAGGAATCTCGCCACACTTGGTTCCTGTGGGACTCTGCACTGTGCAGATCTCTGTTCTCTCCCAGAAGGTTGGTTTGGGATCATGGTGTTCTGTACCAGGGGATGACCCTTGTTTTGGAAATGAACGCTTTTAAAAATATTAAAATCTTCAGGTACAGAGAGTGTTACTTAGATTTGTGTCAGTTTGAGCATATTAATGATTCCTCATTTAAATCTGTGTATTATTTTGTAATATTGCTATTACAGTATTTTTGAAATCAGGAAATACGCACCTTGCTTCTTTTTGCATAAATTAGTAGCCTCTGCCTCCTGTTATTATGTTGAAGCTGACTGGACTGCTTGTCAATCCAAATCCATGAACACTGTTAGCATTCATTGATTTAAAAAGTGGTTAACTGTATTTCATACTTCTGGTTTAGCATAAAGTTTTTTGCTGTTTAAAATGACAACTTAATTTGATGCTGTTCTGTTTTAGACATCCTTAGCGACACGTTTTGCCCAAGAAACATTTGGAAAGCAGTACAAACAAACCATAGGACTGGACTTCTTCTTGAAAAGGATATTATTGCCAGGTAAGAGAATAAAAACTAATACTGAAAGGTTGGGTGACAGCAAGACTTGCAGAAACAGATTCTTCAAAATAATGTGTACTTAATAAGCTTAGTACAGTGATTTTTATGGCAAAGTAAATTAGGTTGTTCAGTGAAAATTTTGTTAGTACGTTCTTGCCAGGTGACAGAGTTACGTCTGCAACTTGCATCTCTAAGTAAAACACTGAATTCAAATAAAAGGAATGCTGTCTATATTGATGAATTTTATTATCCCTGCTTGAGTGCACTCGCTGTCCATGTGGGTAGTGTAACACACAACAATGAAATGGAACTTTAAGTATATTAATTGAAAAAGTATATGTGTTTTGAAAGAAATATATATATATTTAATGAAATACACGACTTCTATTTGAGTTGTGTGAGAGAAGAATAATGCAGCTATGGACTCACAGTGCTCTAATATGTGAATGCTGTTTTATGCAAGGCAGCATGAAATTGCTGGCATTTAATAGACCACTAAAATTTAGGGTCCCTCGGCACTCATAAAAATACAGTTTGAGCATTCAAGATGTTTCACTTCATGATGGCAAAGAAACTATTTAGATGCCAGTTGCAGCACACTGCATGGAAAATGCAAAGAAATAATTAAAAAAGAATAGTTGCTGGTACCAGTTTGTCTTTGAACAATTGGGGATTTGAAATAAGTCTTTTTATTGATTTGTGTTTGCTCATATTCTAAGTATGCAAGTATTGAATTAAATGCATTTTCTTCTGGATTCAGAAATCAGAAGAAGTTAGAAAAAGTATGTGTGATTATTAAAAGTTCTGTAGTTCTGTCTTTTTTCCTTGTGAAGAGTGGGGAGGAAAGCAAACCCAGAAATTAAACATTTTATCTATAACCTGTAGTTATAAGAAAATATATGCAGTTCTTGAACTTATTTTTTAAAAATTATATTGCCAATAATTTCTTGGTTATGTTTGTATATTTTCTTAAGTGAAACAGAATAATCTTTTCAGACTATTCCTGCATTCACTATTTTGGTTTGGTCATTTTGCTGTACTTTTTTACTATCTGGTGAGTGATAAAGTACCAAATTCCAGTGCTTATTTCTTCATAAAATCAACAGAATAATTTTTTTATTGTCCTGCTCATGCCTCTAAAAATACCAGTGTACATATTACTTAGCAGCAGTACTTGCAAGTGGAATGTGTCCACAAATCATGCAGTGTGCATGCTGAGAACTTTTATTTTGCAAGTTTTTTTCCTGCTGTTAAGCATACAGAAGCTATTAGTACGTTACTGGGATTTTAAATAATCTTGTTGAGTAGAAAATTTGGAAAATTATCAACTATTGCTTCATTCATTTTTGTTCATAGTTTATTTTGTGTGTGAATTTCGTTCATTCATAGTTTATTTTGTAATAAAATCAGAATGTAGATGAAAATAGCACCAAAAAGTCTGTACATCTATTTTCCTCACCATTAACAAAACAGTAATGTTTGTATTCGTATTTAGGAAGATAACATTTTTCTGTAGGTTGTCATTCTGGTTTTGCTTATGCTTATATATGTGTTTAGGTATATATGGCTCTCTGTGTTTTATAGGTAAGCTGGACTGCTCATGGGGAGTGAGAAGGGAGGGAGGGAAGGTGGTAAAATTTCTAAATACTGGAATGGGAAGCATTACTTTAGTAAGCGGATTTTTCTAATTTCTCAGTTAGTTCTGGGTTTGCAGAGCTGCTGTGTTTGCTTGAAAGGTTAGTTGATACCACTGCACAGAAATTATGTGTGTATCAATAGGAAAAAAAGCCTCGATTTCTCTTATCTAGTAGGAGAAATAATGAATAACTGTGGTTCAGTAGTTGATTTTTTCCTTCTTCAGTGTAAGCAAAGATTTCAGAAGTTAAAACTCCCTATTTCTAGAATTGCACAGAAGTTTACATTAAGCCACAGTAGAAATACATTTTAGCTTGTAAAATAAAGTACTGTTTTTCTGGGAGTTTCTTGGTTTTTGTAAGATAAAAGTGGCATTTGTCTCCAGTTGTTTTAGCAACTAATGCAGTTTTTCAGTGAAGATAGTAAATATTTTACATAACAATATAGTTTAATACGAATAATAAATCCTTTGATTTTGAACAATGACTTCTAGTATTCAGCTTGACAGATTCGCTTTATGCAATTTGGTGAAATATTTTTTTTTCCAAATGCAAATCAGTTTCATTATATTTATTGATGCAGAATCTTGTATAGTCTGGATGCAACCGTGGTATAGGTTTTAGTGCTTAAATAGTGTATCTGTTAGTCAGAGGGTCTGCTGATAGAGACTCCTAAGAGCCATAGTCATATACATTTTGGAAGGTTGTGAGCACAGTTCAGTAGACAGGATCCTTCTGTTTAAAGGATTTTTTAAAAGTCATTGGTGCAAAAAGTGGGCAGTCTTGTGTTTTTAGTTCCATCCTGACCGTGCAGTGCTGTAAGTCAGGTTAACCAGTGCACCACATGTGCTCCTGCAGGATCACTGCTACATCAGCCCAGTGGCTTCAGTTCACACCAGAAACAATCTAGATACCTGCACTGTGTTGCTTCAGTTATTTTAACTTGCACTTGTGTGTATTTTCTACAGAGTAAGGTGCTGAGGTTTTCTTGTTCCTTATGAGTGTATAAAATGTTATTTTGAGGGGATTCTTCAGTTATTTTTATTGGTATGTTAAGACTGTTTTTAAGAACTGTCTTATGATGCGTTGTTTCTTTTTGTTTTTTTTAGTAAGTCTGCAGTTTGTATGTTCCTCTTAAATCTATGAAAAACCAGATTTCAAACTTTTTGTAGAAAACTTTGTGTTCTACTGTCGTAGTTGTTAATTAAATATTGGGTAGGCAAATGCCTGGAGTTTTTAATTTTGTCCGAATAATCTTAACATCCTTCTTTCTTCCCCAGAATCAATTAGAGCACAAACCAAATATTACGGAATCTAACTGAAAAAAAGGGAAAATGAAGCATTTTGCCCAGGAGACGATCAACATGAATTTCAGTAGTTAATGAGGCCCTAATTCACAACCAGGTCACCTTAAATGAAAATACTGATCTTTTTTTTTTCTACCCTGTTTCTTTTTTCTGTTGTTAGTGAAGGAAAGTAAATAATTTCTAATAGTAGATTTTTTTTTAGTTGAACAGTCACTGTTAGACCATTTAATATAACTTAACTGCATTAAAATTTTTCAGGTCATTCCATGCAGTTATCCAGATACTAAGCCCAGTATGCTGTTCATAATTTTTAGTTGTAGGAGGAAAGATGAAGTTAGAAACTTCATAAAGCACTCGAACACAAAATTAGACATCTGAAAATTGTTGAGCTTTAAAGTGATAATATTTATAAAGCTTTGTTTTTAAAACAGCTGGCATGAATGACATGGTGACATTCCAGTAGAGTACATAGGGGTAGAATACTACAGCATGGTGAGCCTTTGAGCATGCATAGTTTGTTTACCCACTGAGGATGTGTAGTCTTTTAGACTGCAAGTTCACCACTTTATCCATGCCAGATGCTTTATGGAAGACTTTCCTGCATTGTTTGCAGTCATTTATGTTCTGAGCTTTTAAAAAAATTGATTAATTCATAGTATATGCACTATCAAAAGAAATAATCTTTTTACTCATTATAAGTTTTTCTTTATTGAACTGGAGTGTTTATGAGGTATTTTCTAAGCTCCATTTAGAAATTCTCTTACTATTAGATAAAACTCAGTGTAGCTTGAAAGTGCTGTCTCATACTCATCTCTATATTTTTGAGACCAACGTAGTAGTTTTGGAAATCTTCACTTTTAACCAGATTAAAGCCAAGTGCATTGTAAAAATATAATATGATATACTTAATACCACAAATAGCATATATCCAGCTCTATAGTTCTAATTTGCTGGTTATTTTCACGCAGTGCTGTGATGTGTTTCCATGGAGCACACTCCTTTGTGTAACCAATGTGAGCATGCTAGTTATAAATTGACAGCTGAATAGATAACATTGTGTAAAATAAGGTCGTTAACTATATAAAATATTTGAATTAAGAATATATCTTTCTTAGCAACCCAAAGTAATTAGTTCATTTTCACTCAACTCTCAATTGTTGTGTTGTGGAATTCATTGCATTTTTTTAAAAACTGGGAATAAAGTTAATAGGCAGTTGTGATTATTTGTGCATAAGTAGAATTGGTATTAACATGTAATTCATGTGAGTTGTATGTAGATCAGAAAAGGCTTTATCAGTCCTTACCCTATTAGAGTGATATTCCAAGGTAATCAGTACAGTTTTGAAAACAGTTCTCACTTTGTAAAATGAGACAAATTATACTTTAATATATTTGTACATATATGGTTACATACCTTTCTGTGTGTATTTTTGATCTATGAGTTTCTGAGTTCTTAGCTTACAGAATATGTAAGACTTGTAGGATGTTAAATATTTTGTATTTAACCTGATTTTTTTATTAATTTGTTTTTAAAAACCTGTTAGCACTTTCAACATAGCTTAAAAACTGTTTAGAGTAGGAAGGAAGGTCTGCTCTTGGTACAGATTCTTTGAAGATGAAATTATGTAAATCATGCCCAATTTAGCTTCCTGCTTTGGGGTGGTGGGTGGAGGAAGTAATCACAGTTTGCATCCTCAACTTAGATGTGTGTCGATATTTCTGTTTTTTTAATCTGTCAACTATATAATTCTTTAACTGTATGCTACTATCAGCATCACTACCAAAATGAAGTTACCTGGTAGGTTTTCCTCTCTTCTGGATTTGTAAAGATGATTTGTGGTGGGGAAGGGACACACGGTATGAAAAAATGTGGTTGAGTTGGCATTAATTGTGTTACCTTTCAGTTCCCAGTACTGTGCTATAGAATGTTCTCTGTAAAGTTTTATGTGTTTCTTCAGTGGAGTATGTTATATAATTTCTAGTCAGGAGTGTTATACTTTATGCAATTCCAATTATTTTCTGTCACTATTAAATATGTGAATATCTAACTATAGTTTTACTGTATCTTAATGACTTAGCTGGACACAAATGACTTTTTTCCAAATGATACAATCATCTTTCTGTTGAAATTTACTTCCCATTTATTGTATACTTGTAAAAAGCTATTGCTGTTGATATGCTAGAGCTGTATTACCTGCTCTGATAATATATCTTTATTATCTAAATTTTCCAGGTTACACAATATCTATAATTTTTTTTTCCCCAGGAAATTTGAATGTTACTCTTCAAGTGTGGGATGTAGGGGGACAAACGATAGGAGGCAAAATGCTGGATAAATATATTTATGGAGCTCAGGTACAGTATAAATGCTGATAATTGTATTTATAGTAATGATTAATTGAAACTTTGTTCTTAAAATTATACATGCATTATGCAGAACTTTTAGTTTGTTGTGTTATTAATCTCAAAAATTTTATGGAGCTCAGGTAACTATAAATGCTGATAATTGTATCTATGGTAATGATATTAAATTAATTGAAACTTTGTTCTTAAAATTATACATGCATAGATACATTATACATAGCTTTTAGTTTGTTTTGTAAATCTCAAAAATGTTGAATCTTTCTTCTATCTAAACTTAATTGATATTAACATGCTAATTTAATTTTCATATATGGCTAATTTCTTAGAGCTGACATGAAAAGCAAAGCAAGAGTACGCGTCTGTAGATCTGAATAACTCTCCAGAGCAGATGTTTGTTTCCAGGCTTTGTGTCTTGAATTAAGAAAAGCAATCATAGTAAATGGTAAAGGCTATTTGGATATCCACATGGTAGATAGAGTGGCTGCTTTTAGAACAGCTGCCTCCTGGGGGAAAAAGTAGAAGGAGGAAATTAAGAGCAATCCTACACCGTTAAACTCATACATGCAACTGGGGTTATAAGAAGGCAAACAAAAGGAGGCAACTAGGTAGCTAAATATTTTTGCAGAACTCCTATCCAGTGAAAATTAATTTTATCTTGAGGTTAACTGAGAAACTTGAAGTGAATGGTAGGATTAAGAAAGAGCTAAATAATATAACATTATAATGTTAATATATATATATAATATTGAGTCATGAGATGATTTAGAAAGATGTATTATATACCAAACTTCTTAGCATGAATAATCCTAAAATGTATTCTGTTCCTTAATTTGGAGTTTGTAATGAGAACAATAGGCATAACATATTTTATTAGATAATATTATACTTATGTGAAAAGAAAACAAACACACCTATTTCTTTTGTCCCAGTACTTTAAGCAATAGGAATATGGAATCCTAAAACTCTTATTGGACAGAAACTTTATATTAACAAGTATAACACAGAGATTAGGATCTGTTAGTTAGTGGGATAAAGTCAAACTTGTCAGTGTAACATTCTGTCACTTTCAAAAAAATGTCTGAATGTTTTTAGCTGTTGCAGCTCTTTTATAGCATTTTCTTTTTTTTTAATAAAAACCGATTTGCTGCCTGTTACCAAGCAATAGGAGAAAGTGGCTTCCATGACAGAGGAAATTTGATTAATCACAAATTGTTGCCATATGCCCAAAGTAAACTCAGTGGAGGAAATAAAAGGCTATTAACTTTGTTGGTATTGAATTTGGTGATAAACTTAGGTGTTTCTTATCAGAAATAACAGGTCAAAATGTTAATACCAGTCCCCAAAAGTAGTGAAAAAGTTGATATCAGTAAGACTAAAGTTTGATTTTTCTAGTCATTCGGAACACATTAACAAAAAAACCCCTATGTCCAATCCCTTCGACTTTAATCCTCCCTCAACCCTCATTGTAACCCTAATTTTTTTAATGGACTAGTTACTCCCAATGTCGGCATGTATTGCCAATGTGTGTAATAGGCTTCTTATCATCAAAACTGACTTCTAACACACTTTTGTATTAGCTTTGTAACAGTGCCTGTTAAAGACGCATAAAACCATCTTCATTTTCATCTATTCATGAAACGCCATGAAGAGTTTGGAAAAACACTGCTTCCAGCTTATTTCTAGACAGAAGCTTAATGCATGTTGAACATCTGTAGCTTTTTATAAGAAAAAGGGGAAAGGTAAAGTAGAACAAGTAGGAGTATTTATAAAGGAAAATCCTTTTAAATATGGATAAAAATTCTTGTGAATAGACAACAAAACAGCAGGAAAGTAATGAGGAAGAGGTAACATGGAATTAGCAAGAGTAAACTGTGCCCAGCCAACTTGATTACCTTCTGTGGTTAAATGGTTAGCTCTGTGGAGAAGAGAGCAGTGGATATAATTTATCTTGACTTCAACAAGCTCCCATAATATTATTACCATATGTAGAGATACAGGCGGGATGGGTGGACTGAAAATCTGAATGGACAGCTGAACTTTAAGGGAGATGGTCCATAGCTCAGTGTCTTACTGGTGCCTGATTATGAGTTGTATTCCTTAGGGGTTGGTACCAGAGTTGTGTCTTTTATTAATTCTTTGAACAATGAAACAAAACACTGTGAGTAGCACCAAATTGGGGAACAGTGGTCATTGTGCTGAAGGGTAGGGCTGCTATTGAGAGAGACCATGACCGACTGAAGGAGTGGACTAACAGAAACCTTGTGAGGTTCAACGGATGACAAATGTCAAGTCCTGCGCCTGGTACAGAATAATCTTATTCAGGCTGGCAATCAACTGTCTAGGAATCAGCTGGAGAGTGTGTAGTGAAGGGCCAAGAGTCTGGTTAACGGACTGGGGCATTTCTCCTATGAGGAGAGGCTGAAGGAGCAGTAGTAACTCTTCAGGGTAGAGAATAGAAGGCTTATCTATATATATACATATATGAAGGAAGGATGCAAAGATGACAGAACCAGGCTCTTTTCTGTAGTGTCTGTTGACAGGACCAGAGGCAATGGGTACAAACTGAAACACAGAGGATTCCTTCTGAACGTCAAGAAATACTTTTTCCACCATGAGAATGACTGAACGCTGGCACAGGTTGATGAGAGGGGTTGTAGAGTCTCCATCCTCAGAGATATTCAGAAGCCAATTGGACGTGGTCCTTGGCAGCTGGCTGAGGTGCTTCAACAGGAACACTGAACCAGATGACTTCTAGAGGTCCCTCCCAACCTCAGTCATTCTGTGAAATGGCTTTGTAGTAAAAAGCTCTTGGATGGGTGTCCTGTTGTTAGTATGAAGTAGTAGAATGAAGTAGAATAATGAAGTAGTCAGATCAAGGAAAGTGATTATCATACTGTCTGACATTTTTGAGGCTGCATTTGGAGTATTGTATTCAGTTTGGGGTTCCCCAGTACAAGAAAGCCTTTAAAATAATGAAGTAACTCCAGTGAACGTTGCTGCAAAAGAAGTATGTGTGCCTATGATGTGTTGCACTTTGTCAGCATGCCTGGTGCAACTGGGATTTTAAACATCTTGTTTGTAAAATACATGAGCTGCACAGATACATATAGAGTAGATGATTTGGATCTGTTGCAAAAATTGTGTTCATCTGTGTATTCTCCAAATCTACATAATTCAGATGAACATGTGTGGAATTGTTTGCAGCATACCTACAGTATGCGTCGTGCTTTTATCCAGTATTTGCAGATGCCCATAGCTTCATGTAGACTTCCATCTGGTTGATCATTGTGAGATTTGGAAATCATAAGTGGCAGAATTCTTGGTTTTATGCTCAGAAATCTTAAGTGTATGGTAGACCTACTTATAAAATACTATAACCAGCTGGAGATGGAAGTTTTGAGAATCTAAGAAGCAACTGAAAAGATTATCTATGATCTAGAGTTCAACTGGATCTTGGTTGGAATTTGATCAGGATATCGGGGGGAGTAAGTGGAGCGTTCATCTATACTTTGCTGCAAACCTTGCCCACTGGGGGTTTCCTTCTCTTTGAAAAATGAGACCTGAATCAATTCTCTAGGATAGATCTTTTGGTTAAGTTACTGTTAAGATGCCATATTTTGATTGAGATCCCTAACTTCTTGTGCCATGTTTTAAAATAAGAATGGCAGATTTGAGAATGTGAACCTATGTAATTTGCTTGCATGCTTGCAGTTGCAGTTGGAGAAAGTGCAGTTCACCTGCTGGCTTGAAGCAGTTGTTTTCCCTAAGCCCATTTTTCTTCTCTGATGTTGCTCTTTTCGAACATTATAATTGATGCATTCCGTCTTGGTAGCTGAATTTCAGTGGTGAGTCAGAAGAACTCTGCAAGCTGTGGGGAAAAAAGAGCTCTTTGTTCTTTATAAATAAAAGGTGTTAATAATCAACAGTGAGAGAAAGCTGTTTAAAACTGGCATGTTTATCTCAGAATTGAGAGAGGCTAAGAGTAATCGTGTAGTCGGGTGCCACAGCTGTACTGATAGACAGTAGCTCATTCAGTTATGGCAACTCAATCACGTATATTTGAGTGACCATGTCCTCAGTGTCAACAAAGACAACAGTGGTTAAATAAATGTGGACTGTAAACTGTTTTCACTTGCAAAAGTAGCATTTCTGGAAATGTGTAAGGTGTCATAATGCAGTTGCTTTTACTAAATGAATATTCTGTGACTAGAAAAAATAATTTAGAATTTTGGTCTGACTTATTTAATGAATGTTAATGAAAATTTGAAAGTTAATTTAGTTCCTTCATACTAAAGTCAGTCATAGGATGAGGGTAGCTGAGGATAAATCTGAAGAAGAAAACATATGGTTTTAATTACTGTTTTCTGTAGCTTCCTTTTATTGTGACAAATCTTGATGTAAACTTGACACCTTTTAAATGTTGATTGTCTAATGCGAATATATTGCTGGTTACAAACACTTCCATAATAGCAGTTCTGCTGTAAAATAACTGCTGCTGTTTGTGTGGTAAATCTTTCAGAACCGCTCCCATCTCTTACCTGTAATTGCTGCCCCTACCCACATATCTAGTTTAAATTATCTTTAAGATCTAGTATATGCTACCTCATAAATTGGCTTGCTAGTAGAATAAGAGTACTGCAGACTCTACTTTCTCCAGGGATCAGCAAATAATTTCTGCAATATTCTCAGTTTTCAGTGACCTGTTTCTGAAAATGCTCTATAATTCCCAAACAAAAAGCACTCACATATGCACTAATGTAGGCAAAATGTCTCTCTTACTAGAGTGCAATTATGCAAGCAGGGACTATTTGACGTGTTGCTGGAGACTAGAGAATTAACGTGCTGTTCTTGGCATGTCAACCACCATGTGTTTCAAACCTTTTTCACTGCAGGGAAATACACTATTTTTGTGTAAAAAGGCCAGTGTTAATTTTTCACCTTAGTTCCTCATACATAATAGGGAAACAACAACTTTTACACTGTCTACTTGTTCTATACTTCATATACTGTAAGTTTGTGGAAAATATGACATTTTTTTGAAAGCAATGATGGGATTTCTCTATTAAATAAAAAAAGGCGAAATAAATTTTAGCCATGGAGTCGTGACTAGTCCTTTGTTAATTATCTATATCATAGTAAGTTGCTTGTAAAGTGCTGTTGTGATAAAAATCTAAACAGAAAGTATTCTTTATGACCTGGATGCCATGCTGCCTTTTTTTGAATCTCTAAGATGTCATGCCTGCCATCTTTGTTTCTTAAGTATGGCAGATATCGACAAGATTAAAAAAAAAATAAGAAAAGAATGTACTTTAGAGGCAGTGTTTCAGATCACAGAGAAAGGGACTAAAGGGAAGTTAGATAATCTGTAGTTGCAAACTTTGTTCAATGATCTCTTTCAAAGTGAATCCACTGTGAATACCTTTTCTTCCAAAGGGGTGGGTGAGCTGCAGTTGTCTAGAGGACATATAGCAGAGTAGAATTTTGTTGAAGAATTAGTTAGAGTTGGCTAACCTTAAATGTTCAGACTCTTAACTTTTTCTTTCATGTAACTCTGATTAGTGCTGAAGATGGTTTAGTTAGTCTGCTCTTCTGCAAGCCGGTGAGAGAACTTGACTGCTCGTGAAAGAAGCATTGCCGTGTGCTCTTCCTCATTTACAACCTTCAGCCTTATGGCTGGTATTTTTTATTAGCCTTTACCATACCTGTCCTTTAGCTTGAGTTTCTTCTTTTTCATTGAGCATTTAATAACACAAGTATGTCCTTCCTAGAGCAAGACTTAGATAGTGAAAGACAATTATGTACGTGCACAGGCGTTTGGGTAAAGACAGGAGAAGTTAACTGAGATGCAAGATATTAAGGAATAAACTGTACCAAAGTTGGAAGAGGGAAGTGGATGCTTAATATTAGATTTGATTGGTAAAGAAGGAAAGATAATAAAGATAAAGTTGTGTATCATAATTTTTAATTTCCTTAAAGGAATTGGTAAAAGCTGTTCCATAGAAAATAGCAGCTATATAAATTTAAGGAACAAGAACTTATTTTGCCAAGGTGTTATTGACATTGGAGGAAAAGAGAGAGGTTGGTACTGCTGTCATAAGAAAGTAGGAGTTGAAGGGATCTCAGTAGGATCTGTTGCCCTCCTTCAGAGCTGCATGTATAATGTCTGTTTAATTTTTGGTAACCCTAAAAATTTTCCAGTGTTGGTGACTTTGTTATAGGTGGTGTATTTCAGAGCTTTGACATTCATGCTGTGTCCATGGGGTGTTTTTTGTTGTTCATTTGTTTTTACACCTGCTATAATCTTATTGCTGTAAACCTATTGCTACATGTCGTATTGATCACAGATTTGTAAGAACGTTCAGGGTGGGAGGGATCTCAGGAGGTCTGAAGTCAAACCTCCTGCCCTAAGTAGTGTCAACTGTGGGAGGCAACTAGGCTGCTCAAGGATTTATCCAGTTCTTTCCTGAAAACCTCTAAGAATGGAGACTGGGCAACCTTTGGATCAACCCACTTGATTTTTGTAATGGTAAAAAAGCTTTTCATGATATATAGCTTGAATTTCTCTTGTTTCAGCTTATGCCCATTGTGTTTCATCCCCCTGCCATGCACTATTGTGAAAAGCTTGGCTCCATCTCCTTCATAGCTTCCTCATGGGTATAGAAGGCTGTTTTTGGGTCCTCCCAGGGCTACCTCCTTTCCATGCTGAAGAATTCAGGTTCACTCATCTTTTCCTCGTAGGACAAATGCTCCAACCTCTGATTGTCTTGGTGACCCTCTGTTGAACTTACTCCACTTCACTGATGTCTCGAGGGGCCTTAGGATGTATTCTGACTGGATGCATTCTTTTAGATATGACCCTACAAGTGCTGAGTAGAACAGTTGCTTGGTTTAGTGGCTGTGCTTCTGCTAATTGAGCCCAGTTGGCCATCCTTGCTGCCAGGGAACATTGCTGGCTCAGATTTGGCTTTCTGTCTAACAGGACCTGCAGATCATTTTCAGTTGCTGCCCAGCCAGTCAGTCCCACCAGCCTTTATTATTTATTCCTCTGCAGCTACTGGGCTTTGCATTTATCCTTTTTGAATGTTGAAAGATTTCCGTTCACCCATTCCCTGAGCATGTCTGCATAGCCCTGCTGTCAGGCATATTGGCTGGTCCTCCCAGTTTAGTGTCATCTGCAAACTATGTGTAAGATCAGATGCAAAGAGAACTGTTATCTTCTCTTGAAACTTGTACCAGCATCATCATGCCTACCATCAGTCTTGTGTTTGTTGAACTGTCCATTTTTTTTGACCAATTTTCTCATGTCAGTCATGGTTTCTAAACCTCTGATATTGTTACTGGTCTCTAGAATTCTACTCTACCTTTTTTTTGATACTCAGTGTCCAAAGCTGGATGCATTGTTTCATCTGGAATGTTTCATGCCAATGTGATATTTGCAAAATAAGCCTGACATGTTCAACTGCGATCTGTAACACCTTGATCCTATTGTATGGAACCTGTTACAGAGCCAGATGCTTCCTAGTGTGCACTTGATTATTACTTCCTTTGAACTTGTCATGGTATTTATTGAATTGCATCCTATTATTTTTAGATTGTTTCTCATCATATAATCTAAACTATTCTCAAGTAATCTTACAGTCTGTACCATTTTTTTTGTCATATGTGAAATTAATTAAGTGTACACTCTATGTTGTGATCTAAGACACTTCTTGTGAAACTATCAATTAAAACTGGGCCCAGACAAATGCCTGAAAAAATTTGACTTGAAAAATCTTTTCTATTGATAGGGGGTCATTGAACCAGCTACTTTTGTGTGCATTACATTATTTCTTCAGAGTATTTGTGAAAATTTCATGTGAGAAACAGTGTGCAATTGCAGGGTTTTTTTGTCCTAGGTGTGAACTCCATGAGAATAACTGCAACTGAAATTCTGATTTTATTCCTCATTTACAAGATACTGACTTTATTAGGGTGTAGTGGAAGGAAGGGGCAGAAGAGTCAATAATTGAGATCTGAGAGCTGATCTTAGAATTGTGGAGGGGACAGGGATGACATTTGGGCTGTTAATAGGCTGTGCTTTATAATATTGGCTATTAGTGCTGAGTAATCCTCAGTAATGTCTGCTTTGAGTATTTTATACCTGCAGCTTGGCCCAAAACCTCTGAAATATATGGGACATCCTTCTTTTTGAGTTCTGACCGTATCTTTAGTTTTCTTTTGAAAGTTTAAAGCTCACCAGTACTTCTTGCTTGTCTTCTACAGCACTGAAGAAGGGGAGTCTGGTCTTTCTCCCCGACAGACAGCAGAAACATGACAGTCAGACAATGCACAGAAATGTAAAATTGAATATCGTTTTTTTATTATTTTTTTTTTCAAAAATAGGAAAAGTGAAACTACAACTAGTATTAGGTAAAAGTCCTTCTCCAGTGCAATTTTTATCTTCCTATTAGTGTGAAATACTTTTTTGAGTTTCCCATAAAGCAAATGGAGTTTTTAATATTTCTGATATAACTAATTGTGCTCTTTACTGTGTTGCCATATTTTTTCTGCCATTGTAGAATTTGAAACACATGGAATATGGGAGTAATACTGTAATGACGTGTATACCTCAAAAGTTTAGAATCCCTTTAATTGATCCTCATAAGATATGATGCCATTGTTTGTTAATGCTCTATTTTATGATGACGATGACGATGATGATGATAATAATAATTTAGACTGATGCAAATTTTACCGTATTAAAGTGTTTTTACAATCTGTAACGTTTAAAATATATCTTTTTATTTAGGGTGTTCTCTTGGTTTATGATATTACCAATGTCCAGAGTTTTGAAAATTTAGAAGACTGGTATAATGTGGTAAAAAAAGTGAATGAAGAATCAGAAACACAGCCACTTGTGGCCTTGGTTGGAAATAAAAGTAAGTTACTCATATTACATATTATTTTATATACTCTCGATGTGGTTTGCTATTAAAGAAATTACATAGGGTATATGTATTTGGTGAAATGAAACTAAATACTATCTTGTGTGTTGTTGCTGTGTACAGAAGTCAAACTTGGGTACACCTCAGGATTCTGGCTCTAGGCAGACAGGTTACAGGACTTGCTGTACCATTCTTTGCCCAGCCTTCAGCCTCTCTCCCGGTGTTCTCTTTGCTTGGAGAGCAGCACACAGGAGTGGAGAGATCACTCGCCCATGCTTGGATTTGACACGGCCCCAGGATATAGCCATGGCACGTGTCTGGAATGGAGATCTGGAAAGCATTTCTCTTTGTAGTAACAGGTATATTTCATGATTCTGTATGTCAAAGGACTGCTAGGTTAAGTATTGGTATATATTTAAAATAACTGCACTATTCCCTAGGTGTAATACTTATGAGTTGTTTATTTGACTTTTTTTTATGCTATCTGCAGTTTTACATGAAGTGACTAACTTCATGTTGTTTTGGGATTTTTTTTAACCTGTCCTCTTTTTGATCATGTAAGTATCATACAATGGTTTATTCTAACCATCAAAATACGCAACTTTAAATAATCATCATGTAGTTATTTTCCTAATTAGATGGATTCCAAATTCCCCCGTTTCCAACTAAGAAATCTTACAGAAACATCCTTATTACCGTCCTGGCTCTCCTACCATTTTTCTATTGAAATTATATTATTGAAACATCTAGCAATTTTTGAAACAAAATGGTAGAAGCATATACATAATTTTTAAGCATCATAAATATATTTACTTGAACAGCAAAAAAAGATTTGATTTTTTTCACTTTCCAAGTAATTTGTTGTCATGTTACAGTGACCATGTCGTGAGCAAACCTGAAAAAAGACCTTACCCAGCAAGTTAAAATTGTTTAAAAGCATTTGAAAACAATACAGAGACAAAACATTTTAAGTCAGAACCATTAACTGTACTACAGTGATGCTGTAACATTTTATGATATTAATTATGAAAGACTAATTTCCTGTGAAGAAAACAAAGAAGCTCTTAGAGTTACAATATATAAATAGCACTTCTGAAAGCATAACATAGACAGTGTTGTACTCTAGCAGACTGGAGTCAATAATACAGATTCTGTTGAAGTTCAAATGAAAAATATTTTTCACTGATTTATATTTTGCCCCAAAATATGATTTCTTCTCTGGAGTTCTGCAAATCTTATGAAGTATTTACAGTAAGATACACTGTAACATAGGATAAAAAATGTTTTTTTTTCTGAAGTGACACCATAAAGGTAGAAAATCAGACACCAGTTTCCATTTGGAGGAATTTTATTTCTGTTATTTTTCACATATGCATGCCTGCATATCTTTAATATCCAAGTGTTTCCTTGGAAGCATCTGGAAGTAGAATCTGGTTTCCTAGATGAGTTTTCAGGTAGTGGCTGACACTGGCTAGTGAAAGGGCTTTCATTTTATGAAAAAAGCAACTGAAGGAACAGTGTGCTTGCAACCTTGTTTTCTTTCAGAAGCTGTATATAAAGAAAAGAAGCAAAATAGTGCTTTTGCATAATGCTGAGGATGTTTGTTGCTGTTGTACATGTTGATTATGCAGGGGTTACTGTTTACAGAGGTATTTTTTTGCTTTATTTTTGTTTCAGTATGATAAAAATTAGATTTTAGAAGTGTATTGCTTTTCTGAGATCTGTAGGAGGAGAAGAATATCTAGGAGGACTTCCACCCCAATACTAAAAAATTAATGGCCTGTGAGAGGAAACTGTAGCCAGGCTCCTGTTGTTACATAAAGAGAAAACAAAGTGCTTACACAGAAGGATGGTGTTGACTCTTGTGTATTATGAAAAGATAAAAGTACCAGTACTAACAAGCTATTGAGAAGGAATCACTTGTTCAACTTCTTTACTTAGTAAGTGGTGAAACACTGACATACAGTGCAAGAGCAGTAACAGGTTTAAAGCCAGGAAAAGCCATTTGATGAATTGATGAACTCACTTGACCTCCTGCATCATACAGGAGAAATACTTTCAGGCAGTAGTTTCTGTCACAGGATTGTACTTGGTTTTTGAGCTATACATGCCTTTTAGGAAAATATCCAGGTATGCTGACCTAAAGATTGGAAATGTCAATATACACAGACAAGTTATTCTAACACTTAACTTGCTTTCTGATAGAAGTGTTTAAAAATTGTGAAGAATGGAGTTATTTTCATTCACAGCAACTGGAAACCTTTGGGACAATATTTAGATACCTAGATAAGAATTTGGGAACTCAGCTGAAACCTTCCATTTTGAAACCTTGTCCTAAAGTTAGTTACTTAATTTGGGCTTAGGCTATCCTTTGTCTTTTTTCACATGGTAATACTTTATGAAATATATGTGTACTTTTCCATTTTGGGGTAGATACCCCTGGGATCTATTTCTGAAGCTCTAGTGCTTCAGAAATAGGAGTAAAACTATAGTTAAAAAAAAAAGCTTTGAAGAAAACAAAAATATTTTTCTTCACAATGTAATGTAGAAAACTGTATACTTGAATGCTATTAGAGGAAAATAATTTCCTTGAGTAATTTTGTCATTGAAAGTAAATTACTTGAGATATAACAGTATATGGTGCATAACTGGGTACTAACTGTTAAATCATGCAGTTTTAGAGGTAATTTATTATTGGTTTCTAGTATCAATTTATAGTCATTCTGTTAAATGTTAAGTTTGCAAGGATTTCTCTAACATTCCACAAAACTTGAAGAAATTGTTCAGTGCTAGTTTTGTTTGTGTTATTCTGTTTCATTGTACATTGAAATAGATTAGAAGCATGAACACAATAAACTGCTGTGTCTGTTTAAAGCATGATAATTAACTTCGGAGTGGTGTCAATCTATTAAAATGTCTTATTGTGATTGCAAGAGATTTAGTCATGAAACAGTGGAAAGGTAATTTCTACTTTAAAAGCTCCAATCAGTCACAAGTCTCTCATTCGTCAGAAATTTATTTGAAAATAGTAGAGCAGTATGAATTGACATCTAAATTCTGGAACTTCCCCCCTTTTTTTGGTGTTTGTTTTGTTTTTGGTTTTTGTTTGTTTGTTTTTTTTTGTTTTGTTTTTTTTTTATTCAGTAGTAGCTAAAATGAAGGACTGTCATTGTCCGCTAATTTATTAAAAATAATTGGTAAAACAAGAACTTCAGAGATGCAGACCTTAGTTGTAAAAGTAGTACTTTATTTAAGGTTGCTGGCTTTACTCCTGGATACTTGGTTTCAGTTTTCATTCTTTCTTCCTTCCTGTACATTTTTCCTTTTTTTCCGTAGCTTGATCTACATGCATGGTCAGAGAGTAGAAAACTGATTTGAATCAAGATCTTGGCCACACCTGCTTTCTGCACGTGTGTTGAGTTATCAATTAAGTCTCTGTCTTTCCATAGATTTTTGTCTGTGTGTTTGGTGAACAACAGAAAAAATTGTAAAATTTAATGTAAAACTTCTTTTTCCCTACTAATTATAAGTCAAAAGATCTTAATAATCCTGAAATTTACAGCTGATATTGAATCTTATATTTGGTTTTCCTCGTAATTTACTTTGTGTTATTACATTCTTATTTAATACAAAGTATATTTGAAGTGTGCTTTTTTCAGTGTTGCTAATACCAATTCCTTTGCACTGGAAGTTGGGGAGTAAACCTTAGTTTAAACAAATGCTTTTGAGTTTCAATGCAATAGCTTAAAACTTCTGTAGATATGTTGCTGTCAAATACTTTGACTCGTATAAATGAAACTATAATTATCAAGTGAATGAATTGTGTTTTGTGCACTTAGGATCTTTGCTTAAATTTGGTATTGATAAAGTTCAGTGATCACAATGGATCTTCTAGTCATTAAGTGTGAATGAGAGAGGGTTTACTGTGTTTTGTGTGACTGATGTGTTTCCTTCCTTTCTGCCTTGACTACTTTATATATTTTCTTCTGCACTAATCTATAAGCAGTCTCCTCAAGTGTCCTACCAACATTTTCAGTGGATGTATTGTAAACAAAAATTAACCCAGGTTGCTTGGGAGCCACACTCGTTTTGATTTATAGCTACCAAGATGGTCTGAGGACAGTGGTTATCTGTAGCTTATGTAGGGGGTAGGAATTATCAGGTACCAGTGTATAGTGGCTAGATGAATGATTTGCATTCTTACAGATATTAACCAGATCCACTCCTCAATAAAGACTAATAACTCAGATTTTTAAACAGTCTTCATGACAGATGGGGGCACAGAGGAGAATGCATCAGCACTAATTAAGAATGTTGACCATTTGTTCGTCTTAGCCATGATTAATTGATCTGGGAGTGCTATCTCTGAACAGGAAGTGGTGTGCTGTTACATTGTGAAGTTTAAAGGTTACATTTTAGTGTACCCTTTAACTTGCCTTTACAGGCAACGTAAAATGTTTTTACCTATCTTATCTGAGTGCAGAAAGAAACATTTTCCACCCCAGATACGAGTTAATATTTGGTGTACTGTGTACTAATGTGAATCTGGCTGGTAATGGGACATGCCCAGTCTGCTTTTGGACTCTATTGCTGCCTTATATACTTAGTCTCTGAGTACATTTTCTGTACTCAGAAAATTTCTTCATTAATACTCATTTTGAGATTCTGGCTTATTAAAATTCAGAGCCGTGCATTCACACTCTTGTCCCTCCCAGCCTCCCCCAGCTATTTTCTGTTCTTGCTTCCTGTGGGCTTGTACTTTTTAGGTATTTCACCTGTAGTTAAGACAAGTGTTGAGCAGGTAATGCAAAGACCCCTGTTCTTTTGAGTCTTATGCCTGATTAAACTGAAGTTCCTGTATGCCTGACAGCGGGTCTGGTCACCTGAGCCTCACACATGCTCCTGGGATTGGAGGGTAAACTACTTACATGTAGAGACTCCTTCAGAAAGAGGACCTTGTCCTGTGCTACACTCAGTTTACCAACTGATTTGAATAAATGTAGAATGATACCCTGTTTTAAAATATGTATAGCATGTTTGTCTCAGCAAACTTGTAAGATTAATAGAAAATTGCAGTCTTATGGATTTTTTGTTTCAGTAGCCAGGTAACTTTATTAAAAATTATTTTTAATAAGAAACTTAAATTAATGAAAGGGAAAATCATGTGAAAATGATCTTTTATTCACCATAATATTATATTTCCAACCCAGTGTCTGAATGTGCTCTGTAACTTTAGAAACATATGCATTTTTTCAATGAGAAAATCACCTTGCTTGTCTGAGAAAGCATCTGTCTTGCAAGATTTGGATCCTTAATCATGCTTGGCTTAATATTAATGCTGCTGAGTACCATCCATACTGAAGACATCTATGTAATTATGTTTGTTAAATTCCAATGTGGACAAACCTCCTAAACTGTGATTCGTAGACAGAGCCCGAGCCTCAAGTGCTCTTTTTTTTTAGAAAGGATCTGAGCTCACAGAAAATTATACAGAACAAAAGAAGGAAGGTTTATTGCTGTTGTGTGGTATTTACCTTGCCATATTCCATTGTCTGAGAAGGAAAAATAGATGGCAGGAAAGATCACAAGGATCTGTGCATGTGTTCCATTCTGGCTCTAGTCTTCATGTGATCTACTGTGATAAAGGTATTTGTTGCATCTGATTACAAATCAGCTCATGTTTTACTTGGACCCTTCTTTCAGAATCCTTCATAAAATGATCTCTTGGATGGGAAGGCACAGTGGATACAGAAGCTGCTAAGTAACCCCGTTAAAGGCAAATTTTTAGACTTCTGTACTTTCTTCCAGTGCTGCAGCTGTTACTGAAGCATGTATACGGGATAGGTTTTGATGGTGGCTCTCAAAAGCCAAGTGACCTCTGCCAGAGTACCCACACCAAAAAAAAAAGAGTTGAAAGGGGAAATCTTTTCTCTTGTACTGCTCAAAAAATAATTAATAATCCTTATTATAGTTTTCTGCCCTGCCTGTATTAAGCCCAGATAGCATTAGTTAGTAGTGAGCTTACTTTTCGATTTGTGGTCTGCTGAACTGTGGGGTTCAGTACAGGGTTGAAGCTGAACAATATACACAGCTTGCACACAGAAGATGTGTTACTGTTATACGGCTTGTCTGAGTTTGAGAGTTGTACAGCTAGACAGAGCCCTGATATAAACAGGTGTAATTCTATGAAAATCAATGAATTTACATTCATTTGAACCAGGACAGTTTAGATATATGCAAACTGTGGAAATTGTTTTCTCATTTGGATCACATGGTGCTTTAACAAGAAGGTGAGGATAGTCATACACTGTCCAACTACTGGAAAATTCTTTTGTTCTGCTTTTTTATTTTAGTGACTATGAATAAACTGGTTTCTTCTTCCTACACTTAAAATCTTGGAGCTGCACTCCAGGTTTTTGTTTTGTGCATGTAAGTTTTGCCTGCTGAGACCAACTAAGAACTATGACCAAGGTCAGGGACCTGGTAGATTGCTGTTAGTGTAGTTGGAACTCAAACACCAGTGTGACAGAAGTGCCAGTAAATAATATATTCTCGTTCCCTAACAGTTGTGCTTAAATTCAGAAAAATCTTTAAAAATGTCATTGAAAAATGGAAATAGAAGTAAACTGTTTAAATACAAAGGTTAGAACAGTATATGTGTCGTATTTTTATAATACACAAATGAAATGCTGAGATCTCTCTTACTGTTTCCATGGATTTTGTCTGTAGTTTATTTAGCAATGTAGACATACGTCCAATAAAAAAGATGCTGCATAAACTATAGTCCAGGCTGAATGTGCTTCTGTTTTTGGTTTAGGTAGAAATGTTTTTTCTGGCTGCGTCCTTCATACTTAAGTCTTCTTACAACAAATGGAAAGCCCTTAATTGTACCTAAGGGAATAGTTAATCTACGGTGGACATATGGTGGACAAAAGCTGAGTCTAGTAAATGAAAAAAATTATAAACAGAAAATGTGTGAATGTCTGCACAGTCTGAGTCATGGGAGATATTGTGCTTTTGGATTGTAGTTTATTTTAATTCAATTCACTGTTCTTTTCTATCAGTATATTAATGGAAGTCAGTGCAGCATAAAGTATGTAGTTTTAAAACCCAATCAAATTCATGTGTTTTTTATTGGATTGAAAAAAATTCCTGTTTTTAAGACAGGACAGAATTTCTTTTCTTTGCAAGTTGTCCTGCTCCCATCTTTGCCATATGACATAAATGCAATTTGATTTCATTAGTGGAGGGAAGCTCTCTGAAATTTTTAAAAGTTATAACATTTGATTGGGGGCAGTTAATCAGTGTTAACCCTGAGCAGCTCTTGGGCTTTATGGATTCAAGCATTATATGTGGTTGCACTGCTCCAGCAAAAGGTTAAGTATTAATGGAAAATGTTCACAGCTCTTTTACTCAAAGAAAACATGTTACTTGTAAGTTTTCTTTTGATTTTACTTTTACAGTTACATTGAATGTCTTCATTCATTTAGCCATCCATAAAGCAAATATTGTTGCACATGCAGTGGATAATAAGTCTTTTTAGGACTACTTGTGTGGTATGTCACAGATCATTAACTGCAAGTAACCACCTGACTTGAGGGAAGTCTGGAAGCATCATTACAGTGAAATAAGCTTTTATTTCTGTATCACTGCAGCACATTGATTTGTAGGAATGTCTCCATTAGCTACTGTGGAAATATATTCTCATATATTATTATTGAAGAAAGTTGATGAGAGAGGATAACCAAATTTTGGGTGTGAATAGGGCATTAGTATTAGGATTTCAGACAAAGTTAGGAAAAAGACAAGTGCTATTGTAGCACTATTTTTAAAAACTAGAGAAGTCAGTAAGCTAATCTTTTTGTAAAGCTTCACAGTTTCAGAGTCAGACTGATAAATATAGTAACAGTTGTACAGAATTTATATGTACTCTGCAACTTCAACTGAAATGTATATAGTAATTGAATATATTTACTACTCTATATGTGCAGAAAGTGTGGAAGAGAAGTTTCTTCCTAATCAGCAGGGTAAACTTAAGCTTTTTCTGTTTATTTCAGTGAACCACAAAAATTTAAGACTTTTATTGGAGGTAACCAGCTCAATTTAGAGGATGAAGGATAGTCTGTGCTAATATGGGGAATAATCATAATGGATAACCTTCACTCTCTTAGTGCTATAATACGAGCTATGTGCATGCAGATTTAAGAACAAAGAAGAAAAGTTATGGGAAATGCATTTATATGTATTTTAAAATAGTGTAACTGTCAGGACATCACTGTGTTTATTGGGGATTTGCAAGAGAAGTGGAATAGTGCTGTGTAAAGTTTAGTCTACAGTTACAGCTCCATACATGAGACATTCTGAGCTTTAAGCATATTAAAGCCTTCAAGACATTAAGCACTTATGGTTATGAATTCTTCACTGTTCCAGTATTTGAGATGGTATGTCTTGATGAGGTACTAATTGTGCTGCCATTTCTTTCCACTGTCTACTTTGGTGTATTTTATAGGTCATGTTTTTTTGAGGGGAAAAATGGTATTTAGAAAAATAAAAAGATATTTCATTACTTATGTGTGTAGTTGAGCCTGTGAAGGTGTTACCATGGGAGTAACTACTAAGCCAGTATCAAACTTTGATCTTAACAGATCACTGAGGTAAGCCAGGTAGTTTAAATGCAGACAGCATTATTGTTATTGTTGTTATTTACACTCTGTGCTTCCAGCCCTCATGATTTGGAGGATAACCTCAAAATATGCTTGTTTTCAAAGGAGAGATCTAAGATTCTATAGCATTAAATTCAGTTAAAATCAGTTAAAAATCAATTAAGATTTACTGAAATGTGTCGATTAAGGAGGGGGAGCGCAGTGATGATGAATGATAAATTAGTAACCTAAATTATTTATTTAAGAAAAGGTCTTAAGAGAGGAGAGCTTTTTGTATATTGCACATAGTTTCTATTTAAAAAATACTGAGCTCCCTATGAAATTTTCATGATACATTTTTGATTTTGTAACTAATTTTTTTTGCAGAAGTAGTGCTTAAGATAAAAAATTTTGTTTACATGGATGTGAATTTAGAGCACGTTTAGTGAGCTCCTCTGAGATTGATGTTTTCAAGACTAACCTCTAGATTATAGTATTCTTTTGGATTACACTTTTTAATCTGTATACTTTGTGGTTTTTCTTTTACTTGTGAGTATTGTTCAATCTTTGCTTAATTATGTGTAATAACAGAAATATACCATACTAGTATAATACTAGTATGTGATGGTATAATTCACTAAAGTTTTGAAATATGTATACAAAAAGAAGAATAACATTACCTTTTTCTGACTTTTGACTGGAGAACTCAATCATTCCTATGTAATAGCATTTGAAAACTGCTATCAGGACCATTGCACTTTTGTTTCTTATGCTAAAGAAACACCAATTCAAAAAAAGCTACAGACTAAATAGTTGAATGGAACACACAGAATAATAAAATGTCTTGAGAAAGGCTTGCTTTGGAAAAATACAGGGATATAATCATTGTGTATATTGAGAGCAACTTTAAATTGTTGGATTTTGCAATCAAGCATTTTTTTGTGGTAGATAATTTAAAATGAAGACTGGAAAAAACAAGATTCGTACAGATAGTACACCTTTGATACTGTGGACAGGAAGAGAGACCCTCAGTTGCTAAAAACTTACTTTATACATTAGCAGGAGACTTTGAAATGTAATTTGCTGTAGGCATGCAGAAGCAAGAAAGCAGTGTATAGGAGTTGCTGGTCAAGCTGCTAAGCTGAACTGTTTCAAAAATATTCTGTTCACGTCATAGAAAATGGTGGCATTTTAGAGTCTACTTCCCAGTCCCCCTTCAAAAGCATTATGGAAAAGCTTGAAGGTATTTTGGTTTGGAGATGCCACTGCTATGTCTCATAGGATGTGCAGTGCTGATGCTTCTCTTCATTATTCATTCTCCCACAGGCTGTGCTCCTGATGCTGTGGGTAGCAAGGCTGGTTTTGTTTTTATTTTATTTTTCCATTCATGTCTTCCATGATGTAGGTCTGCCTTCCCCCTAGGTGTGATAGGACTTCATGAGAATAATGCATCATGGATACTGTCCAGCTGGCAAATTGAAACTTGGGAGAAAATAGCAGTGTAAGACAAACAAAAAAACCCTCTCATGAGGCACCATACTGATCTTTCTGAATCAAACTGTTTGGTTCTCTTGGTTGGAATTTTTTTTAGGGAGTTAGTTTTACATGGAAAAAGGAATCTATTTTGTCAGAAAAAGTAATTTTCAGTGTAATAAGAAACCCCTAGTTCTGACTGATGATTCTGGACTAGTTCAGCTGTAGAGAGTATCCAGAGTTTTTGAGTTTGATTTGTTGTTCAATTCTAAGAATACTCTTGTGGTAGTTTATTTTAATAACATTACCCACTACTTGCAGATAATGAAGGTAAAAAGCCTAGTCTGGTTGTATTGTAATTCTGTGAGATTAAAAATGGTTCTCTATGAACATAGAGTGCTGACAGTTCTTTCATAGTAATATTCAGTAAACAACACTTGAAAGAAAATTTCTAGAAAGCACTCTATAAAACAGTTCTAAAATCTTTTATTTCTTAAGTTGTCTCAGGCTAAACAGTAGAAGTAAGGGAAGCAATGTAATGAAAGAATGAAGAACAGTCATTATAGAGATCTCTATTGCCAGCTAATACACAGCCTAATTAATAATTTAGCAATTTTCTTGGTCTAGCTTTTTAAATTACATGTGTTAAGATGACCTCTTCTTACACCGTAAGTTTTGCAGTTTTATTTTGGGAATGGTGTATACAAAAGTTTATTAGAGAATGGTTGCTGGTGTAGTTGCATGTTTCAGTGGTTGATCACTAGGGCAATAATGCTGGTTTCTGAGCACAGCCAGTACTTTTTCCAGCTGCTTTATAGTGATATCATGAAGCTTAAAATGTAATCTATATGGGTAAGCCACAAAAGCCACTATATATTAAAGCAGACTCTGACAGTAAATCAAAATTGAACAGCTGGCAACACTACTAAAGTCATAAACTTATTTATTAAAAAAACTAAACAGAAGAATTATATTAAAAAGAGAGGAATATGTTCTACAGACCAGTGGATATAGCTTAAAACCTGGAAAGTGCTGCAGATTAAGGGCCCAATTTATGAACATCTGTTCTGGCACTTTCTGTGAGATTCTCATGTTCTTTACAATAAAAGTGTGAAACATGTTCCCCCCCCCTACTAATCATGCTTTTCTGCAGTTCATAAAACCTGCATTGAGCCTTATGCAACTGGACCTGTCTGCTTTACACACTTGCAGAGTAATTACTATTCATGAAAGGGCACTATAGCAACGTCGCAGTCCCACCGTATACATTTGTCCTCACTTGTTCCAAGAGGTCTCACTGCCTTCAAAAGCAGTGAAGCAACACTGAAGTTTCCTTCATATTTTTAAGCTTAGAGCGTGGCAATGGAAGCAGGAACTAGAGTGCAAAATGGACAGAAAACCATCTTGAAGCAAACTTATAAATCCACTGTTTTGGTCTTGAGCAGTCACCAAAGCAACTGTTAACTCTTCTCATATCTTAATTTTGAAATAAGTAGGTGAGGATAAGCTTTAGGATTTGATCTACTTTGAGAGGGAACTGAAAAATCATAAATTTAAAACTGAGTTTCTAGTTCTGTTGTCAGCAGTACTGTTTTGCCTTTGACATCAGTGTGACCAAGATTTCTTTTAGAGATTTTTAGCCTTGTTTTATAATGAACTGCATGGCACAGGGCATAATATTTTGTTCTCCAGCTCTTGCTTCATGTTGAGTATTCAGACTGAACTAGAACAGATCATTTTGAAATGCTGTCAGTTTTTCTCTCATGTTAGACTCTACTAACATTTTAAGTCCTGCTGCCATAAGGAAACAAAATCAGGTTCTAAATGAAGTGATGTTCTAAACCCAGTCAGTGATTAGGAAACCAAGGATCAAAGGGAACACTGAGCAAACATGCAATAAAACCACTTCCCTTGTCTTGAGCAGATTATGTTGCTTTATTGATGAAAATGGTTACGCTTTCTTTCCATTTGAATTTGATTACTTTTACTGTGTTATGCTTTATTTGTTAGGTTGCAGAACCACGTGCTTTTATAATTGTTTAACCTGAGGCGAACACTTCCAGCTAAGAATTCTCAGGACAGGAAAATATCTGTGCTCCTTTTGGGAACTAACTTCTCATACATTTAAGCTCAGGCTCACTGACAGCAGGGAAAAGAAAGGACTTTTGATATCCTCTTGACAAAGAAATATAGTAGCAAGGCATTTTGTCTTTCTGTGCTATCCTTTTTTGAGCATTTTATAGTATGGGTTCACCTCTGTCCTATTTGTAGAATGTATCCATTTCTGAGTTTGCTTGACCAGTTTTTTTCCAACTCATTAGTGGAATATTAAGGAACTGTATCAAAATGTATATTGATCATTGATAGTTCCTTTTGTCTTTTCATTGAACGATACTTTTATAATTGATTTATATATATGTTTGTAGTGCTGAGGATAGTGTTTTTAGAATCTAAACAAAAAGCGACTTATAACCACTTTGCAGTTATGGAAATTGAGTTTCCTTCTGCTCTTTCTACAATGAAACGTGTAAATTGGTCCACTATGAATCATTTTGTCTGCAAGTGTTGTACAGTATACTAATCTTGGTTCTTAAGTCATGGTGGGTTTTTTGGTAAAGATTCAGAAATGTTAATACTGTATTTGCTGTGTCAGTGTGTTTACCTGTAGTGAACTTTTATTTGTTACCTTTGATGTGTTAAAGTGCACAAATGTAATTTATATGCACCTGCATAAACCGTTTTACTTGTGAATTATATTTCTTTTGTCTGACTGTACCTTGGATTCAGCAAGGAACTAACCCAACAGAAATCAAGGCTTCACATCATCAAAGACGAGGAATGTCCCAGGGGAACCCTAGGCAGGGATCCAGGTTGTAGTGTTTTATTGGAAGTGATTAGAATATTCTGGATTCGTGGTTTTGATTAGCTCAGATTTTCAGATTTATTCTGAGTAGTTTATTTCTCATTCTTGAGTCTCTTGTATGTGGGTGGACAAGGGAGGCAAACAAATGATTGGATCACTATAATTTTCTTTTCCACCTACCTCTCTCTGTTAGACTCTGCTGTCCAGGCTGGATTAGATGTCTCTCTTCTTCCACTTTTTCATCTTCTCCATTCTCTTTACACTTAGTTCCTTGTGCTTAGTGCAGAGGGAATGCTCTTGATGTTGTTTGGTTTCTTTTTCATCCATAGATGATCTGGGAGTGTCACTTCATCAGCCCAGTATGGACACCAAGGTTTTGTTTTCTTTTTTTTTTTTTTCTTTTGTTTGTTTTTGTTTGTTTGTTTGTTTTGTTTGGTTTTTCTTTTGGGTTGTACTATATTAGTCATGGAAGTTCTAGCAGCTTCTTTGAATAAGCTTGATGGATGAACTACCGAAGTCTTTTGATTTCAATAGCAGCTCTACTAGTGCACTGGAAAAGATTTCTTTTGGAGTTGTTACAGTCTGCAGGGTACATAATCCACACGAATTAATGTGGCATTTCCTTCATAATCCTATGAATTTTCTGCTTTAGAAATGCTTTTATGTTTTTCATAAGAATTTTAGTAGAAAAGACCCTTTAAATATCTATCTAGAATTATTGTATTGTCATTGTGTGCTTTTGTACTTTATGTGTACAAGTAGAAATAAACCATGGAACCTTTATTATTTCTGTGGGTTGTTTGTTTGAATTTATTATCTGGTGCTATGTATTAAGTAATTAGGCCAAGAGGAAAGAATTTTTTGAGCATACTGGTGCTTAAAAATGTAGACTGCTGTCTGGTGAGACTTTCAGAGGTGGTTAAGCCATTGCCTAGTTGGTACTTTTAAAAGTGCTCCTATGAATACCTGCTTGCATCTTTCAGTCTCTCAGTACCATTGCAAATCTGACTCTAAACATTTAATTATTCTAAGATGTTTAAATGCAGGGGAGGTTGAATTCTTTTGAGAACCAAACGGTAAATATATATGGCAATATTAGCGAGTTAGTTCTGAGTTGTGTGTCTGAGTTTTCTGAGTTTCTAAAGGAATATGGGAATAATTGGAACCTGTGAAGCCACTTCATTCTGGAACTAATTTTAGAATTGCTCAAAAGCATACTAGATATCCAAATTGTATTATATTTGCAAAATACAATTTAGTTTAATTTTGAAAAACATTTCTGAAGACACACAGAGTTAAATTGCTATTAGCTAAAAAAGAATCACTTAATGTGGTGTGCACTTAGTGTTGTGAAACTTACTTCATGTTTACTCTACCTCACTTCTTGTTCTGGAATTCTTTTCCCTAGCATCAGCACAGCTGCATCATCCATTTCCATGGTCCTTTTAACCTCTGCTTTTAATTAAAAAAAAATTAAATCAGATGCTGTTTAAAGCTTCCCATTTAGTTTTGGGAAAATAAAAGTTCACATCTAGCTTAGGCGTGTGTGAACAGCTGTTAAAAGCCACAAGCAAAACGATACTTATAAAAGTGGTGGGGGGAATTTTAAGAGCAAGCTGCCAGTTTGACTCTACTTTTCAATAGCTCTTCACTTTCAGCCAAATGGTTTTAACAATAATTTTCTTTGAAAAAAACCTGTTTTATAGAACCAGCAGCCCAAGCAGTTAGACCAGTGGTAATAGGAGGCAACTTGCCATTTCTCTTTAACTTTTTATGAAATTTTTCTTTGAATCTGAGGAAATTGCTCATTATAGGGGTTGGAGGGGCTGATGTCCACCCATGCCCACCCACCATGTAAGTACATCTGTCCCCATGTGATTCTAATGAGGGATCTTGTTCATTGAAATTCCCAAGTTCCAAGACTAAGCATAGAAGGATAATACTTCCCTTGTGCCATATTTTGCAGGCATTATAGTCCTGCTCATGTTTTAAGCATTTTGAGGTAATCATAGGATTTCTTTTTTTTCAGTCCAGGTGACCAAATCTGACTAATCTGTTGGACAGAAACAGGCAGAGAATTTATCAGATGTTGAGTATTTAAAAGAAAGAGGAAAGATTTAGGCTGTTCCTTGTTCAATCCACCTTTTATAAGGAGCTTTCAGAGAAAAAAAAGTAGTTCCTTCAAGAACATTTTGTCTTTACGGATGCTGGGGGTGGTGGGGCTGGAATATAAAATGCTCTGTGACCTAAGGACCATGTATATGTATCTCTGGAGTTTGGGCAATTTCCTTTTAACCTGTCCTAGCTGGTCTATTCCATAAGTGAGACATTGTCACTGCAAGGCCTTCCCAGATGTGGCATGTATGGTGTCAGTGTGAGCAGGTGTGACCTGTCCCATCAGGTTACCCTGTGGTAGGTGGACACTGAGTTCACTTAGCTCAAGCTTACTATGTAAGTGTGCACTGATACTCCTTCAGAGCATACATTTGGATGTGGAGTTGTCTTCATACAGTTTGGAAGCCTGGCAGATACATGGTTGTAATCTTTGACTGTTTTGTGTGGCAGCAGAATGTTAATTAATAATCAAAGACGCTTTTGAAGTTTCTTCAAAGCTGCAGTTTTTTTTTTTAATTGAGTTTGTTGAGGTGTCTGTTGGCTTTTAATCTTAGCAGATTACAGCATATCATAATTGGTGCTGTCACTATCTTGGTCTTGGTATTTGTTGCTTTGTTACACTTCCAGCTCCTGTGTTGGGGTTTCCACACTTGTGGATACCTTCAGTATCATTTTTGCCCCCAACAGTATAGCCTGTGGTGTGCAGCCAGATGTTTTGGATTTGAAGGTTTGGTATGATTTCCATTTGACACATCTGTCTTTACAATGTGTCCTTGTTTTCTTTGCATGGGCAACTGGTGAAGATGAGCTGGGTTGCAATGTAAATTCTTTTAAAGTTATTTTGTCATTTTTTTCTGCTTATACGTGTAAGTACGTCATGACTTCATAACAAACGTGTTTAGCAAACAAGAACCCAAAAAGTTTATCTCTTCCAGTTTCTTGCACATCTTGTTTTTGTGTTGTTCAGTTAGAATTCCCTAAAAATTTCCCACTATCATTTCTGAAATGAAAAGAAGGAACAGGTAGGACAAACAAAATGCCAAGTGAGTAGTTTCGTTCTGACAGAGTGTGTATACCTGGTGCCAAACTGTAAAGCTCTCATAAGGTTGGGATTAGAATTTTGGGTAGGAATCACAGAATTATCCTGAAGAATTGGGAAAAGTTTAGGTGATATGTATGTATATAGACAGTGTAAATAGGAGAGCAATAATGACAGAAGAATGAAAAAGCATTTATATGAGGGACAAAATAGATGGAGTTCCTTAGCAGTAGGAAAAAGACAAACAGGTGTATAAAACCATGAGAAGAGAGTAGAGAACCATTATACAGCATCTTTTCAGTACAAACCCGAGAAAATCTCATGCTTTTTTATTAAGTAGCTTAAAATAAACAGATGAAATTACTGTTTCACATTGTGAATGTGTGGAAGTTCTATTCATTGTAGAAGCCAAAAGTACACATGGGAAGGGAACCACAGAGACTTGTGAAGGGCTGGTCCACCAGTGCAATGAAACATTTCAGATGTATTCCTGAGAACCTGGAGATGTAGTGTCAGGCTGAGGAACGCAGGCTGCCTGAAAGTGGGGTGTGTATCAAGGAATGATCACTGTAGTTTCACTGTTTCTTATTTTCCCACCTCAATACCTGCTGTTGAGTGAATGCTCCTTGAGGCAGGTTGCTGGCGTGGGTTATACCAGCAAGTATATAAGTTATACCTTCGAGTACCAGATTTAAAAAAAACCCAAACCAAAACAAATTCCTGATCTCGAGCTGTTACAATTTCTTCTCCCCCACTCCAGCCTCCAAAAAACCCTCTAGAACACTGAACAAACGCCCCTCACACGCACACACCCACCCCTTGCAATTTTGACCTCAGAGCCTTAGGTCGTGTAGCTGTCTTTATGTGTATTACTTTGTAGCTGATTGGTTGGAACAGTGCAGGTGAGAGAATGTGAGCTGAATTCTGGTGGTTGCTTCACAGTCTCATTTATTTTTCAATACAACAGTCTTTGGATAAAATAATTAAGAAGTCTGTGGGACATAGTGAAGTACTGAGTATTTGAGTAATCCCGGTGATTAATTTTAGGCCCTCAAGGTCTTTCTTTACAGTATCTACTCTTAACAAATTCAGCTGTGTGAATCTCACAGACTCCTGAAAATCCCACTTCTTGCCTAGTCTGTTTTAAATAAACTTGTGTTGATGAAAAGTTCTAAAAATCGAACATGTTAATATAATTTTAGAAATATGTTTTAAATGGAGTTATGACGTAAAAAGAGTGCTCAATGATGGCCTAAACAAATGTTTGACCATAAACTAAAGTCTCTTTACTATCCTAATTCATAAAATTTTACCCATGGAAATTGTGCCTGTGCCTCCATGCCCTCTTAATGTATATTGGAAGAGGAAGAGTGTACTAAGTCACAAAGAAAGTAGGTCATCATGGTAGCCATGCTCAATTTTTAGTAGATAATATCTTGAGGCTGTTTATAAGGGACTTGTTAACTTCTTGACACATATTCTACCTTTCTTTTTCAAACCTAGCAGAGAAAGTGCTGCTGATCCCTGAGGACTCTGAACTATAAAACGTAGAATGGGTTTGTTTAACTTCTTGAAGTCATGACTGACCAAATGATCTGGGAAAATACACTTTCAACAACTAAGTTCTACTTTAAGTCAGATACAGATGATTTCTCTAACTTCAGCAAAAATGGGATGAAGCAGAAACTCTTAAAATCACCTTTGGTTTTAGAAAGTTTTAGAAAAAAAGTGTTAAAAAGTTTACAAAAAGAAGTCCCAGCTGAACTATAACTTATGTGCTTAATATTTTCAAATTAGAGTGAATCCTGACCAAAAATGTATTAGGATGCATATATGTGTCCAAATTTAGCTGTTCTCAGTGATGTATTCCCCACAACACAGCCCAAACTGAGGAGGTGATTTCATGATTGACTTAACCCAATTTTGCTTTTAGCATCTGCAGTCATGGTAGCCCTGCACAGAGAGTTGATTCCAGCCTCAGGTGAACAGAACGAGGAGGAGTTCTTGTTAAAATGGACCTGTGGGTTCCTTTTGTTCTGTAGTGGTACTGTCACATGAGAAGGTTTAGAAGTGCTTAGCTGACAGCACTTGTGGCTCAATTTAAGAATTAGCTGATAAATGTACTATCCTTGATCTGAATATTATTGGGTTTGATTTCTCCTTTTATAGTTAATTGGAGTATGTTATGTTTCTTTGCTAAGCAGTTGTTTTCATATAAAAAATAATTTAATATAAAGTTGAGTTGTACAATTAATTTTTTAACTGCCAGTTGAAATCAGTTTGGCTTGGTAATAATTAGTTACAAGAGCTTCCAAATGGAAGAAAACTGGGCTTCTGTTAAACAGGATTTGATACACATGGAACAGTTAAGCAATAATAAATTGCCTAGTAACTGAGTAATTTCACTCAGATATGTGCCAATCTTGCCTCTACATTGAAAAAGGTTTGGATGAAGAACTGATGTTTGAAATTGCTTAATGCTGGAGGTTTATTGTAATAATAGTAATGCGGACTTGGCCTGCTCTTTGAACGTTTAAGGCTTGCTTTATATCCCAGTGAATGATTTAATGTTTATTTATAATTTTTGTTGTGGTAGAGTTCCCAGAGGGATATGTAGGAGAAGCACTAAGTGTCTCCAACTCCTTATTACATTTGCTGGAAGCACAATGGAATCAGGCATGGAAGGGCCCTGGAGCTGACCTGGGTTGGCTTTGTTAGAAGCAAGTAATTCAGAGTATTGGATAAAAGCATCACACTTGAGAGGACAGCCAGTTTTTAACGTGGCTGCTTGGCATGAAGTCAACAGAAGCATACCTGTGGAAACAGTCTGTAGAGATGGATGCAGCAGTGGCCATCAAGAATGCTGGCATGGGTCCTCTGAGGAATTGTTATTTATTAGGTAAATGCTTTTTATAGGAGCAAGTTTGGTATTAATAGTTTCTTTCCATGGCTTCATGAAATATATTACTCTGAGATATGTTCCTATGCATTATTTGGAAAACACTGTTTTAGGAACTGCTAGGTAAGGATAAGGCTTTTTGCTTGATGTTTAAGTATGTCTGGATTTACTATTTTTGGAAGAAATTACTTGTACAACTTGTACCTAGTCTGGAAAGCACTGTAGAATGGTTGAATTATAGGCAGAACTGCAAATGTGTTCAAGATTTTGTAGGGAATTGGTGGGGGGAAGGTAGGTGGAGTTTGTTTTGATTTCTGTCTATAGCTACAGACTGCATCTAGTATCTTAATAAGTAGATATCTGCCTTTAATAATATGAAAAAAATAGTTTGTCATATGCAGTAATGAGACTGACTTTGTTAACTTGCCAGCCCTTTTCAATGCTGACAAGGAATTCAGCCCTTCCAAGCTCATGGAGGCTGCAGTTCTACAATTGGTAGGTTTTGTGCTGAAGCCAGTTTGCAGCTTGAAGTTGGCACCACTGCTCCATGGGAAATCGGATCTGTGACTTCATCTGGGTTAAACAGGACGATGCAAAAAGAAATGGTTATTTTTAACATGGATCAGCTCATTGAGCCTCATAAGCTTGTAGGAGTTGCATGGCCTCCTAAGGAGGTGATGGGAGAACAGTGCTCTGTGACATGAAGGCAGGAATGAAGAGCCAGGAGTGGGACAGGTGAGATTTTCCAAGCTTTGGTGCTGGCATTGGTAGGTCTTGAAAGGGTGACCAGAAGCTTTGGCTTTTGACTGCAAAAGGAGACAGATGTGAGTGATTGAAAGCAGAATGTAAGATATGTTGTATGAGTTTTATTGAGATCCCAAGACCTTGAGTTTATGAAATTACAGTGAACTTTATATTTTATGCCTGTCAATCCACTAAATCTTTGTGCATTTTAGAATTATATATCATTTAGTAATGTTCTTTAATATTAAATGAAGATGACTGTACCTTTTCCTGGTATTGATAAATTCAGTGATGATATAGTAGGTACATCAAAATTGGAGAAAACATTTGAAAGAGATGAAGAAAAGCTGATCCACCCATGGCTTGTGGATATATTGGACTAGCACCATCTTCTGAATATTTAGTACATTGCAGCTTTATGTCTTCACTAATGTACTAAAGAACCTCTTAAAAAACATTCACTTAACTTTGAATTTCAGTAATTGCATTGCTGTTATAATTTTTTTTACACTCTATTGATCTTAGGAAATTGTTAAATTCAACCAAAACAAAGGATATCTATAGTTAGATTAGTGGGAAATTAAGATTCTTGTTTTTTAACCTCTGTCCTAAAACATAAAATGTTAATTATTATACATTATTACTATATACATTATTATAAGGAGGGAATTTATTTTGTGAAAAAAGCTGTTGTATCCAGCAATTTGTAACTAGTAGCTCAGCTAAATCAATTTAAACATTTTTTTTTTAAGTTTCAGTGATCCTGATAAAATTCATTTAATGTTGAATCAAAGAAGAGTCTCTCGGTTTTTTGTCTTTTTTCAGAGTGCTAGGGCAGTCATTGAAGTTCATTATAGGGAAATTTGGGAGCTACTGTCAAAACCAGCAATGTCTAATCTAAAGAGAAATGTGTTTTTTGAAGTTAGGTTCATAGAAATTAACTTTTCCATAGTAGTTCATTTGAACATTTTACAAAATGTATTGCAGTCATCACAGTAAATTACAAAACAGTAAGTTGATGGTTCAGTGAAAGTTCTTGTGATCTTAGCAAGGCATTAAATTTATCTTTTCATACGTTTCATTTTCTGTTTGTAAAAATAAGAATGATATTTGCCTAATTTATTGGGAAGTAAATTAGTCAGCAGATGATCTATTACTAATTGCAAAGGGCTTATAAACTGGCACTGGGGCCATGTAAGAATCTGACTGACTGGATAAAAAGCTGCGGTGAACAAACTGTCTTCTTTTCCAGGAGGAGCTTGTAATCTTAGGATGTGTTTCTCTGTGGAAAGTAAAAACTAGTTAACCAAAGGTGTGAAATTAGAGAACATTAAAGTCCTGTGAGATGATGCTTTTGAGAGTGACATTAATTTTTTGAAGCCAGGCTATTCATTCTCTGTACCAGAATGCACAAAAGTGTTTCATGTTCTTTCATTCACAACCCCACTTAATTTGTTAAACTTACCCTGAGGGCGTATTTGTTTAGGTCTGTACACTGCAGACGGTAAACAGAGATATGTGGTAAAATCATCTGCACAGAGGTGTGTGTGCTACGTCTGAACTCCTTGTGCCCAGATTAATGCACTCTGAGTTAACTTGGTCATGTGTTTGCTATGCCACTGTCTCTACGTGGATAGCTCTTCAGCCTGCTTAGTTACTTGAGTTGCAATGTGGGGAGGAGACAGTCAACACATGCCTTTAATCCACCTCTGTTGCTTACTGTGGCCTTATGATATCCTTTTAAAAAGAAAAAAAAAAGTAGAGTTCTCCAATTATAATATTCAAGGTGGCTCAATTTTGTATTAGTTTAATAATATAATCTTTTCTGAATACTTGTTTCCAAAAATGTCAGCATTAGAGTTAGGGATAAGGGGTATAGGTACCTAGCAGAAAGGATCAGATTCCAATTGTCAATGTAGTCATAGTATGTTCAGTCAAAGAATTTGACTGTCAAGAATTTCTGTCAAGAATTTATTAAGAAATAAAAATGAGAAATGTCTAGCTTAGAAAAAATTATTCTTATTTTCTCTTTAACTGTCTTTTCAAGCTGTGTAAGCAAGTCATCTGTCATACTAGTTTTGAAAAGAAACTTGGGTGTATTGTTTTATTCTTCATAAGAAAATTTACTCTCGTGTGAAAAGATACCTGCTGTTTGCATTCATAAAGGTTAACATCATCTTAAAAATGACCTGCCATCTACCAGACATTAAACATGCTTGTTATTAGGCAAGAATCCTGTCACATTGTGTCCTCTTTACTTAGCTGCACTTGGTGTGCTGAGATGGAGGCATTTGCTTCTGGCTGCTTTTCTTGGTTTCTGTTGAAACCTATTTTGGATCTTGGAAGTGTTAACTTCATTAACCTAAGATACACAAGAACCACTGTGTTTTATAGCTTCAGCAAAAGTACTGTAATTGTTTATTGTTTAATAGTACTTGAAAGTCTCATTTAATATGGGGTATTTTTATAAATAAAAGTATAAAGTAAAAAACTTAATATAACAGCTACTTTCATAAATCAGAGATCATGCGAATTGTAGAAATTGTCATTCTTTGTTTCCTGTGCTGGAACAAACTGTCGGCGATAGCAATGTGATTTTATGTGAAATATCCTTATTCCAAGAAGCTTATGGCAGATTTTGTGTCTTTGTATGTCATTTCTTGAGAAGACAGAGAATCCCACATATCTTTGTACAAACTAGTGGAGACCTATAAGAGAGATGTGCATAAAACCAGGCAAACCTCATTCACAGGCAAGATGTCTTTTTGTTTTTAACTGGACCTAGGAATTGTTCACCTTTCCTTTCCCATATTAGGCATGCATTTTCATGTCTTGTGTCTGTAGGAATTTGCCTTTTGGAAGGAGCTCAGATCATAGATTTGACATTTAGAAAGCTGTATTTTTCTTTAGTTATTGAGAAGCATATTGGCTGATAATTCCAATTTTTTTTTTTTTTAGAGAAGGAAGTGTTACAGTGTTCTGCGTAAATTACATGAGTTTTTAAGCTACCTTTTTTTTTTTTTTTGCTTTCTGAAACCAGTAATTTCCTGTTGTAGCTGGAAATGTTAAGTATAGTTTTTTAAGTATTAAAGTGCAGCACCAGCTATTATTCTGCCTTAGCAAGTCTTCTAATACAACGTTTGATTTGTTACTGTGTCCTCATAGGGAAGCATCAGCAGTAGAGGGTACATGACAGTAATAAAGTAAACACATGCTTGCAATCAAATTAATGTATTTCATCTGTCTTCAATTAATAACACTCTGTCATGCTATCTATCTGAGAAGCGGCATAAACAGTTTATTTTGTGTTTGGAATAACTTCCTGGAGGTAGTTAATGTGACATGTAGTTTGTCTGACATGAGTATAACCAGATCAACACTCTAGATGTTTTCTTGATAACCTAAAAAAATTACTGAGAAAATCTGTACGGAAACTATATTTATATTTCGTTTTGAGCTTCCTTAAATCAGAGTAGTGGCATAATTTTCAGGACTTCCATGGAAGAGTTTTCTTTTCTTGGCAGTTATACAGTTTTAGTGTGAGAAAAAGATTGAAAGTGTTAACAAAAAATTAACTACGAAAAGCTGCAGTTTGCCCTCTGACTTTTGGGATTGAATATTTGAGAACGTGTGCTGTAGTAATTTAAAGTACCAGATCAAAATAGATTTTCAAAAAGCTAGTTAATACATGAAGTCTGATAGTGCTGTAGACTCGGTACAATTTATTGGCAGATTTATTAATTGTTATTTCTGTATTAATCTGGTTATTCTTATGTTATTATATTGGATAATAATAATTATTAATACCACCAGAAATTAGACTTTTTTTTTTTATTTACACAGAAAGAACCTCTGTGTCTAAATAGGAAATGAAAGTGCACTGGCTTTAAGTTCTAAGTAACCCATTGAAATATTCTTTAAATACTAAAACTTAATGAAATAGCTCCATCTTTTAGTTGGAAAGCAGTAGGTTACTGGTAAGCTATGCAATAAAAAGCTAGAGAGGTGTTTTTTTTTCTTGCTCTTTTTTTTTTACTTTTTTCTTTGGATTGATGGTAGAATTTGGTTAAGACTGGATAATACTGCTTATGGCAGAAGAGGCCTGAGAGGGTTCCTTCTGGCCAGAGCAGTGGGACCTGCTAAGCTATTCTCTGCTGACATGCTACAGCATAGAGGTCTGATGATCTGGAAAGTAAATCCTGTTGCCTAGAATGCTGCTCTCAGTGTTCAGCTTGATTTCTGGTTTATTCTTTAGAATAGTGGATATTTGTCACCTCTTGGAGAAATCCCTTTTTATTCCCTTTTTCATGCACATTTGATTATGCATGGGAGAAGCAGAACCTTCACACTCTGAAGTTAAACTGACTGCACTTGTTGAGCAGCATGTATTAATGCTGTATAACGCTATTGTTGTCTTCAGTCTGTTAGGTCTTCAGTTGCTCAAGCTATGTGTGTTCTTACGGAAATCAGTCTGAAATTATACAAAAAAATAGGATGAAAAAGGCATTGTCATATACATATACAGCCACCTTTTTTATGACCCTGGAGTATTTTCAGAAGAGAAAATGTGTACATAATTTTAAGCACATGTAAATCAAATTAATAAATTATTAGAGCATTTTACTTGTCATGTCTGTGTGGGCTAATCGTGATAGCTCATTATTTAAACATTATGTAATTGTATACCTTGTGTGCACAGCTGCAAGTGCTTTGCAGAAAGATTTATATTTCATTTTTCACAGCATACTATAAAAGAATATATTTTTGTGTGGTACCATAGATTAATAAAGATATTTACTCATAACTTTAAAACTACCCTTAATTATATTGAAATATGAAACAGTTATAATATGTAAGATAACTAACAAACTAGAGAGCTGTAACTTCGTTTATGTACTAATACCAGTTTTAATGGAAAATACTGTTATCAATAAAAAAAAGTTCATCTTAAACAGAACTGCCCCTTTGCAACAGAATCCCTTGCAGTTATTATAGTTCAAGGTCTGGAAGTGAAAGATGGTCAGATTTGGGTGGAGAGACGTCTCTTTACTGAAACACTCTGAACTGTCATGTTTCTTTTCATACATAAGGTTTAGAAAGTGGTTAGGTTAGTTATCACTGGTATAATCATTTGAAAGGGCTTACAGTTTGCAAGTGTAATCTCACTATCCAGGAGGAATGCCAACAAATTTAAACAGTCAGACTTACTTCCCATGCGTTATGTGTGGCACTCAGCTGTTAATGCCATTCTCAGCAAGTAATGTCACTATTTTCTCAGGTGTTTGGAAGTACCTGTACAAGTTATCTATTTGTGTTTCTTCCAGAATTACATGAAAGGAAGATTCATGCAAAATGGATGTTTTCTTACTTAAAAAACCCCTGTAGTTTTACATGGAGTTCTTCTCCAGTGATGTTATGAAAGAAGAGACTGGCAGTCCTGTGGGAAAGGGAGATAAATAGAATGAGTGGCAGCCTTTACATTCTGCATAAATGATGTTCTGTTGTCTTTTTAGAGTATGTGCAGTTATTTACTTGTATAATTTTGAAAGATTATAAAACCAGAACACTGATCATTCTTCTAACTGAAGATACATATTTTAAAATTCTTACTGGCTTTGTGTTTGTACCAGTTGTATTACTCTGGTAAATTGTTACATGTCTTTTATTATTGCCTTAATTTTAAGACAGTGCAGTTCTGGGGTTTGATATCACACTTTATTCCTCAAATCAAACTCTGGTGAGCTAATTATATTTGTTCTAGGTAATTTAGCAAAGCAGGTGAGTTAAAGTAATATTTAAACTGCCTGACCATTGGTTTTCCACATAGATAGGGTGTATTGGAATGGAAATGGTTGTTCCTGCACAGTGGTGCTATGTGGCTCATTGCAGGCCATTTTTTATCTTATGGGATTACACATATATCTAAATAGTGTAAGAGAAACAAATTTGACATCAATTTATTTACCATTAGTGGTTTCAGAGTCTGAAGTCAAAAGCAGCAGAACTATTCAATCAAGACTGAATTGCTGTTGAATGGCTGAGTGTGGGTAGATTGTAAAGCACCCATTTGTGTTTTATCTAGCACTTTCTAAGATTTTTTTGTTCCCTTGCTACTGCCCAATAAACTGAAATTTCAGGGACTTACTCTTAATTTCTCAAGTAAATTCATATGGAGTTTTGACTTTGAAGAACAGTTTTTGCTGTCTCAGATGTTTGCTCAGAATTTATTAATCATTGGATAGATAGATAGCCTTGCAGTCATTTAAAATAGTTTCCTTTCCCATTTTGATTTAACATTGTCTTATCAGCTTTTCACTGCAAATAAGTGATGTATAGTAGCAATTTCAAGGGTAGTGAAAATGCGTAAACAGTCATCTGAAGATGTAACATAATCAAGTCTGTCTGGTTCTAACTTAAAATTACTATTTTGTCCTTGTCTTCTTTGAAATGCCACTTGCTTTCCACAAAGGTGGCCGTGATGGTGTTTGCATCTCTTTGCTTACCTAAATTCTGCAGTGTTGTTCTTATCTGTTTTTTTTTTTCTGCTGCGCTGGTTTTGGCTGGGATGGAGTTGGTTTTCTTTGCAGGAATTTTCAGGACATCTTCAGGAATGCCTTAAAGGGAGTATCCTTGGGATTTCTGTGGGAGTTCCATACTTCTCATTCTGTTTTCTTTTTTTACCTCACTAGATCTCTGTTTAATCTCACCTATAAATCAAAATTGAACTCTCCGGAATTCGTGAGGAGCAAGTATTTTAGTAAGCCTTACCTACTTTTGCTGATCTCTGCTGGTTTATTCTTGGAGGGGAGAGTTTGACTTGGATCTGTTTGGCTTGGTCAAAGTTCTGTCTGGATTCCTGAATTTTCTAACCTATTTTTGTTGTGCCGGTGTCTTTATGGAAGACCTGTACACACAGATGTGTATAGATCTGTTAGGTATGGAACAGCAATTTATCTTGCTAGCTTTAATTGAAATGACTCTTTGTACTAGACAAGCTTAAAGGTGAATGTTTAGTCTTATTTTAGAGAATCAACAGGATGGGCTCTTGACGGATTGCAGGAGAGGTTAAGTAAGGCAATGGAGATAATGTTTGGAGAATATCTGGCAACCCTGGGGGTTTTTTTGTAGTTGTTGCTCGAGATTTTTAGTGTGCATTTCAGGCATAAAGATGAGCAAAACTACAATGGCCCATATTGTGGATGCCTTTGCTTAGAAAGGGATTTCAAAGGTACTTTGGGGGCTGATGAGCCCCTTTTTCCTGTCCTCATCAGGCCAGTCAGGGAAACAGTACTGTGACCCCCTCTTTCCTCCATTGCTTATGATGTCCTTCTGCTTCTCCTGATTTGAGTTGAAGTATTCCATTTAATGCAAATATAAGTATATAATAAGTATAATAATGTAATGTTCCTTCTAGCCAAAGAATTAGGAATGTAATCCTTTGACATTTTAACTATTGCTTTGCTAATTTATACTTTTAACTACCCTTTCTGCCTGTTGGTCCTATTTTTAAGAAGTTTAGAATTTTTGAAGTGATAGGTCAAAGAAATACCCTCACTGCATTCTCCAAAGTTTACACACCCTGGGCTTGCTTTAGCTTTTCATGATCAGGAAACATAATTTATTAATGTAGTTAGCAGAGCTTGTATTCAAGTACTTGACCCAAACTACTGATTTGCAACATTTGTGTGCTGTAGAGATTCACTGTTTGCAAATAGTTAAATCTCTTTTCACTTTTCAAACTTGTGACCTTGTGTCCTTTATACGTCCCACTGTGAATCTCTAGCTATTCAGTTTATATTCTACTTGGTAAAAATGAAGCTATTAATTTTGCCATGCTGTTGTCTTCTTTCTCATTCCCTTCAGATGAAGAGGATGACTGTACCATCTGGCACGTAAACTTCACTTTGGGCCTTTCTCTAAATGTTTGTGTTTGATGTGTGGCCAAATCTTGCAGATGCTTTCTTTGAGACCTTTGTTAGATATGGCCTATTACCACAGTTAAAATGTTCTCATTTTGTATCTTAATTTCAGTAATTCCTTTTTTCTTGGCCAATGACATGTTTTCTAGTAATTTAGAATATTCTGCAAGATCATTTTCCTGGTTTGTAAAATCAAACTGTATTTATGTATCTTACTCGCTTTCTTTCTGTCCAAAATTTAATTGTCCTTGCCTTTAAACTTTTCATGGTTTAAGTGTATCCTCATATCATCCTTCATCCCAAAATATCTATTCTTGCTGTTAATTGGCTCATCATATGAGTCCTTCTTGGCCAGCTGTTAGTTTTCTTTCTATAAAATCCCTACATTCCTTATAAACATCTTTTTTAGAAAATAATTTTTCTCCTCCAAAGCTCTCTTTAAAGTCTTTTTGCTGTGATGTCTAAATAAAAGCTGGACAAGACTTATCTCCTGGTGTGCTAAGAATTCTGCCTGTCGAGCTGACCAGTGTCAGATACTCAGAAAAAAGGACTGGAGGGTAACTATTCATGTCTTTTAGCTGATCTTCAGTAACAGATTGTGCCTTTGGCCTATGGGCAATGCAAAGGAATTGGAATTAGGATCATTGCCCTTCATTGACTGCACACTGCAATTTTGTATAGTTAAATTTTTATTAACAGTTGAAACTCTTTCTTGTACTAAAACTGCCCTTTTTCACCAAGAGCTGATGTAACATGAATTACCTGGAATTACTGTGGGCTGAGAATGTGCAATGGACACTCACCTGGCAGTCTCCTGGCATAACAGTGACTGTACAGTTCACAGCAGACTGCCTGAAATTCAGGAGGCATAAGGTGCAATATTTGTAGGTGGGAGAAGGGCTGAGAACTACACAAAATTTAGAAACATAATTTCACCTTGATTTTTCACTTTCAGTCTGTTATTTTCTACAGTCTTGTGTGCTTTAATTTCTCTGCTGTAGTAAAGTGTGTGCTCCCCTGACCATATAGTATTCTTGATGTTTCTTCATAGAAGATGAGGCATTTGAGGATATGATTTCCGATATGTCAGTGGCGTTTTCTTCCTTAAAATTCATCAGCCTTTTAACCTGCTGTTTTGTTCGTCCACTCTCTATTCTTCCCTTCCTGGGAAGGAGAGTTTGAGAGATTGTAAATTGTGAACTTGTCTTTGTGGAGTTATGTAAGCATGTCATGGTATGTTAGAGGAATATAGTGTAAATACTGTCTATCTACCTATCTACCTATCTATCTATCTATCTATCTATCTATCTATCTATCTATCTATCTATCTATCTATTTTTATCATAACTGTGTGTAGGTGTTTGGAATTCAAGTATAGTCAAAGAAATACAATGAGTGAAATCTGGAGGTGGGGTCAAAGTTCCTTTAAAAGCTCATGAAATAAAACCAAAGAAAATATATATTTATTTTTCCCAAAAGAGTAATCTCACTGTTGTGTTTTCCAAGCTGCACTTGAATCTAATATGTGAAGCATAAAAATAATAGTTAACAATGAAATGTTTTGGGCAGGATGCTGTATTTTATTCTTAAAAGCATTTCAAAAGAGTCTCTCTCATGGTAGTTATTTTTCAGAGGAAAAAGTTAAGTGATTGCACGAGTTTTTAACAAAATTGTTGCTGACTTTGGGTTTTATTTTAGTAAATGTATTTTTCTTCCTTTTTTTTTAAATGAAACTATATTATATGCCCAACATTTAGTATTATGGAAAAACCATACTACAAATATTAGTGTTAATAGCTTAGTATTTTAGTCCTTTACAAATTAATGTCTGTGGTAACTGGATGATTTTAGGCCTGTTCTTATGAACAAGGCCTTACTGATGTGCAAGGAACAGTACTATGTGGCAAAAACTCCACATTAACCAAGGTAAGCAGTATAAATAGAGTGTAGGAATCCGCTGTTAGACTAAAAATCTCCAAGAGAAAATCTCCAGAGCCTACAAATTAAAGACCTCCAATATCATTTAAAAATAAAACCTTTTATGTAGTAGGAGAGCATTTTTTCAGCTGATAATAAAATGACACTATTATACAGGCTTACTAGATTTGCAAATTTACAAGTTTTTACAAGTCAGTTGGGTCCCTTCCTCAGGAAATCAGTTTAAGTTTTTTTTTCCTGTATTGACTCAAAGAGCCTGGTTGTCCTTAAATCCTTCTGAATATATTTGCCTTATAATTTGACTGCATTGAGTCAACAGCCTTATAGAAACCGTAATGCAATAAAAAAAGAGAAACTGTTCAATATAGTTTCCAATTACCTTAGGATCAGATTTGGAGAAACTGGAATGTACACAATAAAACTGTGCAAGACTTGAGTTCCATGAGGTTTTGGAAGCAACCAGTGCTTTTCAACATAAAATACCATTTGAAGGCTTTTCTCTGCTTTCAGTGGTTGTAAAATGATAAAGATGGAAATATGTGTGCATCTCAAAATGTGCATTTTACTTTTTTAAATTTTCTGAACTATACCTTTATAGAATTTAAAGTTAGATATATAGGTAACTAAGCATCACTGTTTTTACTCAGTTAATTTTTTTATTATAGTGAATACTTTTGCTTTGCCATGTTCTTCAATAAAATTCTTTGTAACTCATTTACATTTTTTACTTAGGAAAAATGTGTCGATTCAGATGTGCTCAGTGAACTTTATTTTGTAAAAGTCTTTAGGTTACACTGGAATCCCCAATATGTATCATGCTTGCAAACAGAATATGCAATATTTAGTTCTGTCTCATTTTCATATGTCATTAGCAGTAAAGTTATTGCAAATTGTTTTAGTGTATCCAGAAACAAATTTGTCCTTTTTTTGAGATACAAATTTTTTGCTTTTGTCCATACAGTTTTAATTGTGTTTTTATTTTAGTTTTGCAAATAAAATTAATCTGATGTAATTCATTACCTTTATTTTGGCAAATGATTATAAAAAGACTCTTGCATTTGCATACACCTGTAAAGGAAAATACTACATCTGATGTTGTTTCTAATGAATAATTTCTAAGACAGGTAACTTAATGGGCTCCAGTGTAATAATTTTTCCTTTCTTCAACTTATTTTTAGTTGACTTGGAGCATATGCGCACAGTGAAATCTGACAAGCACCAGCGATTTTGTCAGGAAAACAATTTCAGTAGCCATTTTGTGTCAGCCAAGACAGGAGATTCTGTAAGTAAAAAAAAGAAACTTCTAGATGTCTTTTTTTTTCAAGATACAGCAGTTTTATTGTACTTCACATAACAAACCTTTGAGAATTTGGGCTGCTACAGGTCCTTTGTTACTTCCCTAGTTGCACGAAAAATAGATCTTTCTATGAGTGTATATTATCGTTATTAAATTACAGTGGCTTCTCGTCTGATTTTCAGTTTGAGATACAGATTTTAATGGAAGTGGTCCAGCTAAATCTCTGTTTGCTGTCAGCCTGTAATTAAATATATTCATTCCAGGTGGAATCCTATCTATAGAAACTTCCAACAATTGCTAAATAATGTGACAAGACCCTATTGCAGTCAAAGTTTTTAATATGAGTCCTGAGCCATGAGAAACACTCCCTCTGCAGGCCCATTGAAATTTGAACATTCTGACATTCGTAGCAGATGCTTTGCAGAGTGCATTTTTGAACAGTCTTTTGACTCTGAGCTAACTGGGTTATTTGTTTTAGTTGGACGCATACGAAAGAAAACATTCCTTTTCGGTTGACACCATCAGTCAAATAAAATCATATTGTATTGTTTTACTTGATTTCTGTCACTTGCCTAATATGTTTGTCATTTCCATAAAAGAGTCTTGTATCTGTCTCCTTAATATTACTGTTGACAACAAAATTTACTTTATTTTTATGTTATTGAAGAGTTAGACCATGTTCAATTACATGGAAGTATAGTTCTGTAACACAAATGGAATCACTTGTTGTTTTAAGGTCTTTGATGAAACTTCTGCAGTGGACTGCCTAATTTTATAAGATAATAGTTTTTCTGTAAAGTAGAACTACTGCTGTTATAAATGCAGTGAGTTGTGATTCTCTGTATAGTTTGTGTTAAATCTTTGGCATAATTTTTTGTTTAAAGTGGGAAAATACAGGCTTTTTATACTAGAAACACAGAAAAATTTTATAATACTTCACTCAATGAAATGTGCATCTGATAAAATGTATTCTTTTCTCAAGGAGACAACCTTTCTGTGGGATTTGGTGATAAGGAGAAAAATCAGTTCATTTTATAACATTGGCATATTTATCATTACAAATTATAAAGGAATCTTCATTACATCTTTTTAATTGATTCATGAATTACAGCAGCATTACACTATATATACTTATTGTACTTTTCATAACTTACTGTTTAAAAACAAAAGTAAATCTGAACATACCTAGAAAGCATTAACCAGAAATCTCTGCCTAAATATCTACTAAGAAAAGAAGTAGTTTACAGTAGCTCATTTTTAGTTTCAATGTAAACTTAGTTTCAGTGTAAATTTGAATTAGCCCTTTCACTGTTACTGCACACTGACTTTTCAAAATCTTCATATGTTTTGGTAGTTGTGTAGAAAGGATGGGGGTTTTATCCTAGACGCTGATTTAAGAAGAGGCCAACCATTGCTAAGGTGAATATAGACTGGAGGAGTTTTACTCAGTTAAGATAAATGGTTTGTTTTGTTTACCTCAGATCTTTCCAACAGATTTGTTTGCAAAAAATGATTTTATATATATATAAAAGCCCAAAAGTCTCCTCGGGGGAGAAAAATTTTCCTGAAAGGTTTAGTATATAGCTAACTGTCTTACTGTCCATCAAATCGTGTAACCAAAGCACTGAACTTGAGCCTGATGTTTTGTGCACTAAGTGTCTTCAGGGCAGGTGATGTATCTCAGAACACCTGAGATCTTGGTGTGGGGTAAAGGAGGTCTCTGGACCACAGAATTTCTGCTCAGTATTTCCTCTTATGTTGTGTGGATGTTAGTAGAACAGACCAGTACTAGACCATGTAGTTCAGAGGAAGAGCAATTGTTTTGGAAGCTACCAGAGTTTGTTAATTGTGCCACTAATTTGTTACTGGTTTCCATCTCGGGTATAAGAGATTGTGAAAATGTTATTTACAGAATTTTCTCTCAAAATTGGAAAATGACTGAGAACACATACACAGGCTTTACCTTTTGGGGGTGGCAGCTGCATGATGAAAACCAATGTTTGTTAGTAGTTTAGATCGTGAGCTCAGACGAACAGCCCAATAGATAAAATATAACGTGTAGCTTGGCAATAAGTGTTCAGCAGCAGTGCAAGCTTAAGCTGCTCCTCTTGAACATCTGTTGTTTTCTTTAATCTCATTTAAAATGCAGTTGCCTAAACAGGTAGATAGGTGGAGTGCCTTGAGATGAATTAAAGGAGTTATTTAAGATAGCATTGCCACCCAGTATTATGTATTAAATGTCCAGAGTCTAACTCTGTGACATTGCTGCTGCAGGCCGTACTACATCTTGTTTGTTCTAAATACCTCTGTTCAGGGTAAATAATGTTTTGTAAGACTCTTCAGAAGTCTTTCATAATTCTGTTTTTTAAAATGTGTGTAGTAGAGATTTTGGTGATGTTGATGCACAGTTCTGTTGTTCTAAATTTCAGAAATCAACTTCTCTATTGCACAACACACTAGTAATATATTTTTGTGCTAAACATTAGTGAATACCCTTATTCATATTTTATAGCACTGAGAGTAGTATTTGAGAGGTGGGTTGTGTAAAAGCTTGTTTAAACTTAGGTCTCTGGAGGCAGAGTAGAAGTGTTGCTTAACAATCCAGCATACTGTTCATTCCTTGTACCATTGTTGAGTTATTTTCTCAAATTTTTAAACAAAATTGAAAGTACCAGATGAGGTTATTTTCAGATCTGCTTGCACAGGTCATAATTTTGTATATCTCATTGTTTACAGTTCAAGTATGGTTTGATATATTTGAAAGAACCTCAAGGATGTCTGGTTTTAATCATTTAAATGCAATTTATTTTTTTTCCATAGGTCTTCCTGTGTTTTCAGAGAATTGCTGCTGACATACTCGGCATCAAATTAAACAAAGCAGAGTTGGAACAATCACAGGTGATTTTCCACAAATACTTAATTTTTCTTAGTATTTTATTTACTATTAAAAATAATCTAATTGCGTATTAATTGCTGTCCTTTAAATCAATCTTCATATGTTGTTCTGAAGATAATTATTTAATTTCCCAACTTTTTAAAAATAAAATAATTCTTTATTTATCCATCAGGATAAACTTGCTGAAACAACAACAAACGTGTTCAAAAAATTAAGGAAAAACTTGAATTTTAGGGATTTTTTTTAGAAAGAGCACTCGAGTTTCTGTATGTATACGCATATACAGGTAGCAAGGAAGGTATTCTTATATATACATTAAATACTGTACATTCATGCAGTTTTAATGACAATCATTCCTTTTTAATTCTATATGCATTTAAAAACAAATCTCATTTTAGAACACTACAAATTTAAGTCACAGAAGGCATGAGTTTCTGGGAGTGGAAACGTTGTAAATCAATATTCATTGCAGTCATAGAGCAAAATTTATTATTTGTCAGTCAGGTGTTAACTACGTCAAATCCTTTGTTTGGTTAATCTTAGGTCTTAGTCTTCACTGTGTGCCTGTGTAATACAGTGACCATCTGCCTTGGGGAAGGACAGTTGGCTTTGTAAGGTCACTATTTCCCTTTTTATTTGGAAGTACAAATTCCGAAAACAGAATCCTATTCTGGTTCAGTATACCCATTCTCAAGAGCAGATAGACTTGTGGAATCATGCTTTTTGAGTAGCTGTTATGGCTCCCTGGCATCTGCAATGATATTTCTCACTGTACCAGTCCCAAATAATCTCCCCCTAAAGGAGCTGTATAATTTCTGCCCTTGCGTTTTGTGTTTTGTTCTTTGTATTATGAGTGTTATTTTAGGGGGGTTCTGCCATTTCCTCTGTATGAAAGGGCTCTGAGAGATGGGAGAATGTTTCCCAGCGATGGGTAGGAAAGTTGTCAGGAAGGTTGTCCCCCATCTTTTACATTGGTTTGTGTTAGGCAAGGATGTAAATATAGGGATTCTACTGTAAACATGTGGCAAACCTGCTGCACGTCCTGCTCCAAACCGTAGCAGAGCTTTGTTGCACTTCATGCTGTTCAGTAATTGCTGTATGCAAAATGGCTCTAATGAGAGCATTGGTTTAGCACCATATAAATTAATTGGAAAAAGGTGTTTTCACTATTTTTAAAAATTGGAACTGTAACTATATGATTTAAAATATGAACACTTGCTTAACTGTATGTACCAGAGTTGGAAGTCAACTGGTTTTTGTCAGTGAAATTTAGGAGATCAAAAAAGTGTTAATTGTTCAAATAAGCAAGCAAGCAAGAGGTTTTCTAATATAACCCCTTTTCCTTTGCCACTTTCTTCTTTCTAGTTTCTGCTTCTAAAAATAACTTTTCTGCCAGTAAGACTGTGTGCATAGGTTTAAACCAAAAAGTTTTTCTACAAACCCAGTTTCAGAAACCTCAAAAGCAAAGATTATGCTACTGAGGCAATCCTGCATAATGACGTTTGAGATTGCAATTATTTAAATTTACTTGTTGAACCAAAAGGTTGCTGTTTTAATGGTGTAATATCCTGAAACTGCTAGTTACTACCAGTATTAAACAAGTACCACAAAATTAAGTCAACAAGTTTATTTAAAATAAAAAGGCCAAACATTTCTTTTATGCAACTTGGTGTCTCCTGCTTTTTGAAATATACAATAAATATGTAATTTCTCAAAGTGTTTTGCCACAGCAGTGTTTACAATCTGTGTTGAAGTGGTTAACTAGAAAGCTGTATTGCAAACAGTAAAATTGTAAAATATACTTACAAAGCATACCCATCAAGCAAAGTATCTTCAAAAAGCTGTAATTTATAGGTAGAGAAATATTGAGTGTGTCTTCTCAATGATCTAGGACTACTAAGGTACCATCCATCTGTTGTTCTGAACTCTCTGATTATTTGCATATAAATGGTTGAGCATACAGAGTTCTCTAATTATTCCTTGGTCATTTAGCTAGCACTGGAAGATCGGCCTTAGACCTCTCTGTGCTGTGTGGTGTTGTGTTCTCTAACGCAGGTATAAGGTTGTAGAAAGGTATGCAAATACCTTAAATTTAAAGGAAACTATGATAAAAAGGGTTATACAGAAAGTTGTAGCTTTCTAAAGAATGTGCCTGTGTTTAGTTTTTTTTTAAAGAACCTCTACATAGCTTCGACTCAAGAGTACATAACTTTCTATGTCAAATTATATCAGCTTTAAGTAGGCTTCCTTCTACCTTAGTATTGTAATTAATTTTTAACTTTGTTGAGCAGATCAATGGAATTTGCAATATGTGGATCAAAGTAAACATTACGCAAGTAGCATTAGCAATAACCTATAAATAGTTAATATGCATAAATTAAATACTCACCGTGGCACACATTACTGTTAATGTGAATCCAGGCTCTAGTGATTAAAAAAAGGTAAAAATCTCTAGATAAAACTGGAGAAAGAAAACTTTAACGTTCATATCCTTGAGGAGATGACTAGAAGGGCATGTCTTGAGAGAAATTCATTAGTCTGCAGTACAAAAGCCTAATTAAAGTAATATGCAGATGCTGTTTCTCAAAGGCATGGAGCTGGTCTCATGGCTGGAAGGATGTGGTGTTAGATGATGTTGCCATTATAGATTTCTGGTTTGCCATATACTCTATGACAGGTACAGGTACCTTAGTGTGGTGATGGGTTTTTTTTCCCCTATTCCATTGATAAAATGGGCACAGGACTTCCTTAAATGTGTTCCTTAAAATTTTTAGGCATTGAATACTCTGACTACTGGACTGTAAAAGTCGATAGGTAAATGGATGGATGCTAGATAAGTGCTATAAAGAATCAAATAGAAACAACACAATACCCAGTGTGACTCATCCTTAAAGTATGCAAGTGTTGATTTGGATTTAATCTTTAAATAAAGAGTAAAAAACATTGTAGTTTTTATAAATGTGCACAATTTACATGCTGGATTATATATTTGAATTTTCTGTATTTTTTGTAATGTGAGATTTCCTCATTTTGAAAACTGAGAAGGTTGCTGCCTGAATGTGTTTGTCAGAGTATGTGGGGATATGTTCATTCAGTCTAGGTGGTAACAAAGAATAAGATGAAGTACTGAGTTTATGTAAAATGCCAACAGTCGAATACTTTGTGTGAATCATGTTTTATTGTCTCGTATTGAGAATATGCTTTATAAATTATTTCTAGCACTCTTGATTTTATGCCTGAAGATCATATTTGTCATGTTTAGAATCAATTATAAATGTCACAGTCACTAGGAAGATCTTAGATGTGACTCATAGGTGGCTAGAAATAAGTAATAGGAATCCCATTATTTTAACTTGAATGAATTAGTGGAGTTTGGCTCACGACTTCTGAGCTTTGACGACTGGCAGAACTGCAGAAGCTCTTGTGAAAAATGGGTGGGGTTCTTGGTCCCTTTCAAATTAGCAGCACAACTTGTTAATTAACTGCAAGAAGAAGCCTTAGAAATTGAGTTATATTTACCCTGCATTGTTTTAGAAAGCAGCTGCAGCAGTTTAAGATATTAATGCAACCCAAGCTATTTGCTACTGCCCTTTTGCTGGAATGTATCGCTCCCACAGCAGAATCAGAAAATGGAAGGTGATCATGTGCTTTGGCCACATCAGGGTGAAGTTGAGCAGTTTAGCTTAAACTGCTGCTGAAAGTTGTTTCAAAGTGAAGCTGCCAGATTTTGTGCTGAAGTGGATGAGGTGCAAGTACACGTTATATTCCACCAACTCTCCTTTGGCAGCAATGATCTCCAGCAGAGGAATAGGACAGACATTTGAGGGTGGTAAGTTTTGAAACTATCTCAGCTAGAGCTACTAACCCTTGTCTGTTAACATGCTGAGATGACTGTTAATCAAACCTTTATTTGGACAAAACTGTGGTGAAACAAAGAACTAGATTACTCTTTATGCGTGACTGGAAAGCAGAGCATGTTTTTTGAAATGGAACGGTTCCAAAGTAAGAAAATTGCAGTTTCTGACTTATTTTCAGTCCTCAAAATACTCTCCCTTTTAAATTGCAAGGGTCTGATGAAATTTGAGGAAATAGCTCCTTTACTAATCAAATGTTTTTCTTTCTATATTTTTTACTTTCAACCGTAGTGTAAAAACTGCATGGGGTACAGCTTTGTTCCTTGGCATTGGCAAGAGCTAGCATTTTTGTAAGTGATGTGTAGTTTTCTCTCTAACTAAATGCCAATTCAGCAAATTAGTGTATGTGCGCCAGCTTTGTACAATAAAATGTTTGGCAGATAAGTCAGACCTGGAATACAGAGCACCTGCACCAAGAAAGGTTATTTCTCATTATTGACAGTGATTTGAACCATGGCAATGATACGCCTCACATAGAAACTGATGCAAAGAGGCCCACTTTTTTAATTACCATGGAGTTAATAAAAGAAATGTTGCAGTGGTATTTTTTTAGTCTTATTTGGATGAAATTCCTTTAGAAAATCCGAGTCATTTATGATAGTCAGTTTCTTGCTACAGTGTGCCTAAGCATGGGTCACTAACCTGCCTGTGTTTACAGGATGGGATTTAGACCAGTGTTTTGAGGAACAATTAATTGCCTACTGATTGCAAGACTATTTTTTCTTTTTTTTTTTTTCCCCTCAGCTCTAGTCAAAAGGTTGGTATGAAGAAACTAGGTCCTGTGAGGTCAGATAACACTGTTTAATGCTAAAACTACTACTTACTGCCTTACATGGGATTTGGAAACCTTTCCCTTGATAACATCGGGCCAGGAGTCCAGTAAATCATGAGTGTTGTCCACTAGATAAGATAATATGAATGTGATCAATTAAACTCAAGAAGAGTACTTCAGCAGCTAATAAATCCAGGTCCCTTACCAGGCAATTCAGTTATTGTTGTTTGCTTGACATAAAGGTTTTATTTACAGAGGTAATCTTTAATATATACTGTTTATATATTCATATAACCCAGTTTATACATTGTTTCCTTTAAAATAATAGTATTTATTCATTTGTTCATTTTAACCTTGAAGATATGTTGCATGAAAGTTGAAGAATTTAGGAAAAAATATTAAACTGGTTTACTGTATCTTTCACAGCAGTCCTACCTCCTCTGCTTCTCCTTTGCTGAAATTGTTACATGAATTTTACTTCCCTTTGCATGAACACTGCATTAATAATGAAAAGCTTTTAACAGTTTTGTTTGTCTTTAAGGGGAAAAATGAGAACCTTTTATATGAAGTAAAGACAAAATCAAAGTGTGGAGCATTTTGATGTGAGGTTCTTAATTTATGTCCCTGGTTTGGATTATAAATTTAGGTATAATGTTATTGTTACGTTACTTAAAAAGTTGCTTGTGTAAGGCTACTGCACTTGTTACAAGCTGACAATGTAGTATTTATCTTAGACTTAAAGGAGGAATAGGCCATTGTCATCTTTCTCCCACTGAATCGCCTGCCTTTTAATTCTGTCCCTTCTCTTGCTATTTAATACGCTTTTGTTGATTGCATGGACCTTTCGCTTCGGTGCTTTGAAAGGGCATCTCCTTGGAGAAGCTTGAGGAGCAGCCCTGGAGCCGCTTTCAGCCAGACATGTTGCTCTTATATCAGCCTAAGGCCAGAAAATGCATTCATTTTGCTTTTGCGTAGTCTTCTTGTGTTATTAATTCATACTTTTCAACTTCTGATTAATCTCTCCATTGTTTTCCTTCTCTTTTCTTTTTACATTCTTCTCCTTGCCCTCTATCCATCATGTTGATACATGGTTAACAGCATGTTGTCAGGGCAGAACTAGTGAAATATCCTGAAGAAGATAACCAACCTCAGAACACTTCCAACTGCCAGAGCAAAATCTGCTCAATGCAGTAGTTCAGGTATTGATGGAAAACTTGGGTGGTTTCTTTTTATAAAGTGCATTGCTGTTATGTGAAGGAACAAGTGTTACAGTAAGTTCTATTGGAAAATTATGTTTTATATATGTAAGCACTTGTATATTAATTTGGAACTCTGTGTACAATTAATTACACAGTGTTTCTAATAACCAGATAGTTCATAGAAACCTTGAAATACTTTGTGTTACTGTATTCAGTGCTGTGCATTCAAAGTATTGCATAGCTGTCTCAGATGGAGATGGACAGAAAATATTCTCATTTCCTTCTCCTCGTGTAGGAGAGACCATTAGTCTTATCAATTGCTTTGTAAATAGTATGGGTAGTATCTGTTGTATCTTTATTGGAAAATACATATTTATGGTATGGAGAGCTTCTTTTTATGTTAATTTAGTCTTTAGCCAGTATGCTTGTCAAAGGTTTTAGTGAAACAGGTCTGTATTTGAAATATTCTTTGAATTCTATCCATATTTTCTGGTGAAGTGCTTTGAGTAAAGACGAAAACAAAAACTTAGGTACAATTTCCAATTACAATTTGAGCAGTTATTCTTAAAGAACAAATGGCACCATCTTTGCAAACAAATAGTTTTATTATTTTCATACAAAAGAATTTTCATGAAAGTAGAACTGTCTTTACTGTTTGGCAAAAAAGTCATGTTCCATTTGTAGTGTTGTGAAAACCTACCAAGGCAATTGCTTTTGCTTAGTATGGATAAACTGATAGAATGATAAGACTTTCTGTAGGTAAGGACAAACCTCCTGTTTTATCTGTTATTTTCCCTTCATGTTTCATATTAAAATATCTGTTGAATGCTTTGCCAGCATGAAGATAGTATTTTCTGATTGTTACTGTGTTTTCTTTTGTGACAGAGGGTGGTGAAGGCAGATATTGTCAACTACAGTCAGGAGCCTGTGACGAGATCCATTAATCCTCCTAGAAGCTCCATGTGTGCAGTTCAATGACCATGCTGTTCTTCTCTGGTTTGATACCTTTGCAGTCCTCCTGCCTTGACACAGGCTCTGGGATTACCCAGAATTTTGTTTTAACAGTGACCAGCGCAACAACGCAATTAGAGGTTTCAGAAAGGGGTTGCGCCATTGTCCATTAGGAAGCATCAGCCAGTTTTTTGACTGACTGAAATTAAAATGTGAGAACACATATTTTGAAAAATTAAGATCTATATTCTTTTAAATTATATTTAAATAAAACTGTATAACGGTATAACTGTTTATATGTTTCCTCCTGTCTATTTGACTGATACCAGAATAAAAATGGATGAAGCAGCCCTGCATTCAAAATGCTTTTACAGACATTACTATGGAAGGGTATTTTGCCAAAGCATTTTTAATATTTTTTTCTCCTGTGATCTGAACTAAGACTCAGCAAAATGTAACTTGGAAAAACTATTGCTGGAATAATTTTAATCATGTAATATATTTTATCTAGGGATAATTTCTAAAGTGTTCCATTAATATATATACCTAGCATAAAATGTATAAATTGTATCCAGTGAGAAACAGTGCTTGAAATAAAGTTGTTATTATAAAAGTAGTTCTTTGAAGTCTGAAGTTGTCTCTATGGATGCTCTAAAAAATGCTAGTGTTTTTGTGTGTTTTTATTACTACAGCAGCATCACTTCTTACAGTAATAGATGAGCTCATATGTCTTTATGAATATGGATGAATCTCAGTCAACAGTTTGGTCTGTAAATGTTGAGTGATGTATTCAACATGCATTAGAAACTGTTGATAGATCAATTAGGATTGGTCACTTTAAATAATTAACAGAATGACTTTTCTCCTGGTAGTCTTTTCTTTCTAATTCAGAGTAAATGACAAATAAAAAGCTGTCTGCTCTGTACACTTCTCCTCCGTTCCTTTTCTAGCAGTCTCTTAGGCATGCAGTTCTCTGCTGGCACATCTGAACAGAAAGCTAAGGACTGAAAAAAAATTAAGCTATCTCAATTCCAAACTAGAATTCTTTTCCTATTTAAACTCTAGAGCGTGCTTTCTTATTACTACAAGAAAACATTTGGAGATTCAGAAAATTAATGAGGCTGTGAAGGAAGCTTATATATCACAAGTGAAAATTACGAGGTTCTTCAAGTGCATGTTCCTATTAAACTGTTCAAGCTTAATAACTGGAACAATTAAACAATTAGTGGCTTAATAAAATAGTTGAACTATTTTAACCATGTTAAAAAAAGATGCAGATGGCAAAAAAGTGTGATCTGTTAGCTTGCCACATGTTTTTATAACTCCATGGTATGACTTAGTGTGTAATATTTTATCACTCGTATGTGGGAATTCTGAGAAAGCAGCTAAGATATTGAGAAATTATCCTACACTAAGGTAGGTATGAATTTGCAGTAAATTATTTATTCTGGGCTTACAGTCTGTTGTTGCTCCTGTCCCATGGAGTTCATGTCCCACTGCCTGGCTTTACCGTATAGTTAACTGCAACTGTAAGGTGAATTCTCTTCCACTACCACCAGATGAGAACTTCTCTTCAAAGAGTTTTTTCTAAAGTAGTTGGTAAATTTCACAAATTTATGGCGTCCAAAGCAGGTGGAAAGTTTTTTTTAACCTTCAGATTTTCTGTTGTGTTTGTGCCCTGAAAGCTACCCATATCTTCACCTCTTGAAAAGAACAGCCCCCTCTCTGAGGAGCTGAGCACAACGTGGCGCAGGCAGACGGCTGGAGCTGTCTTTCTCTAGTCCATGTCTGTCAGCTTCATAGTCCTGCTTCTCAAGTAATATGTAGCATGGTCTTAAAGACCCAACAGTGCTTTTCCCTTAAGAACTTCTGTAATTTTACTTTTCAAAAGACAGTGCTTTTTCATGAGTTAATATGCTGAGCCCATTATTACCCTGAATAATAAAAAACTTTGCATTTGGGGTAATCCTGCAGTATGAAAGACGTTACACATGTCCCACTTCAAGCTCATTTATAGATGGATTTTATGTCTCGATCTCATCGTGATTTTTTATTCTCAGTGCCTGTTTTTCTGGCTGCCTTTGACTTGTACATCCTTTTGTGTTTTATTCCCATTGATCTTTTCACCAACTGCTATGTAAAAGGCCTACCTTCTCTGAAGATATTTTTGTTTACATTTCCACACTGCATTCATTCTTCCTCCCTAACGTACATGTATATTATTTACGCTAACCAGGAATCTTGGGTCTTCCATGCCCCCAGTCCCTCCTTTTGCTGCCCCTCTTAACCTCCTCAGATTTTTTGTATTGTATACTGACTTCCACTCTCTCTGCTTTTCCCTACCCTTCCTGCCCCATTGAGATCCATTACCTGTCCACATTTTAATCCTTACAAATGAGCTTTGCTCTTTTCCTTCAGCCCTGGGGACCCCACGTCAAGCCTCCGGATTCCAGCTGCAGCCTAAATCCTTAGCTGTGGTAGCTGCCTTTGAAGTGCTGCAGCAGCTGTGGTTGAAGATTCAGCAGTGCCTTTGCCGGCACTATGGCCCAAGTTCCTCCAGGCTGAGCAGAAAGGTCAGAGATAATTCTGGGGGATTAAGCAATATGGAGAGAGGTAGTAGACACTGTTCTGCAGGGAAGGCAAGGGCTCTCTGGTGACTGGAGGGATAGAAGCAAATTTAGTTAGAGAAGTGTGTAGGGGAAGACAAGCGAGCCACTGCTCTGCGTCCGGTCGCCTTCCATAAGTAACGTCCTGCTACTGATTCACAGGATTCACATGTGTTGGAGTTGAATGATGTACCATATTAATGCGCTTAAAAGTTTTTCCCAGGTGAGAACTGGTTGAAAGCAATTCAGCAAACAGTAATGAAGTTAAATAATGCATTCCAAAAAGTGAGGTGACATATGCTTAACATCCAGTGACATGGGGAGTGGGATGGGGTGAGGGAAGCATGTTTTTTCCTGAAGCTGAGGCCAGATGAAGGGAAGAAACGTGTTCAGGCTCTGATCTTGCACAGATCCACACTGGTGAAATGATCTGCCTGCTCAGAGCTGTTGTAACTAATCATCTCAGTAACAGCTCCACGGTTCAAGATTGTTGCTAAGTTCAGCTGCTTGGGTCAGTCTGGTGTGACGCAGTGGATACCAGTAGGTACGTTGTGTCTGGCTGTATGTTAGAATACCAGTGCTTTTCAAACACAGATATGAAGTGTTATTAGGCTTATGCAACTTACTGCCTTTTGTGGTTCAAAAGTTTGGTGGAGTCTGATTGAATATCTTTCACAGACAACAGTGTGAAGGTATTTTCCCTTACCACCAGCTGCTGTTAATGCCAGAACCTGTGATGAGCTCATGATCTCTCTGAATACAGTGTTCTTTTAACAGTTGACACAGATTATAAACCCACGAGGCTGCTTTTTAACCAGAATAACTTTTTTTTTTTTTTAAGATTTAGACACATGTGAGGTCACTAGAATCATTATGTGAAGGGTGCTCTTTTGAGGAATTTGAAAATTGTTGGTACTATCTGTATAATTAGGCATCCAAAAAAACCCTCTTCTTTAAATCATTGCTTGGGTTTCACTGGAATTAAAGGGCTTTTGCATCAGGCAGTTTTTTTAAAATGCAGAGCTAATTTGCTTGTCAGCAGGTGCACCTGATAATGAACCTGATAACCTGGAAAATATGAAAAATATCATAGTAATATTTGAAGTTGGTTATTTTGCTTTTTGGTGATGATGGAAATTTTAGATAAATTACAATTGTATTTTTTCTTTTTACGTTTATGTTAGGAATATGGTTGTTTTTTCACAAAAGGTTTGTAATCTTTGTTTCATGATGTCCGTGACACTTTTACAAAGTTGTAGTAGAGAGCACTGTTTAGAAGGTAAATGTTGGTATATCTAACTAGAACTTTACTGTGCTGTTTACATTTTGTCATTGACAGAAGACTAAAGTGCTATTTTTTAACATAATTGAAAAAGTTATAATAATGGGAAATTTTCTGCAGGCGAATTTTTCCTATTTAGAATACTTGCATTCATTTCTGATGTAGCTTAACAGTTTCTATGAGGGACCTGATAGATGTATTTAAAGCAGCACTGACTTTTATAGAAATTATATTTACAAAGCTACATGATTAACTACTTTTCTTTCTGGAATTTGCACATTAGTTCCCCAGCAAAGAGGTTATTGTATAGTGCTGTATTATTTTCTTTCTCAGTTCAAGCACTACTGCTTAACATATAATCTGATTTCTTAGGCTGTCTTTTTTTTTAAAACCAACTGCTAACCACTTAAAATGTCAAAATAGCTGAATGCTGCTGAAAAGAAAAAGCCAAAATTTATCCATGTTTGCATAGGGGTAATGGCATACGTATGAGATTAAAACTCCAGTCCAGATAATTATCCGTAAGAAGCAAATTTATACTCTGAATTCACATGCTATGAATAGAATGTGATTAGGATTTAATGTGCTGAAGTTTAACTTGCAAAATACACAGGTCCTGTATAAAACCTCTTTTTATAAAGTACTCTCTAGAAGCCTTGGGGATCCCTGTTTAACTTGCAAATGCCGAAGTTTGATCTTCCCCAAATAGAAGATAGTGAAGCTCCTGAGTTCCATGAACTGATTTCTATTTTCAGCTTCCCATAGAGAGCTGACTGTTCAGCCAATTTAAACTTTTTTTTTTTCCTAGTCCACTTCATCTTCATTCATTTTGGCACCATTTTGAACTGGAAAACTTCCAGTTAGCTAATTGGCCATTTGCCTTGTTTTATGTGGGGGTGATGTCAAGTGCTGAAATAACTGATTGACTGAAAGCAATCTTGTTTCAAAAGCTGGTCAGAACCAAATCTCAGAAGGTACCAATTTTCAGGTTTGTTTTGTATTTAACCACTACACAGCAGTCCTTATCCTGGTGGACGAACCTCGGAGAAGAATATAGATTTGAGGTCAAGAGCTTGTGTTTGCTCGGATACCACATTTAGGGTACTGAATTCTGATGGAAGTAGGAATCCAGAATTTTTTTTAATACCGCTTTCAAGACTTTCTCTACTTCTACTCTCTAATGCCATATTAGCAATCTATGTTTTTAAAAAAATATTAATTCAAGTCTCCATTTAAAAATCAAAACATGGTAAGTAGACTTTGGTTTAGGACAATTTTTCTTTTGAGTGGAAAAAACTGCTTATGTGGTATGAAATATTGCTGGCATAGTTGAAGAAATTTAATACACATTAATAATAATATTTGCTTGTTCCGATCTGCTACATATCCCATATCCTGCTTTCCACTTTTCTTATTTAAAATATTGTTTAGAATGATAATGATTATAAATGCAAAATAAAATACCAAACTGTTTTTACTTAATTCATGCCTCAGAAAACGTCCTGCAAACTGCTTCAGGCAAACATTTTTTCCTTGCTAACTAAGCTCCGCTTCTGTCCTTTCCTGGGCTGATCCATACCAGGTAGCTTGGAGGATCATGACCTACTAATCCTTTTTGATTTCTGGTGAGCTTTTAAAAACAAAGTAGGCCAAGAAACATCAAAGGAGGATTTAAAAGACACACACTGTGCCCTGAAAAGTAAATGTTGCTTTGGAAAGCATTCTCTCCTTTAAAAAAAGAAGTGAATGCTGTGGTTCAATACTGTTCACCAAAAGCACTTAAGCATATGCTCAAAATTAAGCGTGTATTTAAGTTCCCTTGAAGTCTATGCTATTTAAGTACACACTTGAAGCTAAATACGTTCTGTCATACTTTGCTGACACAGAAATTCTGGCTGCATTGAAATAAATGCCTTTGAGGCTAAAGTTCTTTCAGGAATTTCAGTGTTGTTTCTTAAATTTTTTACCCATTGTGAAGAGTATAAACTAAAGCCACTCCCAAGTTAAAAAGAAAAAAATGAAAAAAGGTGTTTCTCATATGTTCAATTGCTTTTCTGATACTTTCTCTAGCATGAATGATATGAAAATTGGAAAAAGTTGAAATATGGTTCAGTCTTGTGATCAGAATGTACTTGACATTGGGCAAGTTGCTGTTTTTGGAACAAATGCTCCTCAGATCCATAATGAATCAGAAACAGAGAAGAATCTGGAGGTGCTTGGCAAGCCTCATTGCAAACTGAATTCCGACTGATAGTGCAGGAAAACATATCAAGTTCCCATTTGTAGTGTCTGAATTGCAGATCTGACATGGAGGATAAACAAGAGCTGGTACTTCTTGCTCAGATTTGGGGAGGTATTTGATCACCACCTTGGAAAAAATGAAGTGTGATTTCTGGATATATTCCAGTATTTGTCAAAGAATGGTGAGGCAATGTATAACTGCATAATGGAAACTGGAGAGAAATTTTGACATCCCACTCATCAATCCAATTGCTCTTTTATCTCCCCACTGTCTTGGAAAGAGAGCAAAGTGTAAACCAATGTTTGGCATAAATGGGCTGTCTCTGCCATTTAGGAGCAATTTGCATCTAATTGGTAACAATTATACAGACAACCCATTTATAACAGGGAATGAGCTCACAACCTAGCATAAACTACAAGAAAACAGATCATATCCCCCAGGAACCATACACTGATGTAAGAAAGGAAATGGAAGTCTTTCAGTTTAACCTTTTTCCTGGTTTTATCACCCAGAAATTCAAGGATGCAAATAAACCTGTGCTCAACAGGTTACACATTCTCAAATTAAACACAACTCGTGTTTGAGCTGATTAAGCTTGAATATAATCAGGAGTCTTGAAAGTGTGCTCCCTATTTTTTTTCCTGTGGTTCTGCTAATCTTCCTGACTAAATGGCCAGTCTTTGAAAGTTAAGAGTTTAACTCTGTCTCCATATGGTCAGCAGCTGAGCTGCTAAGATGGCTTCCCAATTGCTGCTGTCAAGGGCACCTGGTGCCAGCCAGGTCCCCAGCAGCAGAGACTGGGGTGACAGGTAGTGGTGATGCTGAAGTGCAGCTGAGCAGGCTTGGAGAAGGTTCAGCCATATTTTGCAATCAGGGAAGTGTAAGTTAATTGACTGAGATACAATTAGTTTGATTTGTACATGCAAGCAGCAGTTGAATGTCTTCCATTGCCTTTTGGATGAGCACTAACTGACTTTTAAAATTACTATTATTATTTTTTTCATACGAGTGTAAACTTACTGTTGTTGTAGTTGTGACAACAGGTTGGATGTTTCTGCATCCTCCTGCTGTGGGCAGTCCTTTCCTCTTTGGTTGAGAAGCTTGTTGCAGTGCAGAGTCACTAACCATGCTGATTCAGGTTGGACACTATCCAGGCTGTGGAAGTCTGAAAATATCAGGTGAATGTTCCCATTCCACATGCAGAGCAAGTCCCGATTCTTGCAGCTGCTATATAGCTACTATCTACATGACACTTGTGCTGTTGTATTATACCTAATGCTGTCTTCTATTGTTGCTACCTTTGCATGTACTGCAAAAAGATGTATATGAGTCCATATGATTTAGCCCTCTTACTAGATCTTCACTAAAATAAATATGAGAGAAAACCTCCGAAGAATTGATACTGGGTAGTGGGAAATCCATGCCCTCCAGAGACAAAACACACTCATGTAAAATGCAACAATTTCAAAATAAAGGTGGGTTTGTGTGCATAGCAGCCTAAATCATGCACATGAAAGAAGACTGTGTCAGGGTCCATGCAGGGTGTTTGGTATCAAGTCCTGTATTGATCTGTAGAGTGGCCATGTGGAAAGGTAGAGAAATGCTAGATGGTTTCAGCACAAGAAGTGGTCTGTTGGCCCTGTATTTTGTAATATGATAAAGTCCTTTAACTCCTTTTGTATCCAAATACTTCAAAGTGGCTACTCATAAGTCATTACTACCCTCTGTGCACATGAACGTCCATTATTCAAATTTCTCTGTCAAGGCACATTTGGTGGCTTTTGTTAAAAAAAGTTTGAGTTTTCTGAATCAGATTCTTAGCATTTTCTATTTTCCTAGACTGGAGTAGCAAGGATGGGGTCAAACTTCGTCCCCAAAGAGTAAAAGAATATTAATTCCAATGTCTGTTCATATGAGGAGGAAACAGTGGTACAAATACCACTCCAAGTGTGCTTTGAGGTATTTGTCTAGCAAGTAAATTCACAACTTTCAAAATTTTCTGGCACCTAACTGCAATCCAGTATAAGAGGCACAAATTTGCTAAACCATGGTACAGATATTTGCAACTATGGATTTGCCTATTATGGCAAAGCATTTATGCTGCCAACAGATACATGGTAGTTTATGGCAACTGTAATCCATGAAGATTCCCCAATCATAAACAATGATCTGCTAGTGGTAAAAATCCTCTTTGTCATTCAGCATATGAAAAATAACTTTCCTGTCATGTTGCAGAAGGCTACAAGCAAGCTAAGTTCTTAGAAGCATCATTATTTGTTTCTGAGTATGAAGTTAATTAAAGCACTTTGCTGTACCTGGTTTGAATCATCAGCAGGGAACTTAACTGGAAAGAAAGAAGGAGGGTAAAGGTGTTTTTCAGAGATCAGTTTATATGTGGAAACTGCATTTTGCAACTTTCCTGTATTTCTCTTTGGAATTTTACAGAGCCAGAGATCTATTACTACGGCAGGTTTGTCAGACTTACAAATTTCCTGCTATAAAGAAGTGAATTATTCTCCAGTAGGAAAGGTATTTTCATCATGGCTACGTTTCTGACTCAGCTTTGAGAAAGTTTGAATCCAGATCCTCTTGCAGGCACTGACTTCATTAGCTGACTCTTTGAGTAGTATTCCTTATGATGCTGCAGTATCCATTCAAAGAGGATGTGATTGTTCCTCTATTCTTAATTCCCTAGCATGGTAGAAGTGCTGAGTAATGAGAAACAGTGAATTGCTGAATTGTTTTTTGCGTGTTTATAGGGCCTTACTAGTCTAATTCATACCTATTCACTAAGAAATTCAGATTACCACGTCTTTTAAGTTTTTTTGGAACTGCATATTGCAGATGGGCATTTTCAATGGAAATTGGCAGAATTGACTCTGAATTGGAGGAGCTGTGTGCATTTGTATAAACCACTTAAGCTGCCTGTGTTTTGGAACTCTTTGCAGGGTGACCACAGTACTCCATCCAGTGGGACAGCTGTGGATATTTGTGGGAATGTCCTGTGCTTGTGTACTGTGGCAGAGTGGTAGTTTTGACTGGTACCTTGTTCAGACATGGGAGGCATCAAGCTGTATTATCTAGGAGTCTTGTCAATGCTTCCACTGTGCAAGTGTGCAGGCTGACAGTGTCCCTCTTATAGCCAAATACTTGGGATGGGCCTGGACGAGGTATATTTCAGGTAACAAATAGGCTCAGGTTTATAAAAGTTATCCCAGCAGGGTTAGCTGACTGTTTACATCGTACAAGCCAGTAACATTAAAAGATGTTCATTTCTACTCAGAAGATGCACAACTGACAGCTGAAGGCTAATGCAGGTGATCACTGAGCTATTCTGGCAAAGCCTGGGGATAGATGAATGCTTTGCCTGAGTTAACTAGTTACGTTAGTCAACCTGGGGATTCTTTTGAATTAAAGAAAAAAAATTATTTTTTTTTCCTGGTCTGTTCCTTTCCCTAATTAATTATATAAAACCCAAAAAGGTACCAAAACCACTTTAAAAAAATTTATTTATTTATTTTTATTTAACTGTTCTACTCATTAGAACAGTGGTTTCTGTTGAGTACTTGGCAACTGCAGTCATCCTCAACAGCAACAATTTTGAGTGTAACTGTTTCTTCTATTGCTACTTCTTTAGTAGGACATTATGTTGCTCACACTACACACCTATGTGTTTATATAGATATATAAAGCCTCCATACACTTGTGCATATATGCATCTCTTGGTAGTTGGTGCTAGCAAAGTTTTGGATAGATGTTGGGTTTTTTCCTCACCTGTCTCTATTTACTGTTTTAAGCCAAAGGTTTTGGTACTGCTAGAAGTACCTATTAGATTACATGGCTAAAACTTGGAAATGCCTGCAATTATTATGGTAAATGTTAAATATATCTGTGCCTAAGCTATGCCGATACACACTACATTGATACAAAAAATTAAGCAGGTCCAAGGAGCCCTGCAGAGCACTGGAACATTGTTGCTTGCAGTACTGTGGTGCAAAAGTGACATGACTGATAAGAGCTCACCTTCTGCTTTTAATTACATGGTGCAACAAGAGCTGCAGTGGGAAGCAGGGTGATGGGAAGATGGATGGAGATTAGTGGTGCAAACCAGCTCTCATTGTCATTTCACCAAAGCACTTGAATGCTCCCAGTAGTATCAGCCTACAGTAGTTCAAATCCTCCCTCTACTTTACTGTCACTAAGGCAGCACAGTTATTTATATGTTATGATCTAGACTGGGAAAATGTGGAAAAGGAGCGCAAGAGAATTAATTTTTATTAGAAGGCAGGATTGATGTGACCTTGCACACATTCTTTAAGCATGGCTGAGATGACAGTGAGCTGGAGCACAGAAGAACTCCTGGTCAGTGTTTAGGTGAAGACAACTTCTCATGGAATCGCAGACGTAGGAAAATGTGTAGCTTTTTATGACCTGCAATCCTCAGGCCATCCAGAACTTGTAAAGAAAAGTGACTTTTTTCTCATCCTGCTCATCACTGTCTGACCTCCTCTTGGCATCAGTTCCCCCTGCAGAAAATCAGTCTGCAAACACATCTTTTCATGGGCTCACAGATATTCTGTTCACTTTTTTTTTTTCCTTGCATGTTACTGTTAAGGGCAGAAACACAGCAGATAATAATGACCCCCCCTCCTTTTTTTTTTTATTTTGAGAAATCAGCTGCCTCATCAAAGAACATCTGGCACCAAAAGACAGGTCTGACTGTGTTCCATATAGGGGATATTTCAGTGATGCCTGAAATAAGACACCAAATACATCTGATTGCAGGGCTAGGGTTACCCCAAGTTTTGAAATTTGATCTTTTTAACTTCTTTCTATATAAAATCGTTTGTGGCTTTTTTTTTTTAATATAACATTCAATGAAGGAAGATGATTACCTTAAGCATAAAATGACCTGTCCCTTTTCTGTACCTCTAAAGTGGTTTCTTGAAACAGCAGAGAAGAGAGAGAGGAAATGCAGAGTGCCCTTTCAGACTATCTGAAATCTGTTCCAAAGAAATACTTTGCATTCCTCCCTGGGTTTTCTGGCACTTTCTTTTCACAAAAGGAGCAGTTGCTGTTTTCATCGTACCTTTCTTTTATCTTCTTCCATCTGAAGGTGAATAAGTGACTTGAGGAAGGGAGTGTAACTTAATGGCATAGATGACTCCATACTGGTTAGAAGCTTTGTTGTGTAGTTTTGTTCCTGGATCAAGAACAACTGTGTGGGAAAATTGTGTGTTTAGCATATGGCTGCTGCTAATGTCACTGTGCCCACATGCACAGAAGCTGAGGTCGCCCCCTTGTATGGAAAATAGAATCCCTAGGCATAGCCTGGTTATTTATATTTGCAGTGTGAGTATGTCATGTATGTAAATGCTTATGCCATACAAGTGATGATGCCATGTAAATCATATGCATTTGGTCAAATCAATCAAATCTAGGCATTCCTCTCCCTTTTGTGGTTTGGAGGTTTTTGTTTGTTTGCTAGGGGAAATGGGAGAGTATCTGTTATCTTTATCAAGAAGTGCTAAACCCTGTGTTCTGGAATTGCCAAATCCTGATGCTGTTCAAATGCAGAAACAAATGATGGCCTCGTTGCAATAAGCTGACATTGTAAGTAGGATTCAGGAGCCAAATGTGTATGCAGAAAGATAAGGGTAAAGAGAGGTTCAGGTGGACCTTTAGAGGTGGAAATGAGATGCTCTGTAGGTTGGATTTTGACAAAGGCAACAGCCCACTCTTCTGTGATCTATGATGCTTGGTGACACTGATTTTGCTCCTAAAAAGTACTCATCCAGATGGTAAAGGCTGAGTAGCCTTTCTGTTTCCAGCTCTCAAGGTGGAGGTCAAACAAGACCTCATGGATTCCCAGAGAGACCAGAGGGAGTCTGTCTTTAAATTCCTACTATTCAGAATGGTACATTCATGTGTAATGTGAATACTAATACCTACAATATGTGTGCTGCACAAAGAAATTGCATGGTGACATTGCAACACCTTCTGAGTAGGAGGCAAGAGCTGGGCACGTGACTTTCATGTTTGATGACATTGCCTGAGGCATCACTACTAGGATCAGTGGATGTGTTAACTGTACAGGAACTTCTGTGTTATTGACTGAAAAATTCCCACTTCAGTGCTAAATGGTGATGTTAAGCCAGATCCCTATCAGAAGGGAATTCTGGTTAAATGCTGTTCATCAGGCATTTAAAAAGAGAGCCAGCTTCCATGGATGGAGCCCTTGGATCAGGGCCAGGAGGTCTGGACTTCTCTCTCTGGTTCTATTACAGACATGCAGTAACACCTCGGGAAATCTGTGCTTGTTGTTTGGTGAGATTACAAGGTTTCTATTCCTTCAGATCAACACATCACAACCCAAGGAGATGGCTGGCACCATGCTAAGGAGGGTTTATGTCCCTCACATGCAGAGTGCCTGTTTTAGAAATGTTAAAACCAGGAGCAATGCATGTAATTATGGCCAAAAAGCAGAGGCTCCTTTATTCAAAGTTGTTTCTACACTAAGTTGTTGTGGCCTTCAAACATTTGTTAAATTTTAATAAATAATAGATGCATAAAGGAATAAGAGTTTATCCATGGAGCTACATGGTACTTAATCTCCTACTTAATAGATTCAGAAGATGGATTTCATAATAGTTGGAGTCCTGCCTTTGATTACTAATTGGTTCCCATTTACACTCACAGAGTCACTGACCTTTCAATTTGTAATTTATGAGAGAGTCTTACATCTGATGATACTTCAAAATATTTAAGATTTTGCTTTTTATCCAGACCAGCTGAATAAATGTTCCAAAAATTTACTAGGATTTGATAAAGCTGAAATAAATCCTGATCTATTTTTTTGTTTTGTTTTGTTTTGTTTTTTTTTGGTCAGGATGCTGATAATTTTTTTTTCTTGAGATATTGTACTCGGTCTTAAAGTTGCAAAGAGGAAAGATTTATCTGCCCTGTTCTATGATATTTGGAGGTGGGGAGGCTTTCTGTGGAGTCTGAATGCTCCTGGTTGCTGCGAGATCTCTAGAAGATGGCATTGCAGTGGCAATTCTTGTATAAATTATTTGATAAATAAAAAGTGAGTTTTGTTCACACCTCTAACACAGGTTTGCTGTCAGAGCTGATACTGCACAGTGGAAGGCCAGTACCTGTATGCTGCCATGGCATTTTTCAGTTTACATTAATGAAAATATTTTGCTGTTGACTGTGTGAGCGCTCACAAGGAGCTCAGCTGCACTGGTGTCCTTGGGGGAGTTGCAGAGGGACAGCGGTGACCGATAGATTGCAGATGCCTCCAGCTTGGAACACTTGGATAGAAGGCTGCCAGTCTTGGCCCTGAGCATCTGCACTCAGACCGTGAACTCTGAGATGCAGAGACAGTGCCAGGATCATCCTCTGACTCAGTGTTTGAGAGGCATTTGTTCAGAGGCCAACAGAGAACAGAGCGCTGGGTTTTAGGACAGCAAAGTTTAAACTAGTGTAGTATTCCCCATGCAGCTCTCTGGTTTCCTCTTAGGAAACCTCTCTGGTGATCAGAGATCATGGAATCACAGAATCATTGAGGTTGGAAAAGACCTCCAAAACCACAAAGTTCAGACTTGGAATACTGCAGAAGAGACATATTTGATCTGAGGTGTGTATCCACAGCTGGTTTGTCTGGGTTGTCCAGATCAGTAATGCAGGTATGTTTGTCATGTCCAGGAGAACCTACAGGCAAGGATGCAGAGGAACACAGCCTTAATAATGAGAATCTGGATTTGTGTTTGTGAGTGACCAGCTCATCAACGCAGGTTGTTCCTCAATGTGCAGGAGTGAGGAACCATATCAGTGGTGCTGATTTGACCACCAAAATGTGTGTTAATGGGAGAAAGTTTCCAAGAACATTTTTTCCAGTTACTGTAGAGACAAAAAGTTGTAACATTGTGTGCAAGTTTAACCCCCTCCCGTTATATTATTCCTTCCTGTTCCCTGCACACTGTTTATAAAAATTTTACTAAATTTTGGCTGTTGGGGTTGGTTTTCTCCTCTTGAATGGGTCTGCGGGAGTTGGAGAGGAGCTTCATCAGAAGGAATTCAAGGGAGCTGGGGTTAAACGCCACCTTTTCTAATTTTTTTTTGCTGGAGTTAGGACTTGGATGGAAACCTCATTCTCTAGGTGTGGCTGAGACTGAGATTGCATGAGGAACTGGGTGACTGGGGAGTGAAACTGTGGAAGGCAACAGCCTGCCAAAGGGACTGGGACCAAGCGGAGAGGCGGAGGAGGGAGGCAGGAGTGCTGTGAAAATACGTGCGTGGTTGAAGCACAGTTACTATGGGGATGTGCAACACCACATTCACCACTGAGGAAATGAATCTTGCCCTTACAGCAAGGCTTTCAGGCAGTAAATAACAGAATGCACTGCGTTTCTGGGTGATGGAGGGGGAAAATATGCAATATCTGGATGACAGTTTCTTTAGGGAAAAGAGTAAGTGGTTGTGTGAGGGGAGATGGTGTCAAAATGTATAGGCATGAGCAGAGGGCACTATGGTGGAACAGGCAACTTCAGCTCTGTTTCCTTTGCTAACTTTTCTGTGTTTGGCTTTGGAACCTTAATGTTTTTCCGTATAGCTTTTCTGAATATTATATAATAAATATAATAGAATATAATATATATGTTGAATGTAATATACATACATAAATAAATAAGCTATGGTGGAGCCAAGGCTGCCAAGAGAAGTTTAGTAGACTTTAAAGCAAATTATCTTATATTTTTGTTGGGTTTTCAGTTAGATTGAACTAGCAACATTGTAAAAAGGGACCTTTTCATCTTCTTAAAATATATCCCTCAAGATTATTCCAAGTTACCACAAACAGGTTGTGTTGGGAATGAGTTCATGTTCTTAAAGTTCCATCAGTAATCCATGTAAATTAATTTTAGTCTGTGGGTTTCTTTCTTATGGTGGTTGCTGCAAGTTTTTCATGCCACAGGATCATTTGTTGGTTTTGCACATTATTCTTTTTGTTTCCTTATGGAAAGCATAAGACTGAAAAATGTGCTATCTTATTCTCTGTTTCCAAGTTGAATTTGTAATAGCTATTTCTATACTGTGAAGTAAGAGCCTTTTTTTCCCTGAATGTATCCATGGTTTGCGTGAGATAGCTTCCAATCCATGCATAGTCCCACTGGCTGGCTCCATGTGATCAGTAAGTTCTGGACATAAGCTCCAGCAGGATCCAGGGTGTAATTAAACAAATAGGTTGCAAAGACCAGTGGAATGAAAAAGCAAAAGACATAATCAACAAGGGAATAGTATTTGCAAATAAACTTTTATGTATTTGTCTAGCACTATTAAAATAAAAAAAGTCTGGAAAAATTAACTGCTGTGATTATCTGACAAGTGAGCAAAATTGCCAATAGTCACTACCAGTTAAACTCGGAATTAGTTAGTCATAGCAGACTGAAGGGTAAAGAAATTAAAGTACCAATATGGAATGCCAAAAATAACTGCAGATAAAACAGAAAGTTAATAATTTTTTTCACTTTCTCTGGCCTTCTTGCCCCTCCCCATCTGGTATTAATTTTTATTTGATTTGAAATAATCTTTGAGACATCAAGGGCATTAGGGCTTTGTAGCTTTAAAGCACTAGGTCTGCTTTTCACATTGAAGTGAAAAGAGCGTACCTTTGAAGTACACTCATGGTTCAGAAAGGAATACCCCCACCCTCTCTTTTAGAGCAGAGTGAACTTCAGATGGCTTTAAATTTTGGCTTGATAGGTTAAGATTGAAAATGTTTTGGAGCAGTTTCGTTTCCTCTTGAGCTTTGTGTCACCCTTGAGGGGGATGCTGCTGACTCAGAGACAGATGGAAAGATGTATTTAACAAGTGCAAGATTTAAATTAAATTCTTACTCCCACCCAATTCTCCACTGCACTGCCTGGATTGCACTGCATGTTGCCGGCTCCATAACTGCTGTCAAAGCTCGTATTGCTTCTCAGAGTGCAGAATGCTGAAGGTCGCAACCGAGAGACTATGTTCTTATACCAGGCAAACTTTCTTCCTGTGGGTTATTACTTGTGCTTAGCAGAATAAAAAGTATTACTTGTCACTCAGAGGTTACTAATCCTAAGGCATACTGTGACAGCAGTGTGGTAGCATACTCTGCTAGTAAACAAGGCTTCATTTTAAAGGTTACCTAAATAGTAATGGATTAGGCATCCCACTTAGATGTGGTGCTCATGCTCATAACGGGGCTGATTCTATGATAGGGGAGAGGTGCAAGTTTTATTCACCTTTTTGCCTGAAGTTGCTTAAGATGGTCTGTAGGAAGATACTGTCACTCAGCTGATCAGCAACAACTGTGCACAAGGCAGCAGCAGCCCTGATAACTTCTGTAAGGTTTGGAGGCACTCAGCTGGAAAGAGACCCCCTTCCTTGGTGAGACTTGCCCTTTGTCTGGTGTCTCACACCTCTGGAGGAGGATGGCAGGGAGCTCCTGTGGGTGCTGCAGCTCTGAGTGTCACTTTGTCTTGGCCACGTGGGCGTTCGTCGATGCTGCGAGTAAGACGGTGGTAACACGATGACCTGCTGCAGACCACTGCACTTCAGCTGCTGTGTGTTTTGATTAGTGGGGGGTGAAGCAGTGAGTTTACTTTTCCTTCTGAGGGCAGCCTGGGAGGTCCAGGCTGATCTAAACTGAGAGGCTTTCAGCCTGTACACCCAGAGCTGTTCTCAGCCGACTGCAGGTGTGCCGAGCCCCAGTACCATGGTACCAATGTTCCAGAGACCGTGGAGCGCTAGAGACGCCCTGGCCGGGGTGCTGCCTCCATGGGCAGGCAGTACTGTGGTGCCATCTGTGAGAGGGAGGGTCAGCAGTGACATAGTCCTCTCTCCTGTACAGCACAAATCATCTCTTGGAGCCTTTCCTAAAATATCACCACATCCCTGGGTCAGATTTTGTTTTCATATCACAATTTTTTGCATTTTTTAGAGTGGTAATGGAAAATATGAAATCAGAGCAGTGCCTCTGCTTTAACAGTGTGCTGTGAGATTAGATGGTAACTGTGAGGTCTGCCTTTTGGGGAATTTCACTGTTTGCTCATCAGTGTTAATGTGAATTAATTTGCAGCAGTGCAAAGCTATGAAGTTCTTTAAATTAATAAAAGAAAATTATTTAACAAGAATAACATATAATAAACCTGTCCTTTCTTTGCCATGGTTAAGAATGCTGTATCATTAATATTTTCTATGTAGTAGATAGTTTTGAGGAAGGGTACTATTGTAAGATTTACAATTCCTTTGTCTAACTTCGTGAAACAATATTAATTTCTCAAGCTACTCCCTGAAAGAAAACATGTCACTGTTGATTTATAGCCTTTGGTCAAATACTTGCATAAAGTTTGATCCATCTGTTAGATTATATAAATTTCTAGAAAGAAGCATGTAAATTACATCTTGTTGAGGTTTCTCCTTGTCTATGTGTCTGTCAAATAGATAATTACACTGATTAAATTTGTCAAGAAAAAGGAATTCTAACCAGATGTGTGAATAAATGTTTTGTGCTATTATAGCAATTAAAATCTTCAGTTGAGGCAACAACTTTAGGAAGCACTGAATTTATTAGCCTTAATAAAAAGGGGGTATTTCCATGAAACCACACAGATTTTACAGCAACAAAAATATTTAAGATATTTGTTACGTTTCATTACGATGGTTTCATTTCTCTTCTGAGTGTTTCTTTCAGTGCAGGTAGAAATACAGTGCTTTGAAAAAATTGTTCACCTGTTTTTGGTAATCACATGTTCAGATGGGTAATGTCAGACCTGTCGTACCAAATATGTTACACAGTGGTGAGTTTATGGATTGAATTGCTGTATTTATTTAGGAAGCAATAAAGTCCTTAACTAATAGCAGAATATGAAACTATAGGAATCTCACGGGCTCTCATATCCTATGGAAAGCAGATGGGCCTTATAGGCTCTTTGCATAAAGTATCTCCATAAAGGCTGATTTAAACTTCTCAGCAGATGTTTAATACATCCTTAATTTTATGCCATGACATAATTTGCTTATCAGACAAATATTAAAGCATATTGGTTCCAAGTGAGAACAGAGCAAGTCCTTTTAAGTAAGATTCACAAAATCTAAAAATTGAGGTGTATAATTTTGCCATTTACAGAGTTATCCTTGGGAAATTCAGCATGGATGTGCATGTGGAGTCTGAGAACAAAGAACTTATTGTAAGGATTGCTTGTGTTTGGACTTTGTTTCTTTGTGTTAATCAGAAGTACATTTTTATATTGACTTACTATGGGCAAGAATATCTTACCAAAAGGAGTTTTATTTTATATATTATTGTAACAAAAAAAGAGGAAAAGGAAGTTGTGTTGAGTAGTGAGAAGATGAGAGAATAAAATCAACAATGATAATTGTCCTGACTTCTTAATACATGGATGTGAATAGTTCCAGTAGCTGGAATGAGACTGCTTACAGTAATGAAGTACTTGCCTGCACATTGTGACCGTGTTCATTTATACTGTTGGTGGTGTTTTTACAGCCATACCAAACACAGAAAATTTATATTGGACACAGAAAATGTAAAGCTGTTCATTGTATACTCTCAATCTACTTAGCTGATTTTTTTCCCCATAAAATTATATTGGAAATAATGCCTTTAAGATTTTTAGCTGTAAAATTCTAGATTCACCATGAACACAGGTTGGCTAATTCAAAAACTGTATGTTTCTGTTAGAGGTCTCTGGAAAGTGAGAACATAACTATTGTCCTGAGCAGATGTGAGAAGCAAGGAAGAACCTAGTGATTTCTAAGAATCTAGAAGTATTTAATCTCCAAATTTTACTGGAAATTAGCATAGGAATTTTGATGTGAACAGGTAAACATGCTTGTGGAATTGGCCTCAGCTGAATTTCAGAAAAATAACTGAAACCAATGTGTGTAAACACAACAGACTGTTAGGTGTCTTCTGCAGGATACATACATAGCATAAAAGCTCAACAAAAATGGACTTAAAAATAGATCATTCAGTTGGATATTGTGATTTAAAAATAGTATGTTTATGTTTCTGACTGTGTACACTAGCAGAATTTTAGATAACTGATCTAAACACTGTAACTCCTGAATCCTTCTAGAAGAATACATGATCCTGCTGTTTGAATGCTCAGAAAACTGAGGAAAATATTTATTACTTTTTCTGTGATTCAGCACTGGGAATGGAATAATGTCTTTAGTCTTACAACTGGTTTTCATGAAAATTACTTAAAATCCTGTAGCTATATCATTTTAAGGGAAGTGCTCTTTTGGAGACTAGTTTTGCTAGAGTTTCTTTCAGCAATAGGGTAATTCCAACTTTAATAGTTTAATTGTTTGTTGTAATCTATTTTCATCTTTTAAGCAAAATTAATCTTTGTTGGAGCTCCATATCAGAGTTATGCATCACCCAATATTTGTCTTGTGATTGTGTATGCAGGATACTATAATTCCTAGCTATTATTTTATTATTCTATAGAGTTCAGGGGTTGGCAATCCATTTGTTTATAACTCAGGGCATGATGATATTTAGTCTTGCTGAATAACTTCTCTCTAGATGTTTCTGGATAGAAGAACAGAAGAATTGTTGTCAATTGGGTTTTGCAGTAAACTTGAGAAACATTCAATTTCTAATAGTAACTATAACTAGATTATTTTGATGTGCATAACAGTAGATTTAAGACAAATTAGTTATTTCTAGTCCTGTCTATCATAAGGAATTTTACATGACAGCTGGTTGAGGAGGCATAAATTGCCATTCTTCAGTGTAACTGAGACGACCCATCCTTGCTTCCAGTCTTTGCAGTCCCTCTGTTAATCTGACAGCTCAACAAAGGTGACTGGTGTCTTTGGCTTTTAAATGAGTTCAGGTGATCTAAGCCCAACAGCTGTGTGTTTTCTCTCATGAACATCTGGCACTCATCGTGGTATGTATTGTTGTATGTTTTGTTTTACATGTGCAAATACTGCCTTTAAGCTAATAGAAGGCCAAAGTTTATTTTGGCTGAGTAGTCAACTATTTGAATACACAATAAAATGAAACTACTCATTTCCCTCCAAACTCCTACAGCTGTTTTGATAAGTTATAGAGCAAAGAGGAAGAACTAGACATGACTGTAACTAGAAGATGGATTCTTTGGTGCATCTGTAGTGGGCTCACAGCTTGGGTGGTTGCAGGTCATACATAAAGGAAAAGAGATCATTTCAAACTGGTATCCATCATTAGTAGTAACTTAGGACAAATATTAATATTAGTGAAATCAAAGCTCCTTGAATTTTGAATGGGCTAGTTACGTGTAATAAACTACTTAACACATGATGAATAGCTTTAAAATGGTAGGTAGCCTCCTCGGCAATTAAATGTCCATTAAGTAAATTTCTTGATCTTTTTAATCACCGGAACAAATTATTTAAAATTCAATATATCAAGATGAAACCACTGATGGCAATAAGGGTAAACCTGCCACTGCTTAAAATGTGGGAGGTTTTCCTGAGCAATGCACATGTGACAGAAAGATGATTCTGAGGTATTCTTTTATTATAATGACTTCCAAATAATTTGTGACTGTAGTAGCTTCTCTAATAGGGGAAGAAAAGATACATTTCTAAAACAAGTTAGAATTTCCATCCAGATCATAAATTTATGCAACTTCAATCAATTAGTTAAATCTTCTGTCTAAATATGATTCCTGAAAGAAAAAGTTAAATCACTGTTAGTGGATCACAAAGCAGAAACTATTCTAGTCTGTTCTGGAAATTATTATTTAATGTCTGGGTATGAATTTACTCAGTTGTCTGCAATGGAAAGTTCAGGTGGTACATTCCCTTGTTCAGTTTCACATATTCTTCACAAATTACAGAACTACTCAGTCCTTTGTGAGATACAAAATGGAAACAGACCCTTGCTCATTGAGTTTAGTACTTAAAGATGGAAAGAGAATATGCATTGGGAAACCCACTGGAAGGATTAATTTTCAAGTTTAATTTTTCGGCAGAAGAAGATGGAATTAATTCAGAAGTGAACATGGCATCATATTTATCATAAACTCCAGCTTTGTTTCTCTTTTACAGCATGTGTCAAACTGTCCATTGGACAGCCCTTCAGAGTTATAGGCCCTACAGGACCTGCCATCTTTGGGTATTATCTAAGACAAAAAAAGCAATTTAGCATAGTACAGAAACCTGCTAGCAATTATATGTAGCAAGGAGAAATTAGCTTGCAACAGAAATACATTTAAGGGGATTCTGCCCTGTCTAGTTGGAAGTTATGTTAAATTTATGATAGTGTGGAAAAAAACCACAGTCAGAAATGGGGCAACAAGAAGATACTGCTGTCTGGGCAAAGGAATGAGATGATTGTTAAGAGGTGCCTTGAGGGTAAAGGCAAGCTCTATTTTTTTGTTGGAAATGCTTAACATAAAGGTGTTAGGAGAGAACAGTAGTGTTTGTGTTAAATGGATTGCAAGGGAGAGGCATGGGAAAGTTTTGTGTGTTTTAAGTGACTCTACATTGTACTTATACTTTCAAAGCTGCTATCCTGCCTCTTGGGTAAATAATATTTAGAAAATATTTATAATATATACAATCAACTTGATGTTTAGGTCTCTCAGAGCCTAGGGAAAAAAAAAGGAAGTAGCAGTAGTGTTAACATAGTTCACCCCTTGTGTATTTAAATTGTAAACTCATGAAGGAAGAATTGTACAGGGATGTGTTTGCACGGTGCTTGATACAGTGGTTTCCTGGCTTCTGTATCGTATTATACTACAAAGAGCAAACAAGAAACATAACTACATTACAGTCACTGTATTTTAGAATTATAGTTCAGACAGTAGTAATCAAACCAGTGGCAAAATGGGATTTCGGTCTGGTTTTGCACATGTATAATTTGAAATTAAATCCTCAAATAAGCCAGGAGAACTATAGCTGTAGGGAATGCAGATGATCAGAGTTCAGAGGCCAAATAGTTAGTGGAAGGAAAAATGAGCTTTGGAGTTTACTTTGTTTTACCCCTATATATCCATAACCCATACAGCTGCAAAATTGCCTTAGTTTGGCCAACTACTGCCTCCCTGTTCTCTCCCCTCTCTTGGCACATGGCTTCTTTCTACTCATACAAATGACATCTGTAGAGCAAGTAGCACACAACACTAATGCTGGTGTTACACTAGCCTTGCCATTCCTGTGCTTATTCTCTTCAGTACCTGCATGTAGCCTTCATCACTGGAAGCAAAGGCCTTTCCTAAAGCCTTATGCATTATTAAGTGCTTTTGGGTGCTGCTCTTAATACATACCCGAGTTATTATACTCAGGTATGTGTTAAAATACAGCATAGTATCTTTCCTTATCCAGGGGGAATGTGGTTTGTGTGTTTGTTGGTTAATGATAAAATAACCTGATAAAATCTTGGTGAGGTGGTGGAATGAAGCCACGAGATTTGTTCACAATCCTCCTGTTCTTCCATGTATACAACTGGAGTGGGATAAATCCATTTTTCATGCTGGAGGGATCTGAATGTTTCAGTGATAATATCCATTCTGATCTTCCTGGGCAGCCTGGTTAAACTACAACTTCTTTCCCTGAGGAATCAAGAGAAGACCTTGGCTGTGCTATTCTGCCTACTCTGCTCAAGTGGGAATCCCACCAACTCTGCCCACAGGAGGAGAGCAAATAGCAGCAGAGATGAAACCCAGTGTGCATGTGAAAGAGGAGAATTTTGCTTAAGGCATCTGAAGTATCATGGGAGGCTTAAGATAAAAGTTTTTTTTGTGTGTTTGGAGTGCAGCTGTGGAATACCTGACCTCAGGCTCAATGGCTACTAGGGACTTTCAGCTTCGTTATTTGATGGTATAAAGTTTCAAGAACCTTGATTCTGCACTGCTACAATGAGATGCAGTGGATGCTCCCTCTAGTTCTTTAGCTGAATTTGCTGGAGGGCATGAACTCAAGAATTTTTCTCCTTGTTTTGTTGGGTAGTAGAGACTGACACTAACTTTACATGCAAATGAATTTTAATATCACTTCTTACAGGGCAGAAATTCCTGTGAAAACATCTGTGCTCTCTGTGCTATATGGGCAGTCACTGTGCTGCATCCAAAACAGTTTCCTTATTCATGAAGGACAGGTTTCCATTTAACAGCACAGTTAAAAAAATAAATTACCCCTAACATAATAAAAGAGGCAAGAAAGAAAAATTTTGGAGACTTTGATCCCTCTTACTACTAGTGTTCACGAGGAAGATTTTTCACAAACTTTTCAGCTTGGGGAAACTTTTCAGCTTGGGGAAACTTTTCCACCTCTTATCATAAATTTATTTCTTCAGTGTTCCAACTGAACAGCTGCTGCATGTCCAAGTCTGGCTAAGGTGGGATAGTACTGGCTTTCAACATTTCCTTTAGAGTCTATCTCTTTTGCCTATTTCTCACCTCTCCTTGCTGCATAATGTGATATATGGCAACTCTAGTGCTAATGGCTAAATTTCCTTGGTAAAAAAAATAGTTTGCAAGTATGCTCTGCTTGTTTTCTTGCAACATGTTGCTGGTATTCCTTACTTGCAAAAAATGTTATAACTTGTGCTTAAGATACAGTGTAACCAAATCCAAGGGACTGTCTGAGAACAACAGAAAACTGGAAGATTTGTTCTGCTTAAAGCTGAGCATGTGTCTGAACTTTGCTTTGCTTTCCACTACGGAATACCTTTTCTGTTCAGGTGCACAACCAGGGAAATGTGGAGCGTGGAAGCTTTTGTAAAGAAGATTGGAAAATCCAGGGATTAATGCTTAAACAAATGCACTCAGTTCCTCTGTCCAAAAAAATTATAATTTCTGGACCTTAGTAATTTCCCCATTTTGTAGATCAAACTAATTGGGCAGAATCATCACTTTGTGTCTGCACCTACTGATTCTGTACCTGCGTCAGTCTGTCAGGAGAGCTGACAGTAAGCATGCTTTTTGACTCCCAGTGTCAAAATCATATAAAGGTCATTAATCTTTTCATCCTGAATGCCTAGATTTTACTTTCTTGATATATTTTAACTGACTTGTAATATAACAGCACCCTCTCTCTGTATGGATCCTGATACTATAATCCTGTAACGGTATTTAGGGCAATGGTGTTCTGATTAGCTTCCAGTGGTGATTAATCCTTTTTTCCTCAAATGACAGTTGTTTATATCATTGGTAGTGCTCTCAGTTCTGTCCAGCCTTTTCTTATCAGTCAAGTCTTTTTTCAACACCTGGACCTGGCAATGGATTTCATGCATCAATGCCTAAGAGCTATTTTAGAGCCATTAACCACACCAGTGCTTACAAATGTAAATGTTACATTCTCCAAGCAGCATTCTGCTTCCCAGTCCCTATGTTCTTCTTTCTCTCTCCTCTCCCTGTCCCTATCCCCTCAAATTATTTTAAAGTATACTTATGATACAGAGTAGCCTGTGGTTTTCGGCAGCCAGTCCTGCCTTTCCAGTTTCCAATCATACCTTGACTTCCAGCAGGAAAAAAACCCCCCAAACCCTAAAAGGAGAGAAAAATAGTTTAAACTTTACTGGGTCTGTCTTAAACATCTGCCTACTCTTGGGAATTTGGGAATTTAACAATTTAACAATGCTGTATGTGGATCTGGCCAGTAGGTGTCAAAATAACCTGTCATTTGTACAACTGCAGTGTGTTACCAATGGGTGACCGATCATCTTTTCTCCCTCTTGGGGAGGATTTATGAAGAGCTGGGCTCAATGGTATCTTGTGTCCTTATCCAAGAACAGAGCTGATGCTGTGGCAATTTATTGAGAGTTTGGCAATACTGTAGGTAACAGTATTAGAGATGCTGTGTCAAATCCAGTGAAACCAGTAGGTGCTGGAAGTTCACCCGGGTTAGTGATGCTGTGCAAAGCCATGCACTTCTCTGACTGCCTTTTTGTCTCCCCCAGTAATACTTAGCAAACTGGACTTAAGCTTTCCAATAGGCTGCATGTAGTGCTGCCATAAACAGAGATGAAAACTTCATTTTGATGGTCTTCTTTGCTTTGATTTCTGTCCTTTTGTCCCACCATGTTTGACCTCAAACCTGATTGTTCTGAATGTCTTGACCTGAGAGCAGACATGACAAGATGAGTTTTGCCCTTGGGGGTGCATGGTGGCTCCTGCTGGCATTAGCACTCAATGCCACCTTATGAAGTGAAATACTTCAGCTATTGCATGTGGAATCTCACTGAGAAGTTAGGGAGCCTCTGTATGTTCTCAGTGCGTTTGGATTATGAACAATTCTCATGCTCTTTGAGAATTTCAGTTTAAAAGACAGAAAAATTATTGATGTTTGTGTACTGTCTTCAAAATCAACAGGAAAATTATTGATGTTTGTGTACTGTCTTCAAAATCACCAGCTCACCTAATATCCACATATGTGTTTATTCTTTTCAGCCTGAAATGCTCCTGGTTGTTAATTCATATAGGTGCATTCTGTGTTCTCAGTTTACCAGGATGAATATAGGCACAGGTTTGCTTGTACAATTCTAGTTTAGTATTGTGAATGAAAACATTTAACTGGGTCTATAATTTTAGATTTCATAAACCAATTTTTGTTTTTCAGTCTACTGATGAAACAGAGTAAAACCATAAGCAATGAACAGAGATTTAACACATCTCACTTGGAATTGGAGATTTTCTGATTTTCTAGTTTCCTCAAAATGCTGCGTGTCAGTCTGTCTGTGGATGAGTTGATCTTTGTGAGGGTGTTGGTACCGTCAGCTTCAGTTTGTTTCAAGTTCAGTCACTCATATGTGTTAAAACAGGCAACCTTTGGGCTCAGTGGGGATTCCCGGCACAAGGTCAGGCTGGAAGATTGCCCTCCTAAAAGTCAGTGCCTGCCTTTGGTCATGATGGTGATGCACTGAAGTAGCTACAGTACGTGAGAGGTTTAAGGACTTAGCAGAGGCTTCATTTAGAAAAAAAAATCTGCTTTTATTTGGGTTAGTCACTGAAAGAGAAAGCAAAAGCTGAAAGCTGCAGTGACATGAACAACAGACAGGTATAGATTGGTCATAAAAATGCAATCAGGTGGGAAATGAGCAGGTCTGCACTGCTCAGACCAGTGAATTTCTTAAACAGTCTTCTAATGAAATGGATAGGAGAAACTAAACCAGTGGAAATAAAAAAACCCACAGATTATTTGAGGCAAATTATGTAAAAAACAATTGCCTGAATTGATGCTTGTGAGAGTTAGGGCTGGATCTGATGACCTGGATGGTCTTTCCAAGCCTCTTTCCCTTGAAAACCTGAAGCCATGTGTTCCCCCTCTGATGCTACAAAAAAGCCTGCATTCCTGTCACAGGACTGCCTGCTGCTTGGTACCATGCAGACTTAGGTAAGCAATTGGTTCCTCTGCCTGTCAGAGTGTGTCACACTGGCAGAAATATGCCACTGAAACATCTCACCCAACAGTGGGCAACTTGTCACGAATAGGGCTGGTTATTGTTGATTTGACCTATGCCAGTGCTTCAGCATAAGTATGCATGGCCCATCATGCTGTGGGTCCCTCCTTACTTCTTTAAGTTTATGGGTGATTGTGGTGGAAAATTTGTTTTTTGTTAGTATGAGATCAAAACCAGTAGAAAATATTGAAGTATGGGGGAAAAATCAACTCTGTATGAGTCCAGAAAGTGCCTTGGGTAGGAAGTAAGCTGAAGTACAAAGACCAGTCCAAGGGAGCCTCTTCAACTGAACAGAATAATCAGGCAGTATTTGGTTTGAAACAGAGAGCTCTAATTGATGAGACCTTAGAAGACGTTATACATCTAGGGGATCTGTTGGTTCCTTGACCTGTTGGGTAAATATAATTTAATTTAGTAAGATTTTAAAATGTAATACAATGTAAATTGACTCCTACCCTTTCAGCTTTCGCTTATTTCAGATGAGTTTCTGATCCTTAATGCCACACTGTAGTAACAATAAAAAATGTTTTTTTAATTCCTTATAGTAACTGCCAGTAATAACACTGGTCTATAATAAAGCCAACAAATACTGAAATTTGAACAATTTGTGAAGTCAGTAGAAAATGTGTAACCACATACTCAGGCAAATAGGCTTTTCCTACATAATACTCTTATAAAAAGCAGATGCAATTTCAAAGCATTAGCAAATACATGTTGCATATTGGAATATGCTTCTTTAAGAAATCATCTCTTGCAAAGTCCATGGCTTCATGTGTACTGTCTCTGTCTCCTCCTTTTTCTGAGTGAGATTGTTTTCTGGCTTGCCTCTCGCCCCCCATCGAAGGTGCACACCACCCACCACGATCGTGCTCCATTAAGCTCTTGTGCTAAACAAAAAAGTTCTATGGAGCTTTCATTTATCAACTTTCCCCCAAAGTGCTTTATGCATTTCATCAGGGATTTGCAAAACTATTCACAGCTTCAGAAGCCCAGCACTGGAGTGCCATGATCGATGGGAGAGGAATTCAATAACTACCCGAAGCTGCTGGGTGATCATGAGTAGTGGATTGGGACAGGAAGTGAACGAGTAGATGATGATGATCTGAGGTAGTTGATTAGGTCCTCATTTGAAATGGGTTGGGATTTTCCAACTGCTCTTGGCAGTTAGAGCCTCACTTTTAAGTCTCATTCAGAAAAAGTTATTTTTGAGAAACACATAATTTGACATGCTGATGGGGTATTGGTTCCAGCCTGTCCCAAGTATGTATTTTACCTTCCAAAGATAGGTGAAGTGCAAAAATGTTTCGTTAACACAAGATATTTATTTACATATGTTGATTTTATAAACATGATGGACGTGTAAAATTGTCCACAAGACAGATAGTACTGCTTCAAGACAGAATGGTGCCCTGAAAGTACAAAGCCTTGTTATCTGGATTTACTTTAGTGCCTTCTGTCTGAATACAGTTGCAACTTAGTGCTGCTTATCTTAGATATCTTATAAATTAAAACAGAAGTGCCTTCATAGGCAACATTTCCCCTTCTCTCCTTCAAAGCCAGGGCTGGTGTAGTGTAGTGTGATCTCTCAGTCGAGGAATAAGAGGGTTTGCTTTTGCTAACAGCTTTGGAGTGTGTCAGTCTGAGCTTCTTTATTCTGCTCTGTAGATGTCTGGAAAATTGCTGCGTCTCCTCAGCTGGGTATTCTCATTGCTTTGCACATTCCCTGCAGCCCCTGACAAGAACGTTACTGTGGGAACAGGGGAATGTCCAAAGCACACGATGTTCTGGCAAATCCCAGCTGGCAGGCAGCCCTTTGGGGTCACAGCTAGCCAGATGTGGCGTGGGCTGCTCTAAATCAGACCATTGGCAAGCTCGAAGGTCCAAGAAATTTTTTGCTACATCCACTTACCCCCAGCAGATACTGGGGCAGCTGAGGTTAGAGGCTAACATAGTGCTTTTAGCAATTTTGAGGTGGAACATCGATCACTGGTTTCCATGAAGGATTAAATGGTACATTCAGTTTATTGACAGGAGAGGCTATATAAAAACATGTTCTCATGTACATGGGAGAGAAAATTATGATGCTTAAAGCATTCGTTTATTCCAGTTTCTATCACTAAAACAAGGGGCTGACAGCAATGTTGTTTACAGACCTGTTTAACTGGAGTTAACTGGGGCTGTTCTTGTGGCCAGCCATAAATAATGATGAAGCCACTATAATTAGGAGTCGAATTATTTCTGAATTGCATAGCTAGGATTGAGGTCCTGTTGTGTTAGGTTATTTATAAACATGGAATAGAAAATTCCATTTCTGAGCATTTAATGGCAAAACCGGACAAGATATGGCATGGAAAAATAGCCAAATAAAAAGTGGAATAACTAAGTGAATGTAGTTATATGAATGAAGGAGATGATCCTCACAGCCCTATTTTAATATGCTTTTTCATCATCATAGGTGAAATTGTAATTACAGTGAACAATCCATAACTGTTTTTTAAAATGTTTGTGTGTTGTATTTAAACAAAATCCTGCTGGAGTGAAGACTTTGCAGAATTTTATTAGATTTTTATTAGATTTCTTCATTAGAATTTGTTAATTCTTATGCAGACTATGTTTTTCTTATGTTATACACAGTTACTTGCACATACTATCTCAATTAAAACAGCCATGATTTTTAATGTTTCTTAACTTTCTTTGAGTTGTTTAGTTTAGTTGTGTTTTAATCACAACCCTAGTCAAGTGGTGAAGAATAAATAAAAGATAACAGTGATGAATGAAGCTGAGTATCACAGAACATAGGTGTCTGATCCAGCTTCTGCTGAAATCCAGGAATAGATTCCTATTGACCGTAGTGAAAACAAAAAGAGAAATGATCTTTCAATTCCAGTTGCAGGCTTTATGAAAAATTAGTCTGCATAGTTAAACCTGCATAAACCCCCAGCCATGAGGCACAATAGTACTATAATTTTTACACCTGAAAGGGGTTATTAATTGAAAAGAAGTTTCGTTTGTCTGAGAATAGAAGAGTTGTCCTTTTATGTTATTGAATATGGGTAATTTAGGAAATTCTATGTGGTCTAATGAAAGACAAAATAAATTATGACAGAATATGTGTAGATGAGGTATAACTGTATGGCATATCATGAAACAGTGCCATATGACAGTGAATTGGGTACTGCTGTTTTACTTCTTGCCTAAAAATACCATAATGCTTCTCAGAAAATAATTTTATGTGATATGAGGAAAATAAATATGAATGGTTCTGTGTCCTGTGCAGTCTAGGAGCATTGCTTTTTTACAGAATGACAGAATGTTATAATGTTTTGAATGTAATGAATTTGCCTCTTTCACACACAGCTGATAAAATTATTCTACTCAAGAAATTTGTGTGGATTACAATTAGTTACATTCTTCTGTCTTCTGAAAGAGATGTAATTTTATACTAAATAGTTTTTTTTTTTCTGACCAATCTCTCTGAAACATGTTTATTTCTAGCTGGAAAACAGAGTATTTTCCTGCATATATTTATTTTCTACAAAAAACTCTTGCAGTTCTGATTGACAGAAAGCAGAATTTCAATATAACTGACATGTTCCCATGGTGAAGACTGCACCAGCTCTAGGAGAGAAATTAAGTGTTGACCAAAGGCTATTTGACAAGAGACAGAAAATTAGTGGATACAGCAAAGACATGAAGTGATGGACATTTGAAGACAACTCTTGTTGAATCAAAAACCAAATACTGTTTTGAGGATGTAAGAAGAAAGCAAGAGGAATACTTTAGACACATACATTATTACATGCATAACCTGGCCACAGTGAAAGTTACTCATGCAAACAGGTAGAGGATGTAGAAACTTGATAGAGAGAACATTATACTAAATTTATGGTTCCCCACACAGAGAAAGGCCATTCAGCAAATGTTTTTGGGCAACCAAAGGCAACTCTGTTACGGGGCTGTGGACTCAAGAGAGAGTGTGGAGATAAAAATGACAGATAAAAACAGGTATGGAAGCTGAAGGAGAAAAGGAAGGAGATGTGTTGAATGCCTAATCAAAACACAAAAAAGCAGAGGAAGGCTGGATGTAAAGAGAAGCATGAAAAGTGATGAAAGTTAAGGGACAGTGAAGGTGGAACAAGAACATCTGGATTCAGGTAGGAGATGTGCCTCACTGTATCTGGAAGGATGTAATTTCAAGGAGGAATTCAGACTGGACTGAGTAAAGAATGAAGTCAGTGGGGAAGAATTCAGTATGACTGTTCATGGCAACTGTTGAAAAGGCAGGATAAAAGGATGCAAGCCAGAGTGGGTTTTGTGCATTTCTTCTTCAAAGAGTGTAGGAGAGTAAGGCACATTTCTGTCAGAAGTGTGAGGGAACTAATGAAAGGGAGGTTGAGGAAAAGTAGGGAGAGTAACAGGGCAGCAGGAAGGATATACTGGGTCACTGTCTGATGGTGGATATTAGAATGGTAGTAACAACTCCCTCAGTTACTGTGGTAGAGTGAAGGAGGAATAAATTTAATATTAATAGCCTTCCCTTCAAATGTTCTCTCATTTCTCTAATGGCTCTACTTTGTAACGCTGCTGACAGCCTTGTGACTCTCTATCACAGACAAACCAATGCACAGGCCATAGGCTCCTCTCCTGTTATGCACACAATGCAGACTGTGTTCCAGTGTTGTGTCCAACACTGATGTTAAAAGAAGGCTCTGCTTTTTATTTTCAAGGATTTGGGCTTTCAAGGCTTTGGATTGAGTGCCAAAACCAATTCATCAGGAATGCTTTACAACTCAGCAATACAAAACCTGTTAGGAGACAGATCACCCACAAGACAGAGTTTGGGGAGGAATATGTAAAAGCACTGGTTGACCTCAGCATGATTAATGTTTTTTAGCACATTGAACTCTGTTGCTTACCATGTGAGTTTTATGCTGGCTCACCCAATAGTTGTTTATTTTTATTTTTTGAAGGAGGCAGAGCCTTCATTTGTGAAACTTTCATTCATATAGAAGTTAGTGACAGTACATGTATAACAGCAAAATATTTATATTGAGACGCGATTGTCCCGGCAGATTCTAATTCTCAGCAGTTTGTTCCCTTCAGCAGCCTTTAAAGATTGCAGACTTTGCAGAGTCTGTGTCAGTCCTCTCTGTCATGAATGGATTGTTTATGGGATATGAAGGTCATTTACTGGACTAGAGCACTGATTGAGATCTGTTCCATTACTACGAAGCCACCCAGTCCCAGCTCCTTGGGTTAATAACATCCTGAGTTGGAAGGGACCCCTTAGGATCATCGGGTCCAAATCCTGTCTTCACACAGAGTAACCTAAAACTTAAACCACGTGTCTAAGAACATTGTTCAAACACTTCATGGACACTGGAAGCAGCAAGTGCTCCAGGGTGGAGACTCGTCACCGCACATCATCCAATTCCTTGTACTCAGTGTTGCTGAGTTGTGACACATGGGACATCATTTCCAGTTACAGACAGGGCACTACCTTCTGGTTCTGGCAGGTTCTGCCTTCAGAAGCACTTGGCCACCTGCACACAGTGCATGAGATTTGCAATGATGTGCTGCAGCTGAAATGAACAAGGCTGAGCCTGTGTCTGCTGACCATGGCTGGGATCCTACTCTTCTCATGTCCTTCTGGGGTGAGGCTGTGCAGCAGCTTGCAGAACAATTTCCAGTCTGCGAGCCCAGCACTCCAAGGCTGTCCTGGACCATGGGCCAGTCATGTGCTTGAGTGTCTCAGGGCCAGGCACACGGTCCTGGACACACAACACAGCAGAGGGAGCACCACTGCTTATGCCTTCTGAGCTGATTCATCATCTCTGTGACAGGACTCACAAACTCTCAAAGCCAAAAGACTCCTTGCTCTGTCCTAGTTTCAAGGAGGCCAAAGAGATCATAATTCTTTTGGGGCTTAGCTGAAAGGGAATATGCTCTCTTTCTGAGCAGTATTGGGAAGGGAGAATAAACCAGGGGACTGTTGTTAGCTATGAATCATATATGCAGTCAACTGGAGGGCTGGTTCTTTTCCAGAGGTTTCTGCATCAGGTTAAAGAATTAAGGCCCCATCCTTCTTCAAATCACTTCAGTGCATAGCAGTGAAAACCAACAGCAGACGAAACCCCTCTGTGTTTGAAATGCTCTGGTACCAGGTGAAAAGGAGGAAGGTGGCACCTGTTTTGTAAAAATGTACCTTTAACCTAGAGCTACAGCTTTTGTCTGGTTGACCCCTTACATAAGCAAAAAGTCCAGACCTGTTTCTGTAAGCTCGTACCATGCATTCATCTCCCAATAAGACAGTTTCCATATTTCACCCTTGCTCTGACTAGTGTTGCTTGTTAATCCTGAGCTAAGTTTAGAAAAGTGAACATATTACACAGGGCTTATACTAGCTAGTTCAAGTGTAAGACTCCAACACTTTACTTCATATTTTCCTTATAACATTTTTAATAATTGCTTAAGTTCAATTTCAAAAGATACATTTTTAAGGTCCTTAAAAACTAAGATGTTTTTAGAAACATTACCTAACATTTTAGAAGGTTTACTGCCTGCTTTTTTCTTGTGGAGATCATGCAGAGTGGTTATCCACAGGAGTATTCACTTGATATTTTGAAGTGGTAAGTCATTATGACACAGTATTGAAAAATATTAAAATTAATGTAGAATAATTTATGGATAGTTTTCCAAGTAGTCAATACTGCCATCATAATTGCAGCATTTTGTATCTGTTTTCAACACAAACCGTCTTAACCATGTGATTTACATTTTAAATACCTAGCATAAGCTAGGTATTTAAGAAAGAAAGTGGTATTATACAGAAGTATTTCTATGCTCATAGCTGGTCAAGGCCAACAAATAATACAGTGTCTCATCAGACCTACAGCAAGTTGTTTTCCCTACCATTAAAACAAAGCATACAAAGCCCCCACTGGGTTTTACCATATCTTCTGTCTTCCTTTCTGAAGGTTTCTCAGAACTGTGTTTATGAGGAAACATGAGGTTAATGTCTAAAGAAAACATGGTGCATGACCATGGGCACAAGGGGAATTGGTGAGAAATGGAAATTTCAGGAAACGAAAAAGATAATGAAGGTGCTGAAATGACAGGTCATGTTTCAGATGTGGTAGTTGTCTGGTGATATCACTGTGCAATGAGATGGTTTTGGGGAGGTTAGAGGAGACGGAGGGAAGCGTAACACAGAGGTGATGTCTTGAGGTTCATTTCAGGATATAGCAGTTGGTTAAGGCAAGTCACTGCTCTTTTGAACTCTGACACCAATCAAATATCTAGGTTCTTCCTTTATCAGTTCTGGAAATGACAATTCTATCTTCATGAGAGCTCCTGACTTTGTACATATTTGCTGCTTTCTGAAGAAGAAAAGTAAACAAAAAAATTTCTTCAAATTACCTGTGGTGAACGGGATAAAAATGTGACAGGTATTATTGGTAAGTGGACATTTTGAATTCTGGAACATTGCAGCCACCAGAATACATACGACTGTAGTTTGGTTTCTGGTGTCTATTTGTAAATGGAGGGTGGATACTGTGTCATAACAAAGATAACATATCTTTGGAGTCAACCGAATGCCATGGTGACACTTGGTACAAATCCTGCCTACTTCTGATTCAAATGTGACACTGAAGCAAGAGCAAAAGCAATGCCGTGTGTCTGTTCATCTGCTCTTTCCATGTTTCATAGTCTGAAGTTACCCTAATTCAGGGTCTAGGTTCTGCTGAACCCTTGAAAAAGGGGTAGGTTACTGGTTGATGCCAGACTCATAAGTGTTAAGCAAAAGGTGTTTCTCCCAAGAGTCTGATTGTGCACCATGAAAATTCAAGGAAGTAGATTTCAGCCATGGTTTACAGCTATAATACTTCCAAAATACTGGGCTTTCTTTCCTTGTAAGTCTTCCATCTTAAGGTTGATCACTTTAACTATTAATTCCAAATGAAACTCTGGCCCAGTACACTTTCTTCTGAAAAAGAGAAAGAAAAAGGAAAATAGCTGAAACCTCAAATGAAGGATTCACTTCCATTACTGAATTTTATAAGGTGATATGTGGCATATAAAAAATCTGTATTGGTAGCTTGGGATCACATGCTTGTATTTCTGCTCTCTCTCATCTGGAATGAGCTTGGACTATCTCTGTTATGGTTTGGACTGGAGATGGTTTTTCCCTTTCTCTTAAATTGGTGACTACAGGATGTGGCAGTTCTGATTATACTGAAAATTGCTGTAATTGTTATCAGGCAATAAACATTCAATATATTTTTGTAAGAAGTAGAGCTCAGTGGAAGTTTTCCAGTGTTTGAGAAAATAACTGGAGGCAAAATGGTAAGGATACAAATTGAATTTGGACTTTAAATACTGAGAAAGTTGGCCTGGGTTGTGCTCTTCAGAAACTGAGGATTACTGTAACAGTCACAGCAACGCAAGACATGTTCTGAGCTAAGAATGAATATGAATGTCTTTTTCATATAAAAACACATTGTAAGTACTGCAGGAATGCATACCTGTCATAAGCATAACTGCTGTACAAAAAACAGAACAGGAATGTGAATTAAATGTTCTTACAAAGGACATAATTTTCCTCTGGTTCTCTCAGCAGCCATATATGGGCAACTTCTATCAAATGAGTCTGCAATAAAAACTCTGTATTGCGCATTCACCTTTAAAGCAATCAAAAGGTAATGTTCGTATAATTTAGGTGAGAGCTCTTATTTATTACTCTGAAATTATAGTACTTTTTAAAGTACTCCATATGTGTAGATGTGAGTGAAGATTCTTAAGTTGTTAACATTTGATCTCCTGTTATAATTAATCAGATCCAGAATGTAGCTTAAATAATGTGTTTATATAGTGTTGTCTAAGAGTTTTACTTACAGTACTCCTTTGAAACTGACTGTATTGAATGGGACTAAATATAGGTGCACTCTTTCTCCTTTTGATAAAACACATTTCCACCGGATATTCCTCTTACTTTATTTTAAGAATTGATGATTTTAGAAAAGGTAAAACTAATTCTGAAATCCTGTAAGTATTTTATCGGCCTAGTAATGCCCATAACTCACTCACTTGAAACATTGCAGGATGGGAATTAGTTTCTTGGATTATAAAACTCCCTTTTAAAATAAACAGGAGGAAACATAGGGGAGAGACAGAAGTGTGTGACTTGTTTAACATTTAACAAGCCTCTTGATCCATTTTCTGGACTAGTTGCTGTGCTTTTGAAGATAAAAGCAATTACATTAGGTATGGGGGTGGTTTTCATTCTCTGGGGCTTGTGAGAATTTTGTTTCATTACAGGAGCAGGAATGTGAATGCTTGGCTGTCTTTAGGGTGATTTTTTTGACCATTTTTCTGAGTGCATCTGGGAGAAATCCAGGTCTTGCTGAAATCAGTGAGAATTTGCTCATTGCCTTTAACAGGGCCAGGATTTTGTCTGTGAATGTTCAGGTTTTCAGTCACTGGCCAGCTCCAGTGGAGCTACATTTAAGCTTTCCTTTTTTACTACTGCAAGTTGCCTCATCCTGGCCCTAGTCTGCAAAACGACTCCCAAGAAATTTTCTTTCTGGAAAGTACAATGTTGATGATCTTAGCATGGACTCTGGTTAGCTGAAGCACACCAATATTTTGATGAAAGACTGGGGCCCAGTAATAAAGTCTGAACATTTGCTAGGCAGTGGATTATATTAGACTGAGTTGGGTCAAAGCACTGTCTTGTAAATTTTGACCAATAAGTGGGAAGCTCCTGCGTGAGACCCTAATGTTAAACAAAGAGCCTTGGTCAATATTGGGATATCTGACAATGCTGTAACAAGACTAGCAGTGGTAATGGATCATGCAGGAGAGGAGATTTTAAATCTGTGTATCTCTAACAGAATAAGGGTTTACTTTATAATGCCTCTGCAGAGGGAGAGACACACAGCTGATGCAAATTTGTTCAGCTTGGTTCTCTGACATGTGCCTGTCTCCAGAATGGTTTGAAGGAAACAATTTATAAAAGTCAACTCAGAAATAAGGAACTTAACACAGGTTTTCCAAAGGCTCAGTGGTGTTTAGATCTAACTTTATTGCAGACCAGTGAATCCCGAGGTTCCTGATGCCTTTTTGTGACTGAGAAAAATGGAGCTGGACACCAAAGCCATCTATCTACTGATAAGCAAAGGTGAAAAGGTGACACTGTATTCCTGTGCCTGACTTCTGGGATCTGCTCTTTGGAAGAGAAATTTTCCAATTCAAGGTAGGTGCCAAAAGCCACACATGCAATGAATAAAGGTGCCAAAGAATGGGTTTGCAGAAGGTGACTGAGAAATGATTTTTTCCATTTGCCTGTCAGGCTGTCTTTTGGTCCCTGTCTGAGAGCTGGATGTGGGATTCCTAATTTGGCAGTCTCTAATGAGGTTATGTGTAGGAGGCTGGTGGTACTCATGAGGCCAAGGTGACCTGTGGGCAGGTGGGTCAGGCAGTGCTCTGCCTAAGCAGGCTGCTCACAACACTCATGCCAGTACCGACGTCCTCTGTTTGGTTTGCATTTCCACTGCTTACCATTGGGCTGCAGTCTTTTTGGGTCTGACCTGGAGTTTGTGTATTACTTTCTCTGGATTGTTTTAAGACAAACTGGGGTTGAATGAAAAGTGAATTCCATAAATCCTTCCTCTGTGATGTATCTTCAGTGGAAGAGGAATCTGTCTCTTCTGAGACAACTCAAATATCATCATTCATTGCAATGGTTATATTCAGATTTTAATTTACTCTCCTAATACAGTTATAAATCTGTTGTGCAGTCATCTGGTGGTTGCATATTAGAGTAATGTTTCCCAGAAGTTTCCACTACTCACAGTATGTTCCATAATTTTCAGGGGTTATGTAAAATTCTGAGATTGGTTGTGATCTAATTTTGTTGGTTAATGAGAGCATAAGGAAATAGATAGTGATATACAGTATTTCTGATAACATGGGAGAGTTGAAAAGGTAATTTTAAGTTGTACTGAGTGCAGAAGAAGATAAAATACATTGGAAGTTTTAACTTTTTTTTTTATTTTTTTTTTTTTAAAGAGCAGAGCTCTAGCATGGGAACTATCTAACCCAAAGCAAAAATGTAGAGTTCTGAATATTCGGTGTGTATGAAATTGTATATTTAAAATATAATCCTTCAAGAAGGTGTGTATTTTGCCCCTATTAGTTTCCTCTCAGAATTGGCAAGGTATTTTGGATTAAACATATTCAATTTCTGTCTGCAGAAGCTAAATGAGTCTCCACTATGCATTTGCAGCTTGCCACTCTGACATTCAAGTTTCAGATCTGATGTAGTAAACAGAAATGTTGTTTTTACTTTCTTAGTCCCTGTACAGCATACCAGCCTGCTGTGTATTACCCACATGAGTAGCTCTGTGACGGTTCAAAAGGAAAGTACACCTCTCTGCAAACAGTGTAGGTTATTCCCATCTCTTTCCTGGACAGTACTGGAGTTTCCAGGTCTTTGTGACTCCTGTGGCTATTTTCCTTCTCTGCTGACTCTGTGCCTTGGACTTCTTGGTTCCTCTGTTCCTTTACCTGTAAGAAGCAGCTAGGGACAGGTCTACGAGGGAAGGCAAAACTCTGCTTGCAAGTGGACAGTTTGTTTCAGATAAAGGAGTGAAGGGTGTGAGGTGGTTCAATATATTACCCCAGTAGGGGTTTGCTGGAGCCAGGAAAATCCAGCTCCTGCAGACCGGCTCCACTTTCCTTTCACCCCCTCCTGTGAGTAATGTGAGTTGTTTATTTCTTCATCCCTGCCTTTGCAGAGAACAACTAGGCGTTCATTTCTCTTCCCACCTCCTCCTCTCCTCCGCCTCTCTGTTCCTTGGAGAAGTGGGAAGGGAAAGGGAAAAACTGTGAGGAAAAACATCTTCACTCCTTTTCCTTGCTGGATCACAAACCACAGGAGGCAGAACCAGATGAACTGCCTGAGCACAAGAGAAGAGGAGGACATTGTGACATGGAGATTAAACCTTCCCCTGGCTGGGTCTTGCAGCTCACTTCAGGACCTCTCCTTCCAAACCTTGAGCAGTGGGTTTGATTCCTTTGCTGCTGCTGCTGTGTTTCCATACAATACCCTACTGGACATTTCAGCTGATTTTAAAATGAATTAGAACCTGAACTGCATCTTCCTTTGATAATTCTCTTAGGAATTTCATCCTTCTGTTTTTAAATTTCTAAGTAATTACTGAAATAGATGTTTATTTGATAATTTATAGTTTAAAGAGGATTTTGAAAAGAAACTAATCTCATTAAATGGGAAGACACTGTAATCTTCTCAGACATTCCAAGTTTCCTCTTAATATTTTACAGTCTTTTTACTATTTATTTTGTATCTCTTTTCGTGAAAGTGTTTATTTTGGGAAGGTCAAAACAAAATTCTCCCTATGTCTCTCATCAGCTGTAAGATGAATGCACACAGTTGGAACAAGTTCCATTGGAACTCTCATGCAGAATAAACAAAGTCCTGACCGAAGTCTTGACTCATGATAGATATTTAATGACTATTGTCATGAAAAAGTATTTAACATATTCTCCATCAAAAGAAGGGTGTAGCTTTGCTGCGGAGTCAGCAACACATCAAAATAGGGGCAACTGAGGGAGAGATTCAAAGGCCAAAGCTGATATGGAGCCGATGGACATTGGAAAGGACTTGAAGAGCTCTGTGCTGATTGAAGAGGGTGATGTAAGTGTGCTGGGGAGGTCGAGTGTGTCATGGGGAATTTCTGCTGTTATAGGTCAGGTTCTTCAGGTGGAATCAGCCTACAGAAGGGGCTTGCAAGTGTGTTGCCATCCCTTGAGCTTTTGTATGCTGTGTCATACCACCCTGTGGTAAAGCAATTTTACCTCAAATGTTCACATACTCTGTGGGAAATCTTGGGGATTGTTTTGGGAAGAGAGGTTTGGTATTTCTATGGATGAAGCTAGAGAGCAGGGAGATGCCTACAAAATCACTGCATGTCCCTGAACAAAGCAGATCTGTTTCCACTGCCTTTTCTACTTGTGTGACAGTGTAACACTTGGCAGTCAACAAACTCTGCGTGCTGCTCTTGTCATCATGCGGTGGGGCAGGAAAACTGCTGACATGGAAAAGTGCAGACGAAATCAAGCAAAGTGATTCATGGCTTGGAAGGTTCTGTGTCCTGGGGAAAGATTAATCAAAACTGGCCCAGAGAGCTCAGGGATAGTAATATGCATGCATATTACAGTTACTGGGTGATAGAAAAATATCTTTGGGTGAGTTGGGCCAGATTCACAGATGTTATTTTAGGAGGTACATTTATTATTATTGCTGTTAAGAAAGGTCTCTCTTGTAAAAGTCTAATCTCTCTGTGAGTAAGGGGCTAGGAAACCTGTGCTGTATAGATTACAGATCCATGGCATTCACAAACAGTCATAAGGAGGACTGAGTAGAAAGTCCAAGAAAATTACACTTTTAGACCATTGCTTAGTGAAGAAAAGATGCTGTGAGAGCTGTGGGACAGGCTTATCAAAAGGAAATAAAACACTCTGGTCCTTGAAGAGTTCAAGTAAGAGGAGTGTTTCAGATTGTGATCTCATTCCCTGTGGCAGTAAAAAAATTAAAATTCTCATTTTAATTTTAGTGGTATATGGTACTCAATAAATTTTGGAAGGTGTGCAGTTATCTTTCTCTAGTCCTTATTACCTTTGAGATGAAGAAGACAGTGATTGGAATGGCCTCAAAGATTTAATAGTAGTTAGAAGAATGAGAGAGAAAATGTCCTTTTAACCAATGAGAAAATAGATGATATGAGAGGAAGGAACAGTTTAGACTAACTTTCTAAAGGAACATATCTAATAAAATCATTTACTGAGTATGATTAGATAATTTTTATTCCAAAGAAACTTTTGAAATTTTGGGCCCTTTTTAATTGATTTTAAGTGCCACTGTTTTCTGAAAATTGTGAAGTTCCTATTTGTTGTGAGAAAACTAGAGCTGGGAAAGACATTTGTACACCTATGGAAGGAAAAGTTTCAGCACACGTATTCTGGTCAAGCAACTGGCATGCACAGTGTTCAGAAACAAGCACAGTGCCTCTTGCTTGACCTGGAGCTGATGGATACAGGAGGGATGGAGGGGGGCAGCATGCATCGCAGGGAGATGAATTTATCAAAGGAGTATGGAAAAGGGGCTTGGACTGTTGCATTACAGAGAGGGGAATGATGCAAGCCACAAATCTCTAGGAAACCAGGCTTTATTAGTTCCACTGCTTTTGGAACAACTTGTTTAAACTTCCCTTGTAGGTAATTAACTTTCTAATGGCACTGTGAGATAGGCCACCTGCAGAACCCTTGGGCAGGGGGATTCACAGGCATGTGTGGTTAAAAATAAGGCCTCATGGAAAACTAGGCAAAAGTGCGTTAGAATAATATTTACATTCAGTAGCATTAAGTACATCTGTTTGTTATTAGTGGGAGGCTGAACTGGCTAAAAATCTTCCGCAAGAGTGACCCAGCAGCAGAAGGCCAGGTACCTCTGACAGCTTTTCTACAGCTACCAATAGAGTTGTTTTCAAAAGCATGACAAGATTTCCCTCTCAATGTCAATTTGAATACAAAGGAGATCAAATTTAGATTACTGGAATATATAGATGTTTCATTTCTGTCCCTTTATGTGTCTAATGTTGTCTTTATTTTCTCTGTTACTCCTGTGTTTTACACGGGTGTGAAGTTTTCACCCAAACTAAGGGAATGCAGCTCTGGTTGAAATCAGTGTGAGCCAAAGATGGTCAGCTTGTTTGAAAAATCAAGGGTGATAGATGACAGTCTTAAACCTAATAATTTAAAAATTCTCTAGAATACTATTTAATACAAAGATATTATTTGTTACATATTATTTGGTCAAAAAAAAAAAGACACAGAACATGAGGATTTTTTTTCTTTTGTAGTTTAGAATGCTTTAATATAGCTTTGATGTCTGAAGACTGTACACATAGTCACTAACAAGGATTAAGGATTTCAATGTAGTCGCGATGATTTAAGCAATCTGGAAGTAATGTTTAACTTCAAGTGGAAAAGCTTTGGCATAGCTAAGAACAGAGTCTAGATTTTTCAATCCTATGTCTTAGACACATGTCGTGTATGTGTGTTTATGCACAAAACAGTATTAGAGAAATGGGTTATTCTAGCTTAAGCTTAGGAATACTACTGACCTGGAATCCAGGCTTTTGGGTTCAGTTTCATGTTCTACTATGAGTTTATTCAATGTAAAATTTGGTAACCATCCTTTTAAGTTGTAACCACTATCTACTTGTTATATATATCCCTTTTTCTTTCTATTGTAAGAAGAAAGAATCTGAAGGGCAAGGAAGGAAAGGCATTCTATGTATGTGTCTTTACACAGAACACAGAACACACAGAACCTTGTAAACCCCTCATCTTTGTTAATTCTTTCAAATCTTAAGTATCCACAAGTTACAGGGAGATTTCTAAATCTGAAAGCTGTTATTGCAAACTCCTCTTTAACCACAGATTATTGTTGTCTTTCCTCTAAATTATTAAAAATCTCTCCATCTAGCCCCTCTGCAAATTTCCTTTAGCTTTCCTTTAGATTCACACTCCTTGTCGAGAACTGCCTTAGTCCCTGGTTTAGACCCTGCTGTCTCCAGTCCCTGAATGCTTGTGTTTACTGCTATTTCCTGGCCAGTTTACATGCTTAGTAGTCTTCAGGGTACAAATATGCTTAGACATTATGTTACACCTTTGTCTTGAACGTCTAAATTCTTGTGTTGTACCCTCTTTGGGATGAAGGATCCTCAGGCTATTTTATTTTCAACGGCATATTGAGAGCCTGATATAAATGATAGAGTTCAGTTCTGTGCCCAGCCATAGGCACTCATGTTGTTAGAATTCCCTAGCCTGTGGGACTGGTAGGCATCACACAGAAGCTTTGAAGGACTCATGTACCCCTGGAAAGGTGTATCTCTCTTATTGTGGAGCAGGGGATACCTGAAGGTATCTCTGGTGGCACTCAGCACTGTTACTCTCTTACCTCAAAATCACAGAAGCAGACATTTATTGATTATGCAGCTTCCTACAGTTAAAACCATCAGGAAAACATTCTTAAAGAGAGGATGAAGCAAAAAAGTCCTTTTGATTTGACCAAATCTGGAAGAAGTCTGTCTCGGTTATGCTCACAGAAAAGGAGCATTGGGAAGTAAAACATCACCAAAGAGAATTAACACAACAGCAACAGATGTAAAGGGCTGTGTGTCTGGAGATTAGCAGCAGAAGTAACCACCTTATGATAAGGTTCAGAGTGTTGTTTTGTGGTTTAGGAAAAGCAAGTAGGTATGACCAAAATGACTGTCCTTTGGGAAGATGGAGTCAAAGGGCACATGCTGGAGACCCACAAATATGAGCTATTCAGAAAACAAACAAAGACCTCTAAACTAAAATGTGCAGGTGACTGGAAAGGTCAGCCTGTGAAAAGCACAAAGAATGAAGCAAAGGGAGGTGATGAGGTGTGTTTGAAACAGTGGCCTTATCTCCTGTGTAAGTGCACCAGATGAGGAGCAATGTGGGTCAGTAGATCCCACACTGAAGTTGAGATCTCCAAACTCCTCCAGTCTGCATGAGACCTTGGGACACAGCTGCTCTTTTAATGACTGGTGATGTGGGTGGGTAATGTGTTCAAAATGTGTTGGTTTCTAGAGCTGTACTATTTAAACAGCGCAGAATGGCAAGACTTTGAAACAAGTCTTAATATTTTATAGGCTGTGTAGCTGCCTTAAAAAAAGGAAGCAAATGTTCATTCAAAAATGGGAGACCACCTACTTAAAGTATAACCCTGCAAGTAAGACAATAATTTCCTAAACAAACTTAAATGCAAGCAGTGAGTCACCCTTTCACTTCTATAAATTCTTGTGTGGTGTATTTCTTTTGAAAATAATTTGGATTCAGAAAGGTATGCACCTGATTCTCTGCTTTCTTGTACTAACTGCTATGAGTACTAAGTAGGTAGATTACTCCTACTCTGATATTGTGCTCTCCGATACCTGCTCTAGACAGTGATGCTACTTGTTTCCTATAAACCCTTTCCATGATCATGTGAAAGGTGATGGACCTGCTGATATCAGACATCCTCTTTCAAACAAAATTTTATATAAATAAGGTAAATGGGGTTCCACTCAAACCTACCTGGCCTGTTCTAGTATGCTTGCTTTTCAGTCTGTTAGTTTTGTTAGTTTCTTTTATTTGCTCCATTTTTGTTGTTGTTGTTGTTGTTGTTATTGTTGTTCTCAGTCTGTTACACTATTTTGATGAGTTTCATTCTGTTATGTGTGGTCACTTATCTGTTGCAACCCATCTACTGGCTTCCATATGTTGCTAAAATGTGTTTGGAAGAGGGGATTGAGTTACTGTTTCTAGCTGTGAGTTTGTTTGATCACTTGGACACGTTCACTGGGATGTGAGATCCTAGAGTCCATACAGAGCCTTCCAACTGGAGATTTTCTATTTTTTTCCTTTGCTGTGGAGGACCCCCCACATGCTTCCCTTGTGAGCCCTGCTTCGAGGAAATGTGTGTAGCATCACAGCCTTACTACAGCAAAATGAAATCTTTGCAGTCCAACTTCTGGTATTCACTGCCTGTGGGATATTACTTGAGGTGCCTCCCTCCAGAGGTAAAAGAGAGAAACAGAGATCTTGAAAGGTCTATCAAAACCCTTAATGTCCATTGCAGAAAACATTTCTTGAATAAGAGCCTACAAAATTGATTCAGTGAGTGAACCATGTCCTTGCCTTTTTTTTGAGTTAAAATTGAGGAATTAGGAATTCAAGTAGGATATTTATTTGTGAGTGACCAAAGGAACTTCTGTTTAAACTGTTTTTTATGAAAGTTCCTTGTAAGAATTACATTAGAATTACATTGCTACTTTGAGAACTTAAGCATTGACTAGGTCATATTTTAGTCAAATCTGTTTCCTTGTGAATGTTGTGACTGATTTAGATTCTACTTTTCTGTATCAGCTTTTTGCTGATGTGTTCATACAACCATTTTTTTGTATATGAGTGTGTTTGGAGAAGATGGCTTTTCTTGTGATTCTCAGGAGTTCATAAAAATAAACAACATGTAGGGAGTTTGTTTTTGTACCAATGGGGATATTTACCCTATAAGGTTCTGTATAATTGGCTTTGGGCATAGCTTTGGGAGTGAAGAGTTAAGGCAGAAGCAGAGATGAAGAATCTGTTTAATTTACTTGATTATTTCCAGCCAAGTGAATATGCCTAAGCAGCACAGAAAAGAGAAGACAACAATTTGGTCCCCTCTCCCACTGGGGTTTTGCATGGATTATGCACCATGCATCAACTATCAGCAATGGCCACATGCAGTAGAACCTTCACGTGCCAGTGTGGCATTTATTCATAACATGAAGTCACGTAGGTTTGTCATTTCCAGCTTGTTTCAAATAATCTGCACTTCTGGGTTTTCTACAGTTGTGTTCTTCCAACACCCTTGGAAGATACATTAATTTCTTTGCATGATGTTGCATGGGATTGAACTCAGCATTTTCCCAAGTTCTCTGGTAATGGGATTCTGAAATTAAAAAACAAAACAAAACAAGAGAAGTTACGTTTTATTTACAAATGTTGTCTATCATACAGCAATAAATGAATACTAACGAAACAGAAATCAGTGGATTCAGTCTCTGCTCTTGTGAGTGGCAAAGTATCTGAATATTTGGAGTACTGTTTTGTATGATTTGGTAGGATATGCAGAGGCTTTCTAAAACCACTGGGCATCCAAATAACTGAACAAGCCTGTCATGAATTTGAAGATAATTTTCACATCTTGAACTGAAATGAAGAGGCAAGTACTAATCTCTTCACTCTTGTGACCAGTGCCAGGACTCAAGGAAATGGCATGAAGCTGAGTCAGGGGAATTTTAGGTTGGATAGTGGGAAAAAGTTTTTCCCCCCAAGGGTGCTAGAGCAGTGGGACAGGCTCCCCAGGCTCCCCAGGGAAGCAGTCACAGCACCAAGCCTGACAGAATTCAAGAAACGTTTGGACAACACTCTCAGACACATGGTGTGATTCTTGGAGATGGTCCTGTGTAGGGCCAGGAGCTAGACTTGATGATCCTAATGAGTCCCTTTCAGTTCAGCATATTCTGTGATTCTATGATTCTATTGTTCTATGACTATATATGTACAGGCAATTACTTTTGTGAATGTGCAGAGAAAACCAGAATGTAATGTTTGCTAGGCAGCCAATAAACCTGAATTGTATCTTTCTGTTTCCCTCAGCCAGGAAGTCACTCAGCTATTTTTAAATCTGTATCCATGAATATAAGATTCTTTCTTGAGGAAAAAAAGGACAGGAAATAATTTAAAATACCTTGAAATTTCCTACCCCTGTTTATCCCTTGCTACCTCTCCCTTTCTTTCAGAGGATTTACAGGTTTTTTCAGCCCAAAGGCAAGAGTCCAGCACTTCTTTCCAGAACTCCTGCATTTTAAAAGGATCTCTACATAGCAAGTAGGCAATCAGAGAATCTTTCATTCAAGTCTTTTTACTTCTGACGTGTGGCCCACCTTTTGGCAAATTCCTAGGAAGTTTGCTAATATTTAGATACTAGAGGATGGTGACGACAGTCAGATGACAGCAGTTTGTCACTAGAGTTGTCACTACTCTCTGGAGTACTAGGCTGTGAAAAACATGTCTGTATGAAATGTTCTCTGTCAGCTGCACTTTGCAAATAGAAAAATGAAGATTTAAAGATCTGATCTCTTAAAAGTTTCATATGGAATCCAGTTCTGGGGTTTCCATCTGTTTATTACTGTAAAAGAAAGCTGATCAGTTTAGCTAAATCCTTGGGCTTTAATTTGGACAACCTAGCTAATTTTCTGGTACAGATATAAGTTGAGATTTTGAACAAGTTACTCAAAACAGATAGTGAAGTATATAGTGGTATTTATTACATATAGTAGTAACTGTGTTTAGCATGTATATTTTTAAGTAGTGTCTTTAATTTGGACAGCCTGTAGTACAAATGAAAGTCTGTCTTCAAGAATTACCTGAAATTATACAAAAGACAATTGTAAAAGGAAAATATTTATCTATAGTATCTGATATCCTGCTGCTGTATGTAAGCAACATCTTTGTAGCAAGCTAATAAACAGCTGTGTGCTAATGAAGGGAAATAGCTAAAAGATATAAAGGCCCATGTGAAGACAGAAGAGGAAAAAGGTAGAAGAAAAGAGTCAGAGAAAAAGACAATAGATCATGGGCTGGTTACTAACTCTTTGGTATTCCTAACTTGTCTTTAATATTGGAGTTTTAAACTTCTTTATGTTCCTACGACTGATGCCCAGGGTGGAAGGCAACCAATCTTTTACACTGCATGGTCAGAATGCCCCTGCTCTGTTCTGTACATTCCTATCACTTCAAAAACATTGCTTAAGTACTGAGAACAAGCAGGATATAATATATTATCATTATTGTGTTCCTGAGTGATTCAAATTTCTATTATACCTACTGATTGGTGGACACTTGGGTATAAAACCCAGAACCATGTATATGAGACTGTTAATTTATTTTACTGTTAGTTAAAAACAAAACCAAAAACCCAACAAACCAAAACCCCCACAAAACCCCACACCAAACACCCCACCAAAACCTAATCATAACCAAAAGCATGGAAAGAGCTTCCCATGACTTGTGTAGAGGTTGACCAGTGTCTTTGTCATGGTACTGCCATTCACACTGGAAGAGCTTAAACTGTACTAAGTCTTTTCAACATTCCAGAGACTCTATTTTTAGTGACAGCTTTAATCCTTTGCACCCTCTCTTCTCAGTTAATGAATGGATTGTGGAGAACAAGGGTCTGGGAAGTTCCTGGATCCGCTCAGTGTTTCAGGAGCTCTAGCCAATGGCAAAATAGCTTGCCTGAAATAACAAACCTACTCAGCAGATGTTTCTGCTGTACTAATTTGTCATTATTCTCTTGCACCAGGCTTTACTCTAGGATCTGGAATGGGGAAACACCCCATTAACAGCTCACCTGGAGAGAGTTGTGAAGCCACTCTCTATTTGGTCCCTATATTCCAGTGATTGGCTGCAAATCTGTAACTTTGAATTATGCTACACAGTGTTACACTCTCAGGCATGATGAGGGAATCTAAAATAGGGTCCTAAAATACCAGTCTTTTTGCACAGCAACTACACCAGAACCTCAAGAAAAAAAGATTAAAATAATTAATTCTTTCTAAGCATGATCATTAGAAATAGTTAGATAATCTGAAATATGCTAAAGTTAAAATAGTGAAGACAGGCATTTTCTGGTGAAACACATTGCATAGAAAATTCCAGCTTGTGGAAAGAGAAGTTGTCTGTAAGACAAATACAGTTTAGCTATGTCTCCTAATGTGATTTTTCTTAAAGAAGAGTTATGGAATTGCTGAAATGTGTTCCTGACCTTTCTGGAAGCAAATGAATCCCTTTTTCAGAAAAATTTTTATTATAAAATTTTAATGTATATAGTTTCTTAAAAATTCTCTTGATCTGAATTTTTATTCTGGGGTGGGATGAAAAAGGATTCAAAATATTGACAAACTTTTATGGAGTAACAAAACATATCAATGCAGCTTGGTGATTATCTGCTGAGTAAAACCAATAATTTTCCTTTCAAGCAAGCTGAATTATGATGTCAGATTTCTTTATGCCTATTTGAGAATTCTATCAATTGTTTTAAATAAAAAAAAATTCTAATAAATGTGTTCATTTTAATATTGTTAATTTCCTCCCAGAGCCATAAAAAAATTTCTTGCCACTAAGTAGCATTTATTAATAGTTGTGGAAGGATGAGTCATATGCTCATTTTACAGTTTTGTTTGGGGTTATTGTTTAGGCTTGCACTGGCTTAAAAATCTGTACTAAATGAGTGATCATGGTTTAATAGCAATGCATGTTTGTGCTAAAGATAAAACTCTTTAAAATCCAGCAAAGAACTTGGGCTAGTCATGGGATATGTGCAATCTCTGCATGTTGTAGAGTTTCTCTTTCAGTCTGGATTAGGAATATATCATTTATGAATAAATCCAGAAGATCTGAGAGTTCTGAGCATCACGTATCCATGACCAGATTTATCTGAAAGATATGTATTTATTAAGGAAACCAAGTATTAGTTATTTTTATGAAATGCACATGGTTCATGTAGTTATTTAATACATATTACTGATATTGACAGAGAGAAAATTTCATGCATTTTACTTCTTTTTGGGTATATATATAAAAAAAAAAAAGACCTGCCTTCCAAAGTGATTGTCAGGTCTGGTCCTGCATTGGAAAACTGGTTGATATTTCTGTTTAAGAAGCAAAGCAAATAAAACTCAATCCCTGGAGTGGATACCTCTGCCATATTTCCTTGGAAAGCTCCTAATTGGACAGAGGTGCCCTCTGTCCATGCACAGAGCCCAGCGATCCCCACATGGGGAATGAATTCCAGCAGACTTTATAGCCACCTCTGCACAATAACAATAAATAATGAAATAAATGCAGGGCACTTTTGCTGGTTGGTTCTCAAAGCAGTCTACAGACCATTTAAACAGTAGCGCATTGATTTTTCTCACCCTTGGAATACAGCGATCCTGTGTCAAAACATGGCTGCTGCTTAAAAGCACATAGCAAAATTACAGAGTGTTTAGGGCAGGAATTAATATTTGTGGTAAAAACTACAGGATATTTCTAAGGATGCAAAATGTAAGCGTTATTGAATATGGACTATGTCTTTTTTGAGGTATGTCTGTCATTGCTGTTTGACTTCAGAGCTATGAAATAATTTTGCAGAAAACAGCTATATTGTCAATCCTTAGTCACTTAGCCAAGGGACTTCTCTTGCTCCTCTGTGGTTGCCCTACTCTTTTTTTTTTTTTTAATTTTTGATACTGAACTTCTTGCATTATGCATACCTACACTGTAATCCATACCAATAGTTGGACCTGACCAAACCTGGAGAAGCAATTGTAGCACTATTGGCCAAATCTGTTCGTTTTATCAATCTAGTTGGGTACCAATGGCAAACAAAACAAAGTGCAGGAAGTCCAAATAACACAGAAAAGATCCTGATCCCCAGCTGGGTTTGAACAGCCTGCACTGAAGTCTGTGCTTTCAGAGCTTAGCTTCTCTTGGTACCTAAGGTAGGCTGATGGGAATCACCTGGGCTCTGACTTGATCATGCTTGTGAGCACACTCTTCAACTCAGCACTCCTAAGGTTGAGAGCTGATTTACAGATGTTACTGCAAGCTGTCAGCCCTTCTCCAGGACCTTGGAGCTACCACTTAATAAGTTTTATTCAGTATGTCTGTGATACAAATGTATTTGTTTGCATTTGTTCAGAATAAATGTAGATGTTTTTTACTTTAAGACCTTGGTATCTTTTGGTTCTTCCACAACTATAATATTTCTTTCAGTGAGGCTGGAGATGTAGTGATAATTTCCTTAATTTTTATTTCTCTTTCTCATGTGTATATTGTTTGCATATCTATCTCAATTATTTAGTTTCTAGGAAGAAGATGTCCTGGTTTGGTTTTTAAAACTCTCTTGTCAGTAGCAATTTACAACTTTTCCTAAGTTCTGGATCCTACATAAAAATTTGAGTACTTTATAATTTCTAGTACTGAGTTGCCTCACACCATCATGTTTATCATTGGCTCCTCCATTACTTATAGGAAACCAATGGAAGAAAGTTAAAAAACTTGATTGTCTTTTTATTTTTTAAAAATTAAGGGGACAAGAGTGTCAAAGATTATCTTTCTTCACCCCTCTCCCCATATTTTTCTTGAATCCAGAAAGAATATTCTTGATAATGATCATTGAATGTTCAGAAATCATACATTTTAAACTCTTACCCCGGATAAAATCGCAAGGTATTATCGATTTCCACTGCCAGCAGTTTAAAGATGTAGGGTTTGGGTGGTTTTAGTCATGGTAAGCTGTAATGACACTGTTAGAGGATCTACTGTGTGTTCAGTAGTGAGGAATGAGGCTCTAAAGGTCTGGAAGTTTGGAAAAGTTCAGATACCTCAAAATGCTTGGATTCCTCTCAAAATTTTTTCTTAGCTGTATAAATCTACCACCCAGCTCTCATCGTCTGAGGAATTAGCAAAAAAGCATATTTATCAGACAAATCATTTGGGTGATGGTGAGAAATATGTTAGCAATATTTTTTTGATTCACATTTGAAAGTGGAATATTTCTTCCATTTCAGTCAGAAGTCAGGGCTGCAAGTAGGTTCTTTCCAACAAACTTACAAAAGCCTTTTTCTTTCTGCAGGCATTTAGCCACACCACTGTGGGCTGTGATCTTGTCAGTTCTCATAAGCTACTAACACCAATGGTAAGAAAATACTTTCCCTGGTTATAGGATGTACGTTTCCATGAATTGGTTTGGTTCATCTCATATATGAAGTGTCAAATCTTTTTTTTTTTTTTTTGAAAGCATGAAGAACATTGGAAGAATTTGGAGCAGTTTTCTCGCTATTAAAAGCTAGTTATTCGAGCAGAAGCCATATCTTATAGCTAATTCAGTAATGGCAAAAACCTATTGGGCAGAGACGTAGCCTGAAGGGCTGGTAGCCCCTGTCTCTGTGGCTGTCCTGCTGAGGGAAGCTGACTAAATGAGACAGGACCAGGCCCAAAGCATGTAAATGAGCTGGTATTTCATGGTACAGAATTGTGCATCTTCTGCAACATAACCCAGCACTTGGGGCAATAACACCAGCAAAGACAAACTAAATGTGAACTCGCTTTCCTTCGATACATGAGCAATTATCATTCAGGTGGATTTAAAAGGACTTTACAGCCTAGCTCTTTTATACAATGTGTTTATGTGTATTGCTTCTCCTGTCACTGAGAGCCAGCAACTTATGAACTGCACCATGACATCAGTTCAACAGCCTGCAGCAGCAACAAACTGCAGCATGGCAGGCACTGAGCACAGCAAACATCTTCAGCTGAAAATGCCCAGAGAGCAGCAGGAGAGCGGATTTAAATTGCACAGCGTGTATTTAGACAGGACATGCAACTTGAGGTGGCTTGTGGCAAAAATTACCCGGAGTGGTTAGTGATCGGTGATGGCCATGATCTTGAACCTGAGCCTGGCTTAGAGGCTCTGTTTAGGCGGCACTGCTGTTCTGCGGCGCTCCCTGGCACTGCAGTGTGGTGGCGTAGCGTTGTTAGCTCAAAAGGAAAAGAAACTCGAATGTGTCGCCAGCATTACTAGCGGGAGCGGCTGAGTTTTCTCCTCTTAAATCGACTTTGCAAACATAAGTAGAGCTAAACATCTGAGTTCCCCTGACAACTCTTATTTTCATTTAGTAATATTTCAACTGGTAATACCTCTTTGAATAGGTAGATTTTTAGAGAGGGATGCATTTGCTGCTCTGCAGCAATAGGTCTCTCTTCCTGTGAAAGCAAAGCATTATGAATGCAAAAGACTTTTCTAGCTAACACGGTTGAGAGGATGGAAGTTCTGGTGGGAAAACTTCCAAGTGAAACTTTGGCTTCACTCAGCTGGAGTGGCACAGGCTCCATACTAACAGCACCTTTCCCCACCGCCCCCCCGCTTTTTTTTTTTTTTTTTTTAAACCACAAACTTCCCCGTGTCACAGCTCTGTGAAAATATTTCCCATATGTCAGCTGGCTGATCCAGTAATCACTTAGGGCTGGAGTGTAAATTACACAAGTGGCAGCACACACACAAATATCTGATTTGTATGATTCTGTAGTTCAGTGAGATTTAACTATGGTGAATTGAACTGGTTTTAAATTAAAAGCTTTCTTTTAAGAGCTGTGTAGATTCAATGCTAGAATGGCTATTTTGTCTCCCACTTTATTCCTAGCCAATCTATAATGTCTTGCTTGTGTTTTAATGGTGCCTCTCTTGCTGTTTGCTTTCTCCATTTACTTTCATTTCTATCCAGTGAGCTGTCATTATGCCATGAACTAGATTCTTTGGGTAGGAAACTATCTTTTTTGGACATCTAGAATGTGCATGGCTTTTTGTAAACTAATTAACAGCGTATGCTATTGTTAAATTTATAACTGCTCTTGAGAAGTTGACTGTAATGTTTCAGACAGGGTAACAGAGTATTTTGATTTTAGGAGGCTTAAAATTAATCTTTTCCTTCAAGATGGTAGGAGTGCACTCCTCAGCACAAGGCTGACTGAGTACATGTTGGCGTTCATGGGAGGAAGAAGGAATATAATAGTGCAGGGGACTTGAATTTCTGGCACTTTTTAAAAATAAAAGCTTTTCAGAAAAGAATGCTTTGAACAGCCTTGGCTATAGGTTTCCCTCTCTGCTCATGTGTGTGTGACTGTGTGCACAGGGTTCCTCTGGTCCCCAGCAGTTACTGGGTTGGGAGAGCTGGTGGCTGGCTCCAGGCTGCAGTGCAGAGGGCAGAGCAGTCCCTGCTCCTAACTTTGCAACTGTGAGAAGCAAAAGCTCTTCCTGATGGAGTCGCCTTCTCCCAGCTCAATACCACTTTTAGTGTTACTGTCCCTGCACCCACAAAAGATTTTGAAGTATCTTTGCAGACACTTTTTGCTAACCAGTCTTTACGCTGACTCTTAGAGTTCCTATTCCCGTGCCATGCTTGCCCCTTTCCCTCTTGCTTTCCTATACTTGGTTTCCTATGTTTTGTAGGTTTCTGCACTTTCAATTTTGTTTACTTTGTCTTACTTTACCTCTTTTACCTCCTTTTTTTTTTTAAGTTTCTTTTACTCCTGTCTCCCTCTTTTATTCCCCAACATTTTTTTTTTCTTTTTAGAACATGCAGGCATCAACATTGAAAACAGTGGAAAAATAGAATAAAAATGATTTTCACATTGAAAATTCAATAAATATATTTGTCCATTGCCCCTCTTTCACAGTTGTATTGATTATAAAAGCATGTATTTTCAACTGAGCAATGCCGTGAGTGAATGTAGCCTACAGTATGTCATGAGCAGATTCAGTCACAAGGACTGAAGTGCATGTTACATTATAGCTGGCAATAAAGAGGTTGTAAATGTGACATTTGAGTTAAATTGCTTAGCTAACATTTTTATGAGCCTTTCTTTTCTTCTTTTCTTCTATTTTTGTTTCCTTGTTTCTGGAAGTAAAAAAGGTACAAGCTTTCTGTTTTTACTGGATTGTATAAAAGAATCAGTCATTAGAGGTAAGCTCTAACCTCATCCTCTAGATTTAGGAGGAACAAGTCCAAGCCCAAGAGGTAACGTGGTAGAATTTCCACATTTTCAGTCACAGTTGATATGAATTGGCTGAGCATGCCCCTGACAGGAACACCCACCAACATGGACCTCTGCATGATGTGAATTTTTGAGTAAGTATGCAGATGTCTGCAGTCTTTCCTCCTCTGGGGACTGCCACAATCCAAGGAGTTAGTGAAATTGGCTCAGATAAGGATCATCTAAGCCAAGCTGGCTGGTACCAGTAGACAAGGCTTGTTCTGTACATCCCTAGAAAGATTTATGAGTAGTTCTGGAGCTTCTTTGGGGATGACTTGGAGTTCAGGGGAGTTTTAAAGTGTGGGGAGAAGTGAAAGTGCTGTGTGATTTTCTTTGGGTAGAGAGAAGAGCTATCACAGAGAACAGTAGTCCTTGATCATGCATGAAGGTGCAAACTGTTTCTCCCTGCACCTGCTGGAATAAAACTGGCCTTAGATTTATTTTTTTTTAAAGTTTCTTTTAATGTCCATGTAGCAGCTCTGCAGAAATCATGTAAGAAAATGAATCTCTTGCTGCCTGCAGTTGTAAGGGGAAGAAGCAGAGCAATTCTTTACCATACTTTCTATAGCTCAGAATTATTTACTATAGCAATTATTTTGGGAGCTCAGGGTAATTTTAGGATCTTTTTATTTTCTGGCAAAAACCCGCAGAGATAAAAATGGCTCTTGCCACTCTGGTACAGTGGCAACCACTGCAAAGCAAAGTGCTCCCCTGAGATGTGAAACTCAGCAGTTTCCCACTGAGTGCTGGACCAGCTGTGGAAGGAGGAGGAATAAAAGGTGATATGAGTTAGATTTATGCTGATGTATGAGGTGAGTGTAGGTTTTTGCTTAGAAGTTGCTAGAAGGTCATGGTATTTTACCAACTGAGATTTATACATTTGAAAATGAACCTCCAAATGGGAATGTTTCCAAAGTCTAATAAAGCAGAGCTATGCTCATACACTGACCTTGGCAAGCCTGCAGGTAAGTTCCACAACTTCTACCACCTTATAAACACTAAGATGGGTTATACAGAAAAAACTATAGAGGCTCTATTTAGAGACTTATGGTAGCAAGTAGGCAGAAAAACTTCAAAACCACCAATTTAATTTATTGAAGGTCTCAACAGGAATATATAGGAAAAAATTCTGTCTTCCACTGCAAATATTCCCCCAGCAACCCAATCTACCTGCCAAGAGTACCCAGAATTTCAGGCAAGGAGTGGGGGAGCAATGTCAAACCTATTCAATAACACCACTGAACAAAATTTGAAGGATGAACATGAACCTGGATCTGTATTTTACCTGATTAGCTCACAAGGAAACCTATGGATGAGAGGTTTTTAAAGCTGTAGTTTACTATTTATGTAATTGTATATCATGGTTGTAGACAACACAAGAGAACACCCACTGAGACTAAGGTCCATTTCTTAAAGTTTTCCAGCCTGTCTCTGGTCTTCATAAGGGTTCTTAAAAGTTTCTTTTGTGGATCCAAGTTGGGAAAACGTGTGAGATCAAGACGTTTTTCCTAGTTCCAACTAAAATGCAGGTAACGGCAGTTAAGGGTTCAGGATCTTCACTTCCAGTGAGACAGAGCATGACAGAAAAAAACCCTCAGGGCACAAATTAGAGCAGTGTGAGGAAATGACAGCTCTCACCAGCAACCTCCCAGCTTGCCCATGCAGCAGGTCACCATGGCTCTGCCTGTGCTTACTGTCTGCCACTCCTGAACTCTAGGAATTTCTAGAGGCTGATTTATGCTGCCTTTGCTATAGTGGCACAGGATAAAGAGGCCACAGAGAGTGATGGAATTATTTACTTGTATTTGTATAATTGCCGAAAATTACAGGAATCACAGTCCTCACACCCATTTGTAATAGTGTGGTATCAAACTATCATTAGGTTTTTCTTTAAATAATTTTTTTCATCATCAATATGGACAGTGGGATTGAGTGCACCCTCAACGAGTTTGCTGAAGATACCAAGCTGTGTGGTACAGTTGACATGCTGGAGTGAAGGGATGCCATCCACAGGGACCTTGACAGGCTTGAGAAGTGGACCTGTGCAAACCTCATGAAGTTCAACAACGCCAAGTGCAAGGTCTTGCAGCAGAGTCAGGGCAATCCCAAACACAAATACAGGCTGGGTGGAGAATGGATAGAGAGAAGCTCTGGGGATACAGAGCTGAGGGCGTTGGCTGATGAGAAGCTCAACACAGCCCAGCACTACGTGCTCACAGCCCAGAAAGCCAGTTGTATCCTGAGCTGCATCAAAAGACACGTGTCCAGCAAATCAAGGGAGGTGATTTTGTCCCTCTAGTCTGCTCTGGTGAAGACCCCACCTGGAGTATGACATCCATCTCTGGGGTCTGCAGCACAGGAAGGACATTGACCTGTGGAGTGAGTACAGAGGAGGGCCATGAAGATGATCAGGGAGCTGGAGCACCTCTCCTATGAAGACAGGCAGAGAGAGCTGAGGCTGATCAGCCTGGAGAAGAGAAGGCTCCATGGAGATCTTATAGCCACTTCTAGTACATAAAGAGAGCTTATAACAAGGCTGGAGAGGGACTGTTTACAAGGGCATGTAGTGATAGGCATGTAGTAATGGCTTTAAACTGACAGAGGGTAGGTTTAGATTGCATATTAGAAAGAAATTCTTTACTGTGAGGATGGTGAGGCACTGGAACAGGTTGCATGGAACAGTTGTGGATGCCCCATCTCTGGAGGTGCTCAAGATTAGGTTGGATGGAGCTTTGAGCAACCTGGTCTAGTGGAAGGTGTCTCTGCCCATGTCAGGGGGGTTGGAACTTGTTGATCTTTAAAGTCCTTTCCAACCCAAACCCTCCTATGGTTCTATGATTTTTACAAGTTCATTTTTACCTTGTATTGCCTTTCCAGGATCAGAAGAAAGGCAAATCATATTTTACATTAGTCAAACAAACAGTGTTTTAAATTTTAGTGTATCTTGTGATATGTTGTGGTTTTGGACTTTGTATACCAAAGTTGTACCTATACCTCTGATATATTTCAATGTGAAAAGCTCTTTGAAATAGCTAGGTACAAGTAATATGTCTAGTGCATTTGCATGCAGCCTTCTGCTATAACAAACCTAAAGAGCTGCCCCCTTCATGGCCTTTCAGGTTCTATTTGCCAGAGACATAAAATATTTTAGCATGAATAAGAGGCAGAGTGCACAATATGATGTGAATAAACATGTATGCTCTTTGGAACTGCCAGCATGTTCTGTCTTAGCAGAACTGCTGAAGGAATGGGATTATGAATAGGGTCCCAACTGCAGGAATTTTTGTTACATTATGTAATTACTACATATTTTTTCCTAATTTTTCCTTATTGTTTTCTAAAAGTTATTTTTTTGTTATAGCTTTAACTTTGCAAAATGTACAAGGTGTTGCTCTTCAGCTTAGTGTATATTGTGTAGCTCTGACAAACTGGTTTATACTTTTGGGCTGGGTTTAGTTTCTAGGAGTGTATTTCACTATGAAAAATTGATTTGGTTTGTGGAGTCTTGCCAGTGCTACCCATAAAGTGGACTCTCACCTAACATAAACTTTTTAGGGCTTAGCCTACATCTGCAGTCTGTGATTTGTGGAACACACAGCCCATGTGCTGGGGGATGTATGGAACTCCCAGCTGGTTTCATTAACGTGGGTTTCCAGTTGTGTGTTGGAGATCTACTTTTGTCCACATTGTGCAATGGTTTTGCAATGATTTTGGTTCCTGTAGCATCAAGTCTTTGAAATGATGGAATTTATACTTGATTATATTAATAGAAAAAAAAAGCAATTTTTTTTTCCAAGGGTCATATCGTTGCTCTTATAAAGGAAGCATCATTCACCATATATTGATCCCTCTCCTCTGGTTAGAAGGACTGACCTTGTAGTTCCATGAAACAGTATCTGGCACAGCAGAGAAATGTTTTGCATTTAAATGTAATTGGTCTCTCATGAAAACAGAGTATAGCACCAAAAATTTGTGCCTGTATTCCATGTCTTTTACAGAAAAGATTGAATCTTGCCTCTCTTTTGGTGTGTGGGTTTTTTTTAATGTGTATTTATTTTTTTAACTTCTATTTAAGTAATGAAGTCAACTTTGAGTAGGACATCTTACCTCGTTCCAATACTCGCTTCAGTCTTGCTGACTGTATTGACTTTGTATTTTAGTAGTCAAACCTGAATATGTCTTTTTTTCAGACTGCTGTGTGAATATAAGCCCATCAGTTGGTGTGACCTTAAGTAAGCCTCAGTGCATGCCAGATGAGGCATCCTGGGACTGTCATGTGTCAGTACAGACCTGAGTTTGTCCCTCTCTGGAGGAGGGACCTGTCAGGTGCATTGCAATCAGAGCTCTCCTGTGGTGCTCTCATATGATTCTATGTCAGGCAGATAAAGTGAATGTGAGGTCCTTCTAGAAGAATACTAGGGAGCTAAATGGGATATTTAGGCAAAAAGTGTGAAGGCTGGCCTTGTAGCATAGAGGATGCAGTGCTCTGAACAACAGCTTGGCAATTTGGGTACCTTAGACAGACAAGGTTGTCTTTCAGGTTTTATTATATTTTTATATACATGCCTTCCTAATCTGCAACACAAGCTAAACCTTTATGACCAGCAGGACTATTTTGTGAAACGCAGAGCAGAGGGATCTAAAGACTATAATACTGTTTTCTCAATTTTAATGATTTATTTAATTTCCTCTCTGCTATACTTTTTCTCTGGAATTGGATGTAGTTTTTGTCTTTCCTTATACTTCAACATTATTAAAACATCATTATCATTACCTTATTATTAATGAGCAAGAGTGTTTGCACATTATTTTCTCTCACTTCCACAAAATCTGTGATTCTTGACTAGTACAGAATTTTATATATCTGCTGTTACATTCTCTTTTTAAAGTATTTAAAACAGTGAGACCTAGGGTTTTGTCAACAATAAATTTTGTAGGTCAGTTTGAATTTAGTCTTAGAACACACCAACAAAGGGGAAGCAGCTTTGAACTGCATGGTTCACTATGCCTCATTCAATGCAGAGCCCCATATATTAAAATTTCTGGAGCTACTTCTATAGTTGTAGACATCCACTGTGGTTATAATTTATTGAATACACAATTCCCTCATCATTAGACTGAGCATTAGAGACCTTGAAGGTAAAAAATCCCCACAGTTATCATACTTTCCACCAGTTTTCTCACTTATCTTTTTGATAAAGTACAAAATCTTCATATGTGTTTGAACATACTGTCTATAGAAATGGTTTTACCTTGGAAGACAGGTATTCCAAAACTGAGAAGGCTAATTGCTTATGTCTCTGGAGATCGGGGAAATCATTCTACCTTCCCTCAAAAGGTGCAACTACATTAGTAATTCAGTGTCCTGGAAGAGTGCTTTGGGTGCAGAGAGCCACTTTCTTGAAGGTCATGCATGCAATAAAAATTGTGCTATTAGCTGAACTGAGCAGTCTGTAATGGGGCAGCATACTGTTTCTTATATAAGTTGTATTATACCTACAGAAGTCATACATTGATTGAAATTTTGAAACAAAAAATTATAATTAACTACTAAGTAGAGCTAATTATTTCACTACTAATGAATAATTAAAAACACTAAGAGAGTAGATGAAAAAGTGTTGTCAGCACTTGTGAATGAAGTATAGGACATTTTGGTGAAGCCATTTGACATTCTGCAACACTAATTTCTTGGGAGTAAAAAAAATATTTTCACAATTTTCATTTATCTGGGACTTCATATCTAACTGTTATTAATCTTTCTGACAAAATTAGAGAGAGATTAGAAAGAAAGCATGTGAGATGGATAGGGGATGCTTTATGAAAAAGAATCATGGGGCAGGTTGAAGCTGTGGATGTGTCAGGAAGTTCAGACCCCTGACTGAGAAGCTGCTACTCAAACTTTATAATGAGGATCTTTTTCCCTGTCCTGACCTCTCTCTCCAAGTCTGGCATTTGGCTTTACAGCACATTGGTCAGTTCTTCAGTCAGCATTTCCTCGAACGTTTATGGCTCCACTTTAAAGGTGGAATTTTCATCCTGGAGATGATAATCCTTCATCATGTAAAAAGACCATGCTGTAATAAGATCTTCTTGCAGGGTACAAATGTGTTATTAGGTGTCAGTCTGCAGGCTCAGGTCATCCGCCAGCTGTTATACTGCACAGGTTGTATTTTTTTGCAACATTTGGTGGAACATTTCAGGACTATGGGATTATCTGAACCAGATGTGAAAAGGCATCTCCCTGACACAAGTGTGCAATTAGTCATAAGTGATTACCCATGACCCCTTATGTGCAAGGGGAGAGAAACTTAGGGTTAACTGCTGTCTGCACCTTAACTGAAGAGGGCTATAAAAGTTCCTCTTTTTTACTTCTCAGACTTCAGCTGGTTTTCTGCTTGTTCTTCTTTCTGACATTTTTTCAGGGACATGTAAACCAGGAGACACCTAGAAATCTGAGTTGTACTTGGAAAACTGTAACAGTTTTGAGAAAGAGACCTTAGTCCTAGTTTTTCTACACCTTTCTCTGCTGACTGTGGTTACAAAGTCAGTGTAATATCACAGTCTTTTCCCCGTGAAGGTACTGGATGTATTGGTCCAAGGGCAAGAAGCAAATTAAGGATGTCCCTTTAACTAGAGAACCTTTCTTGTTTGTGTGGAGTAGGACTTCCTTTTGGGTTACCTCTGCTGTCAATAGCTCCAGTATCATGATAAAGGCAGAAATCTGAGACTTTCATGGATCATTCACACCTTGACTCCCCCTGGAAACTGGTAAGCAGTCAGCACAATTCCAAAACCACTGCTCAAATGCCATTTCTGAGAGCTAACACAGCCTAACAGTTTCTGGATAGATCTAAGTGGCAGCTCTATCTCTGCATCTGTAACACACATTGTACAGTGGGCTTCCTATATCTGCTGAGATATGGGAACATGTCTGCTGTATGTTTGTTGACATAACTGAAGACTTTATAACAACTTGTAGAAATTACGTAGTTGTGATGGCATTGGGAACCCTATGAAGCCTTTTATTATTTAGAGACAAATGAAAATCTCAAATGCTTTAGGCAAGCTGCATGTTATGTTCTTTAGTTGATTAATGATTTCCTTTTGTAGGACTGGGGTTCATCTTTACCTATCTAGTCTGACTTTCACACCTGCTTTCCCTCAGTTATGTTTGTAGACTATGTATTGGTCAGGAGTCTACGTTTATTTATGAAAGAAAGGGCCACAGCTCTGACACAGTAAAAGAAAAGAAAAAGGTAGCTGGTGCTACATAAACTTTGAGCAGCAGGTGGAGATATAAACCCCTATAGGTTGCAAGCTGTTGTCACAGAAGGTAAATGTAGTCAAAGACCACTAAATCCAATTGTGTTCTAGCTACTTTCTTCTCTTCAGCCAAAATTGCTCAACACTGAGCTTTACTTGTTAGTTCCCATCCATGTCTCTAAGACAGCTGATGCACACTGAGCAAATGTGGGGAAATTGCCTGGTACCATCTGCTTTCTGAGACATTGTGTGAAAGCAGAGCAGCTCGCTGACCCTTTCAGAGGACCTTTGGAGAAGGAGTCTGGGACAAAACATGTCTCCCATGAGATCCTCAACAATGAGCACAACAATTACCTCTGACTGGCTTTGGGAAAGGAACAGACTTTCACAATTTTCCTTGTGATTTGTAACCTTCCTAACAGCACTGCAGCTCGTGGAAGAAATCCCTGCTGTAGCACTAAACTTTCAGCCACAGCCATGAGGATAGATGCCAACAGACCAGATCATATCTTCTACCCTATTCAGGTAAATAGCACATGGACAATTAGGCTTTATGAGAGCTGTCTCATCACAGCTACTTTTGTGGACAGTGGAATTTTGAACTATCTGAATGAAGTGATGGTTTCTTAAGCATACTGACTTTACGGGAAATCAAGAGCTTGCCTTTCCTCAATGAGGTATTTAAGAGCTTTTAAAATACTCTTCTCCTCCTTCAGAGTGGGATATAAACCACAACTTGGCCAGTGAAGTCTTCCAGACAGCTTTGGGTACCCAGAGTTGGCCAGGCTCAGACAAAGAAGCTTTGGGATTTCTTCTCTGGAGAAATTTTCCTTCCCTTCAACAGTGGTCAGTTCTTTCTGAATCTGCATGATTTTAAGTAAGAAACATCTCAGTTTAGACTTAAGCCTTTCATCATCTTTTTTGAAGGTTTTTTTTTCCCCCTCAAGTGCCTACCATCAAGTCTGCATGTAACACATTGCTTCTGAGTTTTTGAGCACTACCTGCACTGTAAAATTTAATGGACATCAAGGGAAGAATATTTGTTGGTCAAATAACAATTTTTCAAGATTTATAGTTTCTATCACTCCTGGTTATGACCTTACCCTCCATCCCAGCCACCCCTCTCAGCATGCAGCTGAATTTTTCCAGTTTCATGGTACACTTGAAGTTTTTCAGAATTCAGTATTCATACCGAGTCCTGACAAAGCATCGAGTGTTTGCCGAACGTTCAGATAAATATCAGATCCCAGCGTTGCCCTCCAGATGGAGAAAAAAAATCAAAACAACCTTTGGAGGTAAGGTCAGCTCCATCCAGTACTTTCCTGTCAGCTGTCACAGTTATGTCCTGACTGCATATGTAGGTCCTGATCCTTCTCTCTGCAGCTGAATGGCTCCAGGTACAACCTGAGCAGAAGATGGGCAAGAGGTGGTGACACCTGTGTGTGGACATGGTCTCTGGGTAGAAAGTGAAATGCTATTCCAGCAATAAGGGATTAGCAGGAGTGAAAGAAAGCTCTGACTGCAATTTCCCTTTGGCAGCTAAGATACATGCTTAACTTTGAAGGTGGAAGCCAATCCATGGAAGCAAAATGGCCCTTTTGCTTTCTCGCAGTGTGATACTTGCTGAAGTCTTGTGGGATCAGCACTCTTGTTTGGATTTCTGAATTCCTGCCAGATCAGGGCATTTAGTTTGGACTATAAGAGAAGTAGAAGCTGTTCACAAGGCTTGGGTCCAAATTTCCATACCATCTGCTGTGTTTGTAGATCAATGTGGAGATTTGAGCCTGCCATAAAAGTAGAGGGAAAAGAAAGTAATGTTTAATAAAGGAATTAAATGAACAGGAAAAATATGGAACAAACCCAAAAAGCTTCCATCCATGTTCCTGAGTATCATAAATTAGGAAGGGAGTAGCACTGAACAGAGAAAAAGGACAGACAGGGGACAGTGGAATACTAAAACCAAAGGTAAAATGAAGACAGTTTCCAGTGGTATAGTGAAAGTGAAGGTAATCAAGTCTTGATTATTCATCTGGAGTCAAAAGTTAGGACTAATGTCTTCTTTGGCAACTTTTGACTACAGGTTCTGGAGACAGAGATAGAACATGAGAATATGGCAGCTCTGAGACCCTGGTCTTGAACCAAGTCAGTGTGAGTAGCTCAGATCTCTTCTCTGGGACTACTCCTGAAATTTCCAGTTTAAGCCCTTGGTGTGTGTGGTCAGAGAAAATCAGAATATATCTAATGGGAAGAACATTATATTTCAGTGATGAGGCTGATTTATATAAACATAAGATATTGTTAATGAATATTGTCATGTTTAATTAAGATTGGAAATTGGAGAATTAGCAAGAAATTTAATATATTTATGTTTAATTGGAGAAAATAATATCTCTGTTACTCTTTTGAATCTCATTGCAGGAAATTGCTTTCAGATGAAATTACCATACCCATTATTTTAATTGGAAAATAACTTTAAGAAGAAAGGTCTGGTACTTCATAATAAAGGTAGTGTAAATTTTACAGTAGGGCTTAATAGCCAAAAAAGGAAAAGATTAAAGGAAACATCTATATGTCATTGCATAAAAACCAAATCAGGAGAAAAGTCATTATTTTCCTTCTGAACACCACTTCCTTAATTGAAGTGATTTTCACTGTCTTTCAAAAAAAACTAGGAATGTGCTTCAAAATTTTAAGTTGCCAGTGTGGCAATGAGAGGTTTAAAAATCATTAAAGCCCTCTCAATACAAAAGAATGAGTAATATTATGTGCTGTGAAACCACAGAACGTGAATCACCTGGCACTGTCTCTTAAACTCAAGCACCACCACATCTGACTGTCTGGGGTGTTTTTATTTTCCTATCTAGAGGCTACTGCTTCTCCCTTCTCCTCTTGTCCATGTGAGTTTATTTTCCATTCTGTTTTTTGTTGTTTAGGTAGGTGCAGTAATGGCATTCCCAGGGCAGCATTGGGAAGCACTGGCTTTCTTTCTGGAGTAGGAAAGCAAAAGCTATTTCAAAGCTGAAATCTGATTATGCAGCGCACTCTGCATTTGGGGCAAATTTTCGTGCGGCTAAACATGTACATTTCCTCCAATGGCCAAGGAGAGATATATATTAAACAATCTGATCTCTAATCCTTGGTATTAGATTATTTATTTGTTTTAGGCAATGAGGAATGTTATTTGATCTTTTGCTCACTGCCATTTGTCTTGCAGTCTACACTACAGATGCACTGGGAAAAGATTATGTTCCTTCATCTCCGAAATAAGCTTTTTGTTTGTTTGTCATGGCTTTTGTACGGCTTTCAAGCCTGAATTTCTGTGTGGGCTTAGGTAAATTTTTGTTCTCCTTGAAGCTAAAGAACACAGTAACCTGCTTAAAAGAATCAAGCTATGAAAACACCACCTTTTTCCTGTGCGCCAGCTAATCCACAAGATATTTAGGAGCATGGAATCTAAGTGGTTGGACACACCTTTGAAAGATAATAAAAATAACTTGATAAAAGAAAGAAATGAATGTAAAATACTGAAATAAGACCTTTAAAATGTTCTTTGCAACTCCTCAATACAGGATTTAGAAATTCTGTTAAATAAATACGGTAATGCATGCACACACATGTGTGGCTTTCTGAAAGAGATAGGACTTGAAAAACAATGTTACCTTTCTCTACTGAAAGCATCTAATACACACCCTTACATCTTCTTCATCTTTAACTCATTAATCCTTGCTACACCTCCCTGAGGAAAAGGAATATTACTACCATTTTATATGTAGAGGCCTGACACAGGAGATATTAAGGCCTGGGCTCATAAGGGGATGTTGTGGCATAAGTTTTCCAATTATGCTGATATCAGGGGGACTTGAATGCCTATATGCCTGGGTACTTCTATGATCTGTGCTGAAATACTTTCATCCAAGAAAACACCACGAGCCTGGTCAGGGAGGAAATTGAAACCAGGACTGCAGAAATGTCAGATCAGTGCTGTAGTGATTGGGCAGCGTTTCTGGCTGCTGCCTTCTCCTCTTTATCTGTCCACCTCGCAGTCCTCACAGGCTTTTGCTCATGGAATGCCTACATGGTTAGGTTGTATTAACAGGGAGACCTTTTAGGTACTTGTACATTCGGAGTAACTCTAGCTCAGTATCTTGACTTTGCAAACAAGGATCTCTATCAGGTACTTGACATCCAGTTTTAGCCAAAAGTTATGATAGGAGACCTAAGAATAAAGCAGATCATTAGCAGTGTTACAAGTTTCAACTGACTATTGCTGAGCTATGGAACCTTTTTCAAACTGCTTTGTGATTACCTTGTCCTTGTGCTAACCACAATATTAAAGGTAAGTTATGGGCTTAAATTCTGCTTAAAACCAATTTTTTTAAAAATTTCCATTTCAAATTTTCCTTTATCTCTACAGTTTGTATGTGAAAGCTGTCAGTTGCATTTTACTCCTTTGCTCTGACAGACTGTCACCTTAGAAATTGTATAAATTCTACAGTTCCCTGATTCTTTGCTAGGGAAGCATACGAAAGATGATATTTTGGATTAGAAATCCCAACTGAAGCAACACCATTTCATTGTTTACTTAGATTAAGCTAAAAACATTTGTCATTAGGAACGCAAGAGGTAATTTCCTGCCAGAACACCCAAACCTTTGACATTTTTCCTTCAAAAATCCTTAAATGTGTGGTAGAGTATCAAAGCTTTTTCCCTGCCATCATCGGAAAAGGTCAATGGTTTCTGACAGATGCATATTAGGCCTGTCTTAATTATGACTGAGTGCCACAAAGTTCTATAACATCTGTTATCCAGTGACTAAAGAGTGTCTATAATTCTATTTTTTTAAAGGACTAGCAGATGAAAATGACAATTTCAGTTGGGAAATCTGAACTGGCAGAAGGAAAAAAAAAAAGTCCTATTTTCCTGGAATATTTCTAGTAATTGCTATAATTTTGAAGCAACTCAAACATTAAAAATTCCCACACGTGGCCTTGACAAGGTCAGTGAGGCCTCAGTAACTTTTATGTTTCCTGCATGATCCCTACAGGTTAAAGAGAGGGCCTCACTGAAAGGAGACCAGCCTGTGGAATAAAAGCTTTCCTATAGCCCTGAGGAGCAGCTGTTCCTGGGCTGCTATAACCACTCTCCAAAAAGCCTATTTTCACAACTTGAGCAAAAATCTACCTGCTAGATCATTAAAATGTCAGATTGCCCAGGTCACGTAAACCATTTCACAAATAACGACCCTTGCTTTGACTCTAGCATTCAAGAGGACAAGTGTGACTGCCCTTCTTGGGCCCAGCTCGTAGCCATGTCAATTTTAGGTTACTATTTACTATAATGGTACTTAAACATCTTTTGTATAAAATAATAGTAATCAACAAATCTGTATTGAACTTCATGGGGTCCTTGCTGCCTTTTTGTGTTAACACCAGGGGCTTTATTTTCATTTCTTGATTTTTTTTATTGCAGATTTTATTAATTTCTCTTTTAGGAGGGCTCTGTTTTCAGACTAGGATACTAACATGCAGTTTTGGGCATCACAATGTAAGATATAAAGCTATTGGAAAGCGTCCAGAGGAGGGCTACAAAGATGGTGAAGAGCCTTGAGGAGAAGCTGTATGAGGAGTGGCTGAGGGCACTTGGTCTGTTCAGCCTGGAGAAGAGAAGACTGAGGGGAGACCTCATTGCAGTTACAACTTCCTTGTGAGGGGAAGAGAAGGGCCAGGCACTGATCTCTTCTCTGTGGTGACCAGTGACAGAACCTGAGCGAATGGCCTGAATTTGTGTCAGGACAGATTTAGGTTGGGTATTAGGACAAGAGTCTTGACCCAGAGGGTGGTTGGGCACTGGAACAGGCTCCCAAGGAAAGTGATCACAGCACCAAGCCTGACAGAGTTCAAGAAACATTTGGACAACACTCTCGGGCACATGGTGTGATTCTTGGGCCAGGAGTTGGATTTCAGTGATCCTTGTGAGTCCCTTTCAACTCAGGATATTCTATGATTCTATTCAAGTGTCTTGTAGGTAAGGGCACATTAGAAACAAAGCCTAACCATCCAGAAGATTTCTCATGGTCTGTGACACTCAAACAGTTTATATTTCAAGTGCAGTGTTACACAAAGTATGCTCAAGTCTCAGAATTTCTGCTCAGCGTTTGCTGATGAGGCCTCAGGACTATGTCTGCAGAGCACAGCATTTGAAATAGTGAAACTGTTCATATTTCTAAGGCACAGATTTGGGGCAATATCCTGGCTCTGAATCATTAGAGGTTGTAGCCTGGTGGGGGTCAGTCTCTTCTCCCAGGTAATGAGTGACAGGACAAGAGGAAATGGCCTCAAGCTGTGCCAGGGAAGGTTTAGCTTGAACATTAGAAAAGAATTCCTCACTGACAGGATGGTTGGGTATTAGAATAGGCTGCCCAGGAAAGTGGTGGAATCACCCTTCCTAGAAGCGTTCAAAAGGCGTGTGAGTGTGGCACCTGGGGATATGGTTTAGTGGTGAACACAGTGGTGCTGGGTTAACAGTTGGACACTATGATCTTAGAGGTCTTTTACAACCTCAGTGGTTCTGTGATTCTATGACATACTGCAAGACAGCTAGGATTTACCAAGTTGTTTCCATTTCTGGCTTTGTTCAAACCAGCCTGTACTACCCCGAGCAACTCATTTGAACTCCAAGGCCCATGTTTGTCTCATCATCATGGCTCGGCTTCGTGAACAAAGATTTGGGAAGGCTCTATCCACGTTTGTGACAAGCACGCTGGTGGCTAAAAAGGCCAATATGAGATAGACACGTCCGGTTGCAAAAGGCACAGCAGAAAGACTCCTTAGATGGTGTATTCTGCAAGACACGGTTCTTTCTGCGTTGTCTTTTCTCCTCGAGAGTGATCCTGCGTGTGTTCTCAAAGGATACAGCAGCGTTATAGATGGCGTGTCTCCAGACCTCGCAATTGGAGGCCAGAGTAGACCAGTTATGGTGATCAGTATGGCCAAGGCTGAGATGTTGTTTCAGGGAGTCCTTGTATCTCCTCTTCGGGGCTCCTCTCATGCAGCAGCCAGTGGCAAGTTCACCATAGAGCAGGATCTTAGGGAGGCGGTGGTCCTTCATCCTGGAGACGTGCCCTGCCCAGCCCAGCTGCGTTCTCAGCAACATGGCCTCAATATTTGTGACTGCTACTTGTTCTAGAACAGATGTATTGGTCACATAATCTGACCAGTGGATGTTTGTTTAGGATTGTACGGAGACATATTTGTCTACTCCAGTTCTAAACATCTAAACAAGGTACCTAAGGTAGGAGCCTGGGCACCCACAAGTTTTTCAGCTTTCAGTGTAGAGACAGCATAGGCAGGACAGCTGAACCAGGTCATTAAGGTTTGGAAATATATACATTTCAAAATGCCTAAGGTTCATATGGGCTGCACCTATATAATACCTCTGAAACTTTTATCCCAGAACAGTGGCCTATGTTTGTCTTTCTCTGAACTTGAAGCTAGGAATCTTTATGAGATCAAGTTTTACTTCACTGTTCTTCCAGAGAAATTTCTCTGAGCTTTTTCTCTGCATTTCTGAGTTAATCTTAACATTTGTAAATGTTGATTTGCATACAGAGAATCCCAATCTAGAAGCGATAATAGGATCTCAGACTCTGCATGTTTCAAGATTTGGGAGATGGAAACTTTTCTGCTGACTAGAAATACGCATTTATTACTCAGCAAATCACAAATAATTTTTCTAAGTGGTAAGTTCAGGAGCTAAGAACTAATGGAGTGACATGTGAGGGAAACTACAGACCATTTTAGAACTACTGGAAAATTAATCAGGTCTTGCTTCATTTGTCATATATGTACAAAAGCTGCTATACATTATTATGCCCATGCTGTTCTGCTCTCGAGTGCCCTAAGTGGGGATGACTTTTCCTGACAGACAAATATTGAGCTTCTACTTAGTTTGAACAGTTTTCTTATTCATAGAGATCTCTCAGAGGCTCTAGCTAAAGTGAAAATGAAATATTAGAAAGTTTACTACAAAGTAAAAGGGAATGGGGTTCAGTGAAGTAGCTAAAGGGAATAAAGAGATTAGGATTTACTACTGACTGAACAATTTCTTTAACTTGTCTGGATGATTTTAAAGGTTCCCAGAATTATTACCCCATTTGTTTATTAATCTATTCTATGACAACTACTAGTATCTTGTAAGCATCAACTTTTATTTACTATTTACAATTACAATAAACCCTTTATTAAAACTTATTTGTACCTTTTTGACACCGCCACAAATAGCTACCAGAATGCCTCGTACTAGGGGGTTAGGTGAAAATGGTGGAGGGTAACATCTAGGTACTGTTTCTTTGTCTGTTAGTATTGCCATTTACTGTAACACCAGCTGAGAATGGATCTCCCTGGGAAGACAGGACCATTAATCTCATCTGTTTGGACTGGGTTACATTATCGGGTAAAAGTAAAAGCACAAATTTAATGGATGGTGATAATAATGCAGGGAACAATACCTCTTCAATATTTTTTATATTCCTCGCTTTGTTTTTTACATTCATTCGTTGTCTGTATTTTGATAATGGTCTGTTGTGTTATTGAGAGCATAAACCGGATTTTCGATTGTTTGGTTTTGTTTCTTGTTTGAGACAAGGAAAGGGCTGAAGGTCGTGTCTATAACTCCTGACTGCAGGAGCTACTAATAACATCATTCAGGCAGGGTGATATGCAGATCCTAATTTGCCTTTGGCTGTTGATGAATTCTGGCCCACTTGAAGGCTAAGACAAAATCCTTACCCACTTAAATAGAGTCACAGACTTTAGATGTGGGTGGCTGTTAATGATTTCTTTCATCCATTCTTTTCTCTTGTTTACACTACTGTACATTTTTGTTTCTACTGGCAGTGTTGAACAGCTGATTTTCAGTCTGACCATTTTTGTTTCAGACGACTGTTATCTATGAGTGGGATAAGAGTGAAAGAATACATTATGCTACAGGTGGCATGGGCTATATATGTCAGGCCTCTGTTCTTAGGACAAGGGTCAGAACTGAGGTTGTAGATTAATTGTGTAACAAGGTGTCAGAAAATATTCCACAAATAAACAGAACATGCTTAACTCAACGCTTTGAATTTATAGAAAGTCGAAATTATAGCCTTAAAATAACATGATTATTGCTAAATTCTAGCCTGAAGCTAAACTGGGGTTCTACTTTGAATGAAGGAGCTCCCAACTGGCAGGAACTTAAAAGGTAACTTAATATGCTGCACTACTAGAAATATAACAGATTGCTTATTGGGACATGTTTAAAAAAGAGAATGTAGAATATTTTTCTGATCTCACTGATACGTATTTCTACAAATAACACCAGAGACAAGTGAAATCTGGTTTATGGTTTGCAAGAAATCAACTGGACAAGACCTGAGTTTCAGTTTGAGCAGTTCTACATATACAGAGGACTCCCAGCAGAATCTTTAAAAATAAGCATATGTTTCCCCAATGACATCATATTTTTGTTATCTGCATTGTACCATAGCATTTTTTTTAAATAAAAGACAAAGAAAGCTACAGAAAAGTTAGACACCATAACATTTCAGTTTAGTTCTGTTTATTCCTATGACTACGTTTAAAATATTTTGATTAAGTAATGGTGTAGTTAAAAAGCAGGGATGGTGAGTATTTCCAGGGCTGAAAAACACGTAAACTACTGAAGAAATTTGATTTAATATTTTATTTTTCCTACAGATTATAAATAAGATAGCCATATACCTGCTCACTCAAGTATTTAAGGGGAAGTAGCAAATAAAGATTAATCTGTTAGTTCTCAGTTAAATCTTTAGTTTTATTTTTAGTTCTGTTTTTGGGACATTAAGCTTGTTTCTGTTTATCCAGTATGCTTGGTGGAATAAGAAAATAACAGATAAGAATAAAGAAATTGTGTGTGTAACCTTAGTGTATTTTATGTGAAATAGCATATAAATCATTCCAGGTTTTAATGGTCACATCTGATAATTCAAGTCTGTATGTGTGTTTATAAATTTTCTTGTCATTAGTAAAGGGTTTGCTTCTGCAATGTCTATGGGCTGGTTATATATATCCATATCAAACACATGTGAAGGTGAAAGGTTTCTCCAGGGTGAGCTGAATCTTACTGTTCTATAGCTGATGGAACAGCTCATTTCATTTAAGATGTATGCTGTCTCTAATAAAAATCTGCATGAAAATCTGTGAATGAAATTTGGTATTGGTGTCTAAACCACAGGTTTTCATCTGGTTTAGCTTTTCTTTCTCAATTGCCAAAAGAAATTAGAGTGTTCTGGATGATTCAATTTCAAAATTTTATTAAACACCCATTCCCCCCTGCCCCTGACACACACACATTAGAAACATGGTCATAAAAAATCCTGTACCTATTTCTTCTGGCTTGGAGCACTGAGTTCCCTTTTAAGTTGCTTTTAAAAAGGATAGACATAATGGGACTAAATATACCCAAGAAGAGATGCACCTGTGGTGCAGAGCACAATGAAGCCTTGTTTTGAGCTTGTATGAGAAGATGTTGGTATAGAGAGATATACAGAAATGCTGCCTAGAGCCCTAAAGCTCTGTATGGGCCATCATGGTTTATGACAAGTTCACAAGGATCAGTTTCACAGCTAATGCACAGACACTGCATAAAACATCCATGTCCAGCTGTACATCAGCCCAGATCCTAGTTTTTGTTTGTAACACTATTATCATTTCAGCTACTTGAGCTCGGATAGCATCAGCTCACATAAATCAGCTTCGTGTCCCTGTTGTCAACGCAGATATCCTGAGTGGTGCCACCTAAGACTTGACTATAAATTACACGGATCTCCAATAACTTTATCCTCTGTGTATGCTAACTACTATTACCACAGTCTCCCATGGATTGGGTTAGTTTAAATGAAATTTTTACTCTTGAGCATCTAAATCATAATTCTCTGTCTGGCACTAGGCAGAACTTATCCATCTGTCAATAGCCTTCTTCTTAAAATAGATTGAAGACAGTGTTTAGGAGAGGCATTAACCATTTCAAGAAGCAGATTTGCACTTGGATCCAAAGGTTTTAGGAGGTACTTGCAGATCTTACATGAAAGAGCAATATGTAAGATTTGAGAATATTTCCCTTGACTTGCATCTTCACTTTTCCATCAGTTTGCACAAAAGGAAAACCCAAGTAAGCTGAATAGGACTTGCAAGTGCAAGTTAATGTCAGAATTTTCCTAGTATGAGCTCAGCTTATAGTGTTATAGAGATAACAAGGAAAAACAGAGAGACAGAGCAAACCTGAATACAGCAATCACTGCTGTCCTAATGATTCATTCCAGGCTGTCCACCGACGTAACGCTGTATTTCCATCCACTGCTTTCATTGGAAGTTGTGCTTGGCATGACTACACTTTTAAGAGCATTTGGACAAATAAATAACATCCCTCTTCATTATTTATTTGCCTTCAAATTTTAATCAGTATTTGTGTAATCAGTAGTAATTTACTACATTCCTATTCAAAGAAATTGGCACAGTGTTTATACATAATCACCCAATGTAGCTGTTTTATTTGAGTACTGGGTTCTAAATACACATAAATTCAGCAATTATCACTGGAACAAATTTTAGACTTTGAAGTGAATTATATGAGGAGGAGTTTTCTGTAGTTGAAATTGGAAAAACAAACTCCATTTGCCCAGCTGGGGAATCTGTGACTTTCATGCACATGCACTTGGTGTTTGATTTTTGAGTGAAAAATGTACAAAATTTTAGGAAGTTTTTCAAATAACAAAATGCAGGACTTCCCTCAGCTGCATGTAAGTGCACTGTTTGAGTTGTGAGGTTATGAAGTATGCCTTTTCCTTTGATTGATTTTTCTTCTACATAAAACAGCTAAATCAAATGCAAATACTAAATCAAGTGCTGATAGTATTTTAGCCTTGTTTTCCACCCTGGGCTTAGTGGGTGTGGACATCTTTGCCCATGGTGTCTGAGGCTCTTTGTTAAATCTTTCTAACCCAGTTTACAAGGACAAACCTATTCACCTGAATTGGAGCTGACGTGAATGAGTCCTCTACCACTCTGCACCAGAGCAGCTCAGTCATATGTCTTTATGCTGCAGTTGGTTAGAGCTGAGAATAAAGTGCCAAAGTCAGCAGCTGAAATAACTAGAGTAAATCAAGTTAAGAGGCAACAGGACAACATTTTGGAAAAGGAGGGAATACGGGGTAAAACTATTACCTAGAAGTTCAGGGTTAAGATGATGAGATATAAATTGATAGGTATTTCCTGGTTTTGTAAGGGCAGACCCTGGTATGTGACATCATCATCTGATGGCTTTTCATATTGCCATGTGCTCACTTGGGCTGCTGGAATGCCGCAGATCCTCCTTTCCCTCTGAAATCTACAAGAATTTTATCTGAACAGTCTATGAAGGATCAGATCCTTTACAACACTTAAAAAATATCTTATGATGGTCATAGGTCATCGTTGCTGGTGATCATAAGTTACATCCACGCGGACCTCTACCATGTAAATGTGCTTCAGGCTTTGCAAGACACATGAGCTTGCAATAGCCTGGGTTTAATGCAAATTCCTGGCTGAGCATACACATTTCTGATTGAGTGATTGGTTAGGTTACTTTGTTCCCAACTGACTGAAATTTGCCTACAAATAAGCTATGTTTCAAAAGGCAAGCCATTTATTATGAATTAATGTGTTTATAGTCTCACCTTAGGTTTAATTGGTACAGTCTGTGAAGCATTTAAGTGATTGGTATTTAACAAACCTAGGAAAAGAAGTATTATTCTTCACAGTGAGAATTTTAAACTTGCATGATGTAAAGATGGGTCTCATGGTTTAACCCCAGCTGGCAACTCAACCCTGCACAGCAGCTCACTCACTACCCTCAGGGCAGGTAAATGAGAAAAGTAAAAGTGAGGAAACTTGGGGGTTGAGATAGTGTCAGTTTAACAGGGAAAGCAGAAGACACATACATAAGGAAAGTGTGATACAAGAGCCTCAAATATGAGGATGATTACTTTTCTTACTGCACCAGCCCTACTTGTGAGGTGTCTGTTCATAAAGATTTTACTCAGCAGTTCTTTGGTGGTCTGGAAGATTCCTCCCTTTCACTGTGGAGATAGAGGTGGTTGGAAGCAAGTAGCTCTCCACCACAGGACTGCCTGCAAATGTGCTTAATTCCTGATTCTTGGGGACATAAGAGACTAGAGAAGCTAACAAAAGGCATAGATGTTGTCCTACTGAGAACCCAATGAGAGGTTGGTCATAGAAGACTTCAAGAACTAAAGATGAAGTATTTCACAACTTCCAGGAGTGAGCAAGTCTGGTTGTTTGAAGATTCAAGACAAGAAGACAAGAGTTTCATCAGTCTCTCTGTACCCTTCTTAGGTTTATCAAGAACACCAAAAACCCAGGCCCAGAAGAAATAAGTGAGTGAACAGAGGGATTCAGTGCTTTTACAGGACTCTGATGTTCAGCCATTTTTTAAGGAACTTCAAAACTTTTACCAGTTTGGTTTCATTCTCTTTTTTCTTTTTCCTTTTTCCTTGAACAAAGGAACTGTATCCAGTTATGGGATTATGCTTTCTGAATGCCATCATGGACAAGAACAGGAATATTCCAAGGCTTGGTGCAGCTGGCTGTGGGGAAATAAGTAGTATCATATCATCTGCTGCCTGTGACATACGGGAAATTTAAATGTGCATCTGAAATCTAGTACATGCTCAAGTTATCAAAGCCTCTTCATACGATGTGTTTCATATGGCCCATCACTGGCATCATGGTAATGGCTCCTAAGTGCTGCAGTAGGATCTATAATATAGTGTATGATTAAAATAAGAAATTGTGCTAAGGAATTGGTGTGTATTTTCAAAATTATTAGACATAGTTGGAAACATAGCTGAAAGCAAGACTGTCTTCATATAACATATTGCCAGAACTAACTTCTTTGATTTCTTAAGACTAGATGATGATTGTTTGATCATTTTATTAAAAAAAAAAAAAAAGTCTAGGTGTCAAAGAGTTTCCTTCTGTCTAAACAAGTGTTATTAACTTCAATTATGGTTGCCAGGTGGAGAACTGTGCAGTTCTTTTACCATGTTTCAAAATATTTCATTTAGACATTTTGGAAAAACATACATCCCTATTCATAACCCCTGTTACTGTTCTGATTTATAGGTTCTACTCCACTGTAAATCATTCAAAATGAAAAAATTAAATTTTATGGCATCAAACTTATGTGGCATAGTGCCTGAGCAAAGGGCAGAAGGAATGTGATTATTATACTGCCAATTACTATTGAACTTGATTTCTTTTTAACAGATGGCTGAGATACACATATATAGCAATGCAGAGTATACTTATTCTTTATTTGGACTTTGAATTAAAAATAAAGCACTCTCTTCAATAATTTTTTCCAGTTGTTTATAAAACTTTGACTGCTAAGTAATTTTTTTCCTTTTTAAACTATACAAATATTTGCAACTGAAACACAGAAATTTTGGTTTCAGGCCATGCACTTTAATTGCTGTGGATGGTTAAAGGCATCATTCATTTAACTTGACAGGCTCTTGGAGAAAAAAGGGTCACGATGTCGGAAGTGGCACAGGGAAAAGTGTGAATCTTATAATTTTTAAGTGGAGAGAGAATCTTGAAATATATTAAAATTGTGGCCTGTGTTATCTAGTGAGGAAGAAATTTTAGATGAGGGGATATGATATTTCATTCTTAAAAGTTCTATATTCTTTGCTTTTCATGTTCCCTAGTAGAATTTATCAATGCCAACAAGCATTACTGACCTGGCATGATTCCTGGGTCTGAAGTGGTTCTCTTTTGGCAGAAGCAATTTCTGCTCCAGTTTCTGAGGGTTTCCTGAAAGGCATGATGACATTATAGGTTTAGGTGTAAGTTTAACTCATGCAACAATGCAGGAACTGGTTTTAAACTCTAGTTGAGCTAACTAGTAAAGTGATTATCAGAGAATGTACTTACCAAAGGTGTACTTTTCATATATCCACAGATCTGAAACACTAGAAGAGACGATTGAAAGTCTTGAAATGATGCTCATCTCAGACTGGCCAAATCCTCTAAATATATAGGTGCATCCTTAGGATGATACAGAACCATCTGTCATGACCTTTGAGAGATGCTGTCTACATTTTGTCACTTGATGGGCACATTCTTGGTCATACGAGAGACAACAAGGGCCCTTGAGCACTTCCTTACTGTAGCGAAGTGGTTAATAATTAGTATTTTAAGGAAATTTTGAGATATACCCAATAGCAGAAGTTCCTGACCAGTATAAGGTATAAAGGCAGTCCCTAGTGACAGCACTGCACCCCTCCATGCACTCGTCATCAAACCCTACTCTTTCCACATTGATTGTGAACAATCTTTCAATTTTGGAGAACATTTTGACTTACTTTAATAAAAAAACCTATGATGAATAGTGCACTAAAAATGCAGCAAAACACATTGTCAGAAAGGAAGAATGCTTGAACCTTGTCTTCATTTGTCTTTATTAAATTAATACAATCAAATTAATTGTGTCTGATAATTTATATATGTTTAGAGTATAAGACTGATTTTCTGGTCACATGCAATTCCGTTTTACTTATGTTGTGGCAATAGAGACATTTGCAGCCTTTTCTTTCGTAGCATGTGTAATTTTATCTTACTTTTATAACATGTAGGTTTCTTTGAAATACCTGTTAAACCTTATCTATAAAATGAAATCAATATTGAAATAGCTGATCTCCATGTTGTAGGTAACAAAAACAATATAAATGTTAACAACTTTCCCTTTAAAAGCAGAATCAATTATGTTAAGTACCTTGGGGTTAAGATTTTAACTTCCTTAGATTTATGGTGAGAATTAAAACATCTCTTGTTACATTTGTAAACATAAAGCTCGTTCAATGAAGGGAATTTCCTTTATCATTAATAGGTCACATTAATGTGATAAAAATGTCTGCACTCTCAATAAATTTTATTCTTATTTTAAGCAGTTACCACATATAGTGTTTATCCTTCAAAACTCTCAATAGCACTTTTATATTCTCCAATGGAAATAATAAAGAGCAAAGAAGGAGAAGAAACAAATTAATCCTCCCCCAGGAAACAGGAAGATTAGCTCTGCCAGATAAAATTGTAGCACTGGTTTGCTAAGCTTAAACATTTTCGTCTCTCTTTCCATGTTTTAAATGGGGAAATGAGTGTCTGATCTTGAAATTAGATTCAAAATTGCCTTCTAGGAAACACCTCTGTGTAAGGGACCTTCCACTCTGCATCGCTCTGTTAGCCAGAGCAGGCATTTCTGGAAGCTGAAGAAAGAGTGAGTCTTATTTATTTTTGGACATATTGGTTATCATAACACCACAGAATGCAGGAAAGACAAAACTGGATGAGGTTCTGTGCCCATGTAGACCTGACTACAAAAGCGACCACTAGCAATCTTTCTCCTCAAAACCACTATCTTTCTGAAAACTTGGCCATATTACATTATTTTTGATTCCAGGTCTAGTTTCTTTTAGAGTAAATGCCAAGTTTCCTACTGGACACAAACTGAAGAGCTGTCAAACCTTGTGTTCTCTATGCAACAATTCAACAAGGTCTAAATCCAAACCATTCACAAATTCATAGAGAATTTGTTGGTGGTCTGCAGAGAGCAGACTGGTTGATCTGTGGGGTTTATTTCTGGTTTCTAGCTGCTGTTGCATGTGTTAAATTAATTCACTGAGAAATGAAAATGTTCTGTGGAGTTATAAAGTTCTCTGGAAGCAAGGGGCCAGTGGTATGTAAGATAAGGATTAAGAACACAGTAGCCAGACGTATGGTAGGATATAAAGCTGCTGTGGAAAAGCAACATTGTTCAGAGTACTGAATGAAAAAGAGGGATAAAATTGGCATGGCAGAAGACTGAGCTTCCAAAGACAGCATGGAGGCAGGATGAGCGAGGAAAAGGGATGATGATGTCTGTGGTCCATGAGAGCGAGTCAATTCGTGTGTGTGTCTGTGTGGGCGTGCGAACATACATGAGAGACAGAAAATAACAGTAGAGGGACTGACATTATGGCTTTTTTTTTTTTTTTTCCAAAAATGATCTTTCTTGTAAAGTGCATGTTACAGTATACCAAAGCATAGCATCAAGTTTCATTACGTATTTTGTTTGCTCCATAAATACCTGGAGAACATCTCTTCCTTGGACATGGTTATGATGGTAGATTATATGATAGAAGATAAATTCTCATTTCCTAGAAACGGTAAAGCAAGTGGAGGTTTATTACAACCTGTTTTTCCTTGGAATGTTGTCTAAAACATTTCTTCTCAAAAGAGGATTGGACTTCTTCGTACTGTCATGGCCATGTGCTTTTAAAATGCTAATGGAAGAATAAGGCAGTATAATTTTATTTTTTTCCCTCAGTTTGGAGGATTACATGCCAAAGGAAAGAGTGATCTCTTATTAATCACCACAACCTTAAATGTCTAGACTTACAGAAGTCAAACCCAAGTAAAATACAGGAGTTAGTGCTGAAAGTCTTTAATCAAAGCTGGGACACTCACTTGCTAACTCAGAAAAGGCTCCTTGGGCTGTGCCTGGTAGAACCAGTAGTATAAAGTAGTACCAGAGACCATGGAGCAATTCCCTCCAGCATTGTTTGCTGTCCTGCTGGATTTTGGACACTATTATCTCTGTCTAAATCCTCTCCATAGCTGCTGTTGAGCAGCAACATTAAGAAGTCAGGCAATAGCAGGAAGTTTGCAGCAGTTGCAAGTGGGTAGGGAAAGATGTTGATAAGTTAGATTTCACTTTGATGTGCTGATTTATTTTTCAAATTTTCTTTGAGAAGAAAGTGCATAATATTGATAGTAAGGAACTTTCCATCCCAATAGTGGGAAATCAGGTTTGTATTTAGGAACAAGAATAAGGTTTTATAAAAAGACGTTTCTCACAGGGGAAAACAAACATTTAGGAAAGAACTTGAAATATGGGCAGATCAAAATTTTAGAGTGGTCCTAATAAAGATGGAAGAATTACCTGCACAAAATAGTAACCATACTCCTAGTGTGCAGCCAGGAAAATGATTAGTTGCTATTGAGTTTGGAAGAATAAAAATCTTTGGCAATATAGCAGTGAAAAAAATACATTTTAAAATACAAAAGAATACATGGAAAACATTTTCTTTATCTAGGGAACTAGAAATAATACACCTGCAAGTATAATGAATGGCATAATATTGGCACTGCATGGGGCATTGAGCAATTTGTACCACAGTAATAGGTTCTTTCTTGCTATTAATCTGAAATAAAATAAACATCTATTCCAAATCCTTGTTGTATTTCTGGCTCTCATTTATTGTTCACCAACTCTTTTCCTTTGTGTTTTGTCTTTGCCAGGTCTTTCTATTTCTCTTATGTTTCTTGTCCATTCTCTTGGCTGTTTCCCTGGCTGTGCTCCATCTCCTTAGGTTACCTTCAAAAAACGAAGAAAAAAGAAAAAAGACTGCCTCATGAACTGAACTGCAAAAGCAGTCGAACATGTACCAGAATGTGGTTTGTTTCACTGATGGGTTTTCTTTAAAAACACACTAAGTAGCAAATACCGGCTTGTGAGAGACTGTTGTGTGATCTGAGTAGCACAGGGGAATTCAGTAATGCATTTCATATATCAGATGGTTTTGTTCTTAAAACTCCAAATTAAGAAAAGCAGTCAAACAGAACATATAAAAGCCTTGTTTCTTCTGTTCAAAATTTATATTTTGGACTTATTCTCTTGCTCTGAGCCCTTGTCTACTCTTCATATTGTAGCTATAATTATTTACTTCTTCAGTTTTTACACAGGTTCTGCTTTCTATTTCTAATTCCCTTCAACCATAAGGAAAGTCACTGCTTTCTCTTCCTGAATCCCCATTACTGATTGAACACCATCTGGATGATTCCCTGTGATAAGGTTGCTGCAGTATTGCTACTATACATAGTGTGAATGTGTCTCCTTTGCTGATGGTACTGCTGTGTCTCAGATTATATGAAAAAATTGCCAGAAGTCACCAAAATGGAGGCTGCTCTTCTAACCCTAGAACCAAGCTAGTAAAATGAGAGTCAGCCCAGGTACAATGTAGTTAACACATTGCTGATTCAAGGCTAATAATAAGCGCCAGTGAAAATCAAAAAGCAATGTCTACACTAGGCAGATGTAAATGTGGGATAACACATAGTTCAACCAGCTAGGCTCTCCTGAGCCTTTAAAGAAAGAAGGTTTGAATCTGAATTGCTTCTTTTCCAGGTAACAGTGCCAGTCATTGTATGCATGAAGGGAGATCAAGCACATAGGTTTTGTTTTAAAATATTTCTTCATATTTTAATAATTCGTTGTTACTTCTTCAGTTTGGTCATCAGGCCAAGAAAAAGCATTCTGTAAGTATTAAACCCTCATGTATGACATTTACACATTGGAGTCCCTGTGCAGTTGGCAGCTCCATTTGAAGGCTCTGCACACTGAAAGGTGCTGAGCCATTGTGCAGCCCTGAGCTGGTAAGACCTCAGTCTTCCACTTTCTGAAACCTGAAGCCGTACTGTTAGTAAGTACCCTGTCAACAAAGCAGTGACTCCTAGGCAAGCAATTCATAGGCACACACCCCAGGAGGACAGCCTTAAGGACTTTCTACCTAGAGCATATGGTATTACTGAGTCAAAACAAACTGGAGTTCCTCGGTCTGTGGTTGCACAGCAGTTATTTCAGTCAATAGATAGGAAAATATGATTTTCGGAATGAGGGTCATACTGTATTAGTCTGGTAAATCCCAGTGTTATGATACAAAAGAAAAACAATGTTCCTGTTATTTCTGGAGGTTTAAGGAGGTTGCCATACTCTGGGATACAATGGTACTTTTCAGCTATTAATGCTTCTAAAACTCATTGAGAGTTGTATCCAAATCCAAGAAAGATTACATTGTGTTCTGCATGTATTAAACAATGTTCTGGGAATAAATTAAGGATACAACTTCTTCTATTCTTAATTTAAGAAAAATAAAAAGGATTACATTAAGAGCTGTATAATGTTTGCTTGAGTGAATCAAATGAACAAGAATGAAATGGTGAATAGAAAATAAAAACATTAATCTCTGTTTTATGACAAAATTCAGGCAGCTGAAGATTAGCAGGAGGAACAGTAGATAGAGAAGTTAAATATCTAAATAATTATATTTGTGCCACCATCAGAGAATAAATTAAAAATTACAAGCAGATTCCTTAAGGGGAAAACAGCGAAAAAAGAGCTGGCATAAAACCAAAATCATAGGGCTATCTGCATGGGCTGCATTCTCAGTTACACTGGTCTGCACAAGCATATGAAGTTCCAGTGTGTCATGCGGAGGATATAGAGAGGAAAATTAGCAAGTCATTAAGGAAGTGACTGGTGAGCAGTTCACGATATACTGCCAACATCAGCTTATTTGCATTGCTGAAGGCTGAAAGAGGATGCTACCTGCAACCTACATGGAGGGAAAAGGATCTGCACTAATTACTAATCCATTTATACCTGTAGGCTGCAGTGTTGCTCTGATATCATTGATAGTCGAAATAGAGATAGAAAAAGGAGATAAAACATATACATAGCACCAATTGACAATCAAAGATAAATTAGACTTATGATCCATTAAAGTATAAGAAAGATTAAAAATAATTGTAGATATTGCTTACAAATAGCCTGAGAGGAGACTGAGCAATCTGTGTCTAGAAGGCTTACTTTAACTCCCTCCTTTGGATGTTGTTGTTTTGTGGTAGTTCCTTTGCTTTCCTTTTGAGGTTAAAGTAAAACTGTTGCAAGACTGTCCCAATCAGAAGAGCATACTCAGAGCACTATATGTCAGCATACAGAAGGGATTTTGGGAGTCAGCACGTGAAGGCAGGTGCTGAAATTGGAAACACCAATGTGAAAATGTCTTCAAATACTTTTAAAACCTGAATAACTTATCTTATGCAATAGCAAAGTGAAGAGTTTAACCTTCCTATTTCAAGTGCTACTGCAAGGTAGCTATAGTGACTATAAAATTTGAATAAGTGATGTTTTTCTTCACTGCCTGGTGTAATTTTTAAAACTCTGCTCCTGTTCTTCTTATCCTAGCATATCCTCCACAAATTGTTTATTTTTATGCAGCTTAATTCCCTACTGACTTAAAAAGGTGACCACTGCAGGGCCTGACACTGGCAGAGAAGGTGCGTGAGGGGGGTGTAACATTTACCAATTGTCCCTTTTCTGCAGACATCTTATGTGTTCCTCCCCCACCTGGGAATTAATTGTAGCTGTTCCTCACATAAGGATGTCTGTGACCTTTTGCTGAGTGAATACACTCATGGGGGCATCTGTGCTGATCAATAATTAGTTAAACACTTTGAAATGTTTTGGTCTGAAAGTCATTATATAAATAAATGTAGCATATCCTTCTTAATATATCTCACAATATTTGTTCTAGGACTTGATTTGTGGAATATGGAGTGCATTCTCTCACAGGGTTGGATTCTTCAACCTGTAAAGCCCAATATTTGGACATGGATGGGGATTTGCAGGAAATACGTGCTTAGGAGAAAAAATCTATATAATAGAACTTTTCCTGTGCCAGGAAGGAATGAATTTGTCCCCTTTGCTTTTATGTATAGAACTTTATTTTTGGTTCATGACTTTTTTACTTTTTAAACAGAGTTTGTGGACTATATCCAGGATCTAGGACATCCCAAGTTCTGCAGCAACACTACTGGTGTTCTCTCACCTATAAGATAACTGATACCCAAGTAGCCTTTTGATCCCTCATTTCAGCATGTTACAGACTGTTCTCTGCAGACTCCTTTGGTGATCTCTGTGCCTGGTCCCTTCAGGGCTGTAAGTTTCCTATGATTGTTTCACTATGTCAGCTGCCTTTTCTGCAGTGGTCATACTTGCTATAGGATTTATTTTTCTGGGGTTAGCATACTTCTGCACCCATATAGCTGTTTCCCTTGTGTCCTATTGAGTCTTTTCTATTAACTGCGTCTTAGAATTTTAATGTTGAAGTCTGTTTCCTGATTTAGTAAAGTTAACCATTTACAATGTATTTCTCCTTACACACATGTGCAGGTCTCCATTTTATGTAGCCTTTATATCTGCCTGGACTTCTCTTATGTGAGCTAGAATAACTCCTATCCTGTTTCTGCAAATTTTTCCTTACCAGTTTTGTTAGCAGAGTCTCCGTTATTTGAGCTCATCTGGCTTGTGGAGAGAGCAGAGGGATCTTCTCAATTAGTGTCACTGTAAGATGCTGAGCTCGCTGGCCAAAGGGAACCGTAAAAAGGACTTGAATGTTTGAGCCCAGCCAGATGTGTCTGTGAGTTAGCAGCACACACAGTCAAAAGGGTTTCTGACTAGCATAGAGCCATATTTAAGAGAAAAATTTTAAAAAAAATTAAAAGGACCTATGGGAAACTAGTCCAAATTGCTTACAGGAGATTCTACTTTTAGGCCACCAAGGAAACAGAAGCGTGTCTACTTCAGTTGTGGGGTTCATGGGCACAACTACTATTCCCATAGAGTTGCTAGTAAAAAAAGTTCACAGACTTGGTTTCACCTGCTGCCACATTGCTGTGTAATCCCCAGGCTGGAGCAGCAAATAACTGCATGGCACCAGGCTATTTGAATTTTACACCTGATTTTACCACATGGTTTCTGCACAACTGGTGGCCTCCTGAGAATGTGTCTCTGTGGCTAAAGAAAAAAAGGGTACTGCCAAAGAAAACATAAATATAATTATGTTCTGAGTTGGTATGAACAACCTGAAAAAAACATGCAAAGCCTTCTGCCCTTGCAAAGTTCTCTTATATACTTGGGGGATTTTCCTTATTGTTATGTCCACAAGTCAACACAGCAACAAGTTCCAGATTTCTTTGCTCATTAATTCCAATAAAGAAATTAACTGGGGGGAACATTAAGTGTTTTCCCCTTTCCCTGAGAAAACAGTGCCATGATGCTAAACAGAGCTGTGGCAGCTGTATTTGCTCTCTGTGTCTTCCCTGCTGTGTGCTGCTCTGGCCCAGGAGGCAGGCCAAGCTCCAGGTGTTTTCCCTCCAGGAAGGTCTGACACTGGCGACAGTTGGATCTTCTCTTACATATTATGAAAAATATCAAGAGAGTAACCAAAACTGCACCAAGACCATCTTCAAATTCCTCTAAAGCCTCTTCCTCTGGGTTTCTGAAGTCATACAGGAGCAGTTCAGCTGCTTTGGACAAAGCTTATCAGGTTGATAAGCATCCTTGATTGACCAGTTTGTGACACTTTGAAGCACCCTGGTCTTATTTTCAAAAACTTCATAGTTCATCAGAGTACTTTAGACTATACTATGTGTTTAATTTTCTAGCATCATTGTGTACGGATGAACTTTCTGTTTTATATGCTTATCAGTTAGAGTTGGATGTTGGCAAGCATTTGCTTTACCAACATGGCTAAACAGATATATCTTTTTTTTTTCCAAATATACAGTGTAATTGTGGAAACTGCAAATGTAGCTCATTGTGCTTCATTAGAGAGAGAAGAATTTTACAGCTGAGCATTTTTGCCCTTGCTTAGTGAAGAAAGTGGTAGGTGTTGAAATTCTTTAGAGAAAACCCAGGTATGCAATCATTATTAAAGTGCCCAACAGTATCAATCTCTCTTTTAATTGCTGTTATTCAACGTAGTTTTCAAACTGCCTCTCAATGTCAGATCATTTTCTAGAGATATTGACAAATGGAAGTAATATTATTTAAGGTCATAGCTTCTGTCAGAATGAATTCCATATGCCATTAGATCAGGATTCATTTATGTCAAGGGAAGGGTCTGATCCTGGAAGACTTGTATACCAAGTATAGCCCTATTTCAATGGGATTTTTTTCTTGGCTGAGTGACATGAAGACTGGAACTTAAAGAGTTAACAACACACAATCTCAAAATGAACACCATGATCAGTAGGGGTTAAATCATCTTTTCCTGGTTTCTGACCCAGTGTTTTACTTCAGCCTATGGAAGCCATAGGTAACACTCAAAGTAAATCACATTAACAGGTTCCCCAAAAGCTGTCAAATTACACGATTACTTAAGAAAACCCCTGGGTACATGTGTGCGCATAATGCCCTGTATCAATGCAAAAAAGACAGCAAGCAAGACTAAGAAAGCTATACTTTTTATTTTGCCAATGAATCTGTTGCACTTTGCAATGTTTAAGTGGGCTTATACAACATAAACATTTGGGACATTTAACATATCAAGCTCAAATAAAAATGACATGCAGATCGTTCACTTCTGAAGCTGCCTTGTGTTCAGTTATTGGAACACTCCATCCCTGTGGTTTCCGAAATATTATAAGTATATATTCCAGATTAAACTTTCTATTTTCCTCAAGGTAGAGTTGCTTTTCAGTCCTCAATAGCTTGGTTTTTACCTAAAGAATCAGGTCCTATCAGCAAAATCAAAGGCGATTACACAGCTCAGTAGTCATTTAGGATTTCTGTGGCTCAATTAAGCATGTATAGCATGCCACAGCCACTGAGACTCTGTTTATTCAGTGCAAGTGCTCTGTAATTTATTTAAAATAATCCATCTTTAACAAATAAAGAGGCCATTGACTGGCCATTGCTGCAGGCATCCATTTAAATGCTGCCTTCTTGATGGTCTGTTTTGCTGGTTTAAGTTAAATACCTGACAAAAGTGATTCAGTTTTTGGGAAATAAGATTTGTATGCATAATGTTTATTTTCTTTTACACCAGTAATCAGTTAGAAATTCTTTTTAACAGATTGACCATTAAAAATTATTGATGCTATTTATTCTGATAGCAACAGGTTGTGACTACCAGATCTGTGTGCATATATGTTTACAACTGCTCAGGAATTGTGTCTTTATGATACTTTACTAATCATGTCACATCTACTACTGTATACATTTATTGGAAATTAGCTTAGATGTCTGTGTCCAGTGCAAAACCTCTTTTCTTTCCCAATGTCCAGCTTGCTTTTTTTTCTTTTCCCACTTGACTCTTTCAGAAATGAGTTGTTCATCTAAGCAACACCATCAAGCTGCCATAAAGACTTGCCATTACTAGTGAATCTTCTCTGAGCATCAAAAGATTGCAGTATAAGTTTCTGGTAAGTGCCGTTAGTTGTTGCACTGGAACATGCCCAACTCAGAAGAAGCTTTTTCTCTGTAGTAAGAAACAGCCATTAAAAACCATCTTGGGAATAGAGCAAAGTATAGTGCTAAATTTCCAGTGGAAAGGCAATAGAGAGGGCTATTGGTTAAAGGACTGCTTCTTAGGGTTAAGGATAAATAAAACTCTGGTAACCACAATGGCACCTCCTGTCCAGCAGCCACACAGTATAGCTGTGTCTTGTCCTCTTTTCAGACTTAAAAAAGAAAAACAACCCACCAAGAACAACGCCAACCTTAGAGAAGGTGAAACTAAGATGTTTGTGTTATTGAATAATGTCTTTTTAATGGTAGCTAAACAGAATCATGGACAGCACTCAATATTTCTTTATGTAAGCGTCTAAAGAGAATATGTCACAAGTTCACAGAAGAATTTTAAAGTCAGAGCAGCACATGTGTTTTGTTGCAGCAAGTTTATTCTCACATTATTTATTCTTTTTGTTTTCCTACAGAAGCCTCATTAATAGTTCATTTATACCTGCTTAGATGAGAATAATTTTTCAAGGCATGCTGTTTGAAGAATAGCTAATTCTATTTTAAACATGAAGATTTATTCCAGGGCCCTGGAAACTGTAACACATTTTTAGTCACTTAGGTTGTCATGTTTTCACAGGGAGCTGTGTTGTACCTAAAGTTGAAGAATGCAGCTAACTTCATTCCACATTTCAGCTACACAGGACAATCTAGTTAATACCTGCTTGTCTGGAAATAAGGCAAAGCAACAGAGATTCTGTCTAGCATAAGACATTAATACACATAATAATTTGCCCTCATTTTTAATAGTTAATCACAGGCATAGGATTTGAGTCATGGAAAAGCAGTGAAAACTACTTTACAGCTTTGGAGGTGGTCTAAGTCAAACTTGAAAAAGCTTCTGTAAGGAGTTATAATTTATCTTTAGTTCAGAGTGTTGTCTTTTATATGTTAAAAATGTCTTTTAAAATGGTTTGTTGGACTTTCAATATTCAGTCACTATCTTGTGTTTAACATGCAGCAGAGGAAGTGATCATATTTTAAGCTATTAGATCAGCCAGCATGGCAACACTACAAGTTAAAGAAGCAATAGCTCCTCGGTTATGACTCAAGATTGTACTTATGATTGCAACTAAGTTGTAGCTATGCAGATAAAACTGAGGCAGCAGAATCTTAAAGTCACTAGGGTTAGGATGGCAGAGGAGACAATCACATATTTGGCACTGGTGAGGCCACACATCAAATCCTGTGTTAAGTTTTGGGTCTCTCATGACAGGAAAGACATTGAGGTGCTGGAGCATGTCCAAAGAGGGGCAATGAAAATGGTGAAGGGTCTGGAGCACAAGTCTTAGGAGGAGCAGCTGAGTTTAGCCTGGAAAAAGGGAGGCTCAGGGAGGATCTTATTGCTCTCTACAACTACCTGAAAGAAGGTCGTATCCAGGTGGGATTCAGTCTCTTCTCCCAGGTAACAAGTAATAGGATGGAAATGGTCTCAAGTTGTTCCAGGGGAGGTTTAGATTAGATATTAGGAAAAATTTCTTCAAGGAAGGTGTTGTCAAGCACTGGAACAGGCTGCCCAGGGAAGTGGTTGACTCACCGCCCTTGGAGATATTTAAAAGATGTGAAGATGGGGCACTTAGGGACATGATTTAGTGGTGGCCTTGGCAGCAGTGGGTTAACAATTGATGTCGATGATCTTATTTTCCAACCTAAACTATTCTGTGATTCTATGAAATACCTGAGAATGGGTTTTCCATGTCATCAGCAGACATAAAAGATATGCAACAAGAAACATGGAGGTGAAGGGTAGCCTGAAATCCTGTCTTACTGTAACATGAAGGCTGCAAGTAGTTGTCGAGTCCTCTTCTTAGTGTCTCCTTTAAAACCAAATAAGCAGAAGTAAATTTCTTTCTTTTGAAGCACAAATGAGTTTGTGCCCAGTGCTCTCCTCTGCCTTGGAGGGTACCAGCTCAAGTTTTCTATCCCACTCAGGAGGGTGTCCTGGTCGAGAAATGTAGGAGGGTGGAATCTGAATCCTGATCAAGCTGAGGCAGGAAACAACCATGCAGGTCTTCAGCTTGGAGGATGTGTTAAGACAGACCTCTACACACTTTTGGAGCTTCCAGGTTACACGGAGGTGTAACTGGAATATTTAGGTGCTCCAGGATTAGAAGAAAGTAGAACCTGTTCAGATGCAATTTAGGATTTAGGTACTAAACTCCTGTTTTGTGTAAGCTACTCTTTGATCTCAAAATGTGCTGGCATGGAAGTGTTTCCTCCAGGGTTTAGCACAAGGAGAAACTGAGACACCAGATACTGAATTAATTGTCTAAGGTCATATGAGGCAATGGGGGAAACACGGAAAGGAAAAAAAAAGTGACCTAACTCCAAGCCTCATGACCAGTGTGTGGTTGTCCTGAATGGGATCTTTGTCGGGATCATAAAATGCACCCTGAGAAAAGGTAAGAAGATTTTAAGAGCACAGATTTCCATTGCATTTATAATTCAGAATGTTGCTTTTTGTTTGCAGTGGTGCAAATATAAGACCTTGGTAAGAAACCAGGGAGAACAGGGGCCATAGAGCAGGAGTAAGCCTGCAGGGATATGTGAGGAAGAGAAACAGAAATTATGCTTGGAGGGCTTCCAAGTATTTTTATTCATTATTTCTACTTTTGTGTTAAAGAGAACAGACTTCCTGGCCTGACTGGTTTGTCTTAGGTAGGACTTTAAAAAATTTTAGTCCAAATCCATGTTTGAGTGTATGTGTGTGCATATGTGTGCAAGATGCTTGCATGAGGTCCAGAATGTGCAGTTTTTTATCTGCTACTACTCACATTTACCTGTTCCACCCTGTCCTGTCTTTGCAACAAGCCTTTCTTTTATTTAGTTATCCGACATTCAACTTCCAAACTTACTAGTAATTTTAGAGAGAAATTCATTGGATAGGTCTTTTTCTTTTTTATCAAAACACATGTAAAAATACCAAACTAAGTGATTAAAGGGATTTTTTATATGAAAATATGAAAATATTTTTTATTACATCAGCTAGGGTAAAAGTGTTGATTTTAAAAAATTTTGTTAACATTTCATTTGGATTTATGATGCTTAGGAAAAAAACAAGAACAAATGTTTCTGTGACACACTAAATTAATTTAATTTAACAGAAAATATTATTGAGAGACCTTTTTCAGAAATCTGTCCAAACTGTAGTTTGATAACTATTTTGTGTAGGCGCATTAATTACTGAGATTTTTCAGCAAAATAATATATGATGTAGTACATAAATTGATTGAATATTTTAATTGCTGGATCTTACTTGCTTATTGTTTTGTGATAAATTAGTCCCATCACAGAACTTCAGAGGCACTTCAAGTTTCCTGGTAGCAAACCATAATTATATGACATTTAAATTGTTTTGCAGAATAGCATAAACTAGAAGAACAGGCAGATTATATGTTTTCAGTGACTTCGCATAAAGTGAGGTAGAGAAGGGAGTCTCATTAGTCATGTTTTAGAAGCAAGAAACAATTGGAGAAAGTTTTATCCAGCTGTACAGGTTTGCCTTTGCCTTTGAGCTTTAGTTTATTGCTTTGATATTATTTTTATGTGAATTTTAATAAAAACATACTCTAGCCATTATATTTAAAATAGTCTCTTAAAGTTATATTCATCTGTAAACAGACTGTCAGCCCAAGAGCTGTATAATGTTTATGTCCCTAGACTGACTCTGAAAAAAAATAACATCAATTTTTGATGAAATAAACTCACAATAACTCAGTACAAATTGCATGGTCCAGTGTTTGTTTGTTGTTTGTTTGTTTTTTTATTTATTTATTTTTTAATTTTGCTGTTGTTGCAATGAGAAGGGAATAAAAACTGTATCATTCCAGAAACGTGATGCAAATGCAAATGCAACAGAGAATGAAAACCAGGGGTTGCTTTGTAAAAAAGGGTCCTTTAGATCTGCCCTAAGTGGGAGAGATAGGTGGAGGATGTAACTAACCTTGGGGTGAATTGAAAGCTCTTCTTTGGCCATGTTTTCTGGCATGAAAGCCCTTTGCATTTAGGACCCTGGTCTTACCAAATACCAGTTACTCCAGTCAGGCTTCACATGTGGCAAGCAATGGCACTGGGGTCTCTGTCAGGACAGGATCTTACTGGTGTGAGTAAAGCACAGGGCTGAGCACCTGCGGCAGGTGAAGACAAACTCGTCCTCCTTCCAGCAGCCTTCCAGGCAGGTTTGAGTGATACTGTGTAGCAAAGCAGCTGAGAACCACTAGGAATGCACCTCAGAAGCTTAGTTCAATAATCAAATTCAATAATTAAAAAGACTATGACTGAATTGCTACAATGATTTGGGACTTCTTGTATGGGTTCTCCCTACAAAATATAGCAATGTAAGGAGTGTAGAAATCATCTTCCTATAATGATCTCTAAAGCACTTTTCCCTGTAGAAGCCCACAAAGACCAGATTTAGTAAGAGAAAATACATATGCTATTTTTTTTCATTGCAGAAATCTGGTGGGGATCCCTGGGATTTAGCCTTATGAATTAATTTGCTAGGGCTTCTACAGCATTTAAAACTGAGGCACCTGGAGTGCAATACCCAGATGGAGCCCTTCAGGCACGCAAGACAAAAGAAAATGCAGTGTGATGGGTAAGGTAAGGTAATTTCTACTGTCTTTACTTTTTCCCAGTATTGCTTTAAAAACCAGTCATGCTTTAAAAATATTGAGGGAAGGGCTGATGTGTGAAGTAAATATCTCAGGGTTTAGCGGTTTGATTAGCCACATGTTTATTCTGAAAACAAACCATATCATATACAAAGGGAGCCTGGAATAAATTGCCTTAACTTTGTCAATAGCTTCAGTGGAGCTTCTGTCCCACTGTGTATTTCCACATCTGTGGAGTCATTTAAGATCATGAGTATGGAGGCTTAAGACAGTTTTGCAAAATTGTACGTGTCTAATTACTGGTAATGGTATTACTTTTAATAGGAGACCAAATTATGAGAAGTTCTTGGGTTTTTCAAATATAAATATCATCATTGTGAAAAAGGCAAGACATGCAGTGTTCGTGCTCACTCATCACAGCTAAATAAGAAAGGGTAAAAGTAACACAAAAACCATGTTGAGAAAGCAGGTAGGTATATCTGATTTTAACCAAAACTCTCACCAATGAGTTGCTTACTGCTTCTTGTAGAGGGTTGTTTTGGAAGGAAGGGCAATTTCTTTCTCTCTCTCAAAAACCTACTGCCAGCCATCTGTTGATAATTATTGTCCAATCTCTGCTGAGGACTTGTGATATTTAATATTTCCTCACCACTTGAACAAATAAGTGATAATAACTGCAAGGTACTTGACCACAGGAGTAGAAAGGTATAGCATGAAAGAGTCAGTGTACACCTTGTTTTTTGAAAACAACTCAGTTTTCTGTTTGTGATAAAGATCAATCTGAGATCTTGGGGACTTGGAAAACAGGTGAGTTACACATCTCAAACCATGACACTCTGGAAAAAAAGGTTTTTAAAGTGATAAAAAGCTTAAAAATTGCCCATTCCTGTTTGTGTTTCTTATTATTTTTAATTTAGGTTTTTCTTTCTCACAGAAAATGTTGGGCAATCTATCAATTTGTGTACTGAATATTTAGGACAGGTAAGCTGAAGACATCTCAGGTTTTGCAATGTTTAGTCTTTTGTCAATGACCAAAGATCGTTACAACTAATTTAGAAGTGGTCTCTGAACTCGTGCAAGAAACTGTCATTGCTGTTCTTTCTTTGTATTTCTTCAATAATGTTAATAATACATGGCAATAAACCACATTTTTATTTCAAGTACCTGGAGTTTTACAAATAACTACTATCTAAATCTCATAAAATCTGTGACTGGATAGCTTCTAAGCTCATTTTAAAGATGCTCTGACAACAGTATATTTGTGTTTAAGCTTTCACAGTCTGATGTTTCACTGCCTCTGGAATGACATCCCCTGTTAATGACACTGCTCATAATTTTTCAAGACCAAATCCAAGACTTTCCAAGGCTGTTTCTGGACCCACAACTTCAGAACTCTCCTACTCCCAGCACTTTGAAAAGCTGTTCCCTACTGAAACACACGCACAGAGCACACTGAGCAGGTAGCAAGAAACAGTGCTCGTTGCTTTTGAATATGTGGCTTTGGATGATTTGACTAAAATCTCAGCACACTTATCCATTAGAATATAGGTTTTATGAATATTTTTTCTGATTAGTTTTGCTTTTCTTCAGAGGGTTCAGTAATAAAAACCTGAGTGCTCTCACCTCAGAGCTGCTGAAGTTTGTAGTAAGCTTTGGTTGCAACCACCTCCATCTCTAAGGTGGTTTTCTGAACAATTGCTCTGGAGCCTTTCCCTGCTCGCCCTCACATCCTCTGCCTGTGCACAGGTTGATCTCCCTGACCCCATGTACAAATGACAGAGCAAAAAAAAATTCCAGGAATGTCGATTTTTAATTCTTAGTTGAGTATGCATTCCATATAGTTGCCAGGTGCTAAATCCCCTCTCCCCAATAAAACTTTAAATTTATGGGTGTTTCATTATCAAATTGAAAATAAAACCACTGAACAGGAAATAGTATAATCCTTAAAGGTTCATGCAAAATAAATTATAATACCCCTTGATAATGAAAAATGAACCACAGGTCCATGAGAGAGAGTGAATTTCTTAACAGATACAAAAAGCACAGCACTTACTTTAAAGAAATTTATTAGCTAATGTGATATCTGAAAGTCATTTGCATCACTTAACATTCATTTTCCATTTATAATTTTTTTTTTCTGAGCCAACAAACCCCCAAATTACCTCCTAGTCATAGATTGTGGATTTTTTTCTATATGTTTTCTTTGATTGTTCTGGATAAGCAAAAATCAGAGATTCCTGGGACATTATGAAAACCATCACAATAAAATAAATAGGAATAAGATAGGGGACTGGTTAGAACAGAAGAGATGGGTTTCAGTCCATGCTACCTTTTCTTTTTGCTGTTGGAATGTAGCAATTATTAACTGCTACTGCTCTGCCGTACTTCTTTACATAAATATTTGTGTAAATTCACACTGTGACTATATGAAGTGCTTTGATGGGCAAAGAGGAGAGTTTCCCCTTGTGCTGGTTTCTTCTTTATGTGAAGCAGCAGCACTGTATGCGCTGACCGAACTTTTACATTCATGCTGTTCAGCATCAGCTTGAGTTCTCAGTTCTCCTTTTTTCCTCCCTCATAACTGGTTTACTTACCAAAACCAACTCTGTTGCTGTACAGCAATTCCCAAATAAGTGCTCCAAACCAGCACTATGAATTTTCAACTATTTCTTTTTTAAAAAGCTGCTGATCTGGAGGCCTTTTTATGCTCCACCTCCTTTATAAGATTAATTATGCAAAATGTCAAGGAACTCTACATATTCCCAACTGTGACATCACTAAGCTCTCAAAGAAGTGAGTGTTTGGATATGGGGAATTTTTAATAATCTACTATTCTCTGCTTATACCAATGACTGTTATTTTTTCCTGATATTTTTGCAAAAGTGCTAGTGGCAATGTGCATGCAGAAATCCACAGGGAATATTGTATTAAATTATAGTTGTACATATACTGAATCTGTCCCCCACCTCAACAATAATGTTGGTATATCTTAGGTATCAATGCAATAAGCAAAGCCTTTCCTCTGTTGTATAAACATTGTTGTAGCCATGGCAGTTAAAGATGTTAAAGAATCATGGCATATTGAAAGAGAAAATATTGGCATAATAAAAGACGTCACCTTCTCCTGCAAGCTTTGCTCCTTTATTATGTCCTTTGACAGAGACAAGATTACTTTCATTAGACCACTGTTACGTGTTCTTGATTCCAGTTCCACTTGCAACATAAAAAAAAGCAAAATGAGCTATAAGCCTGGAATATGGGTTTCCCTCATTAAAAAAAAAAAAAAAAAAGCATAATGTAGACCTACATTGTCTTCATAGTGTTAGCTGTCACCCAGCATTAACCCAGGTGAGCTAGTCATTACAAAAAAACCAATATATTTTCTTTCAGTAGTTCACAGTTTTTATAATTATGTTCATTCATTGGAGTAGTTTAGGAGGCACATTAGTCATGTTGCATTAGGCATCTCTCAGAATTATAGCCTCATGATTATACAGGGAAAGAAATTTAGAAAAAAATTGTATCTTAATTTGTATTTTAAAACAAAGAGGATGGGAACGAACAATCTTTGTTTTGAAAGGTTTGTAAAAGTCCGAACACTGCAAAACACTGTGATGTGATATGATGTGAACTGATGCAATTATGTCTAGGGGTTTTTTTTGGGTCTTTCATGATTGCTAAGATATGAGTCAAATCTAGTGGCTACATATCAGACTATTGGGATTGTCAGTGTATTTTAAAAATCTGTTGTGACTTTCCAACTAAATTGAAAATACAGAAGTCATGACTAACAAATGCTCCAGTCAGGTCTAGAGAGCTGGAAATACCTTTTCTTAACAAGTGTTTCATGTTTTTGGTTAAAAAAAAAAGTTTTTGATACCAATTAGACATACAGGATACCCTGCTGTACATCTCTGATGGTCCATGTCTTTGTGCTGCAGAGTAGCCAGCATCACCAGGTTTGGTGGTGGCTATACATCTAGAATCCCATATTTAATGGAATTCAATGGAATTTAATGGAATACCTGGATTTAGAGACCTCATGTGTATTAAGGGGTTCAGCTCATAGAATTCAGTCTTTAAGTTCAAGCTCATTTTACTCCTAAGAAAATAAATGCCTTTCCTTTCCCCTTCAATTTGAATATTTGTTTCAATTGAAAGAGGCACTCTTTCAAACTATTGTTTTTGAAGGCACTCATAGCACTATCTATTCACTTTCATGGACTTCTAATTACAATCTTGTTTTCAATTTACAGGTGCAAACTCAGACTATTTGTGAAACCTGGTGTGCTTCTACTTCTTAGTGAATGAATTCTGTACTGTTCTCTCATGACTTAGAGGAATTGAGTTCCTCACTCTATGGAAAGGGAAGTCAAATAAGGTGACCAATAGGAGATCAATGATGTCTTCATGGGTCCCTGATGGGGTCAAGCAGGGAATAGGAGAGTGGGACATGGTGTGGGAGAAATATTATACAGGTTTTATTGCTATAGTTCTTATGGCCAGATGTGGAAATACAGCCCTGTGATAGGTCTCATGTCATCCAGTGAGTTTATGTGGTGGGTTGTCCCTGGCCAGCAGTCAAGCACCCGCACAACCATTCACTTACTTCCTCCTCCTAACAGGACAAGTGGGAGAATCGGTAGAGAGAAAGTGAGAAAACTTGTGAGTTGAGATAAAGACAGGTTTATAAGTGAAGGTAAGAGAAAAAAGCCCCACAAGTGACACAAAAGCAATAATTCACCACCTCCCACTAACAGACCAGAGCCCAAATGGTCTCTAAATTATGGCTGCTGTGGAAGACAAAATCCTCCACCTTCTGCTGTCCCAATGATATTGATGAGCATGACTTTACACAGTCTGGACTACCCTATTTTTTCAATTAGCATATCCAGCTGTGTCCACTCTCAGTCTCTTGTGCTCCTGCAGCCCTGTTGCTGGGCAGGGTATGGGGAGAATGGGAAAAAGAGAAAGCCTTAGCGCTGTGCAAGTGCTGCTCAGCAACAGGCAAAACTGTTTTAGTCCTTCAAAACAGCACCATACAGGCTGCTACGGAAAAAGTTAACTACATCCCAGCCAGAGCCAGTACATGTCATACCTGGACTTCACACGCCAGCTGAGGGAGATGTGAGGATTGCCCAGTTCTGAGTTCCTCATGCATAACCAGGGAATACTGAAGACACACTGAAGATAGATTTAGGTATTCAAGATCCATTTTAGCAAAATAAAAATCTCCTGAGATATTCCTTTGAGGATATTGGTATACTACGTTTTGAGCTAGGATTGAAAAGTGACTAGCTAATAAGACAAAGTTTTGAAAATTTGCACATTCCATTTGTACCATCCAGATGTGTACTCAATCAACTCAGGTTCTCTGAAAAAGGAGTATTAAAGTAAATAAATAGAGAGAAATACAATATCTGTATAATCAATTTAATTCTTCGTGTCCTAACTTCAGTGTTCAGTTTTGCGGCCTTTTAAATATTATTGCAAGACAATATTTGATTGTGTAATACTTATTTTTTCAAGGATATCAGGTAGCTTGATATAAATTATATTTCTAAAGTAATAGCCTTGGGTAAAATTAGTGGGTTTAGAATGGAAATTTTTTCCATATCAGGAGATAGACATACAAGTATACATTTACATACCAAGAGAAATCTGATTAAATAGTGTAACTTTGTAGCTTTAAGAGAAATATTAATGCTTCTCAGTATCCTGCTAGAAAACCAACTAGTGCTCTTTTCATCAGGAAAATTATTACTGAATAATTCAACATTTTACACCTCTTGTGAATTTGTTTATTCCTCTGTCTTATTATTTGGAAAATGGAATGTGTCAGCTTCTAGTACAACTGATAATCTTTTTCAGACTGTTTGAGGATCATTATCTGGCTGAATCAAATTATAAGCAAATGTTTGTAGGATAGCATACTAGTCTCTAAAATTTCCAGACAAGAAGTGCCATTTTAATATGCATTCAAAATTTCACATTTCTAGTTTCACATTTCTAGTTTCACATTTTAGTTGGAAGGAAAATTTTAAAAACCCAAATGACTTAAGAATAAATCGAGTATGGAGTGTAATCAAACAGCAAGGCTGCCTCTGAGGCATCTATCAACAGAAACAACTGACTATTGCCACTACATTCATTTTAGGAGCCAACCCGCAAGTCTAGGTGTTACTGCTGGAAAATGTATAATACTCCTTCACATCGGGATCGTAGAGCTGCCAAGCATATCTCCAGAGTAACTTTAACAGTGATTACACTTGATGAAGTATGGAGGTACAGAGGTAGAGGAAGTATAATCATGTGCCAGCAGCACCAGGAGGATAAGGCCAATATTGAAGTTAAATACATTTATGAGAATTCTTATTCCGCCGCTAAAGAGCAGTTTTTCATAGGATGCGCTTTGCCTACAAAAGTCTCAGGTATTTTCGCTTAGTGCTGGTCTCTTTTTGTAAACATATAGACTTTTAATTACAACGACTAGGCTACCTCTCAAGGAAATGTCGGAAAACACTGAAGCCAGTAAATCCCATAAGCATGAATTGCCTCTGTGATACCATGCTAGCCACTGAAATTCCCAAATGAGGAGGGCTATTTTAACATGCATAAGTAGTTTCACATTTTTGTTGGAAAGAGAAGCCAGGCTCATGACAAAGTAGGAACTTAGCAGAGAACGGGGGAGGAGTGTTACAGGCTGCAGTCCTAGAGATTGTGGTATTGTGACAGTCAATATTGACTGAAGAAATGTACTTTATTTCTGTATTTTATTTAAGTTATCTAGTGCTTGAAGTGAACACCCAGTTCACTGCAATAGCAGCCAGCAAACAGATGTCTAGCCCTGAAGAGTCTACAAAGCAGTTCCATATGTTCCCACTCTTCAGAACTTACATTTAAAGAACAAGCTGGAGCTTGTTAAAGAATTTCTGTCCAATTTTACCTTTCTATCACAATATATGAAATCTACACCTGTGCAGGCAGTGGAACCCAAACCAAACATCTTATTTAGGCCTATTTTGATGCTAAAGTAGCCTTCCTGATGCCGTTTTGTGGAGAGATGCCTCTCTATCTATACACTGCATGCTCAGCATGGGAGCTTTTGCCAAAGTGCTTCTTTTTAACCTCTTTTGAGTTGGCATTGAAAGACTCCATGGTAGGAATGTAGCACTGAATTTGTAGAAAAAAAATTACTCTCTTGGAAAGAAAGTGAGGGGGAAACCTTCCGAGAAATGAAGCTGTGATATTTTTAATGCTGGCTACGTAAACGAACCCCTCTAAATTTGAGTAAGGGGCAGTGACCTGCAAGCAGAATTTGTCAGATTGTCCTCCAATAAAAATGATGGCTCAGTGATCACAGTTAAATATTACAGCGAAGAATTAAGCTTTCTTCATATCACAATTTAAATGTGGATGGAGGTATAGTTTCCCTTTGAAAAAAAAAATGACAAAAAACCAACCCAGCAAAACACAACATCTATTTTGTGATAGGGATGGTCTTTTTCTTCTGTTTTGGAACAAACCTGAGTGCAGTGGGGATGTTGAATTATGACTAAGTTTATTGTAATACCAATAGCCTCTGACAGTTTTTCTGGAGGAAGGGTGTAAAAACAAATCTGTGAAAATACCATTTTTGAAAAAAACAAAAATCTCTTAGTGTATGAGAAAGACAGAAGTTAAATCATTCACAATAAATAATTCTACATGGAATTAAAAGAGGAATATGAGATTCCTCTCCCTACTAGAGACCAAAAAACACCCTTTCAAAGTGACAGAGAGAAATTCTCTGCTACAATTTACATTCTTACTGGAAACGCATATCCCCCATTTTAGGGCTTCACATAGAGAAACAGATTTGAATAAACCTGGAATGTCTTAAATAATTTTAGTGAATTTCCTTAATTGAAGAATAATGCAGGAAAGAGCTCTTTGACCCTACATCACCTTGCTGTCCTCCTTGGATTCTGTAGTCCAGAAAAAAAAAAAGGGAAAAAAAGAGTTTTTATAAACTGCTTTAGAAGGCGAGTAAAGAGATTTTCAGGCTTTGAGTAGTTTGGAAACCTCAGAGTTAAACAATATCAGGCTCCATGTATATGATTGATCAGTCTTCTAGCATTTTCCCAGAACACAAGAAGACTGTTCACCTCCAGTGAAGTGCTGGGATGGAGGTAATGTTTATCTCTTCCCAGATACAAGTTTTCCTCGGTCTTTTGACCTTGTCCTGCATTTTCCTAGTCTAAGTTCATTGGTGAAACTGCAGCATCTGTATAGCAGGATGTGAGTTTAAAGGCATTAAACTCACAGGGCAGGTTGCAGTCTTGTCCATTGGAGAACTTGTTTTGCATGTAAAGAGACACACATGCAGTCAAGTTTTAATGAGGGTAATAAATAGATACCGTCTGATCTCAGCTAGAGTAAATATTTTTCACACTACTGAAACATCTACTGATTGCAGAAGAATATGATGTCATAGCCACCGTTTTCCCAGGATAGTTTTTATGGGTTGCACAATTCTACCATCTGCTTCTTTTTCCCGATATACTACATTTGCATCCCATTGATGGAAACATATACTTTAGGAAGCTAATAGGAAACACAAGAAATCCAGAATTCAGGAGTCTGCTGTGCATATCTACCTACCTCCTAATGAAGTTGAGATGATAGATTACAAGTGTATAAGAAAAGAATAGCATTTCTTTTGATCATTATTCTAGCAAAGTATTGTATACTGTAATTGATAGTAGCAAAATACTACCCAGATTTGTTTCTATAGAGGTAAGTTCAGTGTAAAGACAGGGCATTGTAGACACAGTATGTCCTGAAAGCAGGTGTCATTTATCCCTAGGTGGACTGGTTATGCGTGTCTAAATAGCCCATTATAACTCTTATCCTGTACTTTTGTTAAGGCTGAGAAAACTGTTGTTTTGGTGTGATAGAATCATCAACAAAGGAAATGGTTTCTCTGAAATTCAGGTTTCTGGTTCAGTGCTTTGACAGTAAATATGGAAGTTAGAAGCAAATCTTCCTTGGCTCTAGTACACATGGTATGTTATTGATACAGAACAGAAATGTATCTCCAAGTAGACATGACAGAAACCAAGGCTGTAGCCAGCATTCATAGTAACTGAGACATGATGTAATCTCAGACAAGGTCATCAGTGTAAAATGCTTTCTCTATTTATTTTTAAGATCTTTCCATAGCTGCTGATTGTAGAAGGAAGCTGCTTCTCAAAACGCTACACAGTTGAATGAGGTTTCTGATAAGCTGTTTGAGTCTTGCCCTTTTTCTCTCTGTTTAAGCCTCTATTCAGGAAAACATTTTATACCCCCAAAAAATATTCCTGAAGGAACCAAAAATCATTTGATTTCCTCAGTTTTTATCTTTAATTGTTGGATCTACAGAGCACAAAGAATCTGTCTTCTAATACACCTTATGCAATGCCATTGGGTATAGTCATGCATATAGTATACATCCATGAAAATTTGCCAATAATCTACTTACCTAATGTGTTAGACATTAATTTTCATTAATACAGTAGGTAAAGTACCTCTGCACACAACATTTCCGGTGTTTGTTCCATTGTTTCCTAAGAATTTCATTTGCACTTAAATGTCAATAAAAGTGACTATAAAATGTGATTGACACCACCTGACATGAGCAACTCAGATGCTTCAGGTGATCACAGATTTTTTCTTTATTTATTTCTTTGTGTTGCAGAGAGCTACAGGACTTCCTGGTTAGGTTTTTGGCATATATATTGTATAATCGAGGAATAGCCTGAAGAGCTGTTTTTGAGGAAAAGCAGAAAAGGTTTTTCTCGGGGTTTGCCTCTTGCAGCTTTGATATGTATAGTGTCTTATGTCCTCACAGAGTGATATAAGAGGAAAACAACAAAGAAAATATATCCTTTCTTCCAATCTGTCTTCTTGAGAAACAAATGAGTCTATCGCGAGCTGCCACTTGGGTGGGCAGCTGGGAGATAGAAGTGAGGGTGAGTGGAGGAACACCTTGAGTGAGCAAATCTGAAACTGTAAGAAAGCAAGAAGTGCTGTTGTGCTTAGGGAGAGTTTGGAAGAGAAAATAGAGGGTTTGAAAGCAGCTTTTTTTTCACTCACCATTTCCTTAGCATGAGGCAGAGCCAGTCTGAGGTAGCTTCAAAAATGGGATCATACCTGAGTCTTGGATCTTCAGGTGGAAGATGTCAGTGGGCTGGTCTCTGATGGAAACAGGCGTATGAAAGACCTTTCCTTTGAGAGCACAGTTAACAGCAGATGCATAGCAGACAGCTTGAGGAAGGTCCTATTTGGGAACCTTGGATATGAGACAGAAATATGCACATCCAGACCATTAAGACTCTCTTCTGTGGCAGTTGAGTTAGAAGGGAGAAAACCCAAATTGACTGGCAGCCAAAGAGGAGAAAGGGGTTAAGAGGTGAGAGGAAAGCAGAGCCTTTGGGGAGCAATTGATTTCCCTGCATTCATTTTGTTTGTGTTTTTCAATCAGTGGGGAATGGCCATAAGTCCACCTGTAGTTTTGGTCAACTCTGCAGGATTTTCAGTTTGCATGTCACAGAGGTGAGCATTTCTAATTTTCAGCAACAGAACAGAGGGAAATTCCATGTAGCCCACACACTATCTGAAAATGTACACAGTGGGAAAACGGACAAAGGCTTTTGGATGCAGTTCACTTATAAATGTCTTATATATGCATTGGCAGAGTGCTTGCCTTCTCCACTGGGGGGAGAGCTGAGAGACTGAGGGTCATAAAGGTGAACACCAGAGGCTTTCTTAAAAATTTAATTTTTACCCCTTTACAGTTTGCTTTATGACACATGCAAAACTCTCGTACAGTTGAAGAGATTCTAAATCTAAAACATAAATTTAACTGTTGAAGAAACAGTGATATTTAAACACTAAGGTGTCCTGTTAGGCTATCTGCCCTCACACTGAAAACATAGTTCTCTATATTTTTCATTGTTATCACCCATTTTTAGGCCTCCATTCCTTTATTTACCTAACCTCTAAAATACAAATATGGAACTGAGATCTTGTTATCTGTAATATATGGGTCAAGTTACTGCATCTACCGTTTTCCATATGACCCTGGTTCTTTATATCATGTAGGCAATATTTTTAAAACATATGGAAGAAGTGTATTAATTGTAAGAGTATAGAATTGCAGATGATGTACATTTTGAATGGGAAGTCAAATCTTTTGAGACTCTTTATACCTGACTGTTGCAGAACAGAATGAAATTTGAAGTGGAATGATAGTGAAAAAGACCCACTATCTCTATTTCCTCCTAATACTAATGCACCAGATAGTCATTGCCTCTGGCCCTAGCTGAACTCTCCATTTTCCCATGTTTGCATCCTGACTCTCCACAGAATTATCTTTTTACTAATCCTGGCATATTCCATTGGCATCTTTCCTTTTTTAATTAATGAACTCTCTCAGAAGCACAGCTCAAAGATGATCTTACCAGTTACAGTTAATTCCAGGAATGCAAATACTTCTCCAGTAGTGTAAAAGAAAGTAGAATAACAAAACCTCTCTGAACTGGGTGTCTCAAATGTGTTTGGCTCAAAGTGCCTTTGAGGTAGCTTATCAGACAGGACCATTTATTCAAAGTTATACACTACACAAAGGAGCCTACAAGGCTCCACAGTCATTTTTAAAGGAAGTAGGATGCAGCCGTTATCATTCGCTGTCTCTGTGTATGTCTTCATTCTTTTTCCCCCAGTTTTCTGCATGAGAATGAAAATTAGTGAGCCATAGTCACAGAATTAATGGCACTCTCATTACACATTATTTGTCCTGGCAATACCTTAATTTTGGAAAGTATTTCATTAAAGCACAGTGTAAAGTAAATCTGCTTGTGGAAAACAAACACAGGTGAGGTCAGTAAAGGCAAAATCTTTAACTAACCGTAGACATTTAGGCGAATTTCATTAAATAACAAAAATGGGCTAATATTCTAAACCATTTATATTCCCGAGGAAAGTTATTTGCTCACTATAAATGGAAGAGTGTAAATGATAATATTAATTTGCCCTCCAAACAAAGAAGCAGTTAGCTTTAACTGTGTGTTAAACCAACATTATTTTTGTTCTAATACATGCCAAATACTGTTAATATTTTTTATATATATATATTTTAGTTCAAGAGTATCTTCCTGACTAAAGTCTGATGCCAGGCACAAAGAACATCAAGATGAGCTACAGTTTTCACAGTGGTGGAAAGCTTCTGAGAGCCCTATCCAGATCTGAGGACATTGTTGAAGGTAGAGAAGGTACATAGATGAAGGGACTGTTCTCAGCATGAAAACTGGCTCACCTGAACATGCCACTTCAGAAGCCTATTAGGAGTTATCAAAAGCAACACTTGAGAGAAATGGTCTAGCAAATCACAAAAGTAATTAGTATGCAAATGCAGGTGAGAACAAAGTTGAGGACAATGAAGTTGAGTACAAAATATTTGTAAAAACTTCCTGAATTACTCAGCCATATCTGCTTACATTCAGACCTTGAAAACAAGTTTGTCTGAATGACAAGCGCCATCCAGTGAGACCAATTTACATAAAATTAATGGTTATTTTTGAAAGGATACTTGAATGCTTTCGTCAGATATAAATGCATCACTTCTGCCCAATTCCCTCCCCACAATTAGGGTATCATGATTGAGTTATTATAACTCTTACTACAGAAAAATATTTATATTGTCAAGGCTTCTAAGACTTTTCTGTTCATCAGTAGGCAGCAGTTGCTGCTTAGGTCTACAGTAGGTTTTATTGTGCTGTTTAACTGCCCATTTCTTGGTGGTCTATGCTTTTCTGTGACAAATGACTGCATGCAATTTGGGTGCTATATCATTAAGACAAGGAGGGGCATTTATGTTTTCCTCTATGCAATGTAACTGTGAATGTGCATTCACTTTGGGGGAATTATTTGCTTATTATGACAAATAGTGCATTTTCAAGAATTTAAAGATCTTTTTTTGGAAATAGTCCCTCCTCTATGTATATATTGAAGGTATTGCTGTGACACAGCATGAGAACTTATGGTATAGTTATCTGAAAAAACTTATCCACTCCCTATAACATGTTTAGATTGCTTTTTTAGACTCTATAAAATTTTAGCAAGCACTAAACATAGAACTTCATTCATCATCATGCAAGCAAAGACTGCCAAAGGAAGCCTACTCTTCCTGAGCTAAAAGTGGCAACACTCCAGTATTGGCAGAAATCAAATGAATCATTTCCTGCTTTTAGTTTTAGATAAATAATCAAAAAAGATTGTCTAGATTCTGATCCAAAAGTAATTTTTCATAGTAAGGAATAAGAGTTCAGCTACAAAGACTTTAAGTGGGGAACGTTCTTCCACAAATTACTTGACTGGAAAGGCCCTAAGGAACTTATAGTCAGATCAAAATATTAGAATCCAATTTAAAACAAAATGTTAAATAATTATATTGAATTTTAAGTAGAATATCCTGAATTGCATTGAAATAGAGAAGTCTGAGGATTTAATTTGCTCTTGATGCAGGCAGAGCAGGGGCAGCAGCTGCCACAGTAGAGAGTGGGTGGTGGTGATTGCCGTGACAAGTTGTTACCTCTGAACTCTGTTTTGTTCTTTCTGTTCTTCCTCTTCTGGTATCCATCATAAAAAGTGTGTCTGGACTGCTGACAGGGTGATGCCAGGCTACATTCGGGTATGTGTGGTAATGGGAGACCTAATTAAGGGGGATGGAGGAGAGAATAAGGGGGTCAAGGATCACTGGAACCACAAAACCACTGGGAAATTAACAGAGAGCGATGGTCAGACCAGGGCATGAAATCGGGGTCAAAGAAAGAGACTAATGGACAGAAGAGTTGAGAAGGTTTGAGTTAAAGGAGCTACTAGAACTGTGTTAGGAAGAAGGGCAAGGTTAGTGATATAAAGGATGAGACAAGGTAGGGAGAGGCCAGAACCCACTGTCTGTAAGAGTCCCTGTGAGCCTCATGTCTCACAGAGGCTCGAAACTCAGAGATGAAGTATGCCTCTTACTCATTTGTCTTACCTGTCTGACCTAAAGGATGACAACCTCTAGGAGCCTGGGTGAAGGTATATAAGAGGAATTCAGGCAAATGAGAGATCTTGAATGATTCAAGGCCAAAGAGCAAGTAGTTCAGTAAATAACTCCTGGGAAAAAAAAAAGGAGAGACCAAAGAACAATTACAGAGTCCTAACCACAACTTAATGCCTGATTAACTGTCAGCTTCAGTGTTTATAAGGTGATAAAAAGATAGCTAAATCAAATTTTAAGTCCTAAGTAAACCTGCATGATCTACATTATTAATTATGTAAACAGTAGAAATGACACCTTTGTTTTTTTCAGAGGCTAGTAGCAGGACATTGCAATCGGCACTGAGTGCATACAAGATCCAACCATCATCACATTTAGTTCTTGAGTTTTGTGGGTGTTTCTCACAGCTCTGTGAGCTGGGCCCTGGCTGTCCCATGGGAAATGCTGATAGTTATTTTGTCAGATAGTTACTTTGCATGGTAGCTTCCCACTTTTGCGACAAAACTCCTCAGTATTTTTTTAACGGCAGCATGTGATGGAGTCCAGTTCTGCAACCAACCCAATGTGGGGCTCCTCTAGTGGAGCCCGGGTGCCCACACAACAGTAAAGCCAGTTTGAATCATGTCATTTTATGATGTAGTCCTACAGTCCATGTTGTACCTATCAACAGTGACAGTAAAATCACTGTAAAGTTGGCATTGTCAAACACTTACCCAGCTCTGAAAATAAGATTGATCACATCTGGGCAGGCTCCCACTCCCTTAGGGGAATGTCATGGGACTGGAAAAGTGAGCCTTCTCAGACACAGGAAGGGATTGAATCCAGTTATCTGACTCTCAAGATCAGTTCTGAATCATGAAACATTACTCTGTAGCGAGTGGTTCAGAAGAAGAGTGGTAATTTATATACGTAATATAAAAATTATATATTGCAGATTTGTGGCTATATCTAGTCAAGAATTTCTGTTTAGGATTTTGATGGTAGGACAGAAATCTATAAACTTGTCTTTCCTGGTTTTATGACCCAAACCCCCAGCATTCTTGCACAAATCACAAGATTACAAGTCTGAAAAAAACATCTTTCTGAGATTTTGTTTGGATCTGAATAAGGCATTTTTCACTCAATCTAGAATCCAAATCACAAGGGTATTCTTGGCATAAGGCTTGCAGTTGAAACCACTCAGAAATATGCGCGAATATTGACTTGATATGTGGTTTTGGATCATTTCAAAGAGTAAAAGGTGTGATTTGCTGTCATTTCTGGGATACAGACTGCTTTTAACTCTTTTTGTATCACCAAGAAACAGAAGCATAATGTGATATCTTTATAATTTATATAATATCACTATGCATTTTGAAATCAGCGCCAGTTCATGGGTGCCATGATATTCAGACTATAACCACACAACTAACCATTGATAATGTTGCCAAACTCGGTGATTTTTATGACTAGTCATGCAACATCTAGTTTTTTAGTGCTTGAGCTGCTAAAATCAAGTATTACATAACAATGTAATTTCATTCAAAAAAATAAAACGATGCATTAATTATTGGTTGAGTGTCTGATTTCATGGTTGCAGACAGAAGCTTAAAAATGTGACCATACTGTAGACTAAGAATAACAAAACAAAAGACACTTTCTTCTTAAATATGAAGTGCCAGCCAGTCTCATAACTTTTGGTGTCTGACTCATGATTTTTGAATGCTTGGGATTGGCAGTATTGTACTAATATGTTTTGTATCAAAATTCAACTTCAGAAAAACATAACTTTTTCCGTCTAGAAATTTGTAGGTCAAGAGGCTATAAGGCATGGAAGGAGGGGGAAAAATGAGGGTTGCCTCTCAAAACAAGACCTTTCAATACTACTTTTTCCTAAGGAACTAGAACTTGAAGGCAGACCCAGACTTCTAATCCTGTCTCATGGGGCAAAGCCTGCCTGACAGAGGGGTTGTGCAGACAGGTTTCTATGTTGCCTCCACATCATGACACTGCAGCCAACTCCATGGGGGAGTGCCAGTTCAGAATGCCCTGAAACTACCTTCCCTCTGTGCCCAGCCCAGGGCTGTGGGTGAATACCACATTTCTGCTCACAGCAATGAAACTCAGTGTCTTCCAAAATAAATATTGTTTCTTGGTTACTAATATAAATAAATGTATTGCACATTACATTTTTGGGGAAGAATGTGCAAGACCAACATTTTTGAAGTCTAATGGAGAGGTCCTCCCTCTGTATCCCTCTAGTCTTCTTACAGGGAAACTTCCACTTGAGTCAGTTGGAATTTACAAGACTAAAAACTACAGAAGCACTCAAAAGTACTTCAGTTTTTTGTTTGTTTGTTTGTTTGTTTTTTCTGAAAATAAGTATGAGATTTGGATAAAATTTTATTTGAGAAGGTGAAACAACTCTGATATTTCTTTTTTCCTAGTATTATTTTTTTAAATAGTTGTAAATTCTGTAGTTTGTAGCTCTCTGAAAGGAAAAACTAATCATTTGTTCACTAAATGGAAAATTAGGGAAGACAAATAGCACAGTTAAGAAGATGATTTATTGCAGCTCACATCATATTGTATGTCCACAAGTTCTTTTAATGCTTTTCATAGGAAACAAAACCTGGATTCACATTTCTCCTGGTGAATGTAAAAATAATTATTTTTCAAAAAGTTCTGCCCTTCTCACTTCATTTACACTTACCTTCATTGTCTTCATCATTGTTGTGATAGATGATAGTGCTGGGAAGAAAGAGACGAAGAGAAAACAAATATTTCCTTATATTCATCATCGGTCTTTTAAAAGCCAAATAACTGTTTTTGTGTATGGAATGAGACTAATTTTTCTTCTGATCCTCAAATCTGAATCTGTGGTTTGTAAAGAATTAGTGATAGATCAACCTTAACACTTAGCTGTTTGGATTGTGTTAGATGGATCACTTGAAGACATAAAAGTGCAATCATGTTATGTTTTATATTTAATAATATATTTAATAGTAAGCTTTCTCATCTTGATTGTATAACATCATTTCACAGATCCTTTCTTTACTTAGTGGAAGCCAACGTGGTTCCATTTAATGAAACTGATGATTTTGTTTTCTTTTTTAATTAAGTTATTTCTTTTGTGTTTTTACACAAGGTGTTGATTTAGCATGTGGTATTTCAAAGCCAAAAACCCAATTTCTCAATTGATGTTTCAGCCCTGGTTTCAAAGCTTGTGTGGGGGGTGGGAGTGGGGAGAGAGAGGGAGTTTAAAAAATGGTTTAGGCTAAACTTTCTCTGTTCTGCCTTCAAAACGAGATTGCCTCACTGGGAAAAAGTGCTATTCTCTGAACAATTCCCAAGCAGTGTCTGGGAGATGTTGACACCATTCCAGGGGCAGTCTATCAGAATGGACAGTAGAATTCTAGGTCTGAGACTGTGCTCTGTCATTGATGTTTTTATCATCAGAGATGTAACCATAAAATGTAACCATATGTAACCATAAAAAGCACTTTGGACCTCCTACTTTCAAACACTAACTATTTCCTAGAATTACCTAAAATGTCTCAATTTTTTTTAAACACCCCCACAGAGACTCACATGTGATCAGGACTGTTATGGCTTATGTACTTCAAATGCTTTAGGAAGAATGGAAAAAAATGTTGCTGCTAATTCCAACTTTGCCTGTAATTCTCTTAATAGCAGTAAATTTAAGATATAGTCCAAGAAGTGGGAGCTGTGTTGATCCCAACTCCTAGAGGTGCCTATTTATCATCCATAACAGAAGGACCTTGGTCATGTAACTTGAAGTAGTCCAAATAATTTTCCTGTGAAGGAAAGTCAAATATATAGCTGTTTGAGGGACTAAATTTGGTGTCCTAAGTAAGAAGTATTAATTCTGGTGTTGATCTGAATTTATTAAACACAGAGACTGTCTACAACTAGTGTTGTGGCATCTGTTTTGGTGTCTGCCCATCATCAGATATCTTCCTTCAGGCATTTCCAGTGTATGCTGTTGCATTTTTTTCTACACAATTGCTTCCCTAAAGAATTTTTAGAATACTAAAATAAGACACTGTTGATTGACCACATGGCTAGTTTGAACTGCAACTTTGGCAGCTCTTAGAAATTTGACTTTAAATCAAGAGTGATATACACTTGCTATGGTTGGTTACAAATGAAAACATGCCCCAGGAAAGAGTCTATAGTGGAAAATCTGGAAATTAAGGGCTTCTGATCTGTAATTGGTAGGGTGAGTCTTTTCTGGTGTTCCACTTCATGTTTGTCAAGTCTCATTATAATTCAATATCACATATGAGGATGATCTGCAACAGCGTAAAATCAAATTATGGACAAATCTTGGCTTCCTAGAAGGTTTCTCATTTTCTTAGTGGATGTTTTAAAACCTGTACTTTTGTTAGGAAATTAATAAATAATCGTCTGGTGTAAGAGGCCAAAAGGAGATTCATCGGAAAGCAAAAATGAATGTAAACACCCTGTGTGAATTGGAGCTATGTCACACAGGGAGAAGAAGAAATTAAAGAAAAACATGATCCAAACAAAACAGAAAAAACAGGTTCATCCACATAAATAAAACACAGATCTAGCTCTGTTAATTTATGTACTATTTCTTTGTAATTTAAAAATGAAAACAGGATCAATGGAATAGCACAGAGTCATAAAATCGTAGAATGGTTTGGGTTGGAATGGACCTTAAAGATCATCTAGTTCCAACCCTCCTGCCATGGGCAGGGAAACCTCCACTAGACCAGGTAACTCAGAACCCCATCCAGCAAGGCCTTGATCACCTCCAGGTATGGGGAGTCCACAACCTCTCTGGGGAAATTGTTCCAGTGTCTCACCAATTACAGAATCATAGAATCAACCAGGTTGGAAAAGACATCCAAGATCATCAAGTCCAACCCTGATCCAACACTGCCATGGTTACTAGACCATGGCACTAAGTGCCACATCGAGTCTCATCTTAAAAACCTCCAGGGGTAGTAAATCCGTCACATCCCTGGGTAGCCCATTCCAATGCCTGATTACTACCTCTGTAAAAACTTTCTTCCTAATATCCAACCTAAACTTCCCCTAGCAGAGCTTAAGACCATGCCCTCTTGTCCTACTGCTGGTTGCCTGGGAGAAGAGACCAACCCCCACCTGGCTACAACCTCCTTTGTAGAGAGTGATGAGTTCTCCCCTTAGCCTCCTCTTCTCCAGGCTAAACAACCCCAGCTCCCAGCCTTATAGTAAAGAATTTCTTCATAATATCTAATCTAAACCTACCCTTCTCCAGTTTAAGGCCATTCCCCCTTTTTTTATCACTATATGCCCTTTTAAAACGTTTCTCCCCAGCTTTCTTGTAGGCCCTCTTTAGGTACTGGAAGGTGCTATAAGGTCTCCCCAGAGCCTTCTCCTCTCCAGGCTGAGCAATCCCAACTGTCTCAGCCTGTCTTTATAGGAAAGGTGCTCCAGCCCTCTGATCATCTTAGTGGTCTCCTCTGGACTTGTTCCAACAGGTCAATGTCTTTCTTGTGTTGGGGCCCCAGAGCTGGAGACAGTACTATAGGTGAGGTCTCATCAGAGTGGAGTAGAGGTGCAGAGTCATCTCCTTTGAGCTGTTGGGCATGTTGCTTTTGATGTCTTTCTGGGCTGCCAACCACATCTGTTAGGATGCAAAGCTATTGAGTATGGAAGAAATGTTAGTATTAATGATATTTTTTTTTAAACAGTCTTTCTGCAACTGGATACCAGACTACCAGAGACAGAGTGGATGACACAATGCAATTAGAAGCCACGGGCTAAAGCTCAGTACAGACAAAATGCAGAATTCCTGCCTAGTAATCCCTGAGAGGTGGAATGACCATACAGCTTGGGAGTAATTTTAAAGTTTAGCTAGAAAACAGGTATAATGAAGTCCTCGGTCAAATAAAAACCATTTCATTCAAGTTATAAACCTGAAAATGTTGGGTGAAATTTGTAGAAAAAAGATCAAAGACCAAGAAGCTGGTGGATGTAGTGGTCAGACAGGAATTTGAGGAACACATAATAGAGCATTGCTAACCTGAAAATATTCACAAATCATCAGTCAAGTATGGAATGTCATGAGTTTGGGGAATTTTTTGATATAATAAATATAGGACCTGTTTTGTCTTTTAAAGACTCAACAGCAGGGCATTTTTGAGCCACTTTTTTTTTAAACCAAGTTGTGAACCATAATGTTATGTTTGGAAAGAATGAAAGCTAGGAGTCTTACTGCTCAGGAAAAAAAAACTTCAAGAAAACACTTGTTGGGTGACTTGCAGTAAAGGTCATAAAATTTGGCAATGCAGAGATAGATTAATCTGAAAAGTACTGTAGTTGAGGAAAACTGCTGGCAGTCAGTATGTGAGAAATTGAAAATAAGACTGTATAATTTTTATAAAAATAGCAGTCATCATGCATAGACCTGAACCCAATAGCTGCAATAAGCTTAGACTTCTGATATTTGACTCACTCACAAATGATTCTTGCTTTATGAATGAATGTATTTGTTTTTCATAAATATTTATTTACTTATAAATTATCAAGAAACCATCTGAGTTTTTAAATTCATCTATGCTTTTATCCTGTATTATTTGTCTTCTACTCTATTTTCTTGTTCTGATTACAAACAGAAAAAGTGACAAGCAGTCTGCTTTTAGTATAACATTTTTAGAGGTGAGGAAAAATATTCTTTTATTGTGGGTTGTAGAATATCAAAAAGGTATATGAAGTAGAATTTAAATCATACAATCAGGGATGGACTGCCATTATTTTGTTAGCCCTAATTTTGTAAGATCAAAATTGGTCTGGGCTAGTATGTTTGACTGCTGAAATTATTAGTGATCTAGACAGACAATGAACATATCCTATATTATGGCAGCTTGAGATCTGGATCAGAAATTATTTCTTTGATCAGGAATTATACTTTCCTGGATCAGGAACTATATTGCTTTGCGGTGGAGGAAAAAGTTGCTTCAAACTCTAATCAGTAGTAGTTGATATTGGAAAGCTCTTATTTTTTTATAGAATTAAAATATACTGCATTTAGATTCCAGTTCAGTGTTGGAATTTTTTTGCATTAAACCTTTTTAGCAGTCTAAGAGAAGGCATTTAAGCTGCAAACTTTTTTGTCACTTCATTTCTGAGTACTATAAATTTTTGCTAAACAATTATTTTATTAATCTGTTTTTTGTAAGGAAAAACCCTACCTCCTCTTTTCAGCTGGAGAATTAAATGTCGGGTTTGCTACTGAAGGACACATTTTATGGAGAAGTTATAAACCCTGAATTAAAGTTTGTAATGGAAAATGTGACAAACTTAACTAAGACAATGCAACAAATATATTCCTAACAATACATAAAGAAATATATATATATGAAATGTATTTGCAACATACTTCGTGTTTATTACAGCTTAAACACTTAAAAATGGAAAAAACACAGCACATACCCCAACTCTTTTTAAAATTTTTTAAAATATAGCCAGAACACATTGAAAATTGTAGGACTGAAGAGTATATGGTAAGTGTTTAAATAACATCAAATGCAATAAAACATTTCATTTGAAATGTTAGGCAGGTGATAAAAATGTCATGTAGAATTACTATAATTAGGAGAAAAGGCATAGAGAAAACTTAATCACCTGTGCAAATGAGGCATATTTGCATTTGTTCAAGTGTTCAGAATTTTGCAGCAGATCAGACCCTTTATCAACAGCTGAGCTCAACTGCTGTGGCACACTGTGGTGGGACTGTACACTTCCATCCTCATGGGTATCAGGATGTGTGAACAGTGTGGTAGCTCATGGCACATGCTCCTACCCCCTTACCAGCCAAACCAATGGGAAAAGAGGTAATAAAGGAAGTTTTTTTTCTCCCTTCCACCCTTTCCCTTCCTGGAGGGGACTGAAGAGGTGAACTGAAAGCTATATGAACCTCCTGCAAGAGAATGTGGCAGAGAGCAAGAGGGGTTGACAAAGGAGAGGAAAAGAAGAAAACATTGGGTACCTTTAGGACTTCCCAACTAAAAATAAAAAGAAGAAAAAACCTGGAATGGAAGGAGACGTAACTCATGGGAGGTGATTCCTTGGGTGAGTAATATCGTCTGTCCATTTGTTAGACAAATGTTGGAAAATGTGTGCTCTACATGTTGCCTTGTAGTTATTTTTTTTAAGTTTGGGAATGGCCAAGTAGGCTCGAGGGGAATTTTGACCATAGATTCTTATACATTATTTTATGATTTTTATATAAATGATACTTTTAAGACAACAATGATAATTTTGGAATCTAAAATAAAGCCATTAATATAATTATTGATTCAATGTTCCTTCTCTTGCCAGAAATTCTGCCTCTCTGTTTATATACACTGTTTTTCTAATTTAGTTGCCTATGATAAATCATCCCTTCCACTTCAGGAGGAGCAAGAGAATCTCTTGCTCTCGTTTTCTGTCGTATTAACATCGTCCTGAATACTCCCTCCTGTTTTCTCTCATAATACTTATTTAGTTACCTTGTCTGCCTTTGCTGGCACCAAAGATTTACTGTGCAAGGAGAAAGGTAATTTCTGTCTGGTAAATAATAACCCTAGTTATTATTTTGAGAGGTGGCATGAGCCACTGCTACTTCCTTTATGCTTCTCCTCAAGGCACAATATTTTTTTGCTGCCCTGCCATTTCTTCTTTCTCCCCAGGGTCGGTTTCATTTTCAGTGGATACACTTAGACAAGTCTTGGACTTGGTTCAGTTAAAATTGCTGTATGTTTGGCCTCTGTATCATGGAAGCACAAGTAAAGCAGCTAAACACTGTGGAAAGTTGTTGTTCTCTGTTTTCTCTGGCCATGCATAAAGTTCTTCAGTGCAGAAGCTTAAACATTTTGTTTTGAATTGAGTCCTCTGTAATTACATGCTTTCTGGTCTTATGCTAAATTGAAGACAGAATATAAATGAGCCATTGCTTCTCAACACTCTTGACAGTAGCTGTTATTCTTTTTTTTAATTATTATTATTATTTTTGTATTATTTTTTAATATGGTGAGGTCCAGCCTAAGATTCAGGTTCTCTGTCTAGACCCAGGAATAGCCCAACTTTACTTGCCTGTATGGAGAAGAGATCCTTACAAGCCTGATAGCTGGTGAAAAGGTTAAGCCTCCATCTTCCTCTATTTGCAGATACCCTACAAAATTAGTATCAGTTTCAAGAATAACTATTTAAAATAACCAGGGAAGATCTGCTCTGCCTTGCATTGCATCAGTAGCTGGATTCATCTTTTGCCTTTTGGTTAGTAACCAAACAGAGCAAACCAAACTGGCCTGGGAGGCATCTTGACAGTGTCTTTGTGGTGTGCTACAACTGTAGCTTGCTAGTCCTCAGTAATTTGTGATTTGTGAAGAAGAAGATACTTGAGGACACACGCTGGTGTTTATTAGCTGCTGCCTTGCATATTTTAAAATTACTCTAGCTTGTGGAACAGGGATCTGTTTTAGAGTCAAAAAAGGGTGGCATCATTCTGCACAGTTGTGAAAAACTGTGCTGTCCTCAAGGTGTTGGAGAGCCAGACCCTTCTAGGGACAATCTGGAGCAGAGCTGGTGTTGCAGGAATTTCAGAATCAAGATCAAGTGTGTGTTAGTGATGATCTCACCATGTTCAAGGTAATATCCCATTCATTCTCCCCGTTTTGTTGGTGAAAAACAAATCAGTGAAGTCCGTAGATATTGTACTAGAGGAGTAGTAGAGGATTGCTGGTGATTTAACTACACTTAAAGCTGTTTTAGAAAAGATACCATCACATTATTTTGATTCTCTAGACATCTTGGTTTCAATTTTTCTCACTATATTTCAGATTTTTTTCATGTTGACAATAATTTTATAGAGGCTAACCTATGTGTCTGTGAAAACAATATCAACAAAACATTATCTGGACTGTGGCCACTCTGGTACAACTCAAAAGAACACAGGAAGTAGGATGGTTGTTGTATGTTCTTTGTATTGTGAAGGATTTTCTGAAATTCATGAAAATGAGTACAAAGGATTATACCGTCTTCACTATTCTCATAAACAACATTGGGACAATTAGTAAATGTAAATAAGAATATAAAAATTGAGGTAAGAAACATAGTAAATAAATGTAAAGCAAAGTAGAATACATTTAATCAGCAGTCATTAATTTAATTTTAATCCTTTTTGAAACATACTTGCATAACATGCTGAACAGCTTCTGTAAGACCTGATTTTATTTCCACAGCACTGGGTGATATCTCATTAACTTCTATGAGGTAGAGAGAATGAAAGTATATAATTAGAAAACTGGGGTTTAGAAAAAAAATATATCTTTTTGAGATAGCTTGCATGCTTGCATTTCCCTCTTTTCTGATGGCCTAGAGCTGTTTCTATCCTGCTGTCCAGAAGGCCTGACTTTTGTTATAACCTCACTGCAGGATTCAAAAAATGCAGTGTTTAGAGTAGTCCAGGTGATAGGGTGATGGAGAACATGTTCATGACAGTCCTGTTTCCATTGTTTGTATCAGTGAGAAAGATTGATAAGTAGACAGTAGAATGCAGGCACAAATCTCTATTTAGACATGTTCAAGTTAACTGAGTATCTTTGCTTCCAAACTAGGAATGTAATATTACATGTTGTTTGCTAGAGCTGTTCAACAGAGAAAATTTATGAATCAATGTCTATTTTCTTATCAAATATTGAGCAATTTGAGAGTTAGGTTTAGACTGCCCAAAGCAAAATGAGCTAACTGTGGTCAAAGTCACCTTACCACTTTGAAAAGGTAGCAGTTTCATCAAAAAGTTGCTATTCAACCCAACAGAGCACTACGACTCCATGGGTAGACATAAAAGCCTTGTATAAAAGTGCTCTGTACACTTTTTTTTATAAGTTGGACTAGTATAGTTATGATTATTCAAGGTTTAACTTTGGTAGGAAAAGAGCTCAATTCCATGTTTTTAAACAGATTGCATGGGCAAAAATTAAATGTTTGTCAGCTGTGCACTTAAAACTGACTGGAGCGACAGAGTTCTGGGCAGCCTCATTGCAGGTTGTCTTGACATCTCTTTCCCTTATCTGCTAGTGGTTATGAAGATCTTGGGATCACTGCTTTAACTACACACAGGTATATGTATTAATGTACACTGGAGACAGGTCCGACCTATTAGAAATTTAGGCACAAGAGAGTTATAAATGTTACTTGATACCTTATAAAGCCCAAGATACCTGACCGGTGCATAGGCTCTGTTGCTTGATGTAGTCAGGTGATAACATATGTGCACTCATGCTGCCTACTTCAGCAAGTGTCAAAAGTTCATGCTAAGTACTACATAAATTATCACCTAATTAAGCGCTGTTATGGTTTGGATTGGGAGGGAAGTGTAAACTTGATTCTCCTTAGAGAGCTATATGCAGAAATATGATGTAGAATTAATTTTACGAATAAAGGTCAAAGATCAAAGCCTGAACGTATTTATTGGAAGAAGGAACTGGAAGGGAATCTTGACTTCCTTAATTAAAACCTTTTCTGCTCATGAAAATACCAAGAGGTTAATTTGGTTTTATGTGTACTTCCCTATTATATTGTAGAGATGTCAGGAGCACTGTTCTGTTACCGGCACAGCTTATACCCCATTGGCTCTCTAAACTTCCCTTTGCTATTCTTACATCAGTAGTTACTGAATCATAATTTATGAATGCCAAAAAAATACTGATGTGGAGGCTGGAGTTTAGGATTAAAAGATAAGGCTGTTATGAAATGGTCTTGTCTGGAGATATTAAATATGTATAAATGAGTCTATTGATTTACTGTATTCAGAAAAATACACCTGAATATGTTATTTGTGTGTTAGATGTGAAGATACATATACTTCTGCTGGTGCAACCATGATATTATACTGACTGGCTAAGAATTTTAAAATAGAGAATCTGATATCAACCCTCTTGATGCCTTAGATTACAATGTCCTTTAGGACAGAAGCAGAATCTATGTTTAACTCACCTAGCAAAATCTGGATTCAGGTGTAAGTGACATTTTTTGCCAATGCTAGGTCATAAATGAAGTAAAATAATGTTCATCGTCCCTGGAAGAGAGGAAAAGAAATGAAAGATATGAAGCTGAAGGGGAAAATCAGAAGTCAGGTTAACTTTTAAGAAGCACTTAGGGATCAAACTGTGTATTTTCAGGCAATAAAGAGATTCTTCTAAAAGAGTATGAGGTACCGACACCAAAAACTACAAGGAAGTCACCATTAGCAGTGTGACAGTTAAAACATTGATTCAGAAAAGTATATGCTAGTTTATTTTTTCCTCCAACTAGACGGCTACCATCTGAAGGCAGCTAAGCACCTAGGGATATCTGTGTTAAAAAAACACGAGAGTGGAAAGAAACACTGAGCGGAGTGGGAGGAAAAAACCAGTCAAACACAAAGAGGCAAGGTAGCCAAACAGGCAGTTTCTTATCCCAAAGTGCCTCTGACATTTCTCCTTCTCTGCACTTCAGAAAGGTAGAGAGGGGGGGAATGCCAGCAGCGTGATATTTTTCTGTGGCGAGCAGTTTTCCACATCATGAACACCACTGCTGCCCCAGCTGGCATCACAGGTAGTCTTTGCAAAGATGCCGAGGGCTGTGCCACTGTAGACACCAAATTGCTTCCTCTTCTCCTCCCCAGGTGAAGTCTGAAGCATGTTGGCATTTCTGTGTTGGAAAATTTGCATTGGCCTTACTAATACCAAGAAGTGATTTCCTTGCTACGATGTGTCTGACCTAGTTATGCGTTCAAACTGTTGACTGAATGAGAGGAGCTGTTTGCAGAGTTCTTGAACATCTTTAGGGGTACTGAACCACCTCAGTTATAAGTATTAATATTTTCAGTACTTCTATAAAGTTTTGTTTTTTATGTCTGCATGTTTTGAATTATGTGCTTTTACATAAGACTTTTTTATGAAAATGTTACTAAGGGCAAAATTCTTCAATATATTATGCATACAAGGTAATTGTGATTAGCTGGCAGTGCTGAGCTGGAGATGCTGCTCAAAAACAAAGGCCAGACCAAATGGTTTGTGGACTGGTTTATATCAGCTTTTTTTGTCAATGCACGGATGTCAGAGAAAAATGGAATACTCGATTTTTATTTTACCACTGAACTCTGTATTTTGTCCTCTATTGTAGTGCTCCAGTACCTCAATGCTGCAAAAAATGATTTTGCTTTCTGTGGTACTAAAACATAGCAAAATTTACAGAATAGACAAAGGTGGCACCTATTATAAAAGAGAACAATGTCACATTAATAGGAATATCCCAATGTTTCTTTATCTTTCCATGCTAGCAGAATGCCCCAGAAAGCCACTATCAGGCAGAAGACTGCTTCTTACAATATTCAGGTAACCCTGACAGACTTTCCAGTCACTCAACAACTTTGTCCTTGTTATTTTATATTATAACCACGCTGCTCTACTATTGGTTCTGTGGATGTTCAAAGCCTGTTCATAGAAGAAAAGCTACTTTAAGCTTTTACCAGGTGGGTGACAATCTCTGCCTCAAAAAGCAGCAAAATCACTTCTGATTCTGCAGCATGTTTCTTCCCTTCTATGCCACAGGGAGACTTAGCATAAAATTCATTCAATGAAATTCAGATTTCATTTACTTCAGTGAATGATCAGGTCCCATCAGTTGTCCGTAGAGCATAATCTACTCCTAGCTCTGCCATATATTACTGTGAGGCAGGCTTACTGCTTGGTGTCCTGTTTTTCTCACCAAGAAATTATTCTGATGCTTGAATTTGCACAGGTTTTTAATGTCCATTGGCCAGGGAACAAAAAAAGGCAGAACAAGAGTGTTCTCTGAGTTTCTGTTTTCTGTATGCACGAGCCAGGCAATTGCATCAGTTGTTAGTTTTGTTAAAAGGTAAACTAGATGATGCAACAAGTATGATAGCATGAGAGAAACTGCTCTTTTGAAGTCTTAAGCAAAGCGGAACACAGGTACCTCTGGCCCAAGTTTGGTTTACTAACCTTTCAGTTCCTCAGCTGAATGCTTAGGATCAGTCAGTGAGCTAGAAATCCTACTGGACTCACAGCCAGTGTGTCTGCAATGCTTCTTTCAGCAAACACCAACCAAGTTTAAGGGCCTGGAAAACAGTACAGCAATTTGCTGGGCCAAAAGTGAAAATAAACTGTGTGCAGTATGTCACATTAGCTCTTAACTGTCTCCAGGAAGTGAAATGTTTGCTTATGGCCTCATTTAATTCATGTTTCAAGGAAAGAATTGAAGTCATACCCCCAGTGGAGCACTTACATCAATCAAGGGGAGGATACTGCAACCTCCAGGATGTCATCTTCCTGCACCCTCCTCCCTGCTTTGTGTTCAAATGAAGGAGATTTTACAAAATGATGATTTTTTCCACCGACAGAAGTGGTTTTGATAGCAAAAGAACCACATTGCATTGCACCCTCTCTGAATTACAACCCTGGCTTATCTTGTTGGAAAGCAGGAGATACTTCCCCAATACTTAAGAAAAGGTGGCATCACTTCCTAATCTCTCTCCTTCTCCTCCTAGGATGTACCACAGGCTGTTGTTGATCACTGTTTGTTGCTTCCAAATCCATTCACCCAGCATGGCTAACCTGATGAGCCAGCCATTCAGGTCCAGGAGATGGACTTGATGATTGCTGTGTTTCCCTTACTACATATTTTATGATCTCAATTGACAGCTACTCCCAAGGTATGCAGCAAGTAGTGTGATTCTTTGTAGGACAAATTGCATAGCATCACCATGAGTTAGGTGTAGAAATCTTTCCACATTGTGAAGGGATGATTTCATTGTGGTGGATCTCTTTGCACCTAACTTTCCACTCCCTGTCTCCTCCCAGTACGAAAGCATGGAGAAGTACTAGTAGAGGCTTCCACAGTGTTAGTATATATTTGGAACAACTCCATAAGGAAACTGTAGAATTACTTTCATACGAAAAACTTATGCCAGAGGAGATCAGGGCCAGAGTGCAGAAGGTGATTTTTAAAATACAGTTGATAGAACACAATCCAGTTTCTAATTTGTGATTGAGTTCCTAATTGTTCTTCTCCATCACACTGCAGATCCTTTAAGGATACCCTCTTGACTAACCTCAGTGTTTGTCTAACCTCTGCTTCCTTGAGGTAGAATATTAAAATTTAGACTTAAAAGTTGAGACAAAATTTTGAAAGAGAAATGGAAGAAACTTGCTGATGTTCTAGTCCATGTCTTCTTTTCTTTGTTTCACCTTCAAATTCTGCTGTTTTTAACTTTCTTCTCTCTGACATGGGAAGGAGTATCAGAACCCTGCTAGAAACCTACCACAGCATCTCTCCACACTGCTGTCATTGATGGGGAGGTAACCCCAGAACTTCATTAAAGATGTGAGTGTTTGTGTTTTTGTGCCCAAAATATTTCTTAAACTATTTTAAGTAGGCAAGCAGATAGGCTAAAGTACTAAAAATAAATATTTAAAAATACTTGACCTCAAAATACCTATCCATCAGTAGCAGAGTGTAAAAGGACCTTTAAAGGAATCTTTTACTTGCATCCTACCCAGAGCAGAGCCTCAGATTTACAAACTTGTGGTTAAGTATGTAGACTGAGCTGCCACCTGAGTTGGCATCATAGGAAGGGCCAGATATTTTTCAGATTTCTAGTACTCTTGGCATGGGTGTTGAAGGTCTCAGCATAGCATGGGGGTTTTTGATCTGTTCTTAGTGAGATAATACAGGTCACAAAGACTGCCTTATGGGTCATAACCCTTTGAAAGGAGATGCTGCTGTGATCACTTCCTTGTACACAGTTGTGACCATGGCAGGAATTATGGTTTTGCACAATATTAGCAAAATGGGTGTGAATTTACTTGCATAGATACATGTTTCCCTTTTGAAAAGCATGAATCCTGACATCAATTTGTTCTCTTGAATTTGTTAACTCCTATTCAAGTCTTCTTTTTTGTTGTTGTTGTTTGTTTCTTTGTTTGTTTTTTGTTTGGGTTTTTGTGGTTTATTTTTGTTTGTTTGTTTTTGGGGTTTTGTGTGTAGGTTTTTTTGTGTTTTGTTTTTGGTTTTGTTTGTTTGTTTTGTTTTCTTTTGTTTTCTTTTATACTTCACAGCGGGGAAGGAGCCAGCCCCGTGTGGCTCACCAGTTCTCCATGGAGTGAAAGGAACTGGACCACAGCTTGGGCACCTCAGCAGGCTTTTCTGAAAGGAGCATCAGACAGGATATTAAAGAAGGGTGTGTTCTCACAGATGCCCAGCACTATCGACACTAACCAGTAGGATGATTTGGATTTCTGCAGCCCTGTGCCACATGGACCCTGACTCCAGTCTTCATTGCAGGTTTGTGCTCTATGGTTATGGCAAGACTTCACCCTGAAATAGCTGTTTGGTTTTTGAAATTCAGGCACGACCCTCTTATTTGGATATTTCAAGCTGTAGGTTTCAGTTGAACCCATAAGCAGCAACTGGGTTTAATAAATGAGGACAGATTTTCCCAGGTATTTAAAAGCTGGGCAGAATGATACAGTGTCTGCAGGCAGCTTGCTCTGTGCTGAATGAAATCCAGAGAGATCCATTGTTGCAGGGTTTATACCTTACAATGCACATACGGTCAGAAAACACTTTGAATGTTTATGCCCCACAGAAAACAAAATGTTTTACTTACTGTCACGATACATACAGAGGATTCTACGATAACAGTGAATGATTTGGATTTTAATTTACTACTTCATATTGCAGAGAACTCAGTCTTTTAATTAAAACTTATGACCTTAAGATCAAAGCCTAAACCTGGTTTTAAAATTTGTATTTTAGACCTTTTCTGTTCTGAAGATAAACAGAACAGTGTTTCATTAAAAGGCAAATATCTCCAAGAAAACAGAATACGTAAATACATGAGTTTAATTTTTTTTTATGCTAAGGGTTATCTAGTCTTGAAATACTCAGGACAGAGAAGAGAATTGCCAGATAAAAATAATGGCATATGACAGCAAAGCGGTCATCTAACTTAAGAACAGGCAGTGTTTTTGGGTTTTGCTGAGCAAATACATCACTGGTTCATACGGAATACACTCCTTCTCATTGGAGTGACCTTCTCATTCTCATGGTCAGCTGAGTTTCCGTGGTCTTCTAGAATTGCAAAGGGTTGGACTGAAGGTTCATTTTAGTCTAAGTGGGATAGCTTATTCTTCTGTAAGTTCACCTTTTCCATTGTCAGGGATATTGGCGTGCCGGAGAGATCTGTCAGTGTTATGAAGGATCAGAGCCTGAGAACAGTAGAAACAGGAGATTTTGTATGTCTTGAATGCTGGAAATGATGAAGAAAACCAATTCACAGATCCTCTTCAAAAGATGAGGACTTCTTTCCCTACTTCACAAAGTGAGAACACCTTACAGGGACCAAGTGATCTGTAGTGATGACTCCTTGCTACTCAAACCGTTTTCAATGTGAGTCTGTCCACTAACTCAGTCACTGTTTTCTGGATGTTTTGTGACACCACAAAGCAGCTGTTCTTTACTCTTCTGACTAAGACATTTATATTCAACCCTGACATTTTAATCTAATAAAAAAAAGCTTTTTACCTCCTTGCAGTATAAACAGAGAACCTCTATATAATGGGCATCTGTGGAATATGGAATTAATCCCACTAGTGCGGAAAAACCTTCATAACTCTCTTGCGGCTTCATCACTCTTTGAGTTATGAGGTCTTCCTCTCACTTGTGGGATAAAGTCCAAATCCCACAGAAGCTTATTATGTGTCCACTATTTATTAAGACTTCATCATTTAAAACAAAACACTTAAGAAAGACACTGGGAAACATTTAAAATCAAAGAGGTTTCAGTCTGAGGAATATTTGTTATATTTGAACGTTTTTAAAAGCAGAGAAGAAAAAGTTCATTTTAGTCCTGATAACCACTGAACTTGCTGCTTCTGATTATTTTTCCTTTTTTTTCTCTTTCTCCATGGAGAGATTCTGAATGTTTTCCCTTTCTTTTCTACATGATTTCATGAATCTTTTAGTATCCTTCTGAAGATTTTACTTACTTTTCTCTGCTTTGCAGTCCAATGACTAGAGCCACTAACTAAAAGTGAGAGCCCTTGTTCCCTGGCTTATGGTTGTAAGTGTATGTACTTGCTGTACCTTGACTTGCAGAAAGTCCTGTAAATGTAAATGACGCTCACTGTTTTGCAGAAGTGTAACATAACACAAATATACTTACTAAAGCTTAAGTCTAGTAGTTTAGCAGCAGTTACATTTTGTACCAAGGCTGTTCTAGAGCTAAGAAGGTTGGGCAGGAGGTAGGGAAACCTAAGTTTGGTTTGAAACTCTGTCATGTTCTCTGTCTGAGCGCATTTAAACCTCTTTGTCTTCCCTTACCTTGGTTTACACAGGCAGACTTTTTCAGTTCTATTTCTTTATGGTGTTCCTGTACTTCAAATAAAGTAGCAGCTAAAGGCCACCAAATCATTTGATGTAATGCAAATGAACATAGTCGTTATATTACCCATGCTGCCTGGGAATTAATTTAATCACCTAATTGTAGTAGGTTTAAGCAAGAAACTTTACAGTTATTATATTTTATATATATTTATATATTAATATTTTATATTACAAAATAAGCATGAGAAGTGATTAAAAATATCTTTTAATGACATTGATGTTTTTTGAGTCACACAAATACTATTTGTATTGATATACTAAAAATATTTAAATTTATTATTCATGGTTTTGGCTCATTTCCCTTAATTTCCTCCTATTATAAAGGAATAACTGTTATCACCTATATAATTCTTCCCTTCCCTCCCATGGAAGTAACTAATTCCCAAAAACTTTGTGAAAGACAAGGAACTATATCTTGCAGCTTAGGAAAATGAGACAGATTTTCTACAGAATGACTGCTCCAGTGCCATCCATTACATCTGTGTCAGAACAGGGATAAGAAGCCAGAAGTTGCTGGCTGCCAGCCCTTAGCTCATGGTGTGACTCCTGGGTAAAGTTGGTCAATGTTGTGCACTGAAACGGGTGTATACTTTTTCATCATCTTGCAGAGAAGTATAGATGAGGTGAGAATATTGAAACATTTGTATGGTACATGTGGAGCAGATCTGGTGTTGGCACCTTTCTGAATCTTGTCAGACAATTGAAGCTGCAGGTGCTGTGCTCCCTTTCTGCTGGTACTAAGGGCAGATAAAAAGCACAGTGCAGTTAAAATGCATGTGCCTGGAAGACTGATGGTGTTGGAACTGCTTACCCCTTAAAAACAAATGTTCAGGTAAGAGAGCAGATTGCCTCTAGGGAGTAGGGAACAGAAGAGGATTGCTTTACCTATTGGAAGATTGTGGGCACAACGTATCATTCTTTAGCTCTGGAAAAAAAAAAAAAACAGACAAATTTACATAAATTCCAGTAGGTCAGCCAAATCTTTTGTGCATACTTGAACTCTGAATCTATTCACTTATTCATATGTTCTTCCAGTTAATCACTTTTCTTTCTTTACCCCTAATAGAGAAAACAGGACCAGAATTTAAGGCAGACAGGGGAATAAGGAACAAACAGCCATATCTGCTGCCTGTTTCTACAAATGCTAAGGGCTGCTTCTAGTCTCCAGTGAGAACTCAGGATGGGCAGTCTTTATGAGAATCTGTGAGATTTACAGCAAAAAGTGTATGGCCAGTCAGAGAGCTTCAACTTGATGACAGATCTTTCTGCTCAGCCTTTGCTGCTGAGTGGGACTGAATTAGCACAAATGACCCTTTTATTCTGCTGTAGTATGGGTTTATATTCACAGGGGCAGCTCCTCAGTAGGGGTAGATTGTCTTAACTCTTTCAAAGGACTTGAATTTGACTGTTTGAGGTTTGATCCCAGCAAAAGGTGAGCACGTGTTCAAGCTCTGTGACTTCATCTGTGGCACCTCCAATCTTTAGCTTTCTTGCATTGTTTTTCTCATCTTTTCAATGACATTGAAAGGAGTTTCAACCTGTTGCAAAGGATGCTGTTGTAGCCTAAGTGTAATAATATTTTTGATATAATTATATTTAGGTGTGAAAAATTTTCGGATGTGATGAGAAACAACTGAGATAAAATTCTTCTCTTTTGTTTTAAACTGCTTTGCCACCTTCAGCAAATTAATATTTTTTCTTTTTAATATTTTGAATAATTTATTATCTATACATTATTTAAAAAAGAAAGCTAGGACAACTCCGATGATAGTAGTCAATTTTTTCCTCTGCTACTTTGACAAACATGTAACAGTAATAAACATAAATGTAAACAAATTCAGTTTTCAGATTAAAAGAACAGAAAAGGCAAGAAAAGCATGGGCTGCAGAAGCAACAGGAAGTGAAAAGGTGGCGAGAGTGAAACAAGAATGTAAATCACATTTTTTATGCGTGGCCACCCGGACGACAGAGTGCAGAAGCAGACCAGGGATGTTGTGAGAAAAAACAATGAAGAGTGCACATGTAATAATACAAAGTGCCTAAGTGAGGGGTAGGGCTGGGGCAGTGGTGGGGAAGGCTATCCTCAAGCAGGGCTTGGGGAAGGCTCATTGCTTACTCTGCCTCCTGCTTTTTTGGTCCCCCCTTTTCTTTTTTCTTAAATGAGGTTGGTTTTGGTGGGGATGGTCCAAAAAAGCACCCTCTTGAACAATAAACACAAATGACTGTGGTGGTCCTGTCAGCTTTGGATCTTTGTAAAATAACCAGTGATCCACAACACTTTCTGGAATTGATTTCACAGGCTTTCCCCCTACCTCCTCACTGACAATCTGGAAAAAAATTCCCCTACTGCCGTCAGTGAATGCTATTCATTTTCCCATTGTTGTAAATTCTTCCATGTAAAGAGTTCTAAAGAGTTATCCATTTGAAGCAAAGGTGATTTTGCTACTGAAGGAGTAACAAATCAAACACTATGCTCACAAACTCTTACATTTTGAAAAGAACACTTCCAAATGATTAAACAGGTATGCAGGGGAAGGATTTGAAATTTTGATGATTTATTCAGACTCCATAGCCTATAGTAAAATATAAATTTTTGTTAATAGTGGCATAAACCATGTTAGGGACATGGTTTAGTGTTGGACTTAGCAGTGCTGGGTTAACAGTTAGACCTGATGATCTTAGAGGTCTTTTCCAACCTAAATGATTCTATGATTCAATGATAAATATAACATTCTTTCCTTCTGCTCCCTTCCCCCTTTTTTTCCTAAGTATAGGACTTCCAAGATTTTTGTAAGAAAAAAAGCATCTGTTTTTCTGTATGTTTGCTTTTTTTATAGACTTCATAAATCCAGCAGGCTTCTATTTGGACCACTAGGCCCTTTCAATAGAAGCATGTTTTCACTGGGATTTCCACATTCATAATTATTCCTCTCGTTTCTCTGCTGTGAGAAGACAAGCTGCTATTTCATTGCTTTGGGGAGGTTAATAATATGGTAGGCAAAACATCAGGAAAAATTATAATGAATGAACCTATACAAACTGCAGGGAAACACATGCTGCTGTTATAAAACGTTCCCATCATAAATCCTGGCAAATCACTCTGTGCACAAGTGAATAACTTTTTAACACATAAACACTCAATTAATTAAAGGTAATATACTATATACACTCAAACTAGTGTGACACAGAAAAGACAGATTCAAATAATGGCATTCAAGATTGTAGGCCCAGTCCTGTCTGCCACAGTCCTCCTGAGAGATTTGGGAATAATAACACTCCAAAGTAACTCTCTTCTAGACCTGAAGTGAAAATGAAGTTCTCAGCCTCAGTACTGCTATACTATATTATCGCATTCACTTAAGGCATAAGTAGGAAACTCCTTACTTTTTTTCTCACCTTATTTCATACATATAGAAAATGTTTTCTCAGATTCATGTAGGTCAGCATTCCCTCCTCCTTCTCCTTCCTACTATTTATTAATTATTGGTATTTTTGTACCTTACCCGGGATTCTTGGAAGATTACTTCTTTTAACAATGGAATTATTTGCAACAGCAGTTGATTTATTGGCATTCTCTTTTTCATCTGTGACTGTGGTTCAGCTCTACTAAAATTTTGAGAGCCATGTTGGTTGGAATTTGCTGGGACTATTTTAAAAACACTGCTCAAATAAATTTTCCTCTTTATAAGAAAAAACAAAAAGGAAGTGAGAGGGAAAACAAACTTTGAAATGTTTCCAGTTTCCATTTTGTTTGTGTCAAGATCAGACAGAGACTTACCAGCTGTAGAAAAATAACCAACTTGTACTCACATAGAAAGTTACAAAGCAAGGTTCAGTTCCCCAATGCAGGGGTTATTTAGTTTTCTTTAAAGGTGAAATAGCTTCAGCAAGAGTCACTGAGAGCAATCCACCAAAACAGTAGTTAAAAGTAGTGACTCAAATGCATCTTTTAAATTCAAGAATACTTGTATTCACATATCTGCTTGAAGTTAAATGATATTGCTATATGAATGGACAAATATTTGCACGTTTTCATGAGGAAAAAAATAATGATAGTCACACTTTTATATAATATTTTAAAGATAGAATGGGAACGTTTTTTAGCTCTTTAAGGTTTCTGAGATGAAGGAAATTTTTCCACTCAGGTTTAAGCTGTATATATTAACTATGACCAGTCCCTATGTGTATTGTATGTAATAGAGATTATGATTCATCATGTAACTGTGAGCGAACAATAATGAACATTTTCTTCCATCTCTCCACTGCTCTTTTTTGCACAGCTCAGGTAGTCCTGTGTTGATCCATTTTCATATCGCTCTTATGACTGATAGGTCTAATAAGAGGTAAATTTTACACAAGTTGAGAAAATACAGACAAATTAAATAAAAAAAGAATAATGAAGTCTAAAGCTCCCCCTCCCTAAGGTAACAGAACCATGAAACATGGAATACTCAAGGTTGGAAAAGACCTCCGAGATCCTAAAGTCCAACTATCATCCTAGCACCATCATCATGTTCACCACTAAACCATGTTCCCAAAACCAGGGAGAAATAGCTGACAGCTATAGCTGGGACTGTTTTGGGTACATGCTGTGTGATCATCTGTTTGGAATTAATTTATCATATCTAAATTTCTGCCTGAGTACTGAACCACAATGAGCATGCTACTTCTAACACCGCTAACAATGAAGTATCACATGAAAGATGTTTTCTCTTGTCTCACCTAGGGCACATTAATATCTCCTGCCATCATGTGGAAGTCCTTTGGGGCAAAACTCCCCCATGGATTTTGGAAAACGAAGACGAATTCTTGGTCATCTTAGCAGAGTGATGTGGGTTGTCACACCACCTAACAATAATTAATGGCCTTGATAGGCCTTACTCAATATTCTGTATTTAATCTGAGTGTGTCCAGGTTACCTTGTGAGCCATCTGGATTGATATAGACAGGGCTACCTGAAGTGTGCCATGGAAAAACCACGGTCCTGAGAACATACCTGTTGGACTCAACAAATGTGGTTATAGATTATAAAATTTCATACAAAATTACTGGCAGAGAAGTTTCAGAGCTTGAAATGAACCCTCATGCTTGACCTCAGATATTTTTAATGATTCATAAGTATTTAGACCATTTAAAGGCTTGTTGGTTGCTATAAAACTTTATCCTGTTAAATCTTATCCTTCACTTATGAAGTCTGCTTCTAGAATTTATGTCTTCCGCTACCCTGCCCTTATTCATTGTATTTCATAGCTGCTCTCTCAAGAGCAACTATTTTTAGCCATGGAAGTTATCTTATATAGGCATGCTACCAAATGATGTATCTTTTCAAGCCAAATTTAACACTTCGGTCCTCCAAGAGTCCTTTAAATTATAAGTATACTGATGCTGACAGTAGCCACCAGCAAATCCACAGGGGAAGAAGTGAATATGAATTGATCCAGTCTTAGATCCTGTCAGCTGGTGATTACCCAAGAAATGAATCCTCTGGGAAATTGTCTCAGTCCTTTATCTCATTTTTAATCTTTGGCCTTCACAGTGCCCTGTCTTCAAATCTTCCACTGTTTAGTTCTTTGCTGAGTGAAACTTAATAACTAAGAGTTGTGGTGGCACTCTGCTTTGTGTGTTGCCGCTCACATTGTAATGTTCACCTATTTTGTTCTTATTTTACAAAAAAAGGCTGGACCATTGCTGATAAAATTAATGTAAAATTCAGGTACAAAACAAGGCTGGGAAATCTGGAAAATGCATGCTGCAATTTCTAGAATTGTACAAACAAGTGAAACCAGGAGATCAAAATGGAAATCACTCCATAATCTTTATTTTAATACTTAACAATGTCATACATTTGAAGGAGTAATAGATGACAAAAAAAAGGAGGATGGAACATGGACTATACTTTTTAGTGAAAGCCAAATGAAACTTGAAATCATAGACTACATTTTTGTTATGTTTTTCGCATTAATAATATGCTGGTGGTAATAATAAAGAGTATTATTTTTAGGTATTATTTATTTATATTATATTTATATAATTTTTTTCTCCTCAGAAAAACTAGTCCAAACTAGTGACACTTTTGAACTGTTTATTATCTACACTGGTAGAACTTGCTTCACCTTATTGATTTCTACCATTAGAAAGGAAGAAACCAGCTGCATTTTTAATAGCCCTAAGAAACCATTTAAGATGGAAAAAGCAAATGCTATGTTGGAAGCCAGTGAAATAACTGGGAGAATTTTAGGAAGGTAGTGTGTGATTACATGCTTTGAATTTATTTAAACTTCCTGTCTCTCAGGCCAGAACATATTTGTTGCCCCCAGTGCCCAAGCTGCTTAGTTTAAGGCTGATTGGAGCATCTCTCTGTGCTGTGCAGATAACACTGCGTGTGCAGTTAGTGCCTGTGTGCTTCTAGGTTTGTCTCTGCTGAAGAGAGAGACACTACCTAAAAAAAAAAGGTTTTATAAATATTACATGAATGTCCACACAGAGAGGCAATAACAGTGACATTGCTATAGAATAGTAGGATGGAAAAAATTGAAAATAAGCCATTCAACAGGAGTTGCCAGACACAGGCATTTGTTAAGCTGAGAACCAGCTCTCTGGTTCTCTCCTTGGAAAAATTCCTGATGAGGAGATGACTTGCTATGGATTTGTGAGGTAAAAGCTTCAATGGAAAATAAAATCTGGCTTCTGCTGTCTGGACTGAGGCTCCTACCCCTTATCCACTGGCATGACCTCACTGGGAGCGGAGTCGAAAGCCTTCCTGGGTTGATGCAATGTGACACTGCTGCTTACTCGTCACCTTCCCTCCTGTCCTCAGAGATTATTACCTGCTTCTCCACCCACCGCCAAGCAATAACTCCTTCAGGGATGACGCATCTAGGCGGTCCCTGATGCCAATGACCAGGCACTGGAAACTCAGGCTTCCTGGACAGGATCTTAGCATGGTCCTTCCTGCCACAAAATGTCAGACTGAACTGGAGGCTGACAGAGTCCAGAGCTAGAATAAAATGTTTTAGCCATAAAATCTTGCATCAGAACATATACAAATACCATTCAAAATCCCTCCTTTGGGCAGTGTAACAGATTCATCTACCCCAAATTAGTGGACAGTGAAGTATTTCCTCCTTCAGCACTCCAGGTCTCCGTGGTGAGCTCAGATACTAGACTGATGGACACCTCAGAGTTCTTTACACTGTCCCCTCCTAATTGTTCAATAAATTTTCAGAGTGCAAAGTAACAACTAAGATTTTACTTTTGCCTGCATGACGAAAAAATACTTATAAAGAAGGAAGTGTGAATTGTTATTTCCCAACAAAACTAGTGTAATAACAAGAATGCAACACACCAGAGCCTAACAGTTCTGTTGGAAGCATGTTTTTTCCTTGTTGTTAATAACTTTTATAATGATTTGAACTGCTTTCTTTTTACAGTCCTCCAGCTGCTCCCAAAGGAAGCTTTTTCCTTATTTAGTGCCTCCAAAGTTCCTTGAAAGGCTTGGATGCATGGTCCTATGTAGGAGCCAAAGATTATTTTATTCACCAAACTTCAGAACATTGAAAATACCCCATCTGTTTAAGTAGTGATTTGATTTTGGGTCATTGTGAAGTAACTTTTATGTAGTTTGCAGGGTAAAGGCTGTTTGGATTGTGTCTGGTGTTCACTATGCTGCAGAGTATTACTGAAATATTGAAATTGATACATTATTATGTCACAGCAAAGGTGCGTGTACATAAGCAAATGCCAGTTCCACCTCTCTTATGAAGTTAAACAGAGCCAAGGAACTTCCTGGATACTGTAACTCAGACATCTACACTGCTAAATTGTTGGAACAGCCCTTGGATGCTTTTGGCCCAGGTCAGCATGCACTTTCCCAAGCAGTTCCTGGGTTCAACCTGGAATTTAGTAAAGGTACAGCATTAGCCAGGAGTTAGCATTTGGTCATTTCTTTTTCAAAGGCAAAAAAGTTTAGCGCTATGGAGTCAGAACAGTTATTTGCATGTTTAATATACTAATGAAGACATAATATGTATTTCTTTAATGACCTTATAAAATCAAACCTTGGAAGCAAATATTACAATTTCCACACTCTTTGATGAAACAGCCAGCAACTGCCTTCAGGTCATTGCAGTTACTTGGTACGTGATTGAGAAACACAATATGATTGCCCTTACTTCAGTAATTGTCTAATGAGGGTTGTTTGCATTTGTATCTGTCTTTCAGAGAAAGACCATCTCGAGTTCTGAGGTGAAAACGTTGTACTGATGGTTGCATGTAAAATGAGTACATTAATGAATATATAAAAGTTATTGACCTGTAGTAATGATTGTTTTGCGAAGCTATTCCAAGACAGGCTGTGCTTTTCCCATCAGGCTGCAACCATCACCATTTATGAGCAGGAAATTTTGATTGTTGAGACGAATTTGTCCTTCTTGTAAATGAATCTCACTTGATGCCGTTGAAGCCAAGGCAACAGAAGCAAAAGAAATGTCAATGTAGTTTATATAAGCAGATAAACATAACAAACTGCTTTGCAGTCAACCATCTCATAGCTGAATTCAAGTACAAGAAGGCTTGAAGACAAACTGAGTATGTCCCTATACAATTGTTTCCAGTCTCATGTGCGTGCCTGTCAATTTTTGTCTGTTTAGCAAATAGAAATGTACATAGAATCAACTAGAGGGAAAGCACTGATAAAACAAAAGGTTCTCTTATATCTTTGATTGTCCTAAATTTGCATTTTTTCATATTTCAGAAACATATTTGAAACAAAGTTCAGTGAAGGTTCTGCAGATAGTGGTAGAGGCAACAAAATCTTTGCTCCTGCTGATCAAAAAGCTAGATTATTTTCTTCAAGACATTGTAAAATTGTGAAGCAGAAAACAGCATGGTTGGGGGCGTGTGAAGACTTAAAATAGAATAAATTATTTTTTCTCCAACACCTATATTTGGATGTAAATATGTTTTCCAGGAAAGCAAATAGTTTGAGGAAAAGAAGGATGAACTCCCCATTTTCTCTAACAAAATAAGGTTTCACCATGAGGTAAAACGTTTAGTAATGTTTTACTTGTCATCCAATATTGTAGATTGGTGGTTATAATAATAATTAAAAACATTATTGATTCTCATCTAATCTCTATGAAATCTAGCAATGGTGACAGTAAGGATCCTTTTGAACAAAGGAAAACAAACAACAAGACCCACATAGGTAGTTGGGGTGAAATTCTGGTCTCATGGAAGTAAATAGTAAAACTCCTGTTGACTCCAACAGGGTCAGGATCTCTTCCCCTTTCCCTCCACCCCCAGTGTGTAACCACAGCTGTGCTTTTGCTAAGCCACATGCAAGAACAACTTATGAATCACATCTGGTGACCCTGTTTGGCATCTCAGCAGAGAAAACATCAGGAATATTAACCCCTTTGTTACATAAATTATAACAAAGAGACTTTTTGACTCCCTGGATAATGCAAAAACTAAGGGAAAGAAAATAAAAAGAGAATAAAAATACTTTAGAGGAACAGAAAATCAGGGCCCCAGTGAGAAAAAAAGCTGCTGAGGCATTGTAACTACGAAATTTAAGAATAAACACATTTTTCTTTCTCCTTTAGGTTTAGCTGCCAATGTAACTAGATAAATTTCTTTGGTTTGTTTCCACTTGTTCTCACTGACGCAAGCTGGCAATAGCCTTTGTAGAATTTCAGGCTCTTTTGAGTCAGTGTCTTGATCTTCTGTCAAAACCTCTTCATTTTCCAAGAACCTCTTAATTTTCCATTTCCTCCTTGGCAAAGCTTAAAACCATATCCAAAAGCTGTATTAGCATTTTTTCACCTGAGACATTGGAATTTCCACCGTCACTGGACTTATTTCCCTTTTCTGTCTTTGGAAGCTATCTTGTTAAAATCCAATGTTAATAGCCAAACCTCTGTATTTTATTTTATTTTTTCCTTTTTGGGAGGTGTGTGTATATTTTACTCTGGGAAGGAATTTCACAGTCTGAAATTTAAATCATAGGTGTCTATATCCGGGGCTGAATGAGTCTTTTAGGTATAAACATTCCCAAACCAAGGCATTTGTTATCAAAATCTAGAATGCAGTCCTGTACTTTCTCACTGACTAGGTATCAAACAGTAGCTGTAAGGAGACAATTTCCTGCAGTTTAATCTCACTATAAGGCTTTATGTTAGTTATTTGACATGTATGACTTGTTATATGTGGAGAATTTCAGTGAAAGTAGAAAAACATACTACATAGAGCATTACAGACCATTACATATAAGAATGTAAGTCAGCTGGATTCTCCTGACATCACTGAGACCATTGTCTTCACACTGCTCTCATTTCTTCTATTTAAAGAGATTGTGCCGGGCTGTAGAATATTTTAATTGTCTCTGAGGGGTGAAAGACCCTGATTTAGCACATTTGCTGGACCATGTGAAGTTGCAGAGCTGAATTATGCAGGAAAGACACCGACTACCAGAATTGGTGGAGCCCCTTGAATTACGAATGGTGGCGTTGGACTTGTCTGGTTGAAGTCTAGCTCCTCTAAGCATTTGATCTTTCAGCTATATCTTTTGAAAATAGTATCTTTGCTGTCGTTTGTGAGCATTTGACTGCTCTCTAGTGGGATCAGGGACAGATTCTCAAAGATATGCAAGTGTCTAAATCTACTGAAATCAGATGCTTCAGAACAGTACTTCAGTACAGAAACTCTTCAGTACAGAAATACTTCTAAACAATTGAATCTCTTTAAGTCCAGGAAACAATTAAAATGTAATTATAGTCACATTACAAGTGTACAGTAAAAAACTCATAGGGTTTTCTTTCTTGTTAATAATGTGAGATAAAAGTTAGAAAAAGGAGATATATTTTCAATAAATAGAGTACAAAATTAAAAAAACTATCTGGAAAGGTTAGCGTAAGATGTCTGTATTTTGAACATCTATGAATGATGTTTCTTTTCACATTAGTACAGTATGACAAGTTCTCACAGAGTAAGAGGATATCTGTCAGCTGTGTGGAGCCTAATATAACAATAAAGAAATAACATTATATAAAAAAAATACAGAGGAATTCAGTAATGCAGAAGTAAACACAGGGTGAATTAATATAATTGATGCAGGAAAATATTTCTGTTTGTTAGAATACTAGTGCAGTTTCAAAGTTATTAACCATCAAATAATTAAAATAATATTGAACAATGTTGTTTGAGAACTTCATACCAACATTACACTCTTTTACAACATTTTCAAACCTTTTGCCATGCAGAGAATTCTGATATTGCAAGTCAATTCAGTATGAAAGCACAGGCTACAGTTAAAATAACCTATGATAGAATTTCCTATATTTCAAAAATGTATTATTGTTGAGGTGTAAAGTGTGAGTAGGCACAAGTAGGGCAACCAAGACTAATATATGGTTGTAATTGGGCATTTCAAATATCTACATAGAAAATCATCCTTTCCAAAGGGCGATTTAGAAAGAGAACTTCTTGACCTCTCAGACTGTAATTTTTATAGCAGTAGGTTCTACAGCACACATGAGGGAATGTTACTCTGTCCTATGTAATATTCAAGTGTTGGTTCAAGAAGTAACTATTGCCGAGCCACTAATTAATGGTGACCAGAGCATAATTAAGTTCAACATTCTCAAGGGAGTGATTGAACCAAATGTGGGACTGTGACACTTAACTTTTGATAATGAAATTTTTTTGAAGGGGAAAGTTAGTTAAAAAACCCTAAAGTCAAACGTGAGGAAATTAAAATCCTTGCACTCAGCATGGAGGCTTCTTAGGCATCCCAGGAGTAACAGAGGAATGAAATAAAAAATTTTAACAAAAAATAAAATAGAAAGCCATTTAAAAACTAGTATAGGGAGATTGCAAGGTTCAAGATATTACTTTAGACAAAATGGTTGCTTTCAGAAAACAGAAATCTAGCCCAATTCAAGGAAAGGACCAGATATTATGGAATTTGAGAATTATGGAGGTAAAAGGTAAGGTATAAGATGATGAGACATCAAAAATACAACTGAAAATACCAACAATATATTTGTCTCTCTCTCAGTTGGGAACTGTGTGGGAAAATTGGATGATTAATTTTTTTATCCTTGAGAAGTTATGGATAACACAGATATTAGAGAAAAATAAACAGTGTTTGTATCAGGAGTCTTCAATGAGGCTGGGGTATCTGAAAAAATATTCATCAAAGGAATTCACTGTCAATAAACAGATAAGCTGGAAAACATCAGTTCACAAGGCCTTCTAAGAACTCAGAAAAAAGGGGTAGCTGAACTGCTAGTAGGAGAGTACAATTTCATGTGATTTGTGATTCTAAGCTGAAATGTGAAACAGCAGCAAATGTTTAAAAAGTACTTGAGTCACTCAGAATTGCAGGTGGCTGTAAGTGGAAGAATTCATTAGAATAATCAGTAGGAAAAACGATAAAGTTGCTTTCCTTGTTTTTTCCTAACTTTTTTGCTTTTCTTAAAGCTGAAACTAACTCCACATGAGAAGCTGCTGGGGAAATGAGGAAGCCCTGGCTAAGGACTGACATGGCATGGATACAGAGAAGAAATGGAGCAGAAAGTGGCAAAAGAGGCAGGATCTGCTGCCTGACACTGGATGAAGAACAGGTTTAGCAGCATCAGACTGAAGATCTGCCCGTTACCCTCACCCCTGCTGAGTTGGTGAGTGATTTAGCATTGACTTGAATGCAGCAGGATCTTACCAGCAGGCTCTGGTTTTGGCTCCAAATGAATACATTACACTGGTCACATTTGCTAACCTCCCAGTGTCATTCACCATTTGCACAGGACTATCTCTAACAGAGACAACTCCTCTAATTGTACCTGATGGTCCTTATGCACAAGATGAAATAAAAACTGAAAAGTGTCACAGTAAGACCACAGTTACATTATGCAAATACTGTGCCTATTTCTAAACAAATGTAGTCCTTCCCCTCAGTCAGACTTCTGCACTGCAGTAGTCTGACCTATTTCAACAGAACTGATACTGAAATCTGAATTAAATGGTTGGGTGTGACATACACCAAGACCTTGTCAAACAAGTCTGATAATGAAAACAACATTAATTGAAGAGTGTCTGCTGGAAGGATATAATAATATTCCAATGTGAGCAAACTCCAAGTCCTATATTTTATATGTTGATTTTTGAGATATCTAGTCTGTATGAATGAGCCTTATTTCATTCTGCCTTCTGAAGGATACAGATTCGTGATATACTTTGGGAGAAAATCTGCCATTACAGAGAGAAGAACATAAACCAGAGAGAAAACACATGGCTATTTTAAATTACTTATGCGTTTTTAGACTAATTTTCATGAAAAATATAATGTCCTAAAGGAAACATACAGTCTGTGGTGCTGATGGAAAGAGCTTAGTTGCACTCAGTTTCTGTAACTTGCATAATTCACTTACTTACAGCTTTATTTTCATGAATAATGCTGTCATTCCAAAGTCATGTCAACAATAGTGCCTTTACACCATTCCATAACATGGGTGTTTTGCATGTACATACATGCAGTACATAGAGTTCCTATCCAGATAATAAACTGTCAGACTAGAGACTAAATTCCATTTATCTTGCACCTTGACATCCTCCCATACACTAATCCATTTCCACTGAGACTGTTTTTAACAATCTGACCCTCCCAGCAATTAAGAACAGCTGCCATTTTTTTTTTTTAACAAACCTGCCAGGAAAATATTTCTTGCTTTCCTCACAAACCTGGAATTCTGAGCCACCCTCCCACCCCCAAATTACATTGGACTGATTCCCGGGACATGTAATGTTCAGTCCTGGGCTAATGACCGGTTTAAATTTCAATAACCCGCAGTTTGTTATGACCAAAAATAGATTATAACATGGTAGAGATGGGATTCCCCCTTTTCTGACAGGATGTGGCCTTTTTTTTATCTATGCTAGACTTGCTAGAATACAAAACAGCAGAGTTTAAAAGTCAAAGTTATGTAGGTGCTGGTTAATGTTCTAAAGTATTTCATATTGTGCTGCTACCTACAGCTGCAACTGCAACTGAGGCCCCAGCGAAAACCTGTTGCAGAAGCACGTGGTCAAGGACAGCCCTCACCATGGGCACTTCATGTTCAAAAGAGGGAGGATGAGTTGGTGAAATGAGTTAACTACAGTCCTGAAAGAGGTTAGTGCCAAGCTGCAATTAAATGCTATGACCCCGCTCCTGATCTACTGTCCAAGCCTCATGAAAGCATCAACTCCTCAACTAAAAATAGTAGTTTTAGCTGCATTTTCCAGTTGAAGCTGAGGCATGTGAATTTGTGATCTTTAGGCAATATGTCTTTATAGACACTGAGAAAAGTGACTCCAGCAAAGAGGTGCAGCATGGGTAAACCAAAGCTTATTTGTGTCATGATGTAAAACACCTGCTGGTGTAAAGTGGTCTGAAGATTTTATTGCTGCTCAGTGTTCAACTTAACTCATGAAGTCAGACATATGTGACTCGTGTGCTCATCTTATTCCCACCTAACCCAACATTTCATTTATCTGCTCTGCTAACATATGCAAAACGTCTCTATTGCAAAGATGTGAGTGCTGATATGTTTTTGCATTTAAACTTTAGAGTGTGCCTGTCACCAGTATTGGGCTAGTACCTCCTACTGAAATGTGCCTGCCTTCGCTGTAAATCATCTCGTGCCAAATGGTTTGTCTATACTGTAGGTATAACTTGGTTTAGAGGACAGACAGCAGAACATATCCCATCACAAGAAAAGATGAGTAAAATGGAGTAAAATGGTTGTTTAATCACCATAAGTTGAGAAAAAACTAACAAACCATATTCTTCAGTACAACGTGGGTGTTTTCCTCATAAAAGTAAGGGAGAAAACATCTTGCCTCACCTATGAGGTATGAATGGCACTGAAAGGAAGGCCCTCCTGCTCTACCACTTTTCACTGCTTTGGAAGGATGGATCTGAACAAATCTTTGTTGTGGTCACCTCTGGCCATGTTGTTCAACTCATAAGATAAAAAACCACAGCATCTTAAAAAAACACAGCTGAGAGCATCTCTGCAAAGGTTGTAGCAAGTTCAATATAGTGCAGAGGTGACCTTCAGACCACCTTTATGCAGAAGTCTTTGGCCTCAGCTTTTGGCATATCAGTTGCACCTCAGGATTTTTCTTAGCAAATAGAAATGACACCATCTTCCTAAAACTCTCAAATAACAGCAAAGCATTCAGCTTTGCATATAGATATTTCTCCTTCATAAAAATAGATGTTTATACATACCTGTTTTTGTTTCATACATTCAGACTTTGTTTTCAGCAAATCATTAAAAAAGTGATGACTTGCTGCACTGCTTTTTAAAATCTAGTCACAAACCACAATCGCTTACAGGAAATGGAATGTTTACTTGAGTTTATTATACAAGGGTCTGGATATGAGCTGTGGGATTTTTACACCTCATAGCAACGGTATTACAATTTATTTACATCTTCATGTTGGCAGCTGCACAAACTCTTATGAAATAGGACAATCACACCTTAGGGAACAGTAATTATAGGCAAAGGTATAAATAGTATAAAGGAGTGTATGCATTTGGCACTTAAGTCGAAGAGAATAGAAACTATTCTGGCAAATCTTCAAAAACACAGACTCTTGTTCATTATGAGGGCATGAACTAATTAAAAAGAACTTGTCAGAATCAGCTGCATGAATAAATTCTAGTCAACTCTGGCACAGTCATGCTCCAAACCCATGAAGAGCAAAGTTGTTTTAGTGATGTCATAATTTGGACGTTTGGAGTATGATATCATTTTTGACAGAATTAATGCAGAATTAATACCATATGTTTAAGCATTAATAGGTATTGAATTGAACACCCAGTGATAAGTCTGTGCTGGTTTCCAAAGTAACAGTCTGTTTTTTTCCTTCATAACTCTTACATTAACATAATATCAGAAGGCAAATTTAAGATGTATTTCGACACTTTTGTAAGAAAGCCTTCAAGTTTTACATCTCTACCTCTATTTCAAAATCTGTTTGCATAAGAAAAGCAATTAAACTGCAGTGCTAAATTTTTAATAGTGACAAAATCAGTGTTGTAAGAGAATAATTTTAAGGCAATTGTAAACTTGAAAGAAATTGTCACGATTTGATTATTGGGAGGAGAATTCCTCTGAGGATGAGTGGCTTCATCTATAAGTCATTTGTTCTTCTTAGACAAGGAATACAACAGTTAAAATTTGTTGCATTTTGCAGCTTGTTAGTTCATAGTTACTGTCAGTGACCAGGTGTTACTCTTTCTCAAGTGCTTTGGCTGACTCCCATCTCCTTTCTTTCCCAGCCTTGATATATTAAATTCTTTCACTGTTATCCGTGATAGTTCTTAGGGTCTTCTTCTTCAGTTTTTCTTCCCCTTGGGATATAGTTTTATTTTGAGGATTTATGGCTGAAACAGAGATTTCACCTTCCTCTTCAAATGTAAGGGTGAGCTAAAGAACTAGTGAGCAGAGGTTGCATAGGGATATGGCAAAGTTTGCCAATGGAGCTAAACAGAAGAATTAAAAGAGAAAGTTGACATTGGGATGAGAGAAGCTCTCTTGATACTGAGTACTAGTGTAGTAAACTCAGAAAAGAAATTTAACATTGACAATGTGAAGAGCTGCATGTGAGGAAACAGCCTACATTCTACATTCATATTGGAGAGACTTGAAGTAAGTGTTGAAAAGAAGAAAAAGATTATGGAGTTCCAAGCACATGAGAAAGTCAGCTCCATATTCAGTAGTAATAGGAAGAGTAAATCAGTTATTAGGAATTAGAAAGAAAAAGATAGAGAATCAAAGAGGAACTCTCCTTTTGTCCATGTGCATCCCCTATCTCCTCAATGAGGCTGTAGAAGAAATGCTAAAGATAGGGAAAATGACAAAATGGATATTGAAAAATAAGGAATAGCTTCCATGTGAAGAAAAATTAAGTAGACTAAGACCTCTCAGCCTAGAAAAGAGGTAACTGAAGAACAACGATTGCTCACAGTGTCAACTAAGCATACTACGAGGGCCCTCTCAGAATAAACAAAACAGATTTTATCATTTAGAAGTCCCATATGTCAGGTTCAAAACAAATAGGGAGGGAATAATTTAAATTAATTTTTTTTAAAATGTAATTTGACTGTAGAATTCATTGCCATTGTTTAGGTATGTCAGAAAACAGTGGCACAAATAAGTTTATAATGCTATACACTGGGTCTGCTGTGTCTTACTGAACAAGCCTTTCCATACACACAGTGCTACATCCTGTATGTTATTGTCCAGGCTCCTCTGACTTGCAAGAGCTCCTGATAAGCAAGGCAATTGCAAATCAGTATGCCTCCTATTTATTCACATGCTGAACAGTTCTTCAGTGTGCCTGAGCAAGGGTGGGCATGGCCAGGAGCAGACAGAAGGACAACCTTTGAGTGAAACATTTTTTTGATGATGGGGCAGTAAAAACATTTACCCTACGCAATGAGTTTGTTCTGTTTTACCACTAAGGGGTATGGATTCAGGACTCATTTACTGACAAAAAAAATCTCTCCCACATCATCCTGCACTGCTGGAAGTGCAGGGCTTGCCCTTCTGATCACAGCTCAAAGAAAGTTGAATGATACCCTAAAGGTGTTTATTCTCTCCCTCAGCTGAATGCTTACTGCAAGTCTTCTTGTCGAGTGCTAATGTGCTTTATGGAAACATTTGTAGTTGTCCATGGTTTTGTAATGGGTACTGTGTGTTCTGGAGAAATATAGGGTTTGGTTTTCAGGAAAGATCATTGTAAATTATAAGGAGAAGACCTCATTTCACTCTCCTCTTTCTTACTGATGATTAAAAAGCAAACTGAAGTCAATACTATTTTCAACTTTCTATAATACCTCTGATTTTGTTTGACTCCTTTCCAAGTTCTGTGGTTTTAAACAAAGAACAAGTAATGATCTGAAAAGCAAACCAGTGTTCATTGCACTTGCACCTGCCTTGGATTCCACCCTTTTGTTTTCATATTACCCCTCTGGGTTTCTGATAAATTCATGATATGTTCCAGGCTACCTTTTCATCATATACCCACAAAAACACAGATCCACATGGGAGGTTTCCCAGAATGCATTAAGTATGCAGAATTCCTTTATTGCTTAAGTAAGAAAAACAAACTATCATTTACAGGGAAATCAGAGCATCAAAGGGGAAGGAGAAAGATTTAATTATACAGTAGCTGCACATTTGTTACTTCTAGTGGAAGAATTTTACTTTAGTTCAATCTTAAAGATTTTAGATACAGTAAAATGCAAGGAAAACAGAAAATGACAGTGAGGAACGAGCATGGGGGTTTTTTCTATTTCGAGAACACCAAACCGAAACACCTCCTATTTCTGTAGTCCACCCTGTTTTAATTTAAGCACTTCAAAATTGAATGGTACTCACAGAACTCCTTACTCCTTCCTCTTCTAGTGATATAGATTTTTTTTTGAGTATATAATATTCTGAGTGACTTTTTTTCTCATTGCATAGGAATTCTCCCTAGCATAAACATCAATACAATTACAATTTTCCCATTTCTATTTCCCTTGCCATGGTGGTTTCCACACCAAAATTTTCAGAAGTCTCTCCCCCCCCCCTTTTTTTTTTTCCCCCTCCATGACATATTCCCTAGATAGGAAGGTTTTTGTAAAGAGGAGTGTTTTACATTTGCTCTTAAGTCTGGACTTGTTTTGCCTTGGGGAAAGGAATGGGAGCTATATGTGGAAACACTGCAAGTATCTGTATCTGTGGGCGAAACATGGGCCTCAGTGAAGAAGAAATTCTGTACTCTTTATTGGGTTATGAATTTCCCTCATTACCATGAACATAAAAACCCATGAAGGTCTTGAAGTAGCCAGGCCACAGAGTAACAGCAACATCTTGTAATGACTCAATTTGTGTGTTCATCAGCCATGAACTGGTGTGTGAGAGGGAGAGGGGACTTAATCCTCTTTTGGAGACATAGCCCTACTGACTAGCATTGTAATGAAATGTAACTGTATATTTCCCCACAGACTTGGTAACTGAAAGACAGTCCAGTCTGGGATTTTAAAACATGATATTAAAATATGATTTCATATTATATTTGGTATGTCTTCCCATTTGTGGCTCTAAAGTCCAGGCTAATTTCCCACCTGGGCTTTACTTAACAAACTGTTGTGTTTTTCTTACTCTGCTTATACATTGCTTGAACTAATAACTGTCCCCTGAAGTTCCACTACTATCACCTTGTGGAAAAAAGTATTGTTAGACGTGGAGGATGTGACTGAAATATCTGGGTTTAAATGCAGCTGGTTTAATTTGCACTGAACATTTTGATAGGTAAGGGATTGCCCCACCCTCTGCAAACATACACACACACAATCACATTTCAAAACGTGATTCTAAACTCCTGAACCAGGTTATTAGGTATAGGGTTGGACACTTTCATGTTGCACTCACATTAGAGCATTACAATCTTCCAGATGTTCATAGACAAACCAGGGAGGTGACAGTGACCATGGGGTTTTATCCTGGTCCCCCTGAAGTCACTTGGAAATTTGCCATAAGCATAATCGGTACCATTAGAACCCTGGTAAGGAAGATAAGATCAATGTGAATGCATAAAAATTTTATTTATCATAATTAAAATTGAGAGTACTGTTCAGTGCTTCAGCAACATAAGCAACAGGTAACTGAAGATTTCACTTTCCCAGGGAAAGGAAATATTTTCCCTGGCCTCATATGATATTCATGCACACTCTTTACAATGTCCAATGCATTTTAGGAGATTTTTTAAGAGGTCTGTCTTTTTTATGATCCTTTTGATGTGTTTTGTTTAAAATATATACTTTTAATGGTTTTAATATGCTCATAGAAACTGAAAGGCACCAGTAGGGAAAAAAGTCTAAACAGATAAATAAAGAATAAAAATACATAGAGTGCATGGTTATCCTCAATGTCAATCTATCCATGTTAATAAGAGAGCTTTGAAGAGACCATGTAACCTTCTTTTGACCTTTAAAAGAGAGATGCCCAAACTTTGCTTGGTTGAGAATCATACATTACTTCAAATGAGTAAATTAACATCTTGTCTAATAAACTTGAGCTGCATTTTATTTCAAGTCACATTTCAAGTTTAGGTCCATTTAGGATTCTCAGACCTTTTGATACATAGCAGCTCCTTATAAATGTTATGAGAGTTCTGCTAGATACTTCCATCTCTAAGAGTAAAACAATTTCAAGGCTGAGAAAAAAAAGTTGCATACAACACAGACTTGCATAACAGAAGACTGACTTGGACATCAAGCATCCAGTCCCCTATATGCTAAGTAACCGTAGAAGTCCCACTTCTGAATTGGTTAAACATTTAAAAAAAAAAAGAAATCTTTACTGCAAATGCTGTCTGTGTTTTAAAACTGGTCCAGATCCTCCTCTGACATGTAGAGTCTGTCTTTTATTTCCCAGCTTAAATGAGCTGGTTAATAACGTCTTTTTTCCATTGAATGGTATTTACTTTAAGTAGTTCTTCAGCTGCTTTGGTGTTTTCATCTTTTGGACTAGGAAATACTAGTTCACTGGGGTGGACGGCCTGCTTTAAGGACATTTTCAGAAGGGAGACCTGTGTTCCTCACTTAGAAATGTGTTGCAAGAGAAAGAAATGGGAAGATGATGTCTTTTCAGATACAGTTAGGAAATAGATACACTGGAGAAAAAAGTTTTTTGGATTTTGGCATTTTTTTTTCTCATTAGGTCCACAGAAAAAGCCATCCATCTGTGTTTGTCCAGATTATTGCAAAATATTTGTGTTTGTAGTGTGACATTCATACAAGAATGCACACCTCTTACTTTGTTCTGCTGTCTCTGTTGGTTTGTTCTGTTCCTTTCTTACATGTGTTGCAATTTTTTAATGATTGTCTCAAATGTTGTTGCAGACTCCTGAGTGTTCATTTGGTTTTTAATTGCATTTGAATGTTGTGTCATCACAGCTACCTTCTTTGTGATCAGGTACAATTTGAAATGTACATTCTGCAGTGCTTAGAGGTGTCTATAGCAATTGTGGATTCAGGGTGCTCTTTCATACTCTTCTCAAAAAGATGACAGAGTTTGAACTTGCCTGAGGTTTCAGGCCAAAGGTGATATAAGTAGCCTTTCCATGCTTAGAATATATCAAAGCACAGCATAATAAACTAATTTATTTTCTATAAACTACTTTCTCTGTGATCGGTTACTAACAAAAATTCTTCATCTTTGCTCCTGCCATGAGCCAGGGGAATTTTATGATGATACCTTTCTTTTTTTGAACAGGTGGTTAAGGATTTTAAAAAAAGGATTTTTTTAAAATAAATTTTTTGCAGCCCAGCTGTGGATTGGTTGGTTGAAGACAAAAGATGATGAAATAGCAATTCAGCATACCATTATAATTAGAACAGTCACTACGTCCCAGAAGTATTTCTCACACCACATTACATCACTGCTTACAGAATCACAACCTCTTTGTTTAGGTGCCTTTTAATGACAGAGAAAAACAGTTCTTCCACAAACAAAAGTGTCCTCTTAACAGCTGAAGTCACAGCTCAGTTTGCCTCTTGGCTGGGATACACATTCCATCTGGAGCTCTATCAAGACAGTGCAGGGAGGTCTGGCAGCTGAATAATGAACTCTAAGTAAATAGGTCATTACAACATATTGTTTCTGTGTTACTGGATTTTCACAATATGAGCTTGCAGCCTGGATTCTCATCTCTCTAAATGGGGTAACTTTATCTCTTCTAACTTCAGATAGCAGAGATGACAATGTCTGAACCATGAAGGATACTATAGTGTTCGTTTTTGAGCACTTACTGACCAGGTACATTAATGCATGTGGTAGCCTGTATTTAAAAGTGTGCTTTCTTTACAATGACAAAAAGCTTGTACCCAAAAAACATTACATAGGGTAAATCCCCCGAATTATAGTTTTTAAAGTTTTGCAGATTTATTAACATCATTTTGCTTCATATAGAAAAAACTATATCAGTGCACTGTTAAAAAGTATTTCTTTAGTGCATACATGTACTCTGAATTCATTCTGAAATATTAAACAACGTTAAAATTCACCAGTACCCGTAAGTAAATCCATCAAATTTCTACTTCTACAGTTCTTAATATACAGATGCATATTGAATGCATGAAAGAAAACATGTTACTAACACCTATTCAACATGATCATTATACTCTAGCTCATATGCTTGCATGTTAATGTCAATAATTTTTGCTCAGGGTCATCCCTGACAACTCATTTCTTAGTCTGCAGAATGCTGTATATATCATCTGGATTTTTTCAGAACTCGCAGTTGAAAAATTTCTGATTCTTACTTGTCAAAATTACAACTAGAATTGTGCTTTGTCCATCTTTTCCTAGCTGAATAAACTTCTTAAGAGACAGGATTGATTCCTTACACCTCAGTTTGAGTAACTGGTGTTTACTCAGACTCTGAATCACTGGATTGCGTTTTCAGTTTGGTCCCCTAATTAGCAGTCCCTCATTTTCATCTGAAATGGACTAGGAATAAGCAGAAATCTGATCTGCCCAGTTATTTTCTGACTTATATGCATTTGAAGACATTATGCATTTGAGGTACATCTTTGCCTCTGTGCCTTGGTTCTGCCATGTGGCTTTGGTGCTTTACACCGATGGCTGCCAAAATTAAGTGGAAAGAGAGATACACTGTTCTATAATCAATGGTAAAGACATATGTGAACTTGAAGTGCAGGTTGTCATTGACCAGAAGTCAGTATTCTGGTGACAGGAGAGATTTTCTCCCAGTGTTGGAGTCTGAGACCTCTTTTGATGGCAAACATCATTCTTAGACTTCTTTAGCTTCCACCCACAACTCTTCCCAAATAACACTCATTGCTTTTGGGTGTGATGGGTTCCTCTCTTAGACTATAAATACAACATACACAAACTAATGAAATACAAGGGACATCTTTAATAATAGTTTTAGCTTTTATTGCCTCCATAAGGTTAATTACTAGGATTCTTCTATTTATACTTGGGTAATTTTAATCAAATAGCACTTCTCTAGAGACAAATATTCCAAACAAGACCATTCTTTCTCTTTCTGGGAAAAAAAAAAAAGACCAATATAAAGTATGAGAGTTACAATATCCCATCTGCAGCGTGTACAGACAGCCAAGCCATGCCATGGATTAAATCCTACATAGATATACAATCTATGAGGTGTAAAAAGTCCTCAGTCATAAATCATTTATGACTGGATGTTTAGATTTTTTTTTTTTTTTTTTATACACTGCTTGTAAATATTTTTCTCATGCTATCTCCTCTAAGCAAACCCTTCCCTCTCTCTTTGTATTTATCTATTTCTCCACCACTGTAGTCTTGGAGGAAAATCTGAGCCTGGATTTTATTTTATTTCCATTTAAATCCTTGAAGTGTGGAATTTTTTTACTTCAGGATTTTAAACTAGACCCTCAAGGCTACCTTGGCAGACTTCTCTGGTTTTAGAGGATGGATTTTTCTGTTTTGTTTAAGAAGGTATCACAATCAATGACTCTTTAGAACTTTCAGCGTGCAGTAAAAAAATAGAGATGACTAATATCTATTTAGCAAGTAATGATGGCTTAGCAATATTTACCACTCCAATTTAGCCTCTCTGGCTCCATTACTGAGGATATTTTCCTGAATTAAATTTCCCTCAGTTCTATAGCCAGCAGCTGTCCACAGGAAAATAAAAAAAAGTCTCAAGTACTCCAGAAATAATGATTTCATATTTCTAATAGGTTCCTTTAACTGCACAATCAAAACGGTCTCTTGTGCCCTCTAGCATGTGGTATGTCATAATAAAAAAATTCAAGTCAAGCAGCTAGAGGAATACTGGCACAACAGTTTAAAACTTCTATCTTAATGGCTTTTCATGATGCTTCATTTACATGTATGTAATAATTGATCAATAAAAGGGGGAGAAGTGTATTCTTCATCTGTGGAGCTTTGCTCTGAAGCTAAAGTTGATAACCACATTGGGACTATTTAATGAGGATGTTCATATGAAGTTTGTGGACGCTTCCCAGCCCCAAATGGATCATGCTGCTTTTCCATTTATGTCTAAGTGTCACAATATTTTGTTTCTAAATGGTTAGGTTAGGTCATCTTGACACCAGCTGTACTAAAGGATTTAAAGGAATACAAGAACATGTATACTTAATATTTTTTAAGCCCTAGTATATTTAGCCTAAACTTCTTAGACAAAATTCTTTCTGGTAACTTTAGCGGAGTTGTTTGTTAGTTTGCAATACATGTTTTCCTCCAGAAACTTTCCATTATTGTAATGCTTTAAGGTATGTATTGCTATACATGACTTTTATTTTCCTTGTAAGCAAAAAGAAATATTTTCTTCTTTACTATTATGTGACATCAAAATATTTCCTAAAATTCTGCCAGTACTGTTTGTGACTTCTGAATAACTAACTTACACATTAAAGAAGCTGGGTTTAATTTAATATAGGTTCTTAAGATCCAAAGGTAAATTTTAAATTAAGTATAAACAAACAAGTGAACAAGCATATCTTAACTCTTAAAGGATTCTTTTCTAAAGGTTTCATCAATATTGTATGTAAGAAAAGAGTATACCCAGCTACACATTGACAGTACTGATTTGTAGAAGTATAAAAAATGATCAGAATTTCAATGATACAGTAAATTGTTTTTCAATTTCTTATGTCCTCTCAAGCCACTTCTAGTCAAACTACAATTTTCATACACTGCTGAGGTACACTTTGCTTTACTAAATATTTGCTATCAATCAAATGATGCCAGAACTGATTGCCACCGAAACACAACAACTTATACATCTTGTGCATTCTGAACCGCAATTCATCCAAGAAAGTATATTCAGGACAATGCACATTTCTTCTGGATTAAAACATGTGTCAAGTCAGAGATTTTAAGAACAGATTAAAGATTTGTTTTTCTAAGGAATTGGAGATATTAGAGCTTGAGACTTCAATAGAAAGGAAGATTCCTTTGGCGACTGTAGAAGCTTTGAGTCATGCTCCCACTTGACAAATCCTGTAAGAATTTACGTAAGTGAAAACTGTGTAAGTCATTTCAGTAGTCATTTGAAAGCTTAAATATCCATTTTTTGTGTCATACAGCAAATAATCTTGAAATTAATAAATTGTTTCTCTAGTTCACTGAAATTTAATTTATTATTTTGACAGTCCTTTGAGATTTTAATTTGCAGAATAACCAATAAATACATAAGACCCACAATTTTTTTCCCTAGTATATGAAGTGCTTGGCTCTAAAATATCTTAAGGAAAAGCAATTTAAAGAGGTTTGCACAAAGTTGTAACCAGTTATTCTCCCTGAATCAGGTGCTTAGTTTATAACAGTTTAGAAGATATGCAAAGTTTAAAGTTATAGTTGTTAAACATTTTAGTCCCTTTTACTAGAAATACCCCACTAAAAAGAGGGGGATGTTTAGCATCACTATGTAACTTTGATTTTTGTTTAAACTCATAAAACATGACTTTCCTGATTTTGCTAGTCCCACTGTACCCAATAATATGGAAAATATGGCTCTCCCAAAACCTTGGGTAGTTCTTTCTTGTATAAAATTATGTTCTAAGCCTCATGAGCATACTAAGCTCAGCTGAAAAACCTTATAAATTTACATTTTTACAGAAAAAACCTCCTAATTTTTTCTGTCAAATTATTGCTTTAAATGTGTGAGCTGTTTTGTTCATTAATCTGAGAAAAATCTTGTTCTTGTGCACAGATTTGGAAATATATTAAGGAATGGATGAGCAACGGAGGAAAGAGTTATAAAATTTCACAAACTCTGTATAGGTCTTTTTCAGCTTCATTTATGTCTGCAATGGTGGAAGTGAATGTCTGTTCCTGCAAATGGTAACAGAAAACAGATATTTATGTGGAGAGTTAAAAGGAGTTTGATTGTAAAACAAAATGTGTATGTTAGAACAATAAGTGCAATATATTGTACTTTTTGCATAGAAGTCAGAGCATGTTTAAATAATAGGAAACTTTCTAAATACAGACCATGGGAACTACAGTACTGAAATAGCTTAGTGGTCCACATGGTCTCATTTCTGATAGTGTTCAGCTGTTAGGGAGGAGAGCGTAACAGACAGACATAAAATCTGTCCTGCTGTCACATAGTGGCTGACTTCTGCTTTACAATGGGAAATTTGGTATTCTGCAGATAGAATGTGTTTTCTATAAAAAAATTCCACTCCTGTTAAAATAATTATAAAAAAAATCTGAAAATATCTATTAATCTTCTTTTTCACTTTAGAGGTTTAAAATTTTCTTCAGAAAAATAGAAAATTTTGGAAAGAGAACACTTTTATTATTTTCTGCAGGAAATTTCTGTGGAGGTTTCAATGGATATTTTTTTTTTTTTCCAGTTAAACACTATAATTTAATATTCTTATTATTCATATATTTTTAATCTTGGTAAGCCAATGTCCTCAGTGATATTTTCTGGCAATCAAATTATACAATTGTGGATTTCTTGAAAAGGAATTTCCCTTATTCTGTGTGGTTTCTGCCATTTTTTTCAACTGCCGTTCTGCATTTAATTTGGAAAAAAAGATGAACAGCAGTTGCCCATGCAATTTCTCTGCCCCATTCAGTGTTTTGCTTTGTCAGACTATTTCTTCTTATCCTCACATTTCTTTTTTTCCCTTGTAAAATGGAAGCATTCCCAAGCCTTGAAACTTTCTTCTTTCCCAGTTCTTAACTTTCCTCGAACATTTACACTGCATTTACAGCCAGTATGATGGAGGGACTGTTTCTGGGGTCAGACCATGCCTGACTTTTGCAATGTAGGAAATGTTGAAGGTAAGGAAAGGTGAAGGACCAAGACAGAAGGCATGGGAGGTGATGGAAAGTAGTATCTAGCATACAGAGAAAATGAGCTAAGGAGGTCTGTGAAAAGGTCAAAGAGGAGACAATGAAATGTGAATACACTAATAACTGCATTCACTTATTACTGCCTGACAACACTGTATGCAGTTCACTCCTACAGGGAAGTAGTAAAAGGAGTATTACTCTTCCATACTATGTCACCATATCCCTGTTCTGTAGTTCTTTTAGTTTAAGTGCCCTCCCTTCTATAGAAACTCAGAAACAGTTGCTCTATAAGCAGGTATCCACAGAGAAACAAGCTTTTTTCTTTAAGAACATTCACTATTCTCTTACAAAATGCAGTAAATAAAGCAAAAAAATTAAAAACCCCAAACAAACAAACAAAAAAACGCCAAACCAAAAAACGGAAACATAAAAAGAATAAAAAAAAGCCAATTCTGAACTACTTTTCCCTGTTCTCAGTCAACTCGAAGTAAACACTGTAGAGATGGGAGAAATGAAGGCTATCTTTGTGCCACATATTCCATTTACTAAGAGGCAAGAGAGTCATTCACAAGTTCCATTATGTGGTCATAAATCGTAGAAGAGTTCCTTATGTTTGTTTTAATAAACAAATTTCACTCCCTACTGATAAATTGAGCAAACCTCACTAGATCGCAGCCCTCAGGCTTCATGGCAAAAGGAAATGTACATTTGAATGTTCAGTTAAGCTGACCTTCTAAACTGAACTGGGAGAAAACAACTGTTTAAGGCCTATTCCTGCAGTGACAAATATCATTCATCTTTAGGCCCAGATGTGTTATTCAGAAAGGCAACCACTATTATTAAAAAAACACTTCTGGGAAGCACGCATGGATGACTCGTACTCTTCCATCCCTCACAGCCAAGGTACAAAGCTCACCAGTTGAGCAGCAAGCCTGGTAGCTGTCTTCCTAGGGCTCTTTCACAGGTAAAATTTTTTGCATAATGGTCCCTTTTAACAAAATATTTTGGTATAACTAATCCTTTTAAAATTATGCTCAGCAACTCAGAACCTCTACATAGAAATTCCAACTGCAGCCCTTGCTTTTGAAATCGTATGCCACAGTTTGTTTTTTAAGACAACACATAGCTGCTAACAGATATAATAAATGAATATATTAAGCACTGTCCCACACACAGAATTAATTCAAATATAAAGTATCTTGCAGGAAACACTCTTCGGTTCCTTCTGTAGTCTATTGTTTAATTAAATTGTTCTAGAAAATTCGTGGTTTGGCATTACTCTAAATTATTCATTTCACTGAATTTGCACTATGGCCAAGGTTTCAAATTAAAAGGTGAAAGTACTTATTTCTGTATCTAAATGAATGCCTCAAGTTTAGAAGTGACCTTACTATCACAAAAAAAAGGGACTCCACTGCTGTAGGAAATGGCTAGTACACAGTCCTCATATCCCTCCTGTTTTTAGGCTGGTGTAAATGGTCTGTGTGGCCATTCTGACTCATTGGCTTTGGAGAATTTTATTTTGGAGTCTTACTACTGACCTCAGTGTTTCAATTATTTTTGGTGCATCACCATGCAAAGAGTTATGCTGCCTCAAATGAGGCAACAAACAAAAATGGACAGGGGGAGAAGGACTTGTTTAAACTGGTGTTATCCCAGAAAAAGCTTTGGTGAACACATTTATGTCAGCAAGGTGGTTCAATGGAAAGCTGAAAAGAATTTCTTATAAAAGTTTAAAAAGTTAGTGTTTTAACCTCTGAACAGAGAGAATGGTAAATGCGTTTTTATTTTTTGATTAAACCAGGAGCCAAGTAAGCCTTGTCCCATAGCTCCAGCAAGGGAGTGGAGCAGGACTGGCTCTTCCCTTCTGGACATCACAGCCATGCCCATAGCCAAAACCCTAGAGTGGGAGATATTTATGGGGCCCCAATAGTCTCCTCCAGAAACTGAGCAGGAAATGTAGATAAGATTCTCTGTTGACTCAAACAAGGCAAAATTTTAAACTTTCAGTTTAATTGAAATTTTAAAGCAGTATTTTGTTTGGGGTTTATCTCAAGTGAACGTCCCTGCTTGCACTTCCCCTTACTCTGCCAGCCATTTTTCTGGCTAACTACAAAGCTGACAAGCCAACAAAAGACCACAGGTATTCACATGATGCTAAGTGGTATTTTGGGGATTCCAAGCCCATTTCTGAGTTGCTGCAATTTGAATTTTAACAATTTCATGCTTTAAGAAGAAGAAATCATCCGTGGTTGCTCTTCCATCCCATTGTGCTCATTTTTTTGTCTACTTGCTCCTTGTAAAACAAGCTCCTTCTAACACAACTGTACTAGACAAAGATGTATCCACGAATGCAGCCATTGAGTTCACTTTTTCCCACAAAAGAGCATTGATTTCTGTTTTTGAGGGATAAAAAAATGAACAGTTCAATAGAGTTATTGAATATGAATGTATACATATTTCTTTTTTTTAAATTTACAAGGTTGCAATGAACAGGAAGCTTGTAAGGACTAAAATTCTGTCGTTATTTTATTTTTAAAAGCAGTAGCAGTTTTCTCTTATACAAAACATTAAAATTAATTTATACTGCACTTTAAAAACCTACTTTGGGAAATTAATAACATATATTAATCAGAAAAAAGAATAGAATGATCTGGGAAAGTCCAAGAAAGTTAATTTTTAAGAGCTGGAATTAGAAGTCTTCAGATTATTGTCAGCATTAATATATTATTTTATATTAATACGTAAGAATGGTGGGTCTGGATTATGTCACTCAATTGTGACAGAATTCATCAATCATTGTCCAGCCTGGTAGCACTGTCCAAGAGAAAAAACTGGTGGAGGCAGGAAGATGCACAAGGCAACAGTGAGACGACACTAGTTAGCAATACGGCAGCTTCAATGTATGAAAATCAGGTCATTGCCAAGTTCTTTCAAGCTTCATACAGTGAAAGGGTACTGCAATAGCTGTATTTATATTCATGAAAAACTCTTTCAAAACAATTTGGTATACCAAAGGAGATAGTGTGAATGTATTTGCTGGAAAACTTAACAAATAGCTACCTATGAAAAATCATATAGAGAGTGGAAAACCTGTGAAAGTCTTTCAAAGTGAAAACATGTTTTGTTTGATGTATTTACGAACAAGTTTTCAATAGAATAATATACAGAATTCAGTGGAAGAATATACATAGATTCTTACCACAGGAAAAAGACAATAATTATAACTTCCTATATTAGTACTTTTATCATGTATTGCAGCAGAGCTGAGGAGAGCAAGTCATATCCTTGTGATGGAGAAACTCAAAGCAAGCATGTCACTCACAAATACTTAAAACTTCTTTCACTATTTCTATATGTCTTGTCTTTGTATGCCTTTGGGTCAGATTTCACAATAGCTTCACTCTGCCATTAACTTTGTTTTAAATTATTAAAATTTATATATGAAGAATTTTGATAATTTGAAACTTTTTTGGGGGGTGAAAATATCTCTTGCTCAGGGGTGCTTTGAGACCTTAAGTGAAATACTTTAACTTTGACACCACCACATTTGGGTTTTCCCACTTTTGAGGATAACTATTTTTGGGTATTTTCTGTTTCATAAATGTCAATGTTCACTTTGTGAACAGCATTTGCCCATTCTGACACAAACTAATGTTTAAAAAAACCCACAACAGTACTCTGCAGAAAAACAAAACTCTGAATGTTCCAGAAAGAAGCTCTAACTCCCATGTTATCTCTGTGTATCATGTCACATGTTTTAGCTAAATGTTTCAGCTCCAAGAGCCCAAAGTTAATATTTGTAAATATTACCTCTGTATTTTTCCAGCTGAAAACTCTGACCTAAAAATCTAGGATCCAGTTGGATTGGGATCAATATGAAACCATGCATTATGTAGGAATTTTATGTGAAATAAGCTGTCTGAGCATAGCTTGTGGATATATACACAAAGCTCAATTCATCTGGGAAGGACTTTATTCTTATCTTCCATCAGCCAAAGTGAAGTTCTCACTGTAAGTCCACTGTAGATTGTATTTAATATAAACTTCCTGAGTCAAATACCATTATTTCTAAAATAACTTGAAAAATCATTTGCATATTTCCCAGAATGTCACTTAGAGATATTGCTCAGACTTTTAACAAATATAAACCTGACAATTGTTTCTGCTCCAAATATGTATATATTTTGACCATTACAAAAGCTTTGTAGGTTTAATAGAAAAATAATTTTTGGAAAATAGTCCACAATGCAGCATTACTTTAAACAAAACAGTTATCTGTGAAAACCATCATTAACTATGAGGTCTGTAAAGAAAAACTTCATTGTTTACTTATATATGCATATAACATCCAAACCCCATTGCTAAAGACAAATATCATGCCGCTCTAAATTCTCATTTTAATGTGTCTGAATATCCTTTATTATAGAATAAAATGGAAATTTTACTATGTTAGTACAATAATTTGATAGAGTTTCAGAAAAAAATTGCAATATAGTTTGTGATTGAGACCAGTTTTCTAATGCAGCTGCAGATCATGTAGAAATGCACCTCAGGAGTGATTGCACATGGACTCAGTAAAATGCCTAAAATGATGGACCATATTAAAATGCCGTTTTAGTACTGCTATGGTGCTGAAAATGTGCCAGATGTGGCCTTTCTAAAATGCTGGTTGAACTGATGCTGAAGTGAAAGGGGAATATAGGGTATGGTCTCTAAGGAAGAGGTAAATCAGATATTTCAGTGTGGGGCTGGATAACAGGTAATCCTTGATCTTCCCTTCATGACTGGTTTGAACACAGTTTCCTTTTTCTACATATTTCCCATCCCCTATTTATTGTACTGTTTCATAAATATATATGCTTAGAACTCTAATAGCTACATATACTTAATTACATATTTATTTTATGTATAATTAATTAATTACATATGCTTAATCACATAAACTTAGAACTCTATTGAAATGGAAGGAAAATGGATTTCTGCTCTTCAGTGACCTCTAGTCTATTTTTCTCTCCTCTCCACAATAAAGTCCTGAAAGAGTAGAATTGCAATATTATGGGAAAATGACAGAAACCCATCCCAGAACACTTTACAACTTGGTGTAAATTGAGTCCTGTACAAAATTTTAGAGGGCCAAATCTAAGCCAACTTTCCTTTTCTCAATAGTTCCACTGAATTAAAGATCTGGCCTCATCAATAAGAGCTGCTGGGTAAGGTTCAAAAATTTTCCAGATGGTGTGAATTAAATTCTTTAACAGATCTATAGGGTTTTCATTGCACGAAAGCAGCACTAAAATATCGAGAGTAAAAATATATCAATAACTCCAATATATATAATAAATGTTGTATATGATATAAACATTATATGCAACATATACGTCATGTGTATGTAAAGCTATAAAATTTAATAATATACAGACAGGAGGAAGCAATGTGCAAGTAAGTACTACCTTGTCTATCAGAGATATAATGCAAAAACTAATTAAACAGCATATACTTCAATAAAAACACTGAATTAAGCTTTTTATAGTTACTTCAACTCTTCCTACAGATCCCAGGCATTGACTATAACTTCCACTAATAAGGCTATCAACAGAACAGTTCACTATGGCAAGACAGACTTGGACAATCCCTGGCACTATACCAATCTAAAAAGAACGTATACTACATACATTCATTGTGAAAATACTTGCCTTATAGGAAAGAAACATCCTTTGATTACAAATATTGGGCGTTTTGTTTATTTGTTTTTGTTTCTTTGTGATTTTTCCATGGGTCTTTATTTGACTAACAAAACCAAACAATGAAAATATAACTCAGCTGCTTCAGTGATGGAACATTTAGATTCAAGATTTGAAGTCTTGATATCAATAAGTTGTATGTTGGAAAAATGGTAAGCTGTTTGGCTACAAGTTCGCATTATATTTTATTCCTCTCACTGGGTTCACTAAAATTCCTGTGTAACACTGAGCATTTGGGATTGTGTGTAACAATCTTAAAACTTGTTCCTTTTAAACTTCACTCTTGGATGAGGTTTAGTTCTTTCTCACAGGTCAGCAAAGCATTTAAGTCCATAATGATTTTTTTAAGAAAAGAGTACCTGAAGTAAATGGGTCTCTGAATGCTTGAGTGGGCATGGGCTTTTGCATGTGTTGCCTTGTCAGCTAAAGTGTTCAGTATTTGGTAGGACTGAGTCCTTCCACTGTTTGAAAAGGCACTGTGAGCAAAGAGTATTGCTAGGCATTGTGTGAAAAATGCTGTGATCCAACATGATAAAGAAAAATGAAGAGCCAGTAGCCCCACAGTTATAGATATAGCTGAAGTGAGATTCCCTTATACTCTGCTCCATTCATGGGTACATTAGAAGCCAAACCCTCTTGTTGGAGTTTTGAACCCTAAAACTGAGCCCTAACATTGTGCCCTGAGGTATCGAGAAGCAGAGCATAGAACCCACAGTCACGAGCTCCTATTTTCTCTTGCCTATTCCAAGGTTTGAAATAAAACCCACTTTGATGTTCCTTTGCCTGTGCTCAGTTTGCAGTCATGGCTGGGATGTCTCTACAGGCTGCTATCCTGCAAGACCTGAAGGCCAAGCAAACCTTTAAATCTTACTTTCATGGAGAGGTCTTGCTCAGGTCAAAGACTAATCTTTTGACATCTTCTTGATGAAAGGATCGATCCTCAGCTTACAAAGGGGACTCTTATGGCCTCTCAGGAAGGATACTGAGGTGCTGGAGCAGGTCCAGAGAAGAGCAACAAGGCTGGTGAAGGAACTCGAGCACAAGTCCCATGAGGAGAGACTGAGGAAGCTGGGGTTGTTTAGCCTGGAGAAGAGGAGGCTCAGGGGAGACCTCATTGCTCCCTACAATGACCTGAAAAGAGGTTGTAGCCAGGTGGGCATCGGTCTCTTCTCCCAGGCAACCAGCAGTAGGACAAGAGGGCATGGTCTTAAGCTCTGCCAGGTGAGATCTAGGTTGAATATTAGCAAAAAAGTTTTTACAGAGAGAATAATCAAACATTGGAATGGACTGCCCAGGGATGTGGTGGATTCACCGTCCCTGGAGGTTTTTAAGATGAGACTGGATGTGGCACTTAGTGCCATGGTCTAGTAACCACAGTGGTGTTGGATCAAGGATTGAACTTGATGATCTCAGAGGTCTTTTCCAATCGGGTCGATTCTATGATTCTATTCATGTCCCTGTGATAGTTCCACGTGGCGGTGAAAAGACTGAACCAGTGAAGAATTGGGTTCAGAATACGTGACTGAAATGAAAATGTAGCTTCTTTTACTGTTTTCCAGGCTTGATTATTACTAAATAGTGTTAGCATACTCTCCAGTGATTTTTACTTTTTTCCTTTAAAATATAAATAAAACAAATTTTTAGTGTATTAATCTAGATTTCCACTGAAAAGTGTGGGTTTATGCTTTTTTATGTGGAAAAGTCTGTTTCACCTTTAACTCAGTGCCAGCCTCTGTGTGTTTATATGTATGCAAGTACATGCGAATAGGCTTACTTTTTGAATATAGTTTTTTACTAATTAATCAGAAATGCTAGACAGGTTTGTCTAGTTGGGTGTCATTTACTTCTCAGAACCAGGCCACTCCTTTGGATGATAATTATAGTCTAGAGATGCCTAATTATGGAAAAATGTAGTATTTTCCACATCAGCATCTGCCTTCATGGCACTGTCTGCAAATATTCATGCGTGTGGTTTAGAGATTGATTTCTGTGTCATACAGTTTGATTACAGATGAGCTTTCAAAATCATTTCTACCTCTTCATTATTTCAACCTCTTTATTATTTCCACCTTTTCTAGTTTATTTGCTCTCTCTTCATGAAATAACAATATTGATTTCATATTAAGGTATGTAGAAGTCCATGTTAATCCCTTTTACTTTAAAGCAAAGGTAGTGGTGCGTCCTCATAGTTCCAGCATAACTTCTTTGTCATTAATTTATTGGTAGAGATTAATACTGAATTGAAACATGAAACAGAGTATTCACATTTTATGCTAGAAATCTGACACAATCTTTTGACCAACTCAGGTAAGGAAGAACCCTTGTAAAACTGGAGTTATGTTCAGGTGAATACACTCTGACCCAATGTGATTTTGTTAGCTCAATTAGATGAACCTCTCAACCATTCAGACTCTATGATTTTTAGAACTCACCTTTAATTGAAGAGCTTATGAACGTTAATTCTGCTGATTTTCAGGTAATTCTGAAATCAAGGTTTCTAGTTTGTTTTTTGATTTTTTTTTTTTGGCAAGTTCAGTTCTTATTTCAAGTACTGACTGAAAGTTCAAATAGTAATACTATAGAGAAAAGTGAGGGTAAAGTTTTCATGCTTCATTTGACATAGTAGGACTATTGTCTAAGGAACACAAGTAGAAGTGTAGATTGGTTGGTCTCTCCCATCTTTCATTTACACTTCTAAATGCAAGGCTGTGGTGAGAAAATTAAGTAAACTGAAGTTTTGATTTGGAAAAATCAAACTGGAAATGAAGTTCCACAGATTGACTGTAAGGAATATAAGAAATTATTGGCCCTTAAAGGGAACGTGCACATGTACAGCAGGTGCACTGGTGTCTGTTGCTCCTGGATACAGAAAAAACCCCATAAAATGAAGAACAACAGAGCCAGTGTAATCTCACTCATTCCAGAAGAGCTAAAACGTTGTTTTCCCATAAAGCAAATTAGATATTGTAGACTTCAAATTGCCAGTTTCTCTAGCCAAGGAAAGCAGAGATCTATCCCTTGTTGCTGGGACCACCTACTTGGTTCCTCCTTCCAACAAAGAATAAATGCAGCCTGATTGCAATAATTCTTGGATGACCAAATTTTATTCTGCTTTCGAGGTCGTTGTGATGCAACTAGGCTGTAATCAAGCAGTCTGGTCTAAAGTCATACAAGCATCATCTGTGAGTACCATTTGATACAGAGATGGAACACATTAGCTAAGACTGATGATTTGCTGTGTCAGTGCTTGCCTTTTCTTTGTAAATGTAACCAGTTCAAAGGCCCTTTGAACTGACCTACTTGAGTGTTAGGGGAAGGAGGTCTACTCACTAATGGAGGTGGCAGACCTTTTTTTTATAAATAATCTCACTTCTATTTAAGTAGAGTGATTAAATATTATTGTGTCAGATGTATGGAATTGAAAAGGATGTGCATTCAACACCAGTAGGTAACTGAAACACAGTTGTGATCTATTTAAATAGAATCGTGCCTGCTAGTATTCCAGGTGTCAAGAAATATTATTTCTTTCACCTTCAACTGATCTTACTGCTGTATCAACAGGGATATTACTGCAAAAAAAATCATTATTGTTCCTGGTACTTTAGGTTTTCCTTTCAATAAAGTGTAATTTCTACTTTGGACTACATTTAAAAAAAAAAAGAAAAAAACCCATAAAAAAGTAGCGTTCTAGATTTCTCTTCTTTACGAGTTTGTTAAACAAGAAACACTGACGCGGAGTGATACAGCGCTGATCTCTGTAGTGATGATTTTAAAAAAACCAGCCACATAGTCATTGCAGAGAATGTGATAGATATAGTGAACAGAAAGGGAGGACAAAAGAGAAAAAATGATATATCAACCAAAACTTGGAATGTATTGTTTTAGAAAAACATTCAACCAAAAATCCCCTGGCAACTAATTCTTACAGAAAAATCTGTATTTTGAGAACTTTCCAATTCAGAATGAAACCTAACATGATTAACAACTGATTTTAATTAGCCTTAAATCAACCATGACAGAATTACCTTGATGACATTTAAATTACTGTAACCAGGTGCTTGAGTTAACATTCCCCTGAGATGACAAACGAGCATTTACCCTGTCAGACAGTTCCCTGCCAGCCTACACTTGGCTCACATTCAGACTTATTTTTTTGGACAATTTTTTTTTCCCTATCAGAGAACATTTAAATTACGCAACATTTCACTCAGAGGAAAAGAATCTTTTTCAGTCGGTGAAAAGTGGGGCTTTTTGAAATCCTGCTCCTGCCACTGGAGCTATGGACACGTTTGGAGCTCGTTAACACGTCCCTGTAGTTGATGGCTGATCTCTGAGCTGATTTTAATGGACAGCAGAAGGGGAAAAGTACCAACCAGCACAGCAGCTACAGAAATATGAACAAAACTGTTTTTATCATTTACACATAGGTTTTCCTGCCTATCTTATAATTTGCATGATTCAACACCAACAGCAGTTGGTTATATTACACACATAATTGGTTCTTGGAAATCTGATAAAATTACAGTTGTCCAGCTGTGTGAACACCACAGTTTTTGCCTTGGGATTGAGAGAACACTCACAAGTATCTGTGGCCTAGGAGCAGGAAACTAATCCCTAAATTAGCATCACAGGTAATTTAAGAACAATTGCTATTAACAATGTGCTCTTTTTAAAACCTTAGAGAGGAGATAAAACCAGTGTTTTACTTTTGCTTAAGTTTCTTTGTCATTTACTCTTCTTTCTTTAAAAAAGATTATTTATTGCCTCTGAACATTTTTTTATTTGCTTCTTTTTGCTTTTCTTACTATTTATCTTTTATAAAAGAATTTCTTCCTCCCTCAAGGGGACACTTGTATATTTTGCATCCACAAAATAAACTCATTAAACAATTGGAGAATATTGTTACTAAGAAATACAATTCCTTTAAGATTACTTTCTTCTTATTTCAATTCATTTTGATTAATTTTCTTTCTTTTAATTAAACACCACTCCATATTTTTTTTAAATTTAAATTTAAGGTCTTCAGTACAAGCGGCTAGTTGCTGGTTTTATCTTTTTGTTTCACATCGTCCACCTTCTTGCTCTTTTCTTGTGTTAGCTTGGATTAAAATGAATCATCTTTTTTTCCCTAACAGCACCAGTTGCACTTCTTTTCCCATCAGTGGGAATGAAGTAGTGAGTGAGAACTGCAGGAATGCTGTCAGTTGTTTATTCTATGGTCAGTGCTATCTTAGAAGGCAGCTTCCTGAAGAAGCCGTGCTTACAGTAGCAAGGGAAGCCAGCAGTGACTCATGGCTCAGCACCCCACTTATCATACCTGCCGAAAGCGGGACCATCCGTTCCCTGCTGCCGGCCCATCGGTAAAACTGCTGCTTCCCCTCACAGAGGTTTTGTCTGGAGCCAGCACGAGCTGCCTCCTGTTAACAGTGTGAAATAGCTGACCGTCCTGCTTTGCCGATGCTTCCAGAGATTGTGGGTTGGCAAAGATCCACTATAATCACAATTTTATTTAATCATTTTATCAAGTCCAAGGGCTGCATGTGGCAGTTCCAGGTAGACCAGGAAGTTTGGGAAATGATGGTGCCAGCTCTGCTGCTGTCTCCGTGTTGAGGAACTCACCCAGACTGACCACCCTGGCTGAGGAACCTGGGCAGAAATACAAGAGTTCTAGAGGGAGGACATTCAGACCAGGATCCGGACTCTACAGCTGGGGTTGGAGCGAAGGAATCCTATCCTGTTGAAAACACTTCTTTCCTGCTCTCAGTCTTACACCTTACCTGTAACTGCTCTACTTTGTCAATCTGCCCCCAAATGTACTTGATCCAGCAGTTCTTCAGGGACTGCAACTTCCTTAGACCTTTCCTGGCTATACAGCAAAATATGGAAAAACCCTAGTTAATTCTTTTGAGATGGAATCAAAAACTCTTTTCCTCACAGACATTCAACATCATTGATGGGGAGTTCCCCAACAGGAAAATCCAAAGTCTGAAAGCTGAAAGAATAGAGCTTCCAGTTCTTGTTTGCACAGGGAGCACTCTGAAATAATATGGCTATTATAAACACTTCATGGTAAAAGAGATGAGTACAGCTGAGAACTGTGGGACATGAAGGACTGAAATGTATGGTTGTCAGAATAAAAAGGGTGCTTTAATTTCTTTCTATTTATTTGTTTTGTATGATGCAGCAGGTACAACAGGGAATTTTCTAATGGAAGTTCTGGAGATAAGTAGTAAAGTGGTATTTAAATGCTGCAGCTACGAATATTGGATACAGTTAGAGGGTATTTGTATAGTAAACAAGGAAAGGAAACAAAAAATTGCAATCATTAAAAAAACAACAACAAAAAACTGACAGGAGTTTCAAAGGCTACATTAAACTTCAGGCTTCTGGATATATTTCAATTTTTACATGACAGAATTTAGGGGAAGAAATTGGTATTTATATTATTTCACAGCTGCCTTTATATTTCTGTCAGGTTCCTTTAAAACCGATTGTAAGACTGATTGTAACGGGTCTCAGGACTGCCTCTCTCTCCCCATTTTCTCTAGTTTTATGGCTGTTTTATTCAGGACTCTATTTTGCATATGTAACTTACATATTTTTTGTTCTTCAATGTAGCACAGAATTTGCCTCTTCCAAAGGACTTTGTGAGTCTTCTTGGGAGGCTAGCAGGAGGAATTTTAATATGATATAATATTTTAAATATTTTATGAAATTAGGAAGCAACACAAGCAGTGTTATTATACATAACTTTATTTGAGTCTGCAATTTTTCCTGTATGGTTTCATGCATATAAATGGAATACCCTGGGTCTGGTCATGTGTTAACATCTCACATTTCCTTTCCTGCCACAAATGCTGCTTATTATAATAGTATGAACCGAAATATGTATTTTTATTGCTGTTAGGAAAGTAGAAACACACAAATATGGATTTGTTTCCCAATATTATCTGTGTCTGTTTTATAGTTTGATAAAAGTTTTGGTTGACAGAGTACTGAATAAATGTAGCCCTGTACAGCATGTTTACTCAAGTATTTAATTGGTGAAATTTAATAAAATAACAATTTAAACAGATAAGGATTAGTCAAACACAAAAACTATTAGAAACATTCACATAATTAAAAATAAAATTCTCAGCCATTATCAGATGTAGGAAAACCACATAAGAATCCATAAAAAAGTTTTCAAGCTCCAATAAGTTAGGTATAATAGACCTTTTTTGTCAAACACAAAAATAAATATTATTGATTTTATGAATAAATACATTTTCTTAAATGATTTAGAAAGCTCTGTTTATTCATATACAGACAGTGTTTAGAATATGTAGTAGCCAGTATGTCTGCAGATATATTTATGTTGGACTGTTTAGATTGGCTTCACCTCTGTAATAATTTATAACAGTTTCAATGTAAACCTGCCATTGAGCAGGTCATAAAGGTCCTGCATTTTAACCATCATAATTTCAGATAAACCCACAAAACTATTTCTTGCAGGAAAGCTCTAGTTAATCCTTGAATATCTTTAGGATGGAATTTGGTTTTTTATTTAGGGAAATTTAAAGAGCAATAAAGGCTGCATTTTAACTCTGCTTGATATTTCAGTACTGGTGATAATTTAAAATATATACATTTTGTTTTGTTTTACAGCACTAACTCTTCATTGACACGTATTAATACAAAAATTCTGCCCTCCAATTGATTTCAAGTTCTGCTCCAAAAAGAAAGCTACTGTTCATTTTTAAATGTTTCATTGTACTCTAGAAATACTAACATAAATATAGTAGTGTTTTTCCACACTAAATGAAGACAGATCAATGCCATTTGTTTTTCACATGATAGAAGTTTCTTAAAGGCATGCATTTTGAAAGTGTGAGAATTATTTATTTAATTTCTAAATTTAAAAAAGCCTGCTTTTCTCAAAATGAGCATTTTCTAACAAAATTCCACCAACATACTAATGTTCAGTAAAATACTTTTGAATACTAAAAACTAAATCTTTTTGAAAAAGGTGCTACATTTATTTTAGTAAATATATTTTAGTATTTTAAACAAACAATGAAAAAGCAAAAGACGAAAGCAAAAAAATTGATTTGGGGGTATTTTTTTTGTTGTTGTTTAGTTAAGGAAAATTTCTATCTTCTGATTGGCATCTTCCTCTTCCAACACAACAGCAACTAAGGGGGTTTCCCTCATACTCCCTTGAACTTCAGATCTTACCAAGGAAGTTCTGCAGTTCCATTATGATTGGTAGACCCATGTGATTGGGACCTATGGAAAAGGTCTCCCTCTAAACATGTGCTATCTTCTAAGAGAAATTAAACAAAACTCAAGCTTATTTTCTGTAAATACACAAAACTCCAGGTGAGTTTACCTTTCCATGCAAATTATTGCTCCCCACTTACCTGTTTCCCACTCCTCTTGACTAAGGCAGCCCAGGGTTTATGGGCGTAAGCACAAGGGGTGCCTGCAGGATGGTTGCAAGAAATTGGGCAGAGATCTCCCATTAAAAGGAAGAAGTTAAAAGCCTGTGGCATGTATCCTAATAAAAGACAACATAGAGCTCTTCCCAGACAATGTGACTATTAATTTCTTACCATTTCTCATTGCCATGTGAATAATCATGGGCCCATAGAATTGTAAAAAGATTTGGATTGGAAAGGACCTTAGAGATCATCTAGTTCTAACCCCTCTGTCATGGGCAGGGATGCCACTCCCTAGATCAGGTTGCCCATGGCCCCATCCAACTTGGCCTTGATATTTCTGGTATGCCTTGTCTCACATCATTCCTTCAGCCTCTGATGACCAAAATGTCAACCAAGAGATGGTTGACTTACTGCAGTCAGGAATAGGGGGGATTATGTATCCAGGGGAAGATGTTACCCATTTTCTCCAGGGAAATTTTATATGTACTCAACTACTTAGGATCACAATTAGAGTGTTATTTAGTTACTTTGCTGCTTGAATTTTAATCTTTCTAGATATGAGACAAAACAGTAGACAGTAGTTCCAGTACTGTATCACCTTAAATCTATTTTCCTAGACTTAAAATTAAATTGGACTGTCATGGCAAACAGATTGTGTAGACTGTGTGGTACTGGTCACAATGCTTCATTTACTACCAGAGGGAGGAGCTCTTGGGATTTTCCAGTGTGTGGACATAATTCCAGTACCATTATATCATTGATTTTCAAATTAAATTGGTGAGCTTTTCAAAAGTCCTTTTGTGCTCATGTAAATGTCCTGATGATTAAAAGGTAACAGAAACATAGTTTCAAGTTTTTCTTTCTATAGTTTAACATTCATCCTTTGGTAATCCTGCCTATGTGGTAATCCTGCCTATGTGGTAATCCTGCCTATGGCTCAGAAGTCCCTTTGCTGTGAAGCAGTGTTCAACCATGGAAGAAAAATCTGGTGGTATGAACCAAAGTTTTATATGGTTTTCTACATTTGAAGTAAGAGGAACATTAGCACTTCTCTTTGATAGAAGTCAAAGAGGGACTTCAGTGGCCTTGGGTAGTGGATAGTTATTTTGTAAATACGGAATTACAGAATATTCTGAGTTGGAAAGGACCCACTTAAATAAGTGGCCCATATGAGAATCAAAGCCACAACCTTGGTGTTATTAGGACCCTTCTAACCAACAGAGCTAATCTCAGCCATCAGAGAGGTCAAACATATTACTACAGAAACCATGCTTTCCTCAAAAGTGGGAAAATGGAGGCTTCAGAGTTATGTATATTTCTCTATAGATACATTAATATATATATACTGATAGTGGGCTCTGGTCCATATCATGGAGGTGAAATTTCCTGTGAAACTTCTATAATGCATCTGTACATGAAAGATTAATTTGTGTGGCCTGTTCTCAAAAGTACACAAATCTGATAAGCATGGCTTTCTCTCCACATTTTTTTTAATTCGTTCATCTGTCCTACACTGCATTTCTAAAGTATTTATGAAGGTGTGACTGGCACGCCAAGTAAATGTTGATGTTTTGTCATGCAGACAATACTAGATAGGAGAAGTTATAGGGATGGGCTGTACAACTTACTATTGGTTTGCACAATATACTGAAGAGCCATTACTGATAGTGTTTGTACAATGGTTACTTGGCATTTCCTGGATGGAAATGTCACACTTGTGGCCCGGTCAGAATTTGGGCAAGGGGAGGATCCACTTCTATCTTCCCCTACATGTATGACTCTATTTCCAGTGGTCAGTGACTGACCAGATGTTCTTTTTTTAGTAAATCCTGGTAAAAATTGAGAATTGGAATGATGTTTTTGTTGAAACATATAATAAATTTTGTTTTAAAAATACCTCAAATAGTTCATCTTTCCCCCAGAACCTTACTTATTCTTCGAGTTAGCAAGACCAGGAGTTGTTTAATTATTACAGTGTACTTCGATTCTCCTGAATGGCAGTTTTCCTTTAGCTTCTGGCTCAGCTTCTGTAGTGTCAAGCTTTCCAGGTGGGCAAAATATTTGTTATTTCTTTCCCATGCCCTCCACCTTTGATCACTGAAGGCTGCTGGGTTTTGTGCTTACAGTTTGGCTCACCTGAAACTTTTCAAATAAGAGCTGCTGGAACTAGGCAGTGGTGTTCCAGACTGCAGTTTGATGATGAGGATGGAGATGCCTGGCTTGTTAAAGAGTATTTTCCCTTCTTTGCAAACATTTGAGTGATCTTAACCAGCTACTATAGGGGGAGTTTCCTATTTTTTTTTTCTGGTGCCACAGTTTTATTAGCTTTGCTTGTAGAAATATAACAAAACAGAAAAGGCCACACTGGCTTTGCTCTGTAAATATTTAAATGGACACATGGCAGGTATAAACCAGACTCAAGTGATCTCCAGGTTGGTAATGGTCTGCCTAATCTAATCTAAGTATTTCTGAATGTGTTTCACTGTGCCTCTGAATTTATGCGTAGTCATGACATGCTGAGCCTTTCGTTGCACTATTTTCCTACTTATACTGTAAAATAAATTCACACTTGGCATAGCAGAAATGCTTGGCAGGAATGCTGTTATATTTGCAGTACATGAGACAATGACTGATACCTTGTTTAATTGTCTCACAGCATTAGCAAAGAAGCTGAATCATATGCACTCTCTCCCACTGCACACACACGCAAAGGGACAGACTGACTAACTCAGCCTGCTACACTTCACTGTCTTTGCCCCACTACCTACAGCTGGCCCCTTAGAGCTATTAAAACAGATTTTCTGATATGTTTTATTTTCTTTCGCTCTCCTGGGTTTGTTTTTTTTTTTGTTCTCTGACTTTTGAATTTCTTTTCCGAGTAGCATTATGCTCCCTTCGCTGAGACCGTATCAAATTCTCTGCTGTGTAAATTGGCATGGCTATGCAGCACTTGGAGGTTCTTTGCCAGTTTACACTGAGAATCTATCGCTAAACAATTATACCCAGCAGTACCAAAAAAACACTTAAACAAACAGAAAAATGTAAGAGAACATTTGGAATCAAATCCCACTGCCTTCAGTTTCTTAAGTTAGAGAAACTACCAGGAAATAAGGACATGGAAAGGAAGCTGGGAGGAGAACTCAGGGCACAGTCAGCCTGTTCCCTCAGCAATCAGCATAAAAATAATAATACAAATCCCTTGCTGTCAGTTCCATCCGCAAGAAGTAAACAGGAATAAGCAAATCAGATGGTACTTAAAATAAAAGTATTATCTCTGAGTTTTTCTGTTTCTCAGCTTGGTTGAAAATCCTATAACTCTGCAGATACTGTGCTTGACAGAAAGGCAAACATAGATATGGTTATTTAACCATAATTCCATAAAAAATAGGAAAAAAAAAGGAAAAAAAGGTCAGCAACTATATTATTGTGCAGCTGGCAGAACATTCTAGAAGATGGTGAATCAGAATAGAAGTAGTCACCAAACAGGTAGGTGTGAGAATCCATTAAATGGAGGGTATGACATCTGACCTTTTGTCTGAATGTCCTGGGTCTTCATGTTTACAAAGCCAAAGCTCAGGTTCTTCTGATCACCAGTCAAATTCTGCTCATCTCGGTCATGCAAATTGCCCCCCTAACCTCAGCAGCTATATTTGCATGGTTATTGTGAGCAAGCTTTGCCTTCAACACTACTTGGGTCTTGAGCAAAACTTATCTCTTGTAGTCATGGAACAGGAAATGGTACTGTGCAAATATTTACTGGTGTTTGTAACTATGAATTTTACATTTACAATTACATTGATGTCTGCCTAGGGCAGAATGAATCATTTCTTTTCCTAACAGAATGATCTATCCTATAAATATTTGTTGTAAAAGCAGGACACACTATTCAAGACAGCAAAAAAATAATTTCATCACTTCAGTTAGAAGAAATACTCTAATTGACTTTAGACCTTGGTAACCCTATAAGAACTGTCAGAAACTCTCTTAGCCACTTTACACTATGTCTGTTGTGTAATGTTTAAATAAGGCTATAATTCAGAGAAATGCTTCCCCTTGTTAAAGTGTCAATAAAGTTCTTATTGTTTAAAGAAACTCCTGGTAGAATGTCTTGTGCTTCAGCTGCAATTGTTTCTTATTTTAAAAAAAAGTAAAAATATCCTGACTCTCTAATATTTTCCCTTTTTTTACCCTTCAGTGTTCTGCACTGTTCTAAATTATACCTGGATGATTGTTGTGTGTGGATGTGTATGTCCCACTGTAGCCCAAAGCATCATACCACAGCCAGCTTCTCCTAAGCGATGTGACCTTGGGTTTACCCTGTCTCTACCTTTTGCTGTTGCTGATGATTTTTTTCTTTAGTGCACAGTTATTTATTCCCAGTGTTGTGACCATCCTAAGGCAATGTAGAAAGAGACAAGAATATATACTTTCATCCTGGCTTCATATATATTCAAATTTATTTCTATTGAGGAAAAAACACACAATCAAGACAAAGTGGCAGAAGGATTACAATCTATGTGGCTCAATAGGCAGCATGCTGAGAAAGCTGAACTTGCCTGTCTCTACATGTATATCCTCCCTTCCAAAACCAGATTAACTAAGGGCACTTACAGATGTCTTTGCTATGTTTTAGTGAAGATAGTCAGAACTGTATATACTGCAATTTTGATACAATTCTTTCTATAAATTGAACCATGCACTTGTACACTCTGCTTTCTTTGCCTCAGTCATGAAGATAAAGTTGTCATATGTTTAGTTTTAACTCTGCAATTCCAGTACCTGCCAGACTAAGAAATGGGAGGAATGCCAAACCACGGAGTTTGCTGGGCTCTGCAGCAGCCAGGATGAGCTGAGAGAGCTGAGCCTTTCCTATGGAAGGTCAAAATCCTTCCCCCAGTGTATGGAATCTGAGAGGGATCTGGAGCTCTCTAGATATGAAAAGTGAGGAGGGAAATTACTAATACATTCAACTCTGGACTTCATGTATATGAACTGGGTTTTGGAATCAAGTAGATAAAGAAGACTGTCACTCGTCATGAGTGAGAATCCCTTACATGAAACTGGATACGCTGGTGAAATTAGCTGAAGAAAGGAATTTAAGACAAAATCACTTCAGATCAATCATACACAGGCTAGGAGCCACCTCAGGAAGGAATTGTGTTACTGTGAGGTCAAATACATTAGCTCTATGTAAAAGGTAACAGAATAACTACAGGTTTCCTTTGCTTGTGAAATAATCGCACAAATTATTTTTTCTCATGGGGGAGTTGGGCTTCCTGAACCAGCCAATTTTCATGACTATCCATAAGACTAACTTTTCAGTCCCCCAGTTTGCCCTACATTTGCATATTACTGGTTTCTGTTGGTGTTTTTTGTTTGTTTTGTTGTTGGTTTTTGTTTGTTTGTTTTTGTGGTTTGTTTTTTTTTTTTCTTTTTTTTTTACTTTCAGTCGGGGATAGATTTTAGGAGAAAAAACATTTTTCTTTAAAGCTTGCACTTTGCTTAGTTTCAGATTTCTAACTGGCTCTGTGGATGCAGCTCTATGCAATCAGTTCTGGTGTTATGCATGAGAAAACTAAGAAACAGGCTTGCAAATAAATTGAGGCAACAAATGCACAGAGCGTTAAGGTGAGTATTATATAGTCAAGGCTCTGAGGCACATGCAATGAACTTAATCTGAAAAAGTATGGTGGTCACTAGTTGTAAAAGATTTTCTTGAGCTAGTATAATAAAAATACTATGGATTAAGCATATGAATGCAAGTACATCTTGCAGGGAAAGTTACGTCCAAGCTGTTAGCTTTTCAAGCCAAAGTTTTTCTGAAACCCACAGGAAGGTTGTGCCTGACCCAACTAATCAACAGTGCTGGCACCTCAACCTGTATTGACATAGATAATGAAAAAGGTAGTAAAGGAGATGGGAATATTAAGATGATTCAAGAAGTAAAATCAGTATTTTGCATGAACTTCTACTGGTTGCACAGATTTTCTATATCCATGAGGATAGATGTAAAAGCAGACATACAATTAATGAGTGACAGTGCTTCCACTATTAATGCAAATGAATAAGCTATTAAAAAATATGATCAAAATATTTCAGAGACCTTCAGGCAAAAACCTGCAGCAACAAGCATTAAGTCTGCTTTTTATTCATTAAAATAAAATATAGTAAATCTTACTTCCTGCTGTGTTTTTTGCCTGCAGGATGGAGTGTGATGAAGGAGTCTTTGGAACACAGGTTCATTTATTCACGTCTGGTCTATGTGAGTCAGACAAGTGAGAGACTTACAGCAAAACAAGATCTCCAGGTATGTATGGTTTTTGAAATTTTCTATTCTAGTTGGTTAAAATCAGTACCAAGCAACTGTGTCTGCTGCAAAGGAGAAAGCTGTGAACAACCAATGAGCAGTTCCTGATCTGCCATCCAAAAGGCAAACCCCCTGTTCTCTGGTAAGTTTGGAATAAATGCAAATTTCTAATTGTTTTATGCCATGTTAAGGAAAAATTAACTTGCTCTCATACTAACAAGGTCAAAAATACACTCTCAGGTTTTGACTGCTTATTTTTTTTGTTCGTTTTATTTATATTTGTTTATGGCAAGGGTAATGGAGGCTTCTAAACTAGACTATCAGTAGTCTGACTTTATTATTAGCATGTCATATTAATTTCATAACCACTATCTCTATTCTATTTTGTTTGTTTGTTTGTTCTGAACAAGAAAGGAAGTATTCCTGGATTTGCTTTCTTGTCTGACATATATATTAAGGAAGAAATGCTCCAGTTTTCCATTTTCTCTCACTGCTTCTTTAAAGGGCAAAAGCAAATGCATGTCCAAAACACTTTACTGCTTGTAAAGTCTTTCTGTATTTTAATGTGCCTCAGTATGACAAAATAAGAGGATATCTTTAAGTTTAGTAAGTCTCCTTTTCCTGTGTACTTTAATTTATTTTTCAGGCATTTCAAAGTGACTGTGTGGCACTCCATACATTGTAAAAAAAAAAAAAAGGCCTCTAGAAATGCTGGTAATGTCTAAAGTGAGAATAATTGGCCCTGACAGAGAGGAAAGTAGTAATTGGAATGAGACTTGTTTAAATAACAGTTTAAATTTTCTTTCCTTACTTTTCCGATTATATGCACTATAAAGCAGGATTTCTTTGCCTTGGGTGTTTCACAGAGTCGTTTCTGTATGCAGCATGTCCACAAGTATAACTCAAGTAATAAGCCTGGCTATAATTTGGATTAGACTTTGAGTTCAGCTCCCTTACATACAAATACGCTATTCAATTGGTATTAACACTGTATCATCAAAATATTCAGTAGGCTGAAGCAGGACAGGCTAATTGCACCCTCTAATTCTTCTAAGTTGTTATTATTTCTTCATTCTGAATGGTTAAATGGAAATTCAGATGCAACAGTAGAGGAGGAAAAACACGCTTAAAAACTCGAGGTATGAATACACTTCATGTTCTGCTGAACACTCTGCTCACTGTTAGTATCCAAGGAAGAGTAAAGTTGCAACATCTTTTAGCCTTTCTTTTATGTGATTTCTGTTATTTTTAAATAAAAGCTTGCTTAGAACTATGCAGAACAGGTGTTTTAAGAAGCTTTAGATCATGTCAAGGTTTAGTACAGTAACATGACTGAGATTATTTTCCAATTGAGCACAAACATCTCCAGCCATAGATGTAACCCCCAAATAGTAGTGAGAGTCTGTGTGATCACATCTGCCTTACTTCAAAATATTTACGGCAAATATAAATCAAGGCAGGGATTGACTTGAGAATCTGGAATGATCAAGTGACATCTGCAATGGAGCAAATGAAAACTAAATGCACCCTAATTTGCAGAATATGTGAAAAATATTATATGAGGTTGGTAATTCCCTACTCCAGCTTTAATGGACATAGTCAAAATGCATTAGCCTTGCTAACCTCAGGGATCACTTGTCCTTCCAATAGCTTTTGATGTTTGTCTCCTGACCTTTGTCTGAAATATTTAAAGTGTCTTAGATGATTTGAGTTTGGTATTTGTTTTCCACTTTTACTTGGTTTTTTTGTTTGTTTGCTTGGGATAGTTTTTGTTGTTTTCTTTTTATTTTTTTTTATTTGTTCTTGTTTTGTTGTGGGCTTTTTTCCTTTCTTTTACTTTTTTTTTTTTGCTGGTGGTAGGTTTGTTATTCTTCTTTTTAAAAGGTAAACAAAGTCATAGGTGAAATTTGACTTCATTAATGTGAGAGAGAAACTTCTGCTGACTTTAATAACAAAGATTTTAGTTCTTTTAAAGTAGTGGTTGATCTACTTTTGAATAGATCTGAAATTTCTGAATTTCTTTAATGTTTGCAAAGGTATTCACTATTTTTGTAACACTGGGCCACATAAAAACTATTTATATGTGGAAAATGCCAACATTTGTTTGAATAAAAGTTAACATTAGGCAAAATGTGGAGATTTTGTGGAAATTTCTGACTTCAGTAGCAAAACTAATATTTTGGCCATTAAAAACATGCCATTTTCATTTTAATTTCTCTTCATTATATTAGGAAATGCCTTACAAGAGGTTTAGTTCAACTTCTTATATCTACCTCTCTCTAATGAATCAGACCTCTTTTGCTGAACTATAACTCCCACGGCTTTTCAGACTTGGAGAGCTGAGCAGTCTGTGTCCCAGACCCTCACCCACCACAAGAGAAGCACAAGAAGCACTCTGACTATAATTGCTGTGAGCATTGGCCTCTCAAGAACATAATGATACTTTTTTTAGCAAGAAACAGCTCTAGAGCTCACAGTAGGTTTGAGTAAATTTAGAAGCCAAAGAGCCTTCGCGCACAAGGACACAACTGGGATTGCGTCAGACTGGTTCCAGTCTGGCTTCTATATGCCTGGCCCTTCTGTATTGCAGATCAAGAGTTCAAGTATAAAATGACACTATGTTTTAAATAGGTAGTTTCAGTGTAAGCAGCAGCTGTAAGTGCAAAAAGCAATGATATTGCCATCACACCCCTAACAGTCAAAACTGTTTGGAAATCTCATTTGTTTTTCATTAGTTACCGCAACAGTTTGAATAAAATCCTGTTCAATCTCAGCAAAGAGTACTTTGGAAATGTTAGTCTGTTATTCTTTAAACAAAGTTCAACAGCTATTAACAGAGTACTTGTTTATGATCTTCTATAAATATTATGTTTCTGTACTTCTTTGAAAATGTGGACTTTTTAATTTCATTTTTATTTTAGTAAAAACTGTAAAATTATGACTCACTAGCTGCAGAGTGCCAAGACAGGATATTTCCCAATATATGGGGCAAACAACATTTTTATGTATTTTTGTTACCAATCATATAAAACCCAGCTTATTTTTATAAATGGCTTCATGGACCTGCACCATAAAAGTTGCATAAAATTTTATCCAAGTTTTCAGGGATTTTGGTTCCCATTACCTAGGAAACGTAAACTCTTGTGTTCCTGAGCAAATTCGACATTTCAGTGATGAGCCAAACCCACTAATTTTCATGCAGAAGTGGCCACCTCTTCTCTACTCATCCAAGATCTCGCAGCCCAGACAGAAAGTTGAACTGGACAAAAAAAAGCAGCACATGCTGCTATGAGGTTGCAGTACAAACGCTTAAAAGGGAGTTGCAAAATTAGCAAGGGGTGAGTGGCAATATTTTTTTTGTAATTCCTCGAGTGGCTTGTGGCAGAGACATGCTGATATCACCACTTACCCGTAAACCATCCAGAAAAAAAGTCATATCTTGAATTAATGAGGGGAGCAAGCTTGCATTACATTGCAATGGCTATAAAGCTTGCTGCAATAATACCTAAGTGGTTTACCTCCAGAGCACTCAATGTGCCTGACCAAAAGGAATTCTATTGAGCTATTTGTATAATTAATGTAGAGACGTTAGTGGGTACTTTAATCCCCAGATGTATGCTTTACAATAGCTTAACCTTCTCCCTTATGGCTGTTGCTATTAAAAGCAGTAGATTTAAAAACTAAATCCAAATTGATTGATTTGTGGCACTGTTTTTACATTTGTCTAAACCTTTCAGTGGCTTTTCTCAAAACTGAGTTTATGTTTAGGACACACTAGTGCATTCTAGTTTCATGTAACACCTTTGGTTTTATCACTACTTGAACTGTTTTCTTTTTAACCTAGGACTAGATCCATGCCTATTAATTGGAAAAAAATAAAAGTAACATGCAATATTTTGTATCAAAGAATAAGTAATCAGTTTAAATTCTGAAGTTGAGTTTATGCTTTTTGTTTCCAAGTAATTCCAAGGTATAATACGAAAATCTCAAATCTAACCTGAGTAGAAGGCAAATGAAGTCCCTAGGAAGTTTTTTCTTAAATGCTAAGAGCCTGAGGAATAAACAGGAAAAACTGTAAGAATGGTAAACAAACTCCAAGGAGAGGAGATTAAGTAACTAAGCAAAACATGAATGTGGAATTTATCTTGGAAGAAAGAAAGGAGGCTTGTTTTGAAGGCCGATTGACTTTTTATTATCTTCTGTAGGAAGAGGAGGCATTTAAAGAAAATGAGACTTTCAAATACAGTCACGTGTGCAACATCACCACATGTAGAATAGAAGTACATCTTTAGCAAGCAATTATCGGGACCAGTAAGTTACAAAGAATGATTCGGAAATTTAGCTTCGGTCTTAGCCAAAGGGAACCAAGCCGTGGGAAGGTTAGATGACTGCTAAAGGCTTAAGGTTTGAAAGAGTCAGAGTCTGATCAAATGGACACAAAGACTAGAAAAGTGTCAGGAGATTGGGCAGGCTTAGTAAAACAAGGGAGACTGGATTAGACTTGAAGACTTTTGGCAATAAGTCACAAAAGTAAATGGAAGGAAAGACTAAGACCACCATTGCTTATGACCTCTGTCTGTTGTTCCTTAGCTTTGCACCTCCATAAAGATGCCATCTCAGGTACTGTGTGCTGCTGTTGGGTTCCCCAGGCTGGACAAGCCCAACTCTCAGTTCAAGTGCTCCAGCTCCAGCCCCATCCCATTGTGGTTGTCCTTTCCTGAACACATTCTGTGGATTCCTTTCTTGTATTAGGGAAGCCATAACTGGAAGCAGCATTGAGGTTCAACCTAATGAATGGTGACTGAGCAGGGATAATCCCCTCACTCACTGTGCCCCTGTCGATAGAGTCCTGTATCTTTTTGACATTGCTGCTGTTGTATATCTGCTGACCACCAGACCTTCCAGGTGTATTTAAGCAGGGTTGTTCCCCAGCCTGTCCTGGTGCAGGGCTGTCAGTCCCTCTCAAGCGCAGGATGTTGCATTTCTCCTGGTTGAATTTTATGAAGTTCTTGTTAGCCCATTCCTCTGGCCAGGCTGGGTCCCTCTGAGGAGCAGCACTGCCTTGGAGGGTGTTGCCTGTTCGCTCCTCTATCTGGTGATATCTGAGGGCATGTTCAGCCTCCTCCTACTCATCGGCACTGAAATTCAGCAAGGGAAGGGACAAGAGCACTGCACACACAGCAGTTGAGAGACTAGAACCAGGTAATAATTTTTTAAGATAAAATATGTTCAGAAAAGCAGCTATATCCTGAAATTATGTAAAATTATGTTTTATGTGAGAAGTTTTCAAAACCTACATTCAGTGGGACTGTGTAGTGTACTGGCTGTGTGCCAGCTACAAGTATCAGGATAAACGAAGTTAATTTACTTCCGAGACAAAAATATTTTTGTGACATTCTTCTTTCTTCCAGGATACAGTATTCACCTAAATCTATTAGGTCTGTCATAAACTATCTTTTCAAACAACAACAAAGTGTTGCTGTATCTGGCTGCCCCTTTTTATGACTCTGGGTTGTCATTCTCAGGTCAGGTATGACAGTCACGAGCTTTGTGAAATATGCAAGGTATAATTCTCCCTTTTTTCTTTTGCGTAGATTAAAAAACCCAGGATGTTAAAGGAATGAAGTTTAGACACAAAACCAAAATGAAATTAAAAGACCTCTTTGCAGTTCATGAGGTGACTGTTTGCAGACTCTCAGTAATTTATGATTATTCCATAACACTGTATAAGATTAGTTCAAGTTACATTAAGCTTCAGTGCTTGACTCTCACTCTGGGTAATCTGACAGCCAGTTCTGGGACTAATCGTGGTGTGACAACAAATTAAATAGGTTTTTTCTTTCACTCTTTTTTTTTTTTTCCTGTTGGGTTAAGTTGCAGTGTTGTCTTCTTAATAGGGCTCAAGATTACATCCTGGGCACATGTTGTTACAGGAGTTTTTGACTATTTTCTTCCTAGTTTCACTTTATACATACCTTACTTTTTAATCCTGAAATCAAAACAAGATTTGAACCAGTGGGAGCAGGTAACAGTCTGTTCATAATTACCTTTCTGAATTCAAAAGTAGATTTTTATTGAGGTTTATTGAACTCGTTAGTCAGACTTTGGGCAAAAGCTGAAGTCTGAAATTCACTCTGCATTGGGAAGGAGATTCCTACCTAAGCAATGCTTAAAATCACACAGAATAAAGAATGTGTTTAATTTTAATCACATTTATATCAGACCAGTTTATAACAGCTATGTCCTACCAGGGGACTGAACTCTGATATGTGATTCAATACAAAATAAGTCACAAAACACGGATAACAAATGTCTCATGAAACAATCAACTAAAAATAATAGTTCATAGCTCAAATCAGAAATGAAAAATAGCACTTGAACACAGAATTTATTAATTAAGGACAAGTGAATCTTGTAGACAACATATGTAGGACACCAGTAGTTTCTTTACGTACTACTGTCCAACTTTCAAGGTACCATCCCCTTGAAGAACATCCCAGCCCATGCACCTCCTTCTTTACACAAACTGAAATATCTGTTAATAAGGAGCCCTGATTCCCACATTTCTGAAGGAGTTTTGTATGATCACAATGGAAAGCCAAGAGCTGCTTGGTGTTCATTTTAAGTCTATACGCTATTAATGTTTTTTTCTCTCACCTTGCTTGCTACAGTCTCTGATGGGCTCCTGAGGCACTTTGCTGTCCACACATGTTGTATGAGGGAGTTTAAACAAGTCTATTTGGTGAGAGGGTGCCTGAGGCTTTGTTACAAAGCTCAGTATCTCCTTGTCTAAATCCCTGTTCTCAACCTAATGTTTTCCTTTGCGCTTGTTTTCACAAATTACTTTTAAATCCTGCTACAAGTTTCTCTACTAATAAATGCTGAATGGTCCACATATGGTAGACCTCTTGTTTTTGTTTTTCTACTTAATATTTACTGAATACTTGAGGTATGTATGGTTTAAGAGACTTTTATTATATGTGGCATAGTTTAAGCAGCAGTGGTAGTTTCCAAGTTGTTAGAGAAGGACATTCTGTTTGATCAAGAACATCTGTTTGTTCACCAGCTGTACAACCACAGTCATCCAAAACCCCTGTTTCAACTCATCAGCTTACTACTGACTATTAAAGACAGAGAATCAGAAAGACAGAGAAGGAAACACAGTCTGCTTGGAGAAGATACTAGGTATTCTAGAAAGGTTTCCTTTCCTAAGATTGGGAAAATCTTGGGACCACTCTGGCAGTTACCCTGCTGCTTTGTGATTGGAGGCTAAATCTTGCCATAAATTGAGAAATTAGTTTAATTTGTGCAGGCATATTTACCTTGCTTAATAATGTCTTCCAGGTTCAAGGAAGTGACATGTTGGTGGTTCTATCTCAGACTATACAAACCAAACAATTGCCAGTGGAAAATACATCTTCACGAATGGTGGGTATTATCCTGACTGCGGAGCCTCTGCCTCCAGTTATTCCTCCAATTTGGTCAGCAAAGCATTGCCTTCTCAGACTTGTGAGCAGCACCTGGAATAAACACCTTAGGAACAAGCCTCTATGTGCTCATTCGAAATGTCAACTTTAAAAGTAGAATTCCTCTCTGAGTTCAGGCTTAATCTGTGAGTTAATTGTTATTCTGAGGGGGTTGTTTCTATCCATCTATGAGCTATGCATGCTTTACTTCTCATTCTAGCTATACCTGGGTGGCCTGGAGGAAGGTATAAAAATGTCATCTACCTATTTTCATATTGACGCGGTATTTAATTTTTTTAAGTCGAAACTTTAGTTAGAACTCCAAAAGTGGAAATAGCAGTTGATGGTCAGTAATAGTTATTTGCACAGCTCTGTATCTGAAGAGGTAGCTTTATGCTTGGAAATTATTTTTGGCTAAGTCCTGGTCTGAGATGACATTGATCTGTGAGATAATGAAGACCTAAGTGGTGGAACTCACTATATAGACTTCTCAATACACCTGTTTTGTTCTCCTCAACCTTAATTTCTGTCCTTGGTCAACATTTTCTTATTAATTACTAGATACATACATATATGTATATATTTATTTATTTTGTACTAAACATAAAAAATATTTTACTGTCTCTATTCTTCTCTTGAACAAAAATTCACACCAGGAAGAAGAAACTATGAGAAACCAGAGTATGTTTTCATTCTATGCAATGACAAAAAGGCTACACTGTAAATCTTCCACCAGGTTTTACCATGGCATGATTCTAGAAGTCCAATTTTGTTTCCAGATGATATTCCCCAGCAAATACACCTCTTGAAATCAGAGGAAAAGTAGAATGACATAAATATACCTGTAATATTAGTAAGGAAATGAAAGAACAAACTCTATAATTTTTCTTTTGCAGTTACATGACCCTATCCTTTCCATTGTAGCTTTGACGAGTTTTCAGGAAAGATATCTTTTCACTCAACCTATTTCAACATCACACTTCATTAGAAGACCTCACAGGCCCTATTTTGTTTCAACAATTGGTCAGAAGAAGTGATCAGCAAAGTGGAATATTAAGACAGTGTTGAAGGCCAGGTTGGATGGCACATTGAACTACCTGGTCTAGAGGATGGTGTCCCTGCCCCTGGCAGGGGGGGCTGGAGCTAGATGATCTCTAAAGTCCCTTCCAACACAAACAATTCTGTGATTCTGTGATTATAACTAGGAAAGGTTGAAGGAATTAGGATTGCTTGACACTGAAAAGATAAAGCTGAGGGTAGATATAACAGGGACATTTGAATATAAATGACAGCCACAAAGAAGAAGTGATTAAAGTCTACTGCATATTTGATGTAAGACAGAAAACAGACTGAAATTACAGCACAGTAAGCTTAGGAAATAATCTTGAAATACTGAAAAAAGTTCCTTAGGAGACGAAATAATGCTTATTTCTTATAACATTTTTTCTGAAGGGGTAGATAAACATCTGCTAGAAAATGGCACAGGCACAGGTGATACTGCTTCCTGAAATCTCTTTCAGGTATTTTGTACGGTATCAGATCATACAGTTAGTATTGGCTATATGACCTCTGCTGATACTTTAGCTTTTATAAGGGCAAGTGCTTTGATAAGCTGAGAGCTATATGCTTTAACCAGGTACAAGGTTAATCTCCTATGTCTAGCAGAAACTACACAAGTCCACATTTTTCCTTTTATGGTTTCAGCTGCTTATCTTAGGTTTTAGAAAATATAATTATGGATAGTGATCATTTGTTTCCTGGAAAGCATAATTCTGCTACTGTATCAAAGCTGACTCAGCAGCTCACATATGGTTTTAATGTACTCATGCAAAACAAAGTGTCCACATTGTGATCTATCTTAGAGCATGCCAAGTCATGCAAACTGATTACAACACTAAGATCCTTAATCTTTTGGAGAACATTTACTGTGATTTTCCTAATATTCAAAGAAAAGTGTGATTGAGAAGTATTTTGATGACACCAAAAAGAAGAAAAAAAAGGAAGATAGGCATTTTCCTGTTCTCTCCTGAGTGTTCTTTCTTAGAAAGAGGGAATTTCAATGATGTAAAACACTGGAATGAAACATTATTTTCATGGGAAAACTTCCAAGGAAGAACTGTCCCTTAAATAAGAATATATATGACTTCATGAGTATTATTTCAGAAATATTCAGATCTTCCAAAGTCCACATTTCAAGAATGACAGTAGTCTGAAAAGTATCTTGTTAACAAAAGCATTATGATATACTGTGTTTATTGTATTCTCATGCTTTCTCTATAAAAAGTGCTGAGTTTAACTTGGCAGATAACTGGGAAATGAGACTCAAATCAGAGAGTTAAATTGGTAGGCTTGACTCAGACTCAAAGGATGATGCAGGTGGGAAGGGACCTGACCAGGTGTCCAGTCCAACCTTCTACTCAAAGTAGGGTCAGCTCGTGATCAAGAAGACTGCTCGAGGTTCTATCAGATGGATCTTGAAAACCCCTGATGTAGGGACCACACAGCCTCTCTGAGTAACCTTCTTCACTGCTTAGCTGCCATCATATGGAAATCTTCCTATCATCAAGTCTGAATCTGTTCACTTCCAGTTTATGACCTGTGCTTGTTCCCTAACCAGCTTCATCCTCCTTAAAGCCCTCCCTGTGGGCACTGGTAGGGGTTGCTGTGGGTCCCCCTGACGCTGCCCCTTCCCCAGGCTGAACCAGCCTGGCTCCCCAGCCTCTCCCCCTAGAACAAGTGTCCACCACCAAGGTGCTTTTCTGCTGAATGTTTCTTAGGCTATCAACTTTTGCCTTGTATGAGGAGGCCCAAAATGCCATGCAGCATCCAGATGCAACCTCATAAGGGCTGAGTGAAAAGATTTTTATCAAGGTAAACCCAGCAGTGGCAGCTGGTAGACAAACAGGAAGAAAAAACTTTTTTCATTGAAATAAAGCACCTGCCACTGACTAGATGCCGTGATGGTATGTATTGAAGCAAAATAGTAGAGAAACTTCCCACTGCAGGTTTGCTTTTTTTTTTGACAGGTTGGATATAGGCTATTTCTTTTGTTTAGCTGATATGTTTTAATGATGCTGGTAATATCTTTTTCTCTGAAGTATTGCCATGTGGAGAAGGTTAGAAGGAGTGGTTGAAGACAAAACTGATGTTACTGTCACATATCTTAGTTGGAAGTCCTGTAGCTGTTCTCAAGAATCAAACAGTTAAAGCTTTAGTAAATCTCCCTCAGAACTGAAATACCAAAAATTTATCCTACACTTGGTTAGACATTTTTATTTTTGAACTTAAGTCATAGAAATAGTGAAAATATATCTATATTTTTGGGGACAAAACCCACGAATTTTTTCTCTTATTTTATTTTTGCTTTTTATTTTATATGAACCTGTCTCTGGAGCACTGTGGTTCAGAAGAACATCTGAAGGTGGAAAGAATGTGCATTATAACTATGGTCTTTTGAGACAAATTCAGTGCTAATGATTCATTTCTAAAGAAACAAGTTATCACTGTGGGGAACAGTAAATACTTGAGAACACTGAGAAAGAGAGGAGGTTGAAAGCAGAAATTAGTCATTGCTTGTAAGCAGTTTGCTTCAGTACACCTATGTGATTTAGACACATCAAGTTGTTGCTTAGTTTAGGAGAGGAAGGCTCTGTGCTTTTGAATTTTGACTTAAGAGATTTAGCCCTTGCTGAAAGAAGGGTGGAATGAAGTACCAACATGAGAGGATAAGATATGATTATGTACATCTGTTCTGTTTTTTTCACCTGCAGGCGAAGGGCACAGTTGCCCAGACTTTCAACATGTGACTGGCAGGAGCAAAACCGGGAACATTTGTAAGGGCAGACTGGTTTTGTACATGAAGCTCGGACAGACAGCAAGTTGCTTACCTTGCCATAATAACTCATAACACAAACTCATATGTTTCTGTTTTGACAAAATGATTATCAGTGCTACTGTGTGTGTACAAAATTAAAAACTGTTTTTTAAAACACTGCCCCAAATTGTCATTTTAATTATACCACAGAGCTGATGGCAGCCTCACCAACAGTCACTGATCATCCCCAGCTAATCCATCTTGCCTACACGCCAGCTGACCAGGAACTAGCACCAATGACTGAAGCAGTTTTATTCATTCCCTTCCTGACAGAAGGAGTTTGTAGGATGGAGAGAAAATAAGTAATGATCTTTACTTTGCATTTCATTTTAACCACAGAATGTCTTCTAGTGCTTTGTTCAATCAGATTTTAAAATAGTCTAGAGATAGGGCTATAACCAGAAATCCAAGCCTAGCAGGCAGCTACTCCACAGCCTATTAGAACTTGATATAATTTTTTTTATTTTCTATATTTTTCAAAACTTTTTGAATTCTCTGTGGAATTCTCTTCTTTCACTTGTCACTGTGGTTGTTACAATCCATTTGTAACATAAGTGTCTGAGCTGTGTAGCAGGAAGGATGTTGCAAATACTTAAAACTCGGTATTTAAATCAGAAAATATTGAATCACACCAAAATATCTCTAAAAAACTATGAATGTGTACATTGCTGATACATCAACCGTCGATATGTATCTCTCATTCCCATTCACATTGTCAGAAGCCTATTTCAGCCAGTACTTTAAGTCTGTGGACAGTAGATATTTCTCTAAAGATGGTCTTTCAAGAAGTATTAAGTATTAAAAGGTTAAAAACTAAGAAAACAGTAGCAAAAGAGAGAAAAAAGTTCTCCCATCAGGCCAATTGATTCTAAGGGCAGGGTCACTGAATGTAGCATTATTTCTCCTGGTCATGTTTCTTTCCTACCAGAGCTCCAAAGTAAGCTGACTGTGTAAGCAGGATTGAAATACACAACCCCCTTGTGACTGGAAGCAGTAAAGCATTCTCCACTTGCGGTTTTCTTCAAATGAGCCTGCATGGAATATGTGTTTGAAAACAGTGAAACTCTTTATTAATCAAGTACTTCACTTGCCATGCCAGCATAAAGTTTCATTTATGTCAAAACTCCCTTAAAAATGGTTTGGAGTAGTGTCTTGTACACAGACCTTCAACAGAAGAAATATTTTTGGAATTGTAAATACAATAATCTAGGCAAATATTTGCACTGTTTGAGAAGCTGCTGTAAGATTTCAATCATAGGTTACAATTCCAACATTTTACTTTGGTTTCCTACTGTATGGAAATAAGGAGATTATATAGCACTGCATCTAAAACACAGTGTCAGACAAGCTATCCTAATTACTAGAGAAGGGCTTTTGCTATCTGTATTGTAACCATGCCACAATAAATGAGATAACACTCTAGATGCCCCCATAAGACATGCCATCTTAAAGGAAATTCAGATTTTAGTGTCTGCTCAATCTTAACTCAAGGCTCTGGTGTGCAAATTCTATTTCAGACTATGGGTAACTGCATGACTGAAGACAGCTTTAAAAAGGCATATTTTCCTGAAATAGAGACCTCTTAACTCTGCTGAATTAGCAATATCCATTCACTGTACCCCATTTTCCAGAAAAAAGGCTCATGTAACACATATGCACGTGGCATTTTACTGGATATTTTTTTGTGAATCTGTGAGACAATTCCACAAGAGAAGCTGAAGAGGGCATAAGGACAGCATCATGCCTATCTGGCACAAGTACACAGCGCAAAGAGAAAAGCCTGGAGAAGAAAAGATTTGATATCTCTGTAAACAAGATTGTATTAAAGAGATGCCTGATTTCATTGTCTCCTATTTTTTTCTCCTAACTGGAAACAACCTGAATCACCTTGTACATTTGGCTGCCACTAGGATGAGAAATGCTACCAGCCCTATTGACAGATAGCCCCAATGGACTGACTTGCCTGGACTCTACTCTCAATAGCATCGCCTTCTTGTTTAGCATTCATGGGGTACCATGGAGCTGCCCTTCCCTGGGGGACACCAGGGACCGAACTGTGATTCAGACAGTTGCAAATATGCTGCTTTTTATTTAAAAAAAAGCAGTAGTTGGTGTGTGTGTGTGTGTGTGTGCGTCAGCTAAGCCATGAAAGGCTAGTATAAAAGTTATGAGCCCTGAGCAGCTATGGGGAGCTTCATGGAGATGAAAAAGGGTAAAAGTGTCTTCAGCTCTCTAGGCACACACAATTTTATGGTGTCCTCAGCTTTGGACATATTGGACATATTCTTTGTGAATATTCCATACAAGCAACATGGTCTATATCATCTGTAAAATGTTGTTTATCTGGCATAAGGACAGCAAACTTTAGCCCTGCGTTATACATATTTACTTGCATGAGCTGTTTTCTTTTTTTCACTGGTTTAAAAAAGACCAACCACTGCTCATTCATTCACTAGAAAAGACCTGCTGATCCTTTGACAAGTAAAGCAGAAGTTGTTTTTCATCGTGGCATGAATAGTTTGTTTTGTTTTACAAAAAAGCACTTCACACCAAAGCAGAGCCAGGAATTATCATTCTTCTTATGCTTGTACAGGTGCACTCTCTGAATTAGGCACGCAGACTCTGGTGGGCCCTAATGGAGTGATGACACTAACACTGCAACAATAGAAGGGGCCTCCAGGGATGCTGACTGTGGGGCAGCAGTCCAGGTAGGAATGTGCTTTTTAAGAGGACTACAGCTTAAAGCATTCTGTGAAGCTGACAACTCTTTATACTGCCTCTGCAGACTTCTCACTGCACAAATAAACACAAGTACAGTAAGCCATATCAGACTGTGGGATTTAAATCTCAGTAACTTGTTGTGGGAAGAGCTTGCAAGAAGTCAGTTTTCAAGAAAGTTCACCACAAGGTGTGTGCTGAGACTTCCAGTCCGCGATGCAACTCTTCAGCTCATGTCCTGTATCACTGATTCTTTTGTTGTTTTCATCTATCCATCTATATAGCTATTTATTTATTGAAAAAGGGAACTGGACTCCACACACAAACTGTGTGTGTGTTTATGCGTCCATATGTTTGAACAGGGTCAAGTACAGCCATGTGAAAGAAGGAATCATGGCAAAACTGTTTATTGTGACGTGTGAGTGAAAGAGCCAAAGTATAAATAGTTGTGTGAGTGGCAGGGGCAATGAAGCCTGGTTTCCTGCAGGGTTAACACTGAAGGCTGAGATCCCGTGCGGATTCACTGGTGTCTAGCAAATGGCGAGGATAACATTGAGTTGTGTGAGTGGGATCAATACGGCCTCTCTCTTCTATTCAGAAGCTTATTTTAACAAAACGTTCAGGAACTGGAAAGCTTGGAAAAGAGAACCTCTCTGATGTATTTTTATGGCTACTTCATTCAAACACTGTTAGGAGGAGCCCAGCAGCATCAGTAACACATATACCTCATTTGTTTAGAAAACCAAAATAGTTTAATATCACAAAAAATGATAGTAATAATGAAAATGAAAGTCCCTGTTACAGTATCTGAAACTACACTGTTCAGTGCTGATCCAAATGACTGGACCTCATCTCTTGTTCACTGTTTCTGCTTATATTCCTGTAGAACTAGGGGCCACAGCTGGTGCTCAAGCTGATTGTTGCACTGAAATGCCCCTGAAAGATAGTTATTATTCATGTCTTCAGCCCACTCAACAGCCTGTTTAACGAGTTACATCTAATTCAGTGTAACTGTGTAGCCCATCGACTTGCATAGAGTATCAACATGCTTGAATTGCAGACTTGTTTCATTAACTTACAGAACTGCAGCTTTAAAGAGAAAGTACATCCTAGAAGTATGTGGATTGTGTCCATTCAAGGTATAGGAAAATTTGGAACTAGTTTGGCTTCTCTAGTGAACATAAGTATTCATACTTTTAGGACTAATCTTGCCTCTGGCAATTTTTACCTTTGCAGAACCATCCATATGTTTGAAAACATTGGGAATAAAGTTATCTACCATGGATTTCTGATATGGAGTTCTAGACAGGCAGATAGAAGTTGTTATTTACTGGTATGACCACGTTCAGGTACTGTTTCCCAGGCCCTTATTCTTCAGGGGACCTTTTGCCTAGTGTCAGTTACCAGAAAGATTTAGTTTTAAAACACTGCAGAATACAGCATCATTTTCCTCTGCAGTGTCTACACTACATTTCCACCAATAATTGAGGCTAGAGCACATTAATTATGCAATTTGGTCTCCTCTGCTTTTAATTCCAGTCCCAAAAACTCATTTAGGAGTAAGTACTGTTGCCTGTGCTGTTGTGTGTCTCATGGCACTGAGGCATCTTCCTGCAGAGCAGAAATAGCAAGAGGTATGTGGGATATAATGGTCCCTAGTGGGATTTCACCCAAAGTAAATGTCTTTGATTCTGGGTGGAAAGTTGTGTGGGTAAGAGCTTTTTGTTCAATATGCATCTGCCTAGTTCTTTTTCTCTCTTTTCTTAATCCTTAATATCCTCAGTTATTGCAGAGAAGATAATTTTATTGATGTGGGTGAATGCCATTAGAACAATGTGTTGAAAGCATGATTTGAGAGGGAGTTGCTCACAGCAGTTTGTAGAAGAATGATTTGAAAGAGTAAAAAAAATGGTTTATAACTAATCAGCACAGGTCAGCAGATCACTGAAGTGCTGTTTTGTTTGTCTGAGCTGATAGTCAGATGTCTGCAGCTAGCTTACACTTTCACAATAGTTAAGTGTTATGATTTGAAATATACGGCAGATCTTATTGCTGACAGGATATGGCTGCTCTTGAGATAGTATTAATGCAGTGACACGAGAGACTGTTTCAGAGCTATCCAACATTTTGGCACCATTTCATGGAGCATTCATGAGCACCTCTCATGGAACAGCCTGCTTTCTTTGAGATCAAATGACAATGCAAGGTCTTCAGTGTGCGCCTTCTCTGAGGCACAGAGCATTATCCACTCCTGCTTGTGTGGCACAGGCACCTTACTGCAAAATTCCATGGGAACACAAAGCAGCAAGTGGTAACCACAATTCATGCTGCTGTTCAGTGAATCATAAAAATTAGAGTGCTTTTACTAGAATGGCAACAGAATTCAAATGTCATCTCATGAAAGCACAGAGGCACCTTTTGAAGGAAAACAACATGACTTTGTCTGTCTGAGTCATCTCAAGCTTGGTCCACTCCAAAGACAGTAAGGCTAATCTTTTCATACGACTTCTTTGAAGACCTCTGCAAGGTATCCCATGAAATGCTGTGGGTATCCTCCCGTTCCTTGTATGTTCCACATATCAACATCTTGAAGCCATGCATCACTGGATTTCTTACTTTTAACTACATTTTGTCAATACTCATAACTAACAGAAACTTCAATCATGCTCTTTATAGCGATTCAAGAAGTGCAGTAGTCAATCAACCAATGCAACTTCTCTGTTAGGAGTTGGACTTGATGATCCTGATGGGTCCCTTCCAACTCAGCATATTCTATGATTCTATTAGCATCAGGAAGTCCCACACGTCTGTCCTCACTAGGGAAGATCAGCCAATTGCTGGGCCACACTCAGGTGAGGGTGCTCAGACTGTGTAAGTATGTTAGCAGCTGTGTCAATCCCTGGAGCTTCAAGGGTAGATTTAATTTTGAGGGTTCACAGTTACAATGGGTCTCCAGAAACATTTTGAGGAGAATAACTCTTTACTCCAACAGCCATATTTGGCACTCTGCCTGTGCTGTTTTACAGGGACAGATGGACAATGTTAGACATATGCTTATATTCCCAGGGACCATAAATCACTGAGAAGAATATCCTGATACAATGGAAATACTGCAGATTTCATGGAATATGAATATGAGATATATATCACATGTACATATATATACACACAAAGAAAGACATTAATACAATGTTCATTGACATTTAACACTAATATTCAAGTAGGGGAACACATATAAAGTGACTTCTTGATTCTCTGAACATTCTTGTGAATATTTGTTAAGTTTAGTTTTAGTTTTAGAAGACTCTGTTGGAGCAAAGTTCCTCCTGTGCAAGGTCAAGTCTATTTTTAGTACAGTAATTGAAGAATTTCCTGAGGCTGAAAAGGACCTAAAGTTTTTACAATACAAGTTTGAAGGCCTATGATTTTGGATCATACATTCATTGAAAGTCACTGGGAATTTTATTCCTGAGATGTTTTTGCACTTTTTAAAATTCTGCCATAAATCTATCTCTATGTTTAAAATTAAGCTGTAGTGTATACTTTGCAAAAATGAGATTATGATGTCCACACTTGTTTTTTCTTGAATCTGCTTATTGAATGTGTTCAAAGATGTCTTTTTTAATTGCTGGTCCTGGAAGCTCATGCAGAAATCTGAAAATCAGCAACTTTGCTTTGGCTCAGTCATCACTCAAAAAGTGCACGTGTCAGAATGTAATGATTTTGTTCATGGACATGGTAAAGTGAGGTCAACTCAAGATAGCATCCGTATGGAACGGCTTCCCTGCCTCTGTGTAAGATACAGCAATGGATAGATATGATGGAGTTCAGCAGAAGTGTAGAAGAATACCATTTATGAATCAAAAATCTTACATCAGGTGAAAGTGTCCTATTCACAGATGAGTCTAATCAGCCAACATATTCAATGCCATGTGACAGTGCGGTGGTAAAAAGCACAAGAGAATTCAAAACAGGGATTAGAGCATTATGAAAGAGAGGTTTATTGGTTACTGGTACATGCATTGAACCATCTAGAAATTGGTGCCTGTTAAGAAGTCAAGCCCATATGAGATATGTCAAACATGGTCCTCGTATCACAGGTGCAGAATGATTTTGCTGCACACACAATAAGCTCAGTCTACCTGATATGCACTGACCTCAATGCCTCTGCATGTGTGGACTCGACCTGAGCGTCTACAGCTGACATCTGCCAGGGAATCTGTGCTGTGAGATAACAACTGAGTTGACCAGTTAGCCATTTAGAAACAGAAATGCATGAAACTCACATTCACCCCAGAGAGAATAGAAGGAAAACAAAGATCATGGTTGGCCCCATGTTCTGACATTCCGGAAGCAGTCATGGCAGATTTCCCATCTTATTTCTTTCACCTAGCAACCCTCTTTGAAATAAATAGCATTTTCAGTTAACACATGGATTGCTAAGACATAGTGCTTAGACATTGAAATTAGAACTATGAACTCCTCGATTTTATTTCTCATTTGGGAAATTACGCTGTTTTCTTCACTTCTCAGGCTTTTAATGAAGCTTATTTGATATTTATAATGTGCTGAGCACAAAATTGGCAAAACAAAGTTCAAAGAACTTCATCAGGAAATGGTAGCTTATAAGAACACTTTATAGGTTTCTATTGTGACTTTGAGAAGCACAGGAAGGATCCATACTACTGTCCATCCTCAGGAGTTGGGATATGATGATCATAATTCCCTTTTTTTCAGTCCAGGTTGTAGAGCCATGGCAAGTCCTCCCTTGAAGCACTAGGATCGCATTGTGCCAACTTTGAGTTCCTTAACGGGCATGAATTTAACTCATTAAGGGCAACTGTTCAGTACATTTAAGACAAATCTTCTGGAAACTAATGTATTTTACACTTGCATAGGAAATGTTTGAAAATATATGTTTGAGAAGTGTCCATTTTGAATGAAGTCTAGTGATCATATATCATTACAACTCATTTTAAATTGGATATATCTTTCACCCCCAAAAATACCCCATGAATACCCTGTCATGAATACACTATCTGCCACGTAAACTGGTTTAACTTGAATGTGAGCTCTCTAACTTGAAGTGAATTAATACTATTTTGTGTTGTTATGAAAGGAAGGCCACTTTTCTAGTCATTTGTGCAATTGCTGAAATTTTCAACTACTCCTATGTGTAAGCTATACTTGAGTACCTATATAATCTACACTACAGTGGTTTTCATTGAGAAGGTGGAAATAACATGAGATGTTAGTTTTTCTCCTTGGTTTGAGAAATTAAGGCAGGTTGTTTTTTTTTTTTTTTTCCACTAGACTCTATAATTGATTTATGTATTCCAATTTCTTCATATCCAGGCACAGAGCTTATGAATGGATATACAGAAGGTAGGTGCACTCTGCATGTTTCTCCTTCCAGGCAAAAGATTTCCTTCCGACCTCTCAGTCATACCCAAACAGAGTTTAAATTTTGCCTGTGGACTACATCTGCATGGAACTTTAGGTGCGTAATCTGCCTGGCATTTGGTCATCTTAAATTTTAAAACACTTGGCTTTTAATGTTTTGGCTCAGAAGGAGGGATTTTGATCCCTACACATTTTATAACAGACTTCAAATACGGTCTAGGGAAAATTAAAATGTTACCCATATATGGAAGAAAGTTGTCATTCTCAGAGTGTGTTCTAGGTGGTTGCTTTGCAATGTCCGGGGAAAAGAGTTGGAGTAGCTCGTATAGCCAAAATGAAAAATGTGCTTTTTGTAATATGAACAGCCCACTGAAAACATGATCAAATATTCCTTTTCATGATATTACATTTCAGTTTATTTCCTATTGCCTAACAGGCCTTTAGATAATGATGGCTGCCTTGCAGGAAACTGATTGGATGGATCAAATATAAATTGCAAATTTTCAATAGGAAATAGGTAGCAAAATTTAATGCTGTGCATAGTGCATTTTTGTTACCTTCAGTATCCCAAGCTAGAAAAACAAAGAACACATTTTTTGAATGTTTTCTTGTAAACAGAACCCATTTACAACTTATTCTCAGTTGTTTAACTTAGTTTGCAGCAATAATTAAAACATGATCTCTTCTGCTTATGCAGATATGGACTTAATGGAGACCAAACCATAAGTGGCTTGATGGACTGTCCGGGTCAACCTGTCATAGAAAGGTCCTTTTGAATTAGAGTGTTAACACAAACATTTTGAAACGTTAAACTGAATTATGTGCAGGAAGAAACAGCCTGGTTGAATGTTTGAACACATCAGCTTCTGATAATTCGTGTTGTGTCATACTCCCTGTATGAGTTGCAAGACTCACTTTCCCCTCCCCCCACACTATTGCTATTTGGTGGTTTATGCATTAAGTAATACTTTATTGACTTATTTCTTTCCCAAGAATAAGCAAAATTCTCTCTGTAGTCCAGAATTTCCAACTGTATATAGGTTGTTAGATGATTTTATTCATAGAAACGATCTGTACTGAATTTGCACTAAAATGATGTTAATACACCAGACCAATACAAACGATAAATGACTGATAAGAAGAAAAGGTAAGTAACAATACAGTTTTGTTGTGGAACAAATTGGAGTTTCTATCCTTATAGCTGTTTAAATAACACACACTAGGAGTACTGCTTTTTATTCTGTTTGTTGATTTTAGTGTTTGTACTGTGCCCATCAGAACAGTGTAAAAAGTGTCTCCAGGGTATGTAAGTGCCTAAAAGCATTTAAGATCCAAACTCAGGAAATGAAAGACCAAACTCCCCCACTGTGATGGAGCCACTTATTTCAGTATGATTTTCTCCAGAAACTACCTGCAATGTGAATAATAAGCCTATGAAAATCAAGGTATTGACACTTCTCAAATATGCTGTAGACGAGATTTATTTCGTCTTTTTTAAAGGACCAGTGTGGTCTGACTGTCCCCTGGACCTGGCAGCCTGATGGAAGCAAAGCAGGGGCTCACACAGAGTAGTAGAGGAGGCACCATCCACAAAGCAGTTTTAATTGAAGGGGTGAATTCCTGTGGTAACATTTACCTTTTCACTTCATCTCTCCTAGAATATTGCCTAATCCTGCATATTCGTAAAACTGAAGTATTTATCATAGACATCAACAGTAATATTTTCAAAGTGAGAAGCAATGGAACTTTCATGTGCTTGTTACTTTGCACGTGTATTCATCCAATAATAAATATGAACTATTCATCATACGAAAAAAAATAAAATTCCCCCACCTTCTTTACTTGTTACTGAGTGATCAGCACTTACCACTGTCTGTTACAATATTTGCTAAGTGGTAGTAAACATCAAGTTTCATAAATTTTATTAAATTGCGTCTTGGATGAATCTGGCACAAACTATACTGCATCAAACAAAATCTGGGCTTTCATAAGTTGTGGCTGTTGCATCCAAAACTTCTCATTATACTTGGCAGTAGCTTGGCATAACATAACCTAGGATGGCTTTATTGTAGCATTAGGCAAGCTCAGAAATAGTTTGTGGAGGTATGATTTAGGACTGCTGTCTGAGCGAGATCAGAAAATATATGAATCCCTTACAGAGTGGACAAAACAGAAAATAATAAACACAGTTTTTTCTTTTAAGATCAAACTCAAAAATACATACAAGTACATGTATAATAAGTATTAAGGACCCCCAAAAAACCCTATAAGCCCTTTGAAATTATCCAGTCCTGTTATGTTTACTTGCTCTTTTCGTCAATTTACTCAATTCAATACTGTCTATGAAAGTGTTGTTTTAAGGACACTAGTTCATTCTTAAAAACTACTTCTCCTCATTATGAAACACCTTGAATAATAATTTTCAAATCCTAATTTTCAAAAAGTCTAAAATATTACCACATACTTGAGTTAAAGTATTTGCACTTAAAAAAATATTTATGCAGACACTGCAATACAATCTCCTGATTGTATTTCATGTTCCATGTGAAGAAACTCTCTTGTCTTTGCCTTTTTGGGGGATGCCTGATTTTATTGCTGTTCTCTGGGCATTTTATTACTGACCATACTTTTTGCTAGAGTTTAACCAATTCATCTCACTACACTTGGCACTCAAACAGGAGGTGCTTGCAGTACACAAGCAACAGGAGAATATAGGCATGTGTTTATTTAAAAATGTAGACACATCATATCAGGAAGTCATGCACTCCAAAGTGCTTAATGACTGTATACACTGGAACATCACAGTATGATTTATTATTGCGGTATGATTCAATGAATTACTTAATGACTTAGAGACAGGGGCTGCAATCCTTAATCGAAAATCCTACAATTTAATTAATGGAAATCTTTCTTAGTGTAGGGCCACTTTTACCTGTGAAAAAAAGAAAGAATGGCATTTTGTAAGTTTTAACCTTTTTATTCAGAAGAGAGAGTGGGAACTGAAACTATATTCCTTTTGTAAACGTTCAGCAAAAAACCCAAATCAGACAGCAAAAGGTGTTCAGTCATAATCTAGAGGGAAAAGACAGATTCATGCACTTAGGACAGTGAGTTTAATTCATTTTACTCTAATTGGACTGTGTGAAATATATAACTGTTTTAAGAAAATTAATATATAAGTCCGAATTTTTATTTTGTAATAAGCAGAGAAAAAATATTAAAAGGTAGAGCATACGCTTTACGTATATCCTCTAAAAATAAATTAAAAAAAAAAAAAAAAAGATAAAATCCCTCCAAAGCGGTCTGGTTAGCAGAGCAACATTTCCCTCTAGTGGTCACACAGGTGCAGTTAAGGTTTCCCAAGTTTATACCCCAGAATGAAAGCGTGCAACCAGCTTTCCCAGAGACCTGCGGGAAGCCCTGCTTGGCTGCTTTGCAGCCCCCCGAGATGGGAAGAGCTCAGGAGCTGTGGCTCGGGCCGCGGCGCAGTGCGAGAGGGACACCTCGCAGCCGCGGGTGATGCGAGCCATGGCTACAGGGACACGTGCAGAATTCCACAGTAAGGGAAGCACCTTCTGCCATAACTGCTGCGTATATCCAATATCTATTTTTCGTTAAGGTGTATTTGAAATCACACAATTTTTTTTTTATGAATTTTATAGTCATTGAGGAGAAACTATACTGCTTTGAAACATTTCTGAACAGACTAAAAGGGGCAGAGAAGGACATAATCATATTATAAGAAGCACTCAGGAGCCAAAAGAAGCTGGAAACCAAGATAGGCACCTTAAAGTCACAGGTCACGCAATGAAGCCATCTCAGCCGAATGTGGTCATGATGGAAATAGCAGCAAACTCTAATTGTGATGAGTCCATATGGAACATTTTAGAGGTGTTAAGTTCCTAATTAGAGATATTCAGGCCTCAGCATGCTGTGGTGCACAGATGTACCACTGCTCAGAGCAAAACTGGAGCTAGATGATGTGGGCGGTCATGATAAAAAGTGGAGTTGATTGAAAACATTTACAAATACCAGACAGCTAGGTCAAAGAGGGGCTGTGCCAAAGTTTCTTGTATCTTTTTGACTTATTTCTCTCCAGTTCTCCATTTTATTAGAAAACTGTTGCACTTCTGAACCTTGGGCCATAAATAGAATTCAGAATGGTGAGTTGTATTCAGTTCTGAATTTTATGCAAAGATTTTAAGCAAAAATGAGATGTGATAATTTCTGAGATTTTTTTTTTGTTGTTCCTGGAGAGTAGGAAATGGTTGGAGAGAGTGGAAGAATGGTCATGTTAGCAAAGACACAGATAAATGTTCACACATTCCTGTTCTGATGGGGAAAGGAAGAGCAGAAGAGAGATTAAAGGAGCAGAGGAGCACAGAGGAGGAGGAGGAAGGAGATGAAAGGAGCCCATAGATGATGGTGGGAAAAGGAGAAAAATATCTCAACCTTGGATATCTCCAACTTTGTAATGAATCTACAATATTTGGCAAATGTACTATGCCAGGGTTTTAGTGAAGCATTTAAGAGCTATTCAGACCTTCCAAAACTGATATGTGTACACACCTCCAGTTAATATAATGCATTCAGCAGATGTGAACAAAGGCTGAGAGGGTGTGTAACATGACACGAGGAAAGGAGATATTGCAAATACATTTTATCAGGCATAGTTTTACAAATATTTTTTCAGGCTTTTGACTATTTATGAACTAAAAGTAAGACAAGAATGAACAAGTTAGACTACACTCTGTCTCCTTGCTGTAGAGCTTGGCACTGCAAATGATATGTGTGGTCATAAGGCTGGAGAAGTTAGGTAACATTAATTAAACTGAATCCTCCCTGGGAAGAAACATAAGTAACATTACTTGAAAAATTGAAAATTAAACATGATGAATTACTTAAATATCTGCAATTCTCAGACTGACAGGTCTAAGCCTCAAAATATAGTTCTAGATCCTGTAGAGGAGTTGGTTTAGCCAATTCCAGAACTAAGCCAGGTGGGGCCTCTGTGTAGTTCACCAGTGGATCTACACATCACTGGGGTTTGGGTGGATTTTGTATATACAATTAGTCATGGGAGAGAGCAGATAACTGTATAATTTTGTTTCTGAGTGATGCATGCTGACATTTTTATATACTTTCTCTTAGCCACTATAATTAAAAGCTACTTTCTGTTAAATGCTTCTATATGCTTGCTTCATAGATCATTGGCTAGTCTCAGGATCCTAAATTGTTATTTCTCCATATATTCTTCTTACTCAAATATGAGACCCCATAAATCTGTCATCTTTCATGCAGTCAGAAGTTGCTGCACTTAGAGCTGCATGTATTTTTCCATATTTTTGAATAGTACTATGATGAGGCTGAGGTTATGAGATTAACTGCTCATCCTCTGACAAGCACTGGAGCATGCCTCATCTGCTCTCTGTAAGCACTGGGAAATCTACTGTATGTTTGAAGGGCTAATCGTGGTAGTCTGCAGTCCATAAAGCAAGGATTTAGCCTGTAGACGGTGTCTGTGGTCTGATCTTGTTAGTTCTCAGATTTATGCCTCAGTCTTTGCTAGAAGTGATGGGAATCCTAGTGCACTTTTTCCTCCCCTCCCCTCCACAACATCCTCAACCCAACCCCCTCCCTTACCACACTCCCCTCACCCCTTTCCCCTCCCCCATCCCCCTCCCCTCCCTCCTCCCCTCCCCTCCCTCCGCCCCTCCCTCCCTCCCCTCCCTCTCCCCTCCCCTCCCTCCTCCCCTCCCCTCCCACTGCCCGCTCCCCTGTCCCCTCCCCTCCCCTCCCCTCCCTCTTTCCTCTCCTCCCTTCTCCTCATTCTTTCCTCTCCTTTCCTCTTCCTCTCCTTCTCATTCTTTCCTTTTGGCATTTGAAACTTCTTATGACCCTTGAGTCATTAAATGGAGTTAACAGTTTGTCCTCAAAATTCAAGCCTGTTCAACAAATACTGGGTACATTGAAAATCCCTGGAATATAGCACTTTTTTTTAATTATTAGGATTATACTAATTGTTTACTCTAAGGTGACTATTATGAGTGCATAACACATAAATGGGAATGTTTCTATTCCTCTGAAGGTAGTGTCTTTAAACTGCTTTTCTGCTTGTATTTACAAGAGTTTAAAATGTAGAAAAAAACCCTGAAGCCATTCTGGATTTTTCTTCACCTTGATAACTGATGTAATTATTTTCAGATTCTCCATGTAGATTTCTGCCATGTACAGTAAGCAAGATGTTCTGCAGGGGCTCTATTTCCTTTAGATTCACAAGACAAAGATGATACCATGTATACCTAGTGCTGGAAAAACACAGTGAAAGAATGCAGAAATGTGTGACCATCTGGTTGCTTGTCCACTTGAGCACAGGCTATAGGGGTCACTGAGAACCCTCAGAGTGCTATTGATACCAGATCCTGACAGGAAGCACTTCAGCTGGTCCCCACAGGACAGAGGTGAATGGACTCAGAGGTGTGTTACATCTTCAAACGCTGGAGCTGGTGACAAACCAAAGGAAACTTCTAGCTGCTTCCAAATGCTCTTCCCTCTGGTAATATGCTGAATGGTTCCTGTCCCCTCCTGATAATCTGTGGCTTGGGGAAATAAGTATCTGTCAGAGGCTTTCTTGCCTCACTAACATCCCTGTGTGAAGGGCAAGTTAAAGTACCAACTGGGGGAATAACTTTTTAAAAATGCTGAAGTCATGACGAAGCAAAGAAGCATGAAAAATGTGTACAGTGGAGGGATAATCTGACTGCAGGTGATGAAACCAGGAAAGGGACAGTGCAGCAGTGTGTGTACAAACTTCACATTTGATGTGGATCATGAGTGCTTTTGTTTGTGCTTATCAGAGCTGCAGAGGTAGTTTAAAGATCCTTACCCTCATACTTGAAAACTGATTCCTAAAGGTTGATGGGCCCAAATGAAGGACAAAACAATTATCTGGAGGGCTGAGAAAAAGCATTTGTCTTTTCCAACCTAAATGATTCTATGACTATAAATTGTGACCTTTAAACAAGTAACAAAGTTAGGTCAAATCCTCTCAAACATGTCAGGATTTTGAACTTGCTTCTTGTCTCCTTAGGTGAAACCCAGAACTTTTGCAATAATGGATAAAACAAAAAATCTACCATAACGCTCCATATTCAACTTCATCTTGCAAGAAGGGCTTGACATTTTGTATGGGTTGAAGGTTGCACTAAGGTTCGTTGGAGAAACGTGTGACTGTCAGGTGAGGCTGTGCTACTTGACTGGCAGTGGAACAGTGCCATCACAGAGAAGGGTCCAGGGTAAGATGAGTGTTGAAAAAAATGGACTTCTAAGCGCTGCTGTGTTGGTGCAGTGGGCTGAGATGACTTGGACTGAGACCAATGGGGTTCCACAGAAGACTGGATGCTCTGGAGGAACACAGTCACCTTCTGCCTGCAAAGTGATCCAGGAGCTCTTTTGTAGGTGCCTTGTGCCTCGTGGCACCCAGTTGCAGGATGACTTTAATCTATGGAAGATAAGATCAGGCAGCTTGAACAATTTTGATCCCGAATAGAAAGAAAAGTAAGTCAGCAAAGACTATGACTCCAGAATGAAACAACTAAATAATCCTTATATTTCATGACACAATAATTAGCCAGCAGATAAAGTGGGTGCAGCAAAGAGTTCTGGATAAATTAAAATGACTGACACCAAAGTATGCTACAGCTACAGTGGAAAGTCGTTTGGAGTAACAGTATAAAAATAGAAAAGGAAAAATATAGCCTGCACAGTAGAAAAAACACTCATCCTTCTAAGTGTATTTTGGTGTAGAAATTGTCAAAAAATAAAAAAGCATTGCAAATTCTCAAGATATTTTTAAAATGCTAGTGGGAAAAGGTACATGGGCAAGGAATTAAGGTAAATCTGATTATTTGTTCACTGTAAGGAAGTATCTCCTCTTTGAATTTAGTTTTAGTATGAAAGGAGATCTCTACTAGGCATTTTGAGATCTTTGTACAATTCTCGCTTTTAAATCACTGAGGCCTCAATTAGTGCCAAAGAAAACAAAAGGGTTTTTTTCTTCTCTCCTAAGTGTTAATGCCGTCTAACAAATGTACTCCATTTTCAAGAGCATTATATCCTAAGTTTATCTGAATGCTCACCTAAAATGTCATTTTTTCTGGTATATATTTATGTATGGGCTTAGATTGGAAATGAAATTCTAATATTGTTATTTTAGGAAACAACTTTTCATCTATAAACAAATATATTGCAACTTTTAAGGTATTAAAGATTTTATCCTGACCTATATCTCTAAGGCCTAAGCATGCAAAACTTTAGTTCTGTATACAAAATATATGGGGGAAGTTATGGTTGCACTTTTTAGAATTGATTATCCATGTAATTGCACAGTTATTACAGTAAATCACATAATACTCAGTGTTACAGAATGGCTTGAGACTCTCTCCCTGCCATTTCAGCATCAAAACAGACATCCAGAAGTTAATATACATAATAAATTAGAAGAAAAATTGCACACACATACCAGAGTTATCTTGTTTGACTTAAAAAATTTATAATGGAAGGAAAAGAAGCAGCATATAAGAACAGTGTTGTTTCTGTGATAAGTTATATCCTGCACAAGTTCCTACGCATCAGTAAGAATACCCCAGCCAGCTTAGTGGTTTTTTGAGACAAAATTCTCTGGCAAAGGTGATCCTAGATCCCAGTCATCCCTTGTTAAAAAGACATAAAAAGAAGATTAGCATACAGCCAGCAGGGCTCGTGCAGTGGATTCTTTTGTCTCATCTTGAAGTGCTCCAGTGAGGTCTGCCTTGTTTTGCACTGTTCAGGATCATTTCTTTTGCCACTCATGGAAGTCTCAATGATTTAAAAATAATAATAGCACAAATAAAACACATGACCTCTAACCCATTCCTCTTTGATTAAGTCTCATTTTATAACAAAACTATGACTAATGTCTCTTCCTTTGCCTTCAATAAACTATCATATAATCTGTCTATTATTCTTAATATCCTCTTGCCCCAATAAGACATTTGTGTTTTGTTTGGATTCCCCTGAATGGGGTGAATATTATATCTATAACCTACTGGAAAGCATTTCTTCTTAGACATATTGGCAGGGCTAATTTTGTTTTTACAGGTGTTTGTACTTGGAAAGGGGTTAGCCACAGTCTTGAAGGCTCTACCGCACTGGTACATCACAGGAGCACAGTGTGCTGTGGGTCCTTGAGCTGTTAACGGGAGGCAGGGGGGGAAGGTTAAATTAATCATTTATGCTTTATTTATACTTTCTCTTACTTGTGGAGTTGGACAAGCGGATGCCAGTTTTCCTCAGCTAAGGGCTGTCTGTATGACATGATGTTTGATATCTGGCGAAGCATAATTTATGTGATTTATATTGTAAATCAAAAAGAAAGAAATACATAGGAATTGCTGCAGTGCTGCAATTTTGTCTGTCAGCTGGAGAAGGTAAATAACTCCCCAAAACTTGTCTCGAGAAATTTTGCTTTGATTCAGACAAAAGCACCAGCTCTATACTGTTTTCTTCTCAGCTTTGCTAAGATTTCTCTTTTCAGCATACTATGAAAATTCAGTTGTGACTGAATTTAGCGGATTTCATGTGGAATGATCTGAGGGAGTTCTTTCTGGAATTGCTGATGCTAAACTACTTGATTCAAGCTAGCAAGAAAGAGTAGACAAAATTTACTTGCCTTTTTAATTTATTTATTTATTTATTTATTTGTTTATTTAGATGTTCTAAACATGCAATTCCAAAATTCAAATTATCTTAATTTAAAGGAAGTGTACCTATTTTAAAAAATAAATTCCATGAACTTATAGAAATATGGCTATATCCCATCAAAAGAAATAAGCTCAATGTTTTGCTGAATGGGATTTAAACCCATGTTTAAGAATTTGCCTGCAGTATGGCCCTACACTGATATCTGCTCCTGAAAACTCTGTACTCAAGTTAACTGAGCTCACCAAACAAACATCATGTTGAAGAGATTCATAAAATGCTGCTGGATGAACAAAGTATTAGTCAAACTTACTGCAACTGCACAGGAAGTGCTTTTTTAAGCAGAAGGAGGGCAGAAACAAGCAGAGGCAGCAATAGGCTCAGCGAAAACATTTAAGTTCAAAAAGGAAGTATTTACATATCTCTTGCTAATTAAGATTTTGCTCACCAGGGTCTCTTTAACAGGGAATTTCCAATGACTTGTTTTGTCTTTTACTGACCACAGTATAGGTATATACTTCTGAGAGATCAGATTGCATAAGAATATTGTTACCTACCTGGAGAACAGTGGGATGAAAGCAAATCCAGAATTGTTCTAAGAAATAATTTCCCATTGCTTAGCTATTCTGAATCAGCCCAACTTTAAGGAAAATCTTAGAGGAGATATTCCCCCCCACACCACCAGATATATGTATTCTACATGACATTGCTAAAAAAAAATAAATGAATGATGTTAACAGATTTAAGTTTGCCAGCAAGGACAACTTCTTACAGATGCTGATACAAAATCATGGAATAAAATTTAAAAATAAGTCATATAATAGACCAGAATTTCAGACTTTAAAATGAGTGTAAATGAGGAATGGAGAAAACTTCCTGAGGTGTCTTTTAAATCTGACTTAGTCAGCAAAGTTTCACTTCAGGCTATTAAATATAATGATCTGGTATGTATTACCCAAAGCTATGCTGAATTTGAGGATACAGATGGGAAACAATACTTTGTATTTATAATCACAGTTATTACACTCTCACCTTATTTCTCTGTTGCTAGTCATGTTTAGAAGTAGCATACTGCAAAGTGTGTTTCGAAATGGCTGCATTCACGCTCTTACCCAAAAGCACAATTTTTCTACATGAGAAATACAATATTTAGTGTTCTCTTTTAATTTCCTTTCAACACACATAACTTAAACCTCTCTCAAAATGTCCAAATTTACAGCAACTACAGTTAAAATATTTATACATAACTCCCTGCCTGCAGGTTTCTACTGCTGATATACAGCAGCTAAAGGATAAGGCTGCCTAGTGTTTTCTTAAAGAAGTTATACAGGGAACAAGAAATCTCTGTCCCTCTTAAAGCTGTTTTATTCTCATACTTTGTGAGTTTTCTTTGTTAATCTGAAAGGCAATCTCAGGATTTCACTGATTTTGGTGAAGCTGGTGAAGCAACCATTATGCATATCTCCACTACTAAGGTGACTTGCTCATGCCCTACGAAAGTCATAGATATTTTAAAAGCAAACAAACAAGGGGATCAGGAACCCAGGACTTCAGTAACATCTGCAACACACATGCAGCCTTATTTTTATACATCTCTTTTGATCCTACTTCCTGGATGCTCATCTGCAACACCATTCTAATTCCTCTGCTATCATGGGGTGGTCAGACACAGATCCTGAGTGGACTAATATTTTGGCATTTAACCCACACTTGTAAAATATTAATCTTAAATTTTGTTCTGCAGTCCAAATCATCAATCACGTGTTCTTGAACAACACTGGAGTTTGGATTTTATCTTGTATAACCTAACAAAGTAACAAAGAACTATCAAGGTATGGATGCTATTTTGTTTGCAAAACCAAGCTCTTCAATATAATTATGCAAGAAGCTTTGACTCTGCTTTGCTGTGTGTCAATCCCTTCTAGAGAATGTGGAGGGATCTCATGGAGAAACAGTCTGTGATATTGATAGACCACAGAGAAACTGTGAGCTGCCATTTCCTGACTTTCAAGTACTTGATTTTTCCAGATAAAATATTCCCATCTTCTAACATAGGTTTCTGCTTGGTGGGTAATTTTTTTTTTTTGGTTGGTTGTTTTTGTTTTTGTTTTTCTTTAATTTCCGAGGTTCGTGGTGTTTGAGACTTTTTTAAAGAAGGAAACACAGCTACAACTATAACATGACCTTGAGCTACAACACAGGTTTGTGCCATTTACACAACAAAGCATATTGCCACATCAGTTTGCGACAGATGGTCATTACCCTTAGAGTGGAAATCATCTGCTGGGGGTTTGTACAGTTTCAGAGTGGTTGAAAATGGGTTAGTTATGCTTTTTTTTTTTTCCCCCTGAAGATTCAAAATAAAAGCAGAGAAATTGTATTTTTTTAAAAAGAGAAACTTTCACTGCAGAGAGGACTAGAATGAATTTTGTCTGGCAAATAGCAAGAAGGGAAGACAATGAGACTTGAAAACACTGGCAAGTATTTGATGATGGAAAGTAATAGGCAAGCCAAAAGGTCAGGTCATCATCAACTATTTTATAATAATCAATGATGTGAATTATGCTCTTGAAACCTGCTTTGAAATTCTACAGGTTGAAATGATGGATGCACAGGGAAACTCCTATGTCCAAATGATGAGAAATGAGAGTGAACTATGTAAATGAAATAGGCAAAATACTCTAACAAAATCTTAAAAAATAGTCATGTTTTCCTATGAATTTCTCTTGGGAGCTCTGTGCAGAAGAGCAAAGAGAATTATAATCTAGAAATATGAAACAGTTTTCTAAGACTTATAGGCTTCCTTTGATGACATGAGTTAAAGAATAACAATAGAGCATCCCCTGTATAACAAGAGATGAAAGTATTTCTGTTTGTCCCACTGAACAGTTAGTAATTTCGCCCCTGTTATTATTATGAATGTTTATTTTAGTGCCAGTGATATGTTTGACCCTGCATTAGACACAAGAATAAAAGGCAAAACCTACGTAATTTGCATTTTAAAAATATACTTTTAGGTTTGTGAAAACCAGAGATGGAGAATCACTATAGAGTATGGAATTATTTGAATTTGCAACTAAATCTCAGGATCTCTTTATAGGAGAAAATAAGCTCTTCAGATGGGTCTGAACATGAGATAAGTATGTTATAAACTCATTTCTCATTGAACTACATGCTGTAGTTCACTTCTTGCTATAACCAGTAGTCTCATATGAAATGCAAAATATAATAGCTATATATAGTGTAATTGCTCTGTTGTATAACACATTGTTCATAATAATGTCCCAGACTACTTCTTATAAAAAACAACACTCAACTTAGGGGGGTTTACCAAATCAGAAATTAATTTAGTGTCCTCTCAAAATTTAGATCATATCTGCTGCCCTCAATTCTGGCCATTCCACTGGGTACAGTAGAATAACACCAGACCTGCACTCTCCAGAGTTAAGGCCTCCTATTGTCACAGTGAAAGTTATATGCACAACGTGATTTTGCAATACTTATAAAAGCCCATAAGCTGGCCAAAACAAACCCACTAAATGTAAATGTGAATGTGAATCAGCTTTTCAATATGTAAGAATTATGATCCATTATATTTAAGGCTAAGATATTAAACGATGCTTAGCCAGAAACTATGTAGTTGAGAAACTTCAGTATGTCCATTAGGAGGTCCTACTGTCAATCCTTAGCAGTAAATGGATATTAAACATTTCTACAAAAGAGTAGTGAGTGCATGTGGATCACAGTTGGTTTTACAACTCCATCATAAATTATCAACCAGTTTTCCTTTCAAAAAATTAGAGCATGTTGCAATCTTACCCTCTATTAAATAAATGCATCTACTAACTGCAGGAGGAGGAAAAGCATGACATGAAAACAATATGCTGGGGTTTTTTCTGCCTGCAATGAAATAGTTCCCAATTATGGTGTTACACCAAGTAAAAATAAATTGTTTCTGTTTGAGTATCTGAATGCCAACTCTCACACTGAAAAAAATTTCATTTTTCTTCATTTTTCCTAAAGAATTATTTAAAATCTCTAAAATCAGTTAACTGCAACAGAAACTTAGTCTGATCCTTAATGCCATTAGCAACAACAGCTGAATTTCTGTAAAATATTTCTATAAAATGTCCTGCAATCCAGGAAAAAATAAGTGTGAGAAGTTTCTAGTGAGATAGAGAATGCCTGTGGGACAGAAGGCCACTGGCACAATGGCCCTCTGCTTTGTGATGGTGGAGTTCAGCTGTGGCTGGGAGCTACCAGTAAAAGGTCAGAAACAGGCAAAGGACTGAGGCACTAGCAGGGTGAAAGCTGCCAAATGGCCTCTGGGTCTTATGCTAGCAGAATGGTGCATATATGCCCAGGAAAGCCGACTGTGCCTCTGTCTTTTGGCTAAACAGATCCTCAGGTTGCGGCAGAGGTGGGATTTTGTTGCTCATATGGAAGAGGCATGAGTTCTGCTGCAGAAGCCCCTGGGAAGGGTAATGATGCCCATGGAGAAGGTCCCAGACTACAGGTCTCCCTGTGCAATCCCCATTCATCCTGGACTAAGGCCACGAGTAGATGTGTGTCATTGCAGATTGGTGTCTCACAGCAGGATTTGAAGGCAAAGGAGAATTGCTTATGAGAATTTATATTACCTCAGGTAGAATCAGTTCCTTCCTTTGCATTCGGGTTCAAAAATCTTTCAGCTACAGACCAATTCACGCTGGCATCGGAGGAGCTGAAAACTAATTATGTCCATAGTAAGAAACCATAGAAATAGTGGGAAGAAAACCAGTAAATTTGCTTTCTGAGTGGCCTTGGGGAAAACAGTGGTAAGTTGCTGATGAGCGGAGCTTTTCAAGAATCAAAAGGACACTCAGAATCTCTAATTAACTTTAAAGCAAATAGCCCTGCTAGTGCCACAGTTTCCTTCTGAAAAAGCGAATGATCCCCTTTGTCAGGTACTTCCCATTGATTTTGTTGGGACAGACAGAAAATTTAATGCACGGACAGAAGGCTTCAGGAAGTTTTTACATCAGGTACATCTTGAATTTGTTTATGGAAAGTACTATTTACTTCCTTGGAATAAGAAGTGCAATGAAGTCTGATTTCAGTCTATACTGGGCACAGTGACCCTTTATAGTCTGGGCCAGGCTCAACTTTTTAATGCTCTTGGGTTGAGGCTAAGCTTGAGCTCAAAGGATTGCTTGCTGTGAGGCCTTGCAGGCACAGGAGCAAGACATGCTAGGAAACACTACCTCTTCTCTCCTCACTCCCAGTTAGGCAAGTGAGGATGCAGTAGGATATATCCAAAGGACACCACACACAGGAATTTAAAAGGCATAATAAGACTGAAACTCTCTGCCTTCTTCTTAGCTTCAGTAAGTAGTAATCTCCTATGCCACCTTTCTTTTGAGATTAGATATTTTCATTTTAAGGTCACCTCATGCTATACTGAAGGTCGCTTCTGCACCGGCAGTGGCAGAAGAAGATCCTAATCTCCTATAACTTGTCTTGCTGAGAGCTGTTCCAACTTGTGAAATCAAAGTTTCCCACAGCATGGGGCTTAACTGGGAAGAGGGCACAGTATGTGCCTTTTTAAATTAAGAAGCCCTTGTTGTGCAGCTAATCAGCTTTCAAACTATTTTTACTGCATGCAGGCATTATATTTAGTCATTCAGCTTTGAACATGAGGGATGAACAAATCAATGAAAGATTAAAAGAGTTTAGCTTTACGACTATTTCATGGTTTTTCATAGTGCCACTGCCAACTGTAGGGTGTTACAGAAGCTACATCTTTGATTGATGTGAAGTAATAACAAGCTGAGCTTTTAGAAAACATTACCTCACTTGTCTATGAAAAGCTTAGGTTTTTAATACTGTTTTTTAAGTGTATTAGTATCACAGTTACACCTTTTTCAGTACTTCTCTCATTTTGGAATTCTTACCTAAAATTCTCCAAAATATTCAAGTTGAAATTCCAGCCAAATTTCATGGTAATCTTCAAAAGGTACCTGAGTTCAGACACAGTAAAACACGTGAACCTGGTATGAGAGTAAATCCTCAAGCGAGGCTGCAGTTCAGTGGGGCTGTGTGTGTGCACCTGGGGTCTGGATGAATGTACTTTGTCTTAAATAGCTCCTGCCAATTACAGAAGCCCTGAATTGAAAGTGCTAGGCTCTAGGGCTATCAAATGCTTATGATACATTATCAAATTAATGACACACAGCTAATGATGATGGGGGAAAGCTGCTCCAAGTATCCCCACTGGGAATTCTCATAGGCTGCCAGGATCTGACAGATAAAAATTGACTTTAATAAAAGTCACAACAGGAGAGCTGAGACCTTAATCACCAACATGTCAATACTCAGTGTGTTTGAAAGATTTTGGTCTGAATACAATTATTATTAGCTTTCCTATTTTTAAAAATGGAAAAAAAGTAGGGAAAAGCACTAAAATAGAAGAAGAGATTATGGGAAAAGGAAGAGAGATGAACATGTTTATGCTTTTACATAAACATGCTTTTTATGCTTTTACTTTTTTTAAAATAAATGCCTGAAGAAGATGACATCTTTTGGTTTTTTTTTATATTTTCATTTAGTTTTCCCATATCATCTACTTGCCTGTTCTCAGTTTGTGCTTCCCGTAGAGTAAGGCCAGACTTCCTAAAGTGTTTGAGAAGTACTTGCCACAAATGCAGTCCCAAAAATATTTTTCATGACTAGTTAAGTAAAGAATCTAAGAGACAAAATACCACAAGCAAGGGTTAAAATAGTTTTTGAGAACTGCATTTGCATGTATGCCAAATGCACCACACATGACCCAAGGAAGAAACTTGACCCAAGTTTTACAGAATTGTTTTTTTTCCTTGCTGCACTTATTTTTAAAATTTCTGAATTGTAGAATCAGGTCATCTGAGTTACTCTGATTCTGACTTGATAGGGTGACACAGTGCTATGAAATCTGTCTCTGTGATTGGTAGCACCACTTCCCAAATCCTTAGTGGTTTTGTGGGCTCAAAAATCTTATCTTAATGCAGACGTCTAGTGTGGTGGGATCCTGCTTCTTCAATACATTTGTTTAGCTAATACAGCCACATAGAAATAACACTGAGGTCTAAGTTTTTAAATAAACTAGTTCATTTTAGAATGAGTTGTTTCAAAAGGGCTTACAGAATTCTAACATATGTCTAGTGAGACTTGGGAAAATATTTATCGAGACAGAAGAGATGGTGGTGACAGTCAGTCATCGCTCTGACCAGCTTCCACATCATAGTCCCAAGAAAATATGTAAAGGAGACCTAAGAATATAGAAACTATAATTAAATGGCAAACTTCTTACACTTTTTGCATTTTGTCATTTTCAACCTACACATGCAATTATACAACTATACCAAAATCAGTCAAAAACACTTACATATGTAATTCATACAAACCATTCAGGATAACTATATGGACATGTTCAAAAGGATGAAAAGATAATGCTGAAGGAATATGGAGATACGAAATGGTGTGGACAAGCACTAAAATAAGCATTCATTAAAAAGGATGCTCATTCTCTATCATTTAAGGATGTGAAATCCTTTTGCGTTAACTAAGCTATTTCTGAACCCCCATGTAAACATTTCCTTTTAAAAGGGCTTTAAATAGCTTGCTGCTTATGTTGTAAGACACTGACAGATTTTGGACATGCCTTTGTGCCAGGAGTACAGACTTGTGATTGGATTTTCCTCTTCCCAGCTAGAATTGTAAATTATTGCATCTATGCTAACTTCTGGTAATCACTTTCCCCTGCTAATTTAAAGGTTTGAACGCATCTAGAAGGTGTTGTATTAAAGAGAGTTTTTTTTTTTCTAGGCAGCTACAGAATTTTCTTGATGAAGAGAAAAGCAAATCTGTATGTCATCAACCCAGAATAGCAATTTAATGAATGGCTTTCCCCAGAGAGAAGGTGCACACGCTAAAAAATATACAAAGTACCAACCAACCTAGTTCCAGTCCCTTTGAGATTTCAAAAAGTGTAAGGTGTAAAAGCAAAATAAGGACCCTACTTTTATCAAAAACTGTCTTGAAATAAACACCAGTTTTTAAAAAGGCTTATAAGAGAGAAACTAATATTTTCCTTTGTTTATACATTCTCTATGCACTCCTGATGGCCCCCTACCCCCTCACCCCATACTTTAATTCTGAGAGCAGTTTCTACTTGTTACTGACAATGAGAAAGATACTTTTTTAGGCTTTTCTTCAGAGGAGCACTGAAAATCAGCCACTGATATGTTTATTTGATAGCTGAGGCTGGAGCAGAGAAAATAAACATTGTCAATATGTTTGGTGTTAAGGTGAATGGCATCAGGTCCTCCCAGTTTGACTTGTAAAGTCTCAGCAACTATGTTGCTGTGTGCTGGTGTTTTAGCAGGCCATAGACCGGCCTCTGAAAGGAAGGGAAAAGTACATGATGTTTGTACAGCTGAAAACAAGATGAAAAACCACAGGCCCCGTCTCACACTCCATTAGACCCTAAAGTCCATGGAGTACTGCACTCAACACATAAACACTCAGTTTGTGGAAAACTTTCTCAATGTGTGAAAGAAGGGAACAAAGCCTGGAGTCAGAACAATGAACATCTATGTATGCAGTGAGCAACCAGTGCAAAATGCAATGGCAATGCTCAGTTAAACAAACAGCTGATACAGAAACACATTAGTCACATTAATAGCTCCCAATAAGTTCACTTGGGAATGTGTCTTGATATTCCAAGTGGACTATGATGTGCACAGTCTATAGATAATGCAGTTATTCTTTTCTTCTCAGTTTTTATGAGTGGAAATAAGAAATAATGTCTCTGGTGTATGCTGACACAGACCTCGGCATAAGCAATAGGGGGACCTGGTTGTACATGTCCTTTACTGGCAACCCTTCTGCAATATTTTGTAAGAGAATAGTTAGGGAAAATCCATCAATAAACATGCAAACTTGTTATACAGTTGTGTATTGTAGCTCTGCTCTAAACTGTCTTCATTCTTGTACCTTGTGAAATAACAAAACAGTACTGTGCTGTGTCATTACTTTGGAATAGGAAACAGAATATAGGGAAAATGATAAACAGAAGTGTTAGATTCCATTGTGAAAAAAGAGCGCTAAGAATTTTTAGTATCTTCTTTGAATTCTCTTGGGCTATCTAGCCACAAATTTCCAGAACCTCTACAGGTTATGAGTCAGATGTGCAATCAACACAATGATATTAAGGATTGTGCTTTATAAAGCCATGACCCCAGGACTAGCAGGAAGGTGTCAGATGCAGTGTTTACAATGTTTGCAGCTGGATGAGCAGCATGAGCAAAACAGCTTTGCTTCTCCAGATTTAAAAAATATTAAACCCCTTATTTCTTTTCAGGCATCAAGATTGTTTTAATACTGTACTTGCCACAATTCCAGAGCACTGTACATCTGCAAACAAGTAAGATCTCATTCTCCCAACCAGCATATTTATTTAGATAAGGAGAATCAGCTGCTTAACTTGCATGGTTAGTTTAATATTGTACAGCCTCTTGTTCAATTACAGCACTTTGCCACTCCTCTTTCACCCTTTAATCTAGGCATAAGAGCTGGAGCTGCAGTAAAGGTAGGGTGAAAGGGGCATGGCAAAAGGGAGAAAATATGCCTAAATCCTACCAGCTGCTGTGAAGAAAGAGAAGCTGAAGGTTAACTGGAGTAGACAGGGCAGGAAGCAGCCACAGTTGGGAGGATTCTGAGAAAGAGAACCAAGGAAAAGATCACTTTGGGTTTCAAACTGCCTCTCTCTTACCCTGTGGGGCTCCATTGATAACAATATAGCTTCTGATTAGTTTGTGGCCAATTAAAACCCATACATAGAGAAAATGAGACTTCTAAACCTGCTTGTTTGTAGACAGCAGGGAGACAACTGAATTGTAGATGCTGAGCTGAACTTCAGCTGAGATTGTTCAAAGATCACTTTGCTAGTTTCTTGAATCAGTTTTTCAAAGCTGTACAGTACATTATTTTAACAGGATAATTTCATGAATATTTTAAAATTTGGTGTTGAAGAACTCAAGTTACTTGATCTTTCAATTATTAGCTACAAATGCCAGAACTTAAATATATTTCCTGACTTCCAGAAGTACTGAAATATATCTCTTGCATTTTTGCAGGGTGCTATGATGAATGATAAAAATCAAGCCAATTTCCAGTGATAGGTGTGTGTGGAGAAGGATTTAAGTAGCCTGACTGTAGAAAATCAAATGGGCTTGTCTGACTGGCCATGATCTTCATGCACCACATCTAATTTTCATCAAGAAAGTCTGAATTTATTTTGGTTTAGATTTGATTCTGGAGGTGAGCTTGCTTAAGACTCTTCGGTTTCACACATCATGAAAGCCAACATGCAAAAATGCACATTTTTAAAATCATATGTTTTTCTCTGTTCAGAAGCTCAGCTCAGTGGTACCATTAATACAAAACATATAAATACAGTAATGTTATTTTTGTGTCCTAATACATTAATTTAAGATGGATGTTAAGATTGACGTTAAAGGTTTGCCTTTTCAGAATTTATTTTTATGGGTACCCCTTCCCTGGAGTGCTCTGGTGAGCCATCCCCAAGGCAAACCCTCAACATGATTCAGACCATAGTTCACCTTAAGACCCTTCCCAGTCAGCATTACAGATAAGACTGCATCAGGATTGGCTTTCTCCATCTCACACATTTACAGATGCTATGACAGCAGTCTGTGTGCCCTAAACAGCCTCACACTTTAGAGCATATGCACATACTTTCAGATTTATGTCATGCAAGCACCAATGGTTGTGGGACACAGCCTGATCCTCACATTATTTCAGATGCACTGAAATAGCACCTCCTCCCCCCCATCCTACCAAAAACTCAGGTAAATATGTGTAGGGCCACATGGGTCAGAGGAACTCAAGGGCCCACAAATGCATAGCGAGGCAGCGGCCAGCACTGGAGGGATCCTGCACCAAGCGGTGTGGGCATGGGCCAATTGTGCCACCCATCACACTGGATAATGATCACTCCCTTGGTGCCCTGTGCATCCAGACAGAGATACTGCTTTATGTGACCACTGCAGGTGACCCTGGGACCAGGAGTGACCCTTACAGTATCCTTCCCTCCCACACTAAACCTGCTCAGGTATGGGACTCGGCTTTACAGTTTTACAGAGCTGCTAATTTTTGTGACTTTATTTCAGTTCTAATGATATAGTTTGTTTTGTTGATATTGCAGAAATTGCAATTATTACAGGGTTTCCAGATGCCAGATTTTTCTAGAAGTTTTGAAGCATGAGCATTTAATTCTTAAACATGAAAAAAAAACTGAACTGTATTTTTTTTTGATGCTTAAATCTCATTATTTAAAAAACAGCCTCCCTATTCAGAGATGACTCCAGAAACAAAGCATCATAAATGTAATAACAAGAATGATATTACAAAGGTTTAGAATAGTTTTTTGTTTTTCCTCTTGCATTCAGTACTTTCAATTCATTATGAAAAAGATAAATTAACAGCAGAATTCTGGAAGGTTTATCTTAGTTTCCTAAGGTAGTAAATGTCTTGGAATAGAACTAAATGTAGAGCAAATATTATCTGAGATAATATACATGAATTCACATATCAATCTATATTTTTATATTTTACAATTGAAGAGATATATTTTTGTTTAATTCTCTTTAGAAAAAAAGGTAAAGTAATGAGTGGCATTTGCTGAATAATGTTTAAACATTTTTGTAATATACCGCCCTTGATGCCCCCCCTCTTTCTTTCTCTGAGAGTATTAAGTCTGTAAGACAGAAATCCTCACATTCTCCAGATGGTAGCATAAATTTTCAGGTCAAGTGATATTAAAAATAGATGATAGCCCAGACCTCATGAGTCTCTACAGAAAGACTAAACAGTCACAATAGGGAATATCATTGTTTTGGTTTTCTTTATGAGGTTTTATGTACTCAGCTGTTTCTTCAACGTGCTCTCAGTGCAGAGAGACCCTGATCGCTCTGAATTCCAGTTCCACCTCACTTCCTACCCTTTATACTTTCTAAGCCCCATGCCACACAAGTCAAGGGAAATGTATTCACACAGCTGCACCATCAGCTCCTAATGTGCTCTCCACTGCTGATACTCCTGCTCTGCACTTCAGAGTATTTATAACCACAAATGAGTTCTTGAATAACCTGCTCTTACAGCTCCTTTGGAGGAACACAGTCCACTCCAGGGCGTTTTGTCTTTTTGATTAATGGATAAGACCTCTCTAAAAAGTCTGCTGAAAATAAACCTCTTTAAGCACAGGAAGTTTTGAAAGTGCATCATAATAAAATACATCCTTGAGTAATCATATTTTGTAAGCAAACAATAGCTGCCAGCTAAGGGGTCGAGCTTGTCTCAGATGGTTCTCTAGCAAGTCTATGAGGGACCATTAAAAAACAAGGTAGCTTCAGGGGTGGTACAGAGCCCTACCAGCTATTTTGGCTTTTATGTCTGGTTCTACTTGGGTCAGATCTTAAATAGATGTCTCTCACGTGGCCATGGGCATTTGCGGATCAGAAAAATAGCTTTTCAACCATGAAGGCTGCTTTTCACACCCAAGTGGAACTGGCAAATAGCCAAACCATCTGCATGGTTCGTATTTACAGAGTAATAATATTTTGGGAGAAAAAGAAGTTCTGTGGCTTATCAGTTTCCTTTGACCTGTGTGCCTAGTTCTTAAGACAGATATTTTCTTTTTACCAATCCAAATTTGTGGCTTTTTATTTTTTCTTCAAAAGACGATGAAGATAATGATGATTATTCTATAATGTCCCCTTCCTATGGGATGGATATGTCTTTCATACGTCAACTCTGATGTCTACTAGCCACTCCAGGAGAAAAACACTGCTGGACAAAACACCAAAGTGTGCTCAGGAATTTCACACTTGTTACAAAATAGAGATAAGCTACATCTACATTAGCAACTTCTGTAGCCCATCAGGAGCAAACCTAGTGGGCAAAAAGGGTCCCTGATTAGGACCTAACACCCATACTGTTCTCATTTCAGGGCGTTTACTTCAGCTTCAGTAAAGGCTCTGACCCCTGGAACAAAAGCCTGTGAGTAGCTGAGATTTGATAGCGGTCTCAAGGTTTAATTTCATCTGAAAGGAATTCAGTTTGTGTGTCTTGAGATTATTCCACAATCTGACTTCAGTGTGTTAGTGGGGCTGGGTGAGTAGATGATTCTCTTAAAAGAAAATTCTCCTGATCTAGACCACAACATTAATATAAGCTAGCTAGGGCCAGCATGTAACAGAATTGAAGCAGAGTTCCCTCCTGAAATATTGCTTTTCCAATTTCAATATTACATGCATAAATTTTAAAATCTCCATTCTGCAATTACAGGGTGTGTGAGTGAGAAGACATGGCTTCAACAGTGCATCCAAATTGGCTTGGCAAGGGCAGATCTGCTCCATGAGAGCAGAGGACTACACCTCTGAGCAATGGTACACACTGTGGCCCCCTAAGCATGCTGTATAATTCCATACCCATGAGTCACACAGTAATGCCAAAATGCTCTCAGGAAATTATGCTGTGCTCCCAGCTACAGGAATAGCTGCAGCTCTGTAAAAATGCAGTTCAAGGATTTTCAGTATATGTTCTGAAAATTGTCACTGGACAGCACTGTGTTGCCTCTGCTGAATTGCCTTGCGTTCCCTTAAATTTCCCAACATTTAATGCTATTTGCCCTTAAATACTTTTTTTTACTGTTGATTGTCCTATATCAGAGTGGTGTTCCCAGTTCTAAGGCCCTGCTCCTAGGCTTATGTTTTTGATCGCTCCTTTGTACCTACCTTCGGGTTCCTGTTAAGTGTTGCCCAGAGCAGCATGCATTGCTCTGGGTGTGGGCACAGCAACAGTTATCTGTTGAAAAGTGCACTCTGTTCCTCTGTTTACACTTCCCCATGTTTGCTTGCTTTCCTAACTGCTACCAGACATCAGGTTGCTGGTTTTAAGTGTCTGTCAACAGTCATCACCAAATCCTTTCCCTGATCAGCGGTTTTGCAGTCTGTGACTGCAGAACATACTTTCTACTGTTTTTGTCAACACTCCCCATGTTATTTGCAGTTTGTTTAACAGCCTAGTTAATCTCCTCTGTCCATGTCTGCCTTTTATTCCAGGGTTGATTCATCTTTTTCTCAACGGTAGAAGCAGCCCATCCTGTCTGATAGCTTTCTTGTATGCCCAATTGTTCGTCTGTTCATCATTTCAGGACATCCAGAATAGGCTTAACATTAAAATTCAGTGTCGGTAGTGACTATTTTACAAATAACCTTTGTTTTATCAGTGCTATTTTCACCTTATTTTGAGTTTTCATCCACCCTACGGAGTATAATATTTCTATGCCCACTGGTACTACTTTTGCTATCCAATCAAACTTATGAAATCGCCTTTGACATATTTAGTGCTTTAAGTTATCTATCGTTCTTATGTAATGGTATATAACAAAGGAAAATAGCTCCAGGTGAGTTCTGTACAGACCTAGAAAAAAGGCATCTGGAAAAAAAAAAAGGATTTCAATTATGTGGTGCTGGTGAAATACAAGGTTTGGTGAGAGCCTGTGCAGCATTAGGAGGTTTCAAGACACACCTAAGGTTGCTCATTAGAGATGCTTCCAGTTCTTTAGTAATTAAATTTTGCATGGATAAACAGTTCAGGATCAATTTGAATCTGCTTCAGTAAGTATCAGAACTGTTCCCAAGAGGACATCAATATTTTCTTTGTGAGAGAAAATTGTTTGTGGGAGGCAGCTGGAAAATTGCAACAGACTAGCATAGTATGTGTGTGTCTTGATCATTTTATTTGTTGCTGCATGGAAATGAATAAATTACAATTGCTCACATCGTAAATGAACTACCTTAAAAATTTTCTGTTGGGCCTTTCCATTAATGGTACCAAAAGTTGAGTGCATGTGTGAGAAGCTGGAGGAGCAATCTGAGTAAAGGAGGAAGAAAAATGCACATATTCATTTTAGGACGAACCTTTAAATATGAGTAGTACCCAGTTCTGAAAACAGACTCCTTTATCAGTATTAAGCTCAGTATTTAAAAAAATGTGGTTCCTCTACCCTCTATCCTAACATGGCTTCATGTTTTTTTGATCTCCAGTTACTTGATTTTGTTACATAGAAACATTTTGTTTTGTCAATGACTTTGACATTTAGCTGTGTATTAAACTGGCACAAAACCTGGAACATTTAACATTTTCCAGAAACCAGGCTTTCCAAACATCTTCTTGTTTTGGATTGATGGTTCTTCATTCGACAAAATGGAAACGTTTGATTTTCTTGTGTTTTTTTGTGGGCAGGATTTTGATCATATGTTATATGAGTATGAGGTAAATTAAGAAATAAATAAATGAAAAGTTATGTCAGAATAAAAATTAAAATATTAAATAGTGAATATAGCCTCAGGGTAAGTTTTCAAATTGTTGAAAATGCTCTTCTCTTCAGAGTGAAATTCCACCAAAACAAGCTGTTTCTGTCAAAATTGCATATTACATATACAGGATTTGCAGCAGAGTTTTTAATAATAAGCTTTGGATTTTAAAATAATTTTCCTTTATACTGAACCTTAGGCAAAGAGGAGTTGTCTGGCTTTTGAGATAGCCTCTAAACACAACATCCTCCATTGCATCCCTTGAATAAATATTTCTTCTGATTGTGTTAGTATTCAAATAAAAAAAAAATACCTAGTTGTTTTTCCATATGCTTGACAATTCACTAAAACAGGTGGGGTAAGGTAAAGATGAACAAAAGAGAATATCCTGGTAAGGAAGGCAGGAGAAACATTCTGATGCGAAAATTTTTTTGTGCTTTTTTTATCCACCTGAGCCTTTTCTTTTTTGTTCATGTGTATCTTGCCTCTCATAATTGATGCCACCTGCCACTTCCACACCCTATCCAAACTTCATTTACAGTCCCCTAAAATTGGCCAGATCTTTCCTCCAACTTCACTGAGATCTACAAGGTTATAATATTCAGGCTGCTTAACTGTAAGCCTAAATACAGATTTGAGGGTTTGTCTTTGAGCCGAAAGGCAAACTTCCTGAGGGGAAACAGAAAAGTCATGTAGAGTTTAGGGAATACCTGCTGACCCTGACAGGTACAGCCCCACAGAGAATGTCCTATGGCATGTCCACAGAGAAGTCAGATAAACTTCAAGAATGTTTTGAAAAACAGTAAAGGTGAAAACAGTTGTATAAAGATAATTTTTTTTTCAGAAATTGATTTTAGTTTTTTATTAAATAATAATAAATACAAGAATTCAAAGCCAGATAGAAAAATTACAATCCAAAAAGCCTTCAAAATATATTCTGCCAAAGGATGACAGCAAAACCAAAAACAACCCTCCAAAAAACCAAGACAAAGGATGAAAAGCAGAAGCCTAAAAAGAGTGCATGATCTGAGAAAGGCACAAAAGCACAGACTTACAGAGTGCTCCTGCAAAGCTCCTTTAGAGCACACTGCGTATGTTGCACTGTTTTGAAAATACATATCTGAAAACTGAGCTTCTTAAAGAAACTGGGGTTTAACCTGGAATCATTTCCACTTGGAGCTCCATTTAGTCTAGTCCATCCTGGTTCCTTGGCGACTTTTGAGGATGAAGGTTTGAAGAGAAAGATTTAAGAGACTCCAGAGTGCAAACATCAGTTGCAGAATAGGACAGGACAAGATTAAGCACACTCACGACACCTGAAATATAGCCGTGCACTAGGGGATGACCAATCATTTAAACAGTTACTCCCTATTAAATACATCTGCACATTTCTCAGCCTAGCTTAACATTTTAAAAGCCTGGGCTGCCATACTGAGGCAGCTATGAAGTATGTACACCTGCCTTTAAAGACAGTGAACCACAGAACATATTCAAATGATCTAAATATTTACATATAGTTTTAAAAAAAATAATGAAAGAAGAAGGAAAACAAAAAGGGGAAAAAAAGGCTGTGGTACAAGCAAATACTGCCTAAAGATATTCACAGAAAAAGTTTTCATCTGCTTTGTGTTTTGATATGATAGTCTATATTTTGACTCCAGAGTGTGATGACTGTATAACTTTTCACATGAATTTCATTTTTTCCTGTCAAGGTACATTATTTTAAGGGTGACAATAACTTGGCTTCAAATGAGGTGAAACCATCACAGTGATAAATGAGTTTCTTGAGGGGAGAGCTTATACCCTGGGAATACACTTTGAAAGACCACACACCTCTGCTTAACTAAGCTTGTTAGCTTTACAGCACACTACAAACACTCTTAATGCACATGGCAGTGTAGAGACCTGAGCACTTGACTTCTGAAAATACAGTGTGTGTTGCATGGGGAGATTAGTCTTGGTTTTCATACCGACCTTTTGTGCACGTCTGCTCTTTAACAACTGAACACTGCCTTGTATCCCTTTCTTGTTTTTCTTATTTAATGGAATTTTTTTTTAATTTGTGAGTGTGTGTGTGTGTGTGTGCATGAGAGAGAGATATTCAAAAAGAGTCAGATTTTGACATGAAACTTCTAGTGCAGCCACGAAGGACCATCTCATTTACTTGCTGTGTAGTTTGTACTGCAATGCGGGGGGAAAAAAGTCATAAAAAGTCATTAAAATAGTATCTAATTTTAGAAGCCTTTCAAGGCACCACTGTAGCAGGTGGTACCTTGACAAAGCTGCTGAACTTCAAGGGGCATATGACTATCTTAAGAGATTCTCATATTGCTACCCTGGCATTGTATGCAACATAATTGAAACATGGAGAAAAAAGCCCTGGCATAACCTCTGGATGTACAAGAACACAACTGCCATCCACCATGGAAAACATACATCATACTGCAAATCTTACTTCTGCTCTCCTGTAGCTTTTTTGTACTTGTTGAAGTAATGGCTTGATAAATCTTTGAGAGTTCCATCAAAGAATATCTATGTGATGCTTTATTCCATTATATGCTTCATGCTATGGCTTTAAATAAGCTAATAGCACAGCCAAAAGATAGATTTATTTTTCCTTAACATTCATTTTCTTCTTCAAGGAGTTGCCTGAAGGACAAACAGACTCATGACTTTCTTGTGATTAGATGCTGTAAGAATGGTAAAGCTGGTATGTTTTGTAATGTACTTTCTGTAGTAGTGTTTTGGACAGAAATACTATGTTAAGCAACAGATTTGGCTGAGATACTAAAACACCTATTTCTAAAGTGCAATTTCTGATAAATAAATTTCTCTTGTTCTCTTAGTCTCCCTCTATTTTCATGCCTTAGGAGACTGCTTTCAGGGCTAAGCAGACCTAAATTTAATGCCAATGGAATCCAAATATCAGGGGTAGTTCTGTGAAACTCAGTCTTCTGAGCTGCTCAGGAACTTTTTCAAATATTAGCTCTAATGGAATCTAAGAGCCTCCCAGTACTCATTTCTCCATGGAAAATGACTATGTTAACCCAGTCTTGAGGTATCAGAGCTGTCTCTCTGCCAGCCAGTATAGGGTCAGAGGGACTCATCTGCTTGAGCATGCGGTGTTGGGACCCTGAACATAAAAGGGAGCTGTTGTGGCACCCTAACTATTGCACAGCAGAGCTGTGAAACCTGTCCAGAAGCATCACGAGTCAGCTAGGACCTGGAGGCAATAGCACCATTGGAGGTTTGTCTCTGTATGGTCCCAAAACCCCATTATCCTGGACAGTAGCAATCTTGGCATGTTTGGAAGCAAGGCTCCCACTTCCAGGAAAACTTTGAAGATGAGGAGGAAAAGTTTTCTCAGTGGGACATCTCCCTTTCTGAATTGCAGGATGTCAGCACTTTCAGAAGTGAATGCAAACCCTCTCCTCTGTGCTGGTCACCTCAAACCTTCCCCATACCTTTTGACAGATATTTGGAAAATGTTTGAAAGAAGAGGAAGGAAAAGAACCAGATCTGGCACAAAACCTTGGCTTGAAAGTGATCATCTCACATGTGTCCCTCCGCTGTTATTGCCCCTCTCTGGCACTCCGAGGTCAGATTTGGAGTTCTCTCCCAGAGATTTAGGGGATACTTGAGGCACCCCAGCAAAGCACACCCAGCGGTACAGCCTTCCTAGCCTGCCCTTCCCCCAAAATTGCAGGGGCAGCCTGACTCTCTGTGTGCTCCTGACTGAAAGCCTCTGAATTGGTGGCAACACTCATCCCCTACTGCTCCCGCTGGAGCAGGTTTCCTGGGCAAATGTCAGAGCCCTGTGTGCTCACAGGAGGCAAGAGACCCTTTGGGGCAGGTAGAAGTGGGAAATCAGAATTAGCTTGAACACTCACTTCTCCTTGGATACAAGATATATATATATTAAAAAATGTAAAAGTCTACATTAATTATTTTTTTGTTTGTTTATGAAGGATGGGCCCTGCCTGTGGGGACGTGTGCCAGATATAACACAGGCAGGTGCTGTGCAAACTTCCCACCGCAGCTCAGCCAGTGCCCTGCAGTCCAGGCTGGTTGTGGTCTCAGGGCCCTCGTGATGGACGGAGTGGTGTTTTTATGAAGTGCGTGATGGCGGCTGCTGCCCGTTCCCGCTTGCTGTACGCCAGGAGAGCAGAACACTGAGCCATTCTGCCCCAAGTGTCTGCACTAACACCCATCAATTAGCACCTGCTTTTCAGGGCGGCCTCTCCTGCTCCCCAAATGTACCCACGCAAGTGCTCCTGGCTGCTCACACCTGCTGAGGCAAGCCCTGCATGCCACACGCAGTCAGTGGGTGAAGCTGGGTCAAAAACTGATTGTAAATCAAGGCCTTATTTTACCCAGTTTCATCCCACTCTCACTGAATAAAAACTTTTGCATCGGCATGAAAACCGGGCTGATGGCTGCCAATATTTGGAGTGAAAGTGGCATTCATAAGGCTGAGCTCCTGGCTGGGAGAGGTTGCTCAGCATCGCAGCCGGCTGCCGTGAGGGGAATGCTGCCTCCTGCCAGGATGAGCTGGGCTCAAACAAGAGCTGCAATCCAGAGCTTCTCTGCAACTATTTGCTCCTGGAGTGTCACAGGTTTTTTTGCAAAGATGTGACAGGTGCCTTTTTTTAGAGAGCTGCCACCAATACTGACTTGGAAAACATCTGGATGCTTTCAGGATGAGGACTTTTCCAGGAGTTAGCTCTCATCTTTTTTGCAACCACAAATCCAGCAGTGATTCCTGATGACAGTGGTGTGAAATGCTGTTTCTGCAGGGTTTCTGAGCCTGTGTTAGTCTACTGAAAAATCTGAATTTCCTGGCACCCCTTCACTGAAATGGAGTCCAAGCCAGTATAATTCTTGCAGAATCAGACCCAGAGGCTTCTATGCCTTTAACTTCAAAGCACTGCAGCATATGTTCATCCAAAAGAAATGCAGCTTGTGTGCTCTGAGGTGCTCCACAATGTGAACTGAAGCGCACTTGAATGGATGCCACCAAAAGACTGCCTTGAGAAATGTTCATTCCTGACCTGAACTAAACCACCCATTGAGATATCTCTAAGAGTATTAGGAAGATTATCTTTCTATATTTAGGCCATGTTGAATGCCCCATCTGCACCTCAATTTGGCCTTTTTGTGCTCTGAACATCTCAGACTTTCCATTGTAGCCTAAAAATTCTTAACTACATATGATGAGCCCTTTATCCAACCTTCAGTGGCAGTGCCAGCATGCTGTTGTCCTTTAGTGGAATGCCTTTGCTGCTCTATCCATCTTTCTTTTTTTTCCCTCTGATCTACATCTTTTTCTGCTCTTTCATATTTTCCTTATTTCCCCCTTTCTTTTCTCTTGATCATTTTTTTCTTACCCTTCCTGATCTTCAATCTAATCTTTGTTCAGGACTGACCTTTCCAGGTACATAAAGGATTTATACATGCCAAGTATAAGCAGTCTAGTAGTCTTAATATTAACTTCCTCATAACTACTTTTTGGAGGTGCTGATTTTTTACCCTATGTTTAAATAATTTGATTTTTGGACAGACTTGTAATTTTTTTTTTTTTTGCTTGGACTGATGATAAATGTAAAATGCTATGCTGGCAGTAATATACCTGAAACTGTGCATTTGTAAGTCTAGTTCAAGACAAGGTTTGGAAATGCTGAATGAAGACACTTAGATGCAACTGATCAGGAAATAGTGGTTTTTTCCTCTTTCAGGGGAGAGATAAAAACAATAAGACTTTTTAGTCATCTAATACTTTGATTATGTCGAAAAAAAAAATCGCCTGAAAAGAAAATGTTAGCATTTACAGGTGTTGTTTTCATAGAGAACTTCCTCAGTAATTTTGTCAAAATGGATGCTATTCATAGAGTTTTCCATTTCAGCAAAAAGCACCTTTCCATTCAAACTTCTGATGGAAATTCTTGGCCAGCTCGAGTCAAAAAGTTCATCCTTTTTCAATGCGGTTGCCAATGTACTTCTCGGTTACTGTGATTTTACAACTTGGTCATTAGATGGTGCTCAAGAGATTAAATTCATGCTTTAGAATATCTTTCCAGTTTTTATTTTAAGCAGCTATTGACTAGACACAGATTCTCTTTTTTTCCCTCACAAAATATATGTAATGTGTTTCTCTGTATTAAGTAGTGAAAGATTTACTATTCATTTCGATGGGATCAAGGTCTTTACTGACTAACTGTTATGACAGAGAACAGATACCGAGAATTACTGCACTCTTAAACTCAAACTGAAAATGTAGCCGCTGTTTGTCAATGTCAATTAATCAATAAACTTTTAATGTTAAAATTAATGGGCCTTTGACAAAGATTTAGCAAGTGCTTTTGTAATGAAATGAGAAAGGTCTGAGTCACATCTGAAGCTTGCTTCTATTGGTTAAAAGATTTATAAAAATTCAATGAGTAAGGTTTATAAAAATATTTCTACTCTGTATAAGGTGTATAATATTGTTTAATGATGAGAAAGTTTTCATTCTGAACCAATCATTTCCATTATGATTTTTATTAGAAGTAAGACTGGGGGGAAAAGGGTTATTTTTGAAAATGTATCATATTTGTAATTAACACTCAAAGGTGAATACACCATGAATATTGGTCCCTTCACATAATGTAGCTCAGTATTGATATGTGGTTTTAATGACTATAAATATAAGAGTGGATGATTGTTTTCTCAGCCTTTTCTCTCAGTGCTGCTCATAGTGTGTTATATGCAGACTTTTGATCTTGTTATGCCTCTGCTTCTTTGAGCCGGAGATTCCCAAGGTGGGATTGCACCATCTGCCACACAGACTGTGAAGGACAAGGTAATACAGATGGAGTGTGTTAGAGTGGTACCACAAGGAACCGAGTGACCTCAGAATATATTGAGTTGAAGATATCAAGCAGGGAAATATATTCTGCTTATTTCTTCCTCACATCTTTATTAGGACATTGTTGCAAAAAAGGACATTTTTTCCACAGTATATTTTGTCACTGCTGTGTTCTGAATGATGTCATGAGGAGGAAAGTCAAATGCACCTATTCTTTATTTCCCTTCATCTGTATCTGTGAAGCCCGAGCTCTAGGCTGTGTGTTTGAGCAGTATAGTGTTGGAAAACAGCCCTATGCATTCCTTTAACATGTAGTTTGGTTGGTTTTGTTGAGAGTGTCAGTGCTTCCAATGCTGAATCAGCAGAGATTTGGCAGATAGTAGTTAACCAGGAATCTCACAAAGTAAATATTTTAGCAGTTGACAATTACCACTACTTTGTCTGGTATCTTTTTTTGTTTGGTTAGTTGGTTTTGTTTTTGTAAATACTTTTTTATTTTCACTTTCACCTGTTGCATATTATAGACCTAAAATAGCATTGGTAACAAAGTACCAGTGATGTAATTGTCCTTGCTGTTGCCAAGAAAAGGTGTTGAGGGCATATTTTCCATAGCCTTTTGTTAACATCAAAATCCATAAAAGAGCAAAAAATTATCTGCTATAAGGACCTCTCATGACATTAAACAAAGACTAGAAGGTAATTAGCACCTGATATGAAGATGTTATTCCCTGTTGACCACCTTAATTTACTGGTAGAAAATATTAAGAAGTCTTGAATGTGTTTTCATGTTTAAGTGTTGAACGTAAAGCTATCTGGATAAAACCTCAAAAATACTTTTAAGAAAGAGTAGTAGGGATGTATTCCTCATTAGGCAGAGGACATAGCTACCATCTTAGTGAGCAAATATTCCGTACCAAAGCTTATCCTGAAAGTACATATGAAGATTTCCAGTTAGTGCCATCAGTAAGTTGGCTGTGATGGTTGTTGCAAGTTTAATGTCGTAGAGATGAAAAACTACATATCTTGCACTTTTATTATGATGCTTATTCCCATTTATCCAAGGAACTGCTAGGTAAAAATCAGTGGGAGAATGTTTCTTTGACGAGGAACTAGAACTAAGATCATGTTTGGAAGTGGCAGACAGAGGTCTGACAGATCTTTGTCAATGTTTGTATCATGTCTATCCACATGGTATACATCAGTTATGATGAAAAAGTTTTCCAAACAAAGAAGACTTTGAAACATTTCCCAAATATGTTTAGATTCTCAGCTAATCTTATTTCCTTCTGGAGACTGACTATGATCATGAATTTAATTTTCTGCATTATTCTAGTTGAACCTAATTGGCTGGCTTCATAACTTGATGTTCAGCTTCTAGTGCCATTGGGCCTTAGTCCACTAATGGACTTGAAACAGAACAAAACCCTAAAGAAAATGTGTTCATGTTTCCTGACTGTGGTTGTTTCAGCCATGGCAAAGGCAGGCAGATGTATTGCACATTAGATAGAACCTGCAGTACCTTATCACATTCAACATCAACTACTGTGAATAACTGTAATCAAGCCTGGTAATGACAAATGTAAGTGTTAGATTGACTTGCCCTCCCTTGGAAATGAAGGTGAACATTTTTTGGCAATTCTAAATGTGAAATGATTTTTCATCCTGCTAAGCACTCATTTCAGCTACTGGTGGCTTGTCATCCAGAGGTGTATGTAAATGCTGATATTTGAAGAGTTAACAGCTGCATAAACTGAGAATAAAATATGCAACTGAGTGCAGAAGATATGTTTGCCACTTAAAGCCACATTCTTTCGTACCCTGTCCCATCAGTCTCATTGGGTATTAAAGGCCAAAAAGTTCAGTGAGGATCTATGTGGGAACTCTACAGGTGAAGACCCTTGTAGGGGAGGATTTGTAAATCATTTCCTCTCCCAGATGTGTCAGGGAACGGAAAGACTGCTCACTAAGGGGCTTACTCTGCTCAGTCAGTCACTCCCGCTGCATCACAGGAGCAAGCCAGCAAAACCTTTTAGCTCACTATCAAAAGATAAAGGGAAACCAGTATTTCTGGGCACTCATGTCCTTAGGGTTCAACCATGGCTCCAAGTTTAGGCCCTTATCTGAAGTGTCTTCTTCCCCAGTGCTGCCCATGTAGTTCATAGGAACAGTTTCCTCCAGGTGGCAGTTCAAAGGACAGAGAAATCCCCATCCAAATTAACTCTAAATAAATCTGTACCTCTTTCTATCTATGGTGCGAGATGATTGTTGTTGAAAACAATCACTTAGTGCCAAAAACTGCTGTCTATAGTCAATTATACCAGGTACAACTTATTAAACCAAAGGTTTATGGAAAGGACTGTATTTGTATAGATCTGAGTGAAAGACCACAGATTCAATATCTATAAGAATAAGAAATTGCTCAAAAATATTAAAGAGAAGGTGGGTGTGGGGTTTTTTGTAGTTTGTTTGTTTGTTGATTTTGGTTTTGTGTTTGTTTTTTTTTTTTGGTAGCCTTCACAAGGAAATTAAAGCAAAAAATTCAGAGTAATGGAGAAGTCAATAAGAGTTTTGCCAGAGTTGTTAGTGTTGAAAGAATGAGAAATATTTATGTTGCCAGGTATGAATGTATGAGAAGGTGTTAGGAAACATGACAGCTGTTGCCTTTATTATTTATTTATTTTATTTTATTTATTTTATTTTATTTTATTTATTTTATTTTATTTTATTTTCCTACTCTCCTGCTTTTCCATCACTAAGCTGACACTGTCCGTTGTGGGGCATAAAGCCCAGGACTCTTTCACCCTTGCAGCTACACTAGTTCAATAGCACAGCTGCGTGTGACCCTTGTGTTTCAAGGTAATTCATGGAAGTAATTAGAATATCATATTAACAGAACCTTTTTTGGTTTTGTTTTGGGGTTTTTTGGAACGGTGAGGAAGGAATAAAATAACTCAAGAAAGTCAAATTGCATAAATCACCAGGAACAAGCAATTCTCTTTTGAGGATTTTCGACGAAATGTGATGCCAAGGAAAAGAAATAATGGTGAGAACTTGTAATAAATTATTGAAAGTAGAAAGTAGAAAGATAAAAAGTTGAGTAAATATAAAATAATGCTAAGGGGAATTTTGGGAGGTACAGGCTGAATGCCTTACTGCTGTGTGTGTAGATGTTATAAGATCAAGGTAATGCCAAGACAAATCCTGTCTTGAAAGTTTTTACATTTTTCACATCATAAGAGAACAATATTAGGTTCCACTTCCATAAAAATATTCCCATTCTTCCTTGCTGACACACACTGCACAAACCCTCTTGTGGTTCATATCCCTCCATTCCTGTAAAACACTCACAGATAGGAATAACCCTTTCCTAAATGGAATTGTTACTGATATGGGTAGGTAGCGCACAACAACAATACCCAGAGCCAACCATCTTTTGGAAAGACAGTACTGTCCTTTCCACATCTACCTACAATGTTTTCAAGTTAAAACACTTCCAGGCTTGTATTCTCTTTAGCAAATGACAACTCAGAAGGAGTAAATTACTCACATTATTTCTCAATAGACTGTAACCAACTGTGTGTTCAGAGTAACCCAACCCAAGTGAAATACCCTTAAAAATGCAAGCCAAGCTGATCTAAATGCATGGGTTTTGGAAAAGATGAAAGAAGGTCATGAAAATAAGATCCTTTCAAGGGAAACAAGACAATCAAAATGGACCCTGCCAATTAAAGTACCCTGTCCTGAATGAAAACAAATTAAACACCCAAATGAGCATTGTACCTTAAAGCTTGTATATCATCATCAAGATGTATTGTCTCTTGACTCCTTGTCTACATCCAGTCAGGACAAAAGTGTCAGCACAGATTTCTGAGTTAATTTTTAAAGAATGAAAAATCCTTAATTTGAACTAGCACTAAAGATTGGCCCAGAAAAATGCTTCTCTGTGGCATGTTGGAAATGAGAACAAGAAAACAATAGTTGGAAAGTGAGGGAAAAGAGCAGAAGTATCACTTTCAGATTTCACATTTAAAGGCAGTTGACAGTAAAGTCAATATGGATGATATAACACCAAGATGGATTTTTCAGAGCAGGAATCTGGAGGCTGTTCTGTTCCCATTCAGGTACCTTTTGGGTTCTTGCTTCTTAGGTGGTTCCAGTTGTACTTTATTGTCCCTCACAAGCATTTAATTTTACTGTTCCAGAGACTTTTTTTTAATTGTTTTTTGACAGTCTGACATTTATGGTAATGAAATATTTAACTTTCCCCCCTCAAATTTCATAAATTTTTGCCTGCAAAATGTGTAACTCCTTTTTAAAGATAAAATACCACAGATACTTTTGCTCTTTCTTTGATACTTCTCACTTGCCATTTTAATAAATGCTTTCAAAAAGACTACTGATGCAATTTAGGTCTTAATTTATTTTTTTTCCACAGAAGCCAAAAAAGAGTCCTACTGTTGTGTGTGAAACTTCTCTATATTCTGTACAAGGTGCCTCTTATCACATTTTTGAAGTCTTTCCCTTATGTAAGAGAGCAACTTTTTTTCTTCTTCAGACTGAAGTCTGACCTTGATTCTCAACCAATAAAGTACATACAGTTGACTCTGCTTCTGTTGCCTCCTCACTTCACGCACTGGGCTGTATTGATTTTCTTTGAATGACAGTGAATGCCTATATTGATCTGGCACATCTGGCAAGATGTAACAGTTGGGCTAAGAAGTAGATCGGCTAAAATTCTCAGGATTTCTCAGAGTTAGTGTCTGCAGAGGAGTTTAGAGATCTCTAATGAAATATTGCTTGGGTAGAAATAGGTGGAGCAATTGAGTTTAATCTTGTCATTTCTTATTTCTTTTCAACATTGTAAATCAGCTCTTTTAAAATGACAGCTCCAGATCTGCCTCATATCCTGGTCTCCAAGAATAATAGCCCTTGAGATACGGAAACACGTTTTTCCTATCTTGTTTGTTTAAATAAAGAAACGAAGGAAGTGCTGCCTGTGTTGGGGTTGGGCTTGCTCTGTTTCACGTAACCAGCAGGTTGGCTGCTCCAGTTTGCTTCTCCCAGGCAACTGTTAACTCTTGGGGGCCTTCCTCTTTTTTCAGTTTTGCTTCAGTTGTTTGATTCTGCTCAGAATTTTTACTGTTCTGGTAATTGGGAGACAGCTTTTAGGTTGCCTGAAGATGTTGGCATGACTCTTAAAATGGATAGTTCGGAGTTTTAACAAGTGAATTCCAGAAGAGTACTTTGAGAAGGCGCAAATCAACAATATCTTTTCTTTCCTGTCCCTTTTTCCATACAACTTCCTGTCAAGTTGACCCCATAATGACTTCATTATCATAGCAGTTCATAAATTATCATATTGTCACTCCAGATCCACCAGGTCTGGATACCTTAGAATTATTTTCTTTGACATTATAGATTTTTGTATCAGGAAAAGCTTGTTAACACTCAGAGTGATTACCCATGTCAAGCAGGCTATCTACAGATAAGGAAAGACTGTGATAATCAAAATGTCTGAAAAACTAAATGTGTCAAAATAGGTGAGGATAATATCAGATGATCATTCTCCTTGCTAAAAAGGTATTTGATGCAAATATTTAGAAAATGTTTCTGTTTCATCTTTGATTTAGTTTAGCACTTGCAATTATGTAGATACCATTTGTTCAGATAGGTTGTTTGCTTTTTTCTTGTGGCATTTTGAACTTTAGATTCTCATATATTAATAAAAGCAAATAATATTGAAACTATACACTGTAAACTTAGTGGTCTATTTTACAAGTGCATAGGAACCTTCATCCCCCAAATGTCCTTTGAGGACATGACAAAAAATGAATACATTGTATTAGATACATATTTATTATTCAGTTATTGTTTTCATGGATGAATTAAAGGAACTTCCATAGACTTTTTAAGGAAATAACATCCTTGGAATATTTTGTTTACATATAAGGAATAAAGTAAGTGATGTGACCGACCATCTTGTAAAGCATGAACTATGCGTATTCCAGTAAATATATCTGTGAATAATGAGACTTAGTTGAAAACTAGACAAGTCATACAATGGCAAAGCACCTCAAAGGTTATTAGTATTCTTAAAGTGATAGTTTCTTTTTGGCTTGCAATGCCTTTCTTTTTTTCCTATTTTGAATACTTTTCATTATGGAAAAAGTTGGTAAATGGATTCCTTGTATCTTTTGACTGTGTGGTGGATTGCAAGACTACAGTATATGGAGAACATTGCCATTGAAGAATGTATAGAAAGCCATTGATCTCTGCCTGTAACTAAAAGAGCTGGAAATAAAGAATGATGGGGAATTAGGGAATATGGTGTGGCTTTGGCTTTGTTATTTTACAGGGTGATGTACAGAACAAAAAAATTCTGCAGAGTTTCTGTGTCTGTGTGGTCCACCTCTCAGCTGCGGTCTGAGTCAACTGATTTCACGCTGGAATGAGCTGCCTGTCTCATGTTCATGGAAGAAGAAAAAAGCCCAACCCAGGAGTATGGCACAACACTGTATTGTGACATCTCTCAGGTCACACCAGCTGTGTTGTAAAGCAAGTAAAGCAGTAGAAATTTTTTGCAATGAAGGAATATTTTGACTTGTGGAAATAAAAGAAGTTGTAGTTTAAATGAGCTGGAAAGGCCTGTTTGAGTGAATGTTTCAGAGTATCTGTTTTCTTCCTGAAACTATTGACATTGAAGAAATTTCCACAGACTCTGCCCACTGAGCTCTGACATACTGCGCTCCACATTCAGCATTTTTGCAGGAATTGCTTCAAATCCACATAGTGTGTTTAGGTCAAAGGTGTGGCAAAATTTTGCCATCACCAACAGCAGCGCAACTTCCACTGGAGCCACCATGGCATATTGCACTTGATGAAATATCAATTGCCAATCAATTTCTGAGGTTCTACCCTCATTCTTGATTACTCCCCAGACAAGGCTTACATGCTTAGTTTGACACTAGAGATTCTTAGAAGCATGGGCTCTTCTCTCTAAGAACCCAAGTGCACATGCAATTTGTTGTCAGGAATAGCTCTTGTCATCTCTTGCAAAGAGGTGACAACGACTTTGATCCTGTCTGAAAAAATAAAATTATAGAGCTTGAGGGGAACTCTTCTTGCTTTCTATAAAGTGTTCTATGATTTTGTCCCTTTAAAATAGTCTGGGAATGTAGAAATGCTCTGTATGACTTACAGCGAAGGTCATGAAGGCTTGAGTCAAGAAGCTACCTATGAGTCCATTAATTTTTAGGCATCATTTATTTAGATAAAAGATCCAGCATTAATCATTGATCCTTAACAAACCATCTTGCTCTGATTTAACCTGTTGGATTTCAGAATCTGCCTAGTTTACCAGCAATAAGAAACTGCAAAGTTGCTAATCAGTCTGGTTGTTCACTGTATCTTTTTCTCTAGAGTTTTCCTGTGTATTAAAAAAAAAAAATAATTCTTACTAAAAGCAAGCAGTGTAGATACCTTCTGTAATAACTCCAGAGAATGCTGGTTATCAAGGACTCCCAATTTTTTTTAGTCTGTCTCCAATATTCTGTTTCATATCAGTTTTACAGCCACAGAGTTGGAAATCCAGAGGCTGTGACTGAAAAAAAGGTGATGAAAGCTTGGGCTTAAGATAAAAACCAAAAATTAAACAAAAGGAATGGCTCCTTACCACAAGTAGCTTTTCAGCTTAGAAATGAGGAGGTGCTGACCAGGGATACTGCTTACCCAGCTCCTCGGGTTGCTCAGCAATTAGGTGGTTTGTACTGCGTGAGCCGTTTATATCTGATCTCCCCAAGATTTCTTACAGTACACACTGTAGTAATACTTGGGAACTCACAGAGTTTAGTGGTTCATTTCTGTGGCTACATAAAAGCTGAATCAAGCCTTTTTCTGTGCTGTAAGTAAATACGAATCCAAATTCATTCTTGGTTATTGCCAAGATGAGTAAAAAATCCCATGAAAGGAAAGCTCAGTGAGAGAGTAAGTGAGATTTTAGCAAAAGATGGGGTGGGGGGGAAGGGTTGACAGGGACCTGATCTGGGAAAGATTAGCAGAGGTGGAGTTGGATGATGGTCCTGGGTTTTTAGAGGTGTGATTGTAACTTTTGTTGGAATAACTCCCTTTTTTTTCCCTTTCTTGCCCACCAGTGAGTCCAACCACTTCTTCTTCATCCTGTGATGTAAGGTAAAGAAGGCACTGATGTACACCTACTACCTACAAGGGAGCCAGTCTGTATCTCCAGCTTTTGGGCCCTGTGCCACTGCTTTCCTCACCATCCTCTTCAAGTAGGTATAGCCTCTTTTGAATCAGCGGTTGTGGATGAGGGCTACACTTTTTCTTCCTCTGTCTTCTTCTGTTTGCTCCCTATCTAACTCATGATTCTCAGTGGTGGCAGGGACATTCTCAATGGCAGGTCCAGCCCAAAAGCAAATCCCAGGATTTAAACTGCTCTGTCATTGCCTGGAACTGATCTTACAGAAATGGCACAAACATGGCTGCACTGAAATGCAATTCAGACTTATTTTGTTGTTTTTCTGCTCATAGTTGCTATTGACTAAAATACTACATTAATGCAATGCAGTAAGAGATATATATATAGAGAGATAGATAGATAGATAGATAGATAGATAGATAGATAGATAGATAGATAGATAGATAGGGACTGTTGATTCAGTCCCTTGCTTTAAAATATTGGCTTTGTTTGGTTTTTTTTAAATAATGAAATAAATACTACTGATAAATGGTTCTTTGCTTGTTTTTCCCTTTTGAGTAGCAAATCAGATGTGTCCACTAATTTCCCACCACATGCCTAAGAATCCAATCTTTCTGTTTCTTCATGGTTGCTTATTAGTGCTTTGACTTCATATGTGTCCAGTACTTTAAAAGCCAGCTTCTGTCAACAAGCTTTATGGACTCAACAGTCCACAGTCAAATCCCCTGCAGTTTGGGATGGATTATCCAAGCTGTGGATCACTATTTCTGGGTTTCCTGCTGCAACATAGTGCCCTGCAGAGCTTGGCAGAGTACCTGCCACTTGCCAGTCTCCTGATGGTCTTTAAAGGAGCTATCTGCAAAAGTAGGCTTACTACAGTTCTGAAGTTAAATGCACACAGCCAAACTTGTATGTGGCTTTTATTATCAAGGACTTTGATTTTTGAATGCTTAATTTGTCTCTCATAACGTACTAACATCTAGTTGAGAACTGACTGAATTAAAAAAAAAATTATAAAAAAAATTCCCATTAAATATGATAGTGGAGGAAAGCAGTTGACTAGTAAGAAAATCAAATTTGGGAGGGTTTATAAAGGCAAAAAAAAAAAAAAAGCCAGGACTGTAAATCAGAAGCTCTACTCAGCCCACAATAAGTCCCAAAGTGACTGGAAGGAAGGAGGTTAAAATGGGTGCCCTAAAATAGGGGATACAAAGGGAGCACAGAAAATACAGTAGAACATAGTAATTAAGAATAGGCAGAGTACCCATATATGGGCACTCTGAAGACAAAAGTAAAAAACTTGGATGTACTGGGGACCAGAAAGTATTGGAGAAGTCTGAGATCAGCCAAATAGGCTCTCTGCAAAGTCTTTTCATTTTGACAATACTACCATTCCTTACTAGTGAGAAGTTGTCCATGTCAATCTGAGGAAATAAACATGTAAGGAAATGGTGCATCTGGTGTGTAAAAACCTTTTTTTTCTCAAAAAGCTTGTGCCCTGCATGTGTTAAATAATGTATTGCTGTGAGCAGCAGGAGGAGCTGTGGAATTCCACTGAGTGCAGCTGGGAAGATTTTATGCTTCTAAAATCCCAAACCTTACGAGCCTTGTAAACTCTCTTAACGGTTCAATTTTTATTTTTTTTTCAAAATCACCCACAGCAGGTTATTTATCCATCACTCTCTGATGCTTTAGTTACAACTACCATGTAGCTGTTCTGGGAATGGCCAGATACAGCTGGATTTGCTACATTTGTTTTTAAACACAGGTGACTGATCTCAGGGAAAATGTTTTTTCCTTACCATGATGCAGTTGTCTCATAAGCTAATCATAGTACCAGGATATAATTTCATGATGTAGTGTTTTCTATCTGGCACTGATGAACTGTACCTGAAACAGAAACAAAACATTGCACAGTGCTAAAATGTGATTTTATGATTTATCTCTATGTATGACCCATAGGCATAGTCACGACAAGCAGCAGTCAGTAGCTTTCAAAGTCAGTGGCCTTTACATGCTGTTTAAGTAGGCTCATAGTTAAATCAATGTTACATTTAGGAACCTTCTGTAATTCCCGAGATTTGTTTTCCAGTGGATGAAACAGTCAGACAATGCATAGCTATTGAGATGCCTGTGGTAGATTTTGTTTCTGTATTTTCTAGTGATTTTTTTTAGCCTGTTGCTAAAAAAAATTGCTTTGTGTAGGAGGATGAGAGTGCAGAAAGATTAGACAATGCATGTTCGTGTTATTGTCTGGAACAATCAGTATATGTGTTCTCTGTAGTTATTCTTTCTTTTGAGCTTGCCAGCACTTATTATGCCTCAGGAAACATCATCTTGCTAAAGAGTACCCTTGTGTCAGTGAATATAAAGCAGCAGAAAATATTAAAGAGAATATGCCTTTCAAGTCTGGTTTATTTTAAAATTAGTGGGACAGGTTAGATTTGGATGTTTATCGATGACCATACTTTCTGTTAACAGTCTTTTATCTTTTTTCATTTTAAAAATATGCCTGAGAATGCAGATTTGTTTAAGATTTAATTGGAGAGATGAGAAAACTAATTTTACTCTGAGATAATATATTAGATAAAAGTTATGAACACTTGAAATGGGAGGTTATGTTTGGAGCTTTCTTTGTACTCAATTAAATGAGCATCCAATAACTTTGACAGTACAATTACTGTGAGGTCTAATCCAAACATAGCTAAGCCTAAAAATTATCAGGGAAAACTATTTCTTTTTTGCAGTAATTTATATATTCAGTCAAATATTTTAAGCTAAATTTTTAGCAGATATCAGACTAACATAGCTTTTACCCCCTGATACTCAGTAGTTTCTCACAGCAGAAATTCCCTGCTTGCGTGTGAATTTCTGTGTGTGTTCAAATGTAGCAATTACAGGGATGAAGGCTTGTTTGGAGGGAGAGGATGGAAAGACACTTAAGTTGACAGGCATACAAATGTGTGCACGCTTCACAAATACTTTAGAGTAAAACTCTGAAGAGCTTATCCATTTGTTCATTACCCTGAAAGACACTAACTGAGATTTTCACCTGACCAAAAATAAAATTTGTCCTCAAAGGACTGTGCTGACATGGGAAAAGCAGTTATGCAGAAAGATAATACTCTGGAGATTATGGCCCATGAGACATTGCTATTTCTTGATTTGCTTTAAAGTCTTGTTAATGAAAATAGAAATTCTTACAGAACACTCTGAGCATTAAAAATATAAATGTCCTTACAGTTAATTACTTTGCTGGCTATTCCAAAGTTTTACAGTAAGATGGAGCTGCAACATAAAAATATTTTAATGCATTTATCTTATCACTGAAATATGATTACATGGTGGGGTTTTTTTAGAAAACACAAACAGAGGTACAAAGCTGTATTTAAAACTGGCTCTGCTTGTCACCCAGAATTTTTCCATGTTTCCATTTTACTTGAAGACCTCTTAAATAATGAACAGTTTCTAGCAATTAGTGATTCCCTTAGGTAAGTGAAAATGTAAATCATAGCTTACTCAAACTTCTGTGTTCTATGGTTTGTCTCAGAGCTGAAGTATATTTCTTCTCTGTACATGTTTCAAAAGATTTGATGTTACAATAAAATCTACACTGCAATGTTATCGACCTTAGAGATCTCATTTTAATCCCCTTGGTATTCCCTGCATTTACTTAAATTACTGTTTTACAGCTTCATTCTTATACCTGATGAATTCCAAGAGATCTATTGCTAATCCATTTGGAAAATGTAAATCCACAGAGTATTCTCTTTAATCATGTAAAATTACTTCAACGTGAAAGAAGTTAATGGTAATTTAATTTAAATTAAAAAAAAAGATGAGAATATATTTTAACTTTGTATTCATTCTTTTTGCATGAAGAATAAGATACTGTAAGATCAGATGCAAATGGATGCTTCTACCTTAACTAAAATATTGAATTTTCTTTATCTGCATTTGTGATTTAAAATTACATTTTTTTGGGGGGTGAATGAGTTGATGACTAGGGTTGTTCTCAAACATCCATTATAAGTAGTAATATGTGCAGGAAATATAATTGATGTACAAGCAAAATAATTTGCATAAAAGACCTGATTCAATAAATTACATGAATCTAGTCAGGCGACAGAGACTGGATGTACCAAAAATAACAAATTCACTAAATTTCATGTAATAAATATTCTGAATAAACTTTTCATGAATGGCCCATAAATGAATAAATATTTATGGAAATTATTTAACCACTGTAGAATAACAAGTAACTCAAAAAAAAAAATAAATACATTGTGGGTGAATAACATTCAAAGGCAAAGGAGTTCATGTCACTGCATAAGTTATTCATCGTGAATTATTCTCTTAACTGTAAAGGCTAAGGAAGAAAAAAAATTAGGCTTATTTTCCATATTTTGTTCACTGTTTTTCAAAGTGCTTTACAGTCATTAAATTGGTGTTATTCTCATTTCAAAAATGGATAAAGCTGAGGGACTTGGAATTTGTGATTTAGCAAAAGCCACAGATTAAATTAAATGCCAGGATTAGGAACAGAAATGTGATTCTTGACTTAATTTTTTAGTGTCTGCTCCTAAATCCCCGGGTGATGGTATTATCATAGGATTTCTGTTTAGATTATTCTCCTTCCTCCACCACCCCAGATCTCTCCTCATCTTTCTCCTGAGACAGTGTGAGGAAGTGCTGCTGATGGTGGCATTCTCCTACCTACAGTGGGAAGGAAGGGCAGCCTCCAGTGAGCAAGGAGTTGCAGGTGTCAGTGGCCACTGGGTCACCTCCTATTCTGTAGATATACCCGCTGGTGAAGCCAATGGAGTCACTTCAGGTGGAAGGGGACAGCTTCCATACAGCGTCCATACAGCATCCACATACTCAAGCCTCCAGCATCCAATTAAAAAGATTTCTTTTGAGCCTGAGGGCTGAGTTTGTACCAGACAGGTTATTTAAAATACTTTCTGAGAGCAACCATTACTTTCCCTAAGGCCTTGAGACTGTAGATGTCCCAGAAATCATCTCCTAGAGAGTATGCTTGATGGCTTGCTACAGAAACCCAATTCAAATCTGCTCCATCATTTTCATTCACATACTGCCTGCTTCTCCATTTGTCAACGCAATTCTTGCCAGTCTGAGTTTGCATGCCCAGTCTCCGTCTTTTTTCAGGACTTCAAATGACATTCCTTATCTGTCTGTGTTCTCCTGGTGCCTAATCTGAACGGCCCCAGGCAGACAAATACTTCTCTCTTTACTCAGACACTTCACCACCCTCCAGGCCTGGATAGGTGTGAAACATTTTGGTGCTTCCTTATTTGTGGAAGACTCTTGATGCACATATGAGAACTTTTTGGTTTAGACCCACTTAACCACATGAATCTTGGTCTCTGGCATGACCATTGGGAGTCTTCTCCCTGCCTGTGCAGGACTTCTACAGATAACAAGAAATGAGTGAACCTGATAACTCTTGAGCAAAGGTTTAGACACCTATACTGGCAGTGGGATGAATTGGGAGCAGAAAATTGTCATATTTATACATTTTGATATGTACCAATGCATTTAGATGTGTGGTTAGCATCAAGGCAGCAGAGCAGTGCAAGATGTGGCTCCATTATGCTCCCCTCAAAAACTTTTCCTTCTGTGTTCATATGGGTAATTTGGAATTTATAGAGTGCTCTGTCTTACAACTGATGGGTTCCAAGCCCACATATGGTGCAGTGATTGGAGCTGCTGCCCAAAGAGCATATGAGGACTTTAAATTTTAGGGTTTTTGGTTAAATGGGGTGCAGCTCATTCAGCTATGAGGAAAACACAGCAGTCCTACACAAAAGCAGGAGTGGGTATAAAATCCTCCTATTCACCGCAAAGTTGGCATTTAGGGGATACAAAATGAGGTAAGATACTAAGAATTAATAGGTGACAATCGTTTTTCTTAAAGGCTGCTCTCAAATTCTATATAATTTGCTTATTTGTATCCACTTTTTTTCCTAATTGCTATAAGAAAACCTCTTTATTTTTCTGTGGTTGTATTTGGTTTTACTTTGTCATTTGGATAAACAACACTAGTTTTCTAAGAATATTTTTTAAGAAAATTTTAAGAAAATTCAGGGGAAGTTGTCCCTTCTTGCCTCAAAGACACATATTATAAACCTGAAATCTTGTAAATTTTAAAATTAAACACTTAAAAACCAGTATAGTATAACATTCCTACCTTTTGCTAAGCTTGTGAGATCATACTAAACGTGTTTTCTCTCTTGTTTTGCTCTTGTAAGGTCCCCTCAGACATCAGGAAAAGCTGACCAATTCAGAGATGCTCCGGGTGAAAGTTTAAAGAAGTATATGCAAAGAGTTGTCAAATCCCAAAAAGTAAATAGAAAAACCAATTCACTGTCCTTCTGCCTGTAGTTCACAAGAAATTTTCTTCCATGTGAGAGCTACTGTTTGATCACATCTATTCCAGTCTAGATAAAATGGAAAGAAGAGGACGATCCATAACTAATTAATTGAATCTAATCTTAAACTGTTCTATTTTCTCCAGTGTACATTCTACTTTGCTTCGTATATCTTGCCTTCCACTGAGAACATTTGTTAAGCCATTTAAATAAATAAATAACAAAAAACCCACAAAGCCCTAAGGATTCATGGAGAAATTGCTTTTCACGGAGCACTTGTTTATACAATGATGTGGAGTTTTGCTGCATAGTTGTGGGTGGTTTGGATACTAGTTATAGTGAACTGCCTAGAAAAATCTGTGTATGCATAAATCATGTAGACTTCTGTTGTGGTAAGTATTTAGATACCTAAATACCACTAAGTAACATTTGAAGCTTCTATATCCCTCAATGGCCCCAGGTGAGCATGCTTCAGAAACGTACTTTGCTTGTAACTCTGTTTTACTGAGAACAGTGATGCAGCTTCTCATGTACATAAGAACTACAGAGAAATAGAAGATGGCTGAAAAAAAAAGGAGAACTGAGAATTGAAGAAACAAAAAGAAAAGGAGAAAAATGAAAAAGCAGAACATCTGAAGATGAATGAGAAAAGAAGGATGTAATAATACAAGGTACTTGCTATGGTACTGTGCCTCTGACTGATGTAGCTTTGAGGAGGTTATTTACATCTGCAGAGAGGTCATTGTACGACTCATCCCATGTGGAATCTTTTATTTGATTCTGAAACTTAGAAGAAGCCCTTGGTTGGTAGAAATAAAAATGAATTGAAGAATATTCTTTCCCGCAAACTCAGACTGAATAAAGATGAGATTGCTGCTATAGCCTTTAAAGACTATAGGAATTTATTCCATCACAGTGCCCATGTTCTTTCTACGTTCAGAGCTCTGCAAGCACCTCCAAGCCCTGTATCTTACCTATGAGACCACATAGAAGGGTCTATTGACAAAGACCAGAGTTTTAGCTATTAACTGCTCTTTAGCACTTGACAGAATTGAACTGCATGGGGTTAATTTCCCTCTCTCCTCTTCAATTAAGTTTGAAAAAAAAAATAAATAACACATTCAGAGACAATATAATGTTCCTAGTGTCACACTGAAGAAAATTTTTAAGTAGAGTTATGGATAGTTGTAATGTAAATATTTGTGCAAATATACCTAATATTTCTATACGAACAGAATTTCTCCACCTTTCTTTTATCAAGAAGCAGAAGGAAGGAAACCCATGAACTCCTGTACTATAGGAGGAAACTTCTCTTGCTCTGCCCAGGAATGATATATGCAGCAGGGCAGAAGGTCCTGGTGCTGGGCCCGGTTTTGGACCGTGCTCCTGCAACCCAACAGTATTTCCTAGGAAATACTTGGCTTGGTGTAAAGCACATCTTGGTAGATTTTCAAGTATAGGAAGAATTTTGGTTACCTTTTCCATAGCACTGCCTCTGTGATTTGCCAAGTGCCTCCCTCCGTCAGACCATAACCAGAGCCAGACCGCAGCACATTTTCAAGAAATTGTGCTTTCAAGTTTCATGTCAAGATTCTTCATGATGGAGAATAAATAAGATACCTATGTAAGTTGTGTCTGTGTTTAACTATCATTTTTTGCACCACCCCCCCCCAAATTTACACATGTCCTTTGGAGACAGGATATTAACACATGCATTTGCCCTTTGAGAGCAGCGTAGAGTATTTGGGAAGAAATCTATCTACCCCAAAGCACCACCATATTAAAAGCATTTTTCTCACTCAGTTTTTATTTAAGAGACCTCAGAATATCTCAATGGCAAGTTTCCTAACAGAAGATGATGGCAGCCTGTAATTTTTATTTTATGGATCCATTAACAAAACCTGACAGCTAAATTATAGGTTCCACCTCTGGTTACCCCAGTAGTATTTTTGAGTGGACATGAATGACTCCAGGCATCGTATTTGTGGATCCATATGATCTCTTTGGCTTCAAGTACATATTGAAATGAATATGCACACCAAATAGAAATGTCTGCTTTTTAAACAGGCATCCAAAAAATGGAGAATCTGTGCAGCCGCAACAGAGTTTCAAAGTGCAGCGTCCCAGCATGGAAAACGTATTCTGTGAATCAGTACAATTTGGTCTTAATTCGCTCAAATCCACAGAGCTATCCAGTTTACAGTGACTGGTGGTCTGGCCTCTTTTGCTATCTGTCCTTCATCAAATTCCTTAGGCACATTGAAAATATATATAAACCAGACAAGGAAATTTTACTAGTGTAAAGCTAGACAACCAAGAATTGTTGCAGTCATAAACAAAAGAGCTGAGTGCCTAGACCACAACAGAGAGGGACAAAGTAGCTAAGATACTGCTGAGAAGAGAGGAAGGGGAAATTGCATTGGTTCTGCTGCATCAAGAATTCATCCTGTATCTGAGATGCAAAAGGGGGTGTTCATGCCTTCACTCAGGTAGATACATAGGTTAGGTTCATTGGAATACATGGCAAATTCCATTTCATATGGATGCACCCAATAGTGGATACAGCCTAAATGCCTGTATTTCACTGTCATTGCAGATGCCTAAATGATTGCATAGATACTCTAAATAAAACTAATTTCAGAAATAGAGAGCAGTACTGCCTTTGGTTGGTTTTTGAGATGACTTACAGCTCTCAGTATTTTTAATAATGCACATTGCTAGTATATAAATTAAAAATATGGGTTTGGTTATCAGTACTTAGAAAGCTTTAACATGTTTATTTTTATTCTTAGAGTAGAATCAAACCTATTCATAGTACAGTACTGTTACTCCTGTAAAGTACTATACAGAAAGTTGCAGCCTTCTATATATAGTGAGATTTGTATTTTGTTAACTGACATTAACCAGATTGGCTCATCACTTGTCTAATGTTACATTATAGTGTTCTTGTATAAGGCTGTGGGTTTTGTTTTCAGTCTATTTTCAATAAACACATCATGGGCTAGGTGAGCAATTGGCTCATGGGTCAAGCACAAGGATAATAGTGAACGGGGAAACATTAGACCGGTGAGCTGTCAGTAGTGGGATTCCAGAGGGCTCCATCTTAGGCCTGTGCTCTTCACCATCTTCATAAGTGACTTAGAGGAAGGAGTGGAAGGGATACTAAGCAAGTTTGCAGATGACACAAAACTTGGAGGAGCTGTTGACTCCCTCAAGGGCAGGGAGGTCCCACAGAGAGACCTCAACGAATCAGAGGACTGAGTAATCACCAACCATAGGAAGTTCAACACAGGAAAGTGCCAGATTCTGCACCTGGGATGGGGCAACCCCAGCGTATGTACAGACTGGGGAATGAGATGCTGGGAAGCAGTGCCATGGAAAGGGACCTGGGGGTCCTGTCGATGGCAAGTTGAATATGAGTCAGCAGTGCCCTGACAGTCAGGAGGGCCAGCTATGTCCTGGGGGGCATCAGGCAAAGCATTGCCAGCCAGTTGAGGGAGGGGATTGTCTCACTCTGCTCCCACACTGGTGCAGCCTCACCTTGAATATTGTGGCAGTTTTGGGCGTCACAATACAAAAAAGATATTAAGCTCTTAGAGGGTGTCCAAAGAAGGGCAATAGAGATGGAGAAGGGCCTTGAGGGGAAGCTGTATGAGAAACGGCTGAGGTCACTTGGTCTGTTCAGCCTGGAGAAGAGGAGACTGAGGGGAGACCTCATAGCAGTCTACAACTTCCTTTTGAGGGGAAGAAGAGGAACAGACATGGATCTCTTCTCTTGGTTACCAGTGACAGAACCCTAGGAAATGACCTGAACTTGTTTCAGGGGAGGTTTAGGTTAGATATTAGAAAAAGGTTCTTCCCCCAGAGGGTATTTGGGCACTGGAACAGTCTCCCCGGGGAAGTGGACACAGTGCCAAGCCTGACAAAGTTCAAGAAGCATCTGGATGATACTCTAAGGCACATGGTGTGATTCTTGGTCCTTTGCCAGGCTAAGGATTGAACTCAGTGTGGGTGCTTTCTGACTCAGCATATTCTGTGATTCTGTAATACATTAGAAATTGGTAAATCATTTGACACACATACTGGGACATCTAAATTTGGTATAATCATTTAAAGAACATCCCTCTTTCTCTGTTTAATTCACAATCTTGAACTTGATGATAACTTCCAAACAGTAATTGCATGAGTTGTAAACAGATTATTCATCTTTTGACTTGGCCCTAAATGGTTTATCGAGTCCATTTTCCTAAGAAGTCTTCTCTATTGTGGAAAAAAATAAAACTACCTTGTGATAACAAAAGACATTACAGCTACTTGAGTCCCCCTAAATCTTTTTTCCTCATGAAGTGACTTCTCCAAAGTACTTGATCTATGAATCCTTTTTGGTTTGATAACATTGCTTTACAAGAGATTATTTTTGGTAGGATTACTCTCAATTTCCAGCAGTAGAACTGAGTTCAGCAGCCAAAGTCAGTGGACCATTCACACTATTTAACTTGGATGAGGACTTTCCATTGGCCCTGGGTTTGGCCCTGCCAGTTTTGAAAACTGTGCCCTGCTAAAGAGTAGTGGTATTCACTGTCCAGAATAACACTGATCTTTAAAACATAAACCATTTTGTGGTGTATTAGGAAGAAGAACCAAGCCCTTCAGAGTTCAAGGAGTATCTTGAGAATGCTCTTGGTTATATGGTTTAGTTTTAAGTTGTCCTCTGAAGTGCAGGGACTCAATGATCCTTTTGGACCTCTACCAGCATGAAATATTCTGTGATATTCTATGATTCTAAGAGAAAATTAGGGGCAATCTTTGAGAGGCTTAATGTTGGCAATGCCACATCAAAACAATTCTATTATAAATTATGCAATATTCATATGTAGTAAAAGCAGAAAAATGGTTATTTCCACTCACTTCAATAATCTGCTGAGTATAACATTTTTTCTGGCAATTATTCATATTTTATCTTCTGTGTTGGTATGAGAAGAAAAAAAAGTCCTCTCCTACTACTAGTCATCACATGGACTATTTTCCACATATTTAAACTGAGAAAATAATTACTACTCTATCTGTATTTTTATGAGCAGCATCAGTAATTATTAGCATTCCTGTAGGTGGTTTCCTTCTCAGAGTTCTACAACACCAGAAAGTATTTTAATTATTTAGATTGCAAATTGGTTAGATACTCCATTGTTTTTATGTTCAAATGGGCTGATCAGGAAATTTCTTGCAGGATCTCATTTCTCATGCCCCGTAGGTAAGCTGCTGTTCTCTGGTACGGGTGAGTCAGTCATTCAGAGTCGCTGACACACTGTCCTGAATTCTCCTACAGCAGAATTACAGCTCTGTGGAGTTTGACCCAGTTAACATCCAATTTACCTCTAGATAATATAGAACTTTCAGATAGATTTACTTTCTTTGCTGCAACTCCGGCAAAGTTCTTTCACTCAAGGGGCACAGAATAATCCTTAATCTCCTTCCATCTCTTTGCATTTTCAAATTCTAACTTCCCTTTACATGACTTTATAGACCTTGAAAGTAGGATACTTTCATATTGAGAAAAAGTCTACAGCATTTGCTGTAGAGGACTGACTGAAACCCTTTCCACAGGAAAGAATGATCTGATAGCACACTGTTCCACATTACACTATTCTTTCTATCAATGTTGTTACTTTCTAGTAAGAAGGAACCAAAGTTTTTATAGATAGACAGTAGAAACAGTCTGATCTTTGAAGTTGGACAAGACTGTAGTTGATGATTTTTTCTTTTTTTTTGGGTATAGCTTCTCAATATTGTATAAGCATCTATCTCCAATTGAAGGCAGAGTACATAAAGAAAAAAGTTCTTTCTAGACCTCAGGGCAAACCCAAAGCATTCAGGTTGGCTTTGGCTTCGTATTCATCCTCTAAAGCTCAGTGCATACTAAAATCTCCCAAAGACACCAAGGTTTTTTTTTCTTCTCTATTTTCCTTGGCAACTAAAACACATTTTACATAACCACATTATGTGCTTCACAGTAATATATGAGATTTCATAAATGGTATAAATGGCCTCATACAAATTCAAAACAGCACAGGAGTCAATAAACTTATATTGCAAGGACTCCAGACCACAGCAGGGAAATATCTCAGCCTTTCAATATTGGTTCATTTTTTCCTTTAAAAAAAAAAAAGCCGTTTCCTCTAAAACACTATTTGGTTATATTTAATTTCTTCACTGAATATTTTTCCTAGCTTTTTTTAAAATATCTTCATCAAATTATTTTATCTCCTCATTTAGCACTATTACTTATACACGTACATATGTCCACATAGATCTGAAATTGGTTTTATAGGGTAACAGATATTCTATAAAGCATATTATTTAGGATGGCATGAGCTTTGGCTGTACTGGTATGCAAGTAATTTATGGGGAAATATTCAAACCTAATTAATGTAATTCAATGGAACTGGAAGAAAATCTTTGGTCCATGATCATATTTATTGTAGGTATATACTACTGAATTATTTCTGGATTATCTTTGTATTTATGTTTGATGGTCCAATTGCCAATAAGGTGTTTTTTTGTCTGTTTGTAACAACTTCTGTTAAAAAATATAAAGATATAAATTCAATTGAAAAATTTTAACTGCTTTGTTTTTCTGAATATTTTTCATAACTCTCATCAAGAAGCTGGTTCATTTGACATGTGTCCTCTTTTTGTGTTAATCTTGGCTCTCCTGCTATTCATAGCGTTCCAAGTGACTGTGATCTTAGAAAAGGCCTCCAAAATATGAGATTTTTATCTTACTGACTCACTTCAGAACTGTACATAAAAACATGTGACATTTTGTGGCCTGATCCCGTGCCAATGTCTCGTTAGCCTCAGCAAGTGTTGAACATGGTCTTCAGTTCCTTGGTTTTGGTCTTCATAAAGCAGCTTTAAGTCAAACTGTGATTTTAGTTGATTGAGTCATTTAAAAACTGATAAGCACCACATTCTATCTTTTCTTCTGGATCCCGTGTCTGTGTAATTTGATAACTTGTTTCCTTCTAAATCAATACTTAAAGTACAAATATTTTTTTGGTTTAGCAAAATCACACCGAAAAGTTATATATTTATCATTTTCCATTTGAAAGGAAATTAAAGTAGACATTAGTGAGCAGTATACTCACAGCGAATCAATGTTGTACATGAAAAATAAAGGGATGGAAGTTACTTACATTGGTTTCAGATTTTCAGATCTGTTGAAAATATATGACAATTCTTTGACAAATATTCTTTATTGTGAATCTCCCAGGCCTGAATAAAGGAGAGACATTATTTTTTTAAAAGAGAGAATTATTTTTTACACCATCCCCATAGTAGAAAGGCTGTAAAAGTCCTAGGACTTCTGCCATTTTCTCTAAATTTTTCTTAAAACAGAGCTGTTAACTGAGGGACAAAACAGAAATTTCTTTGCCTAGAAGCAGTAAGTATATCAAGTACTGTCCATTGTTTTAATTTTCTCATCATGCTGCCCCAGATTCCACCTAGGCCTATCCATTTCGAATGCACCGTTTATTTTCTGAAGCAGATGGCAAATAAAAGTTGCTTAAGAGTTTACCTAAAAGAAGCTGTAGATGCAGGTGAACATCATAAAAGCTTAGGACAAAATAATAAATGAAATAATCAGATTCTCAGGAGATTCTGTTTCTTTATGGCACTACCTTTAGCTTCACCTGTAGTCACTTGTTCATTCATCCTTCTCTGCTAATCTCAAACTTGCAGAGCTTTGTCACAATAGATGTATGACTCTGCCACATGTACCTTTGTTAACATCTGAGGAGACACTGTGACATTTTCTTTGACTAGCATGAGATGAAGAAAATTCAAAGCTTAGTACTTTTATAGACAAATCTGCCTTTTGAATAGGTTAGTAAAGAAGGAAATTTGTCTATGCACTGGGAAGAAATGGAAGGAGAGAGAGAATATATAAGCCTCACAGTCAAACAAATTCAAGGAACTTAATTCCTTCTAGAAACTCTTTACCACAGTTACAATTGTGCTGAGTTGGACAGAAAGAAAACTCCTTCTGAAATTGTTTTGCCTCTACAGAAGAATTTAAATGTGTACTATAATGCTTCATATTTTACTATCATACTCATTTTTTTAATAGCAGCAAAAATGTAGACATTTTAAAGCAATTTTATTCCTGACATTTTATATATATTTATATCAGCATGTGTGTGGATGTATGTATTCAATGCAGTATTGAAATGTTGCTAAGACATCAGCTACAAAATTGAATGCAATAGTATAATATACAGGCATGACCTTTGAAGGCACCAAAGTTAATTCAGTTGTACTTTACTATTTTGGCATAGTAATGTCAATTATGTAATAATTTCTTAAAAATAAAGTCTCTATTTTTTAATCACTTCTAGATATTTGAATTTTCCACTTATAACATGCAGTTTCCTGACCTTATCTTTCAACTCCAAGCAAGCCATTTAGATATTTCATGTAATGTATTTTTTTCACATGATGTATTTTATGCAGTTAGGGAGCTTGCAGATATCACTTTACAAACACCACAGAACACCTTGTGTTCCTGTTTGGCCTGTTGCTGCTCTGCACATCTCCTACATGAATACAGAATCCTCTGCCAGGTGTTTCTAGCCTCACACTCCTCTTCACCCACAAGATAGAAATAGAGATTTAACGAAAACAGGTTGCCCAAAAGGGCTTGGAGTGGGGGTTGATCCTTTGACGATAATGAAAATATCAATCCTTTATGGCCAATAACAGCAACATTTTTTCTTTTGTATAACTTCAACAAATTGTATCCCACTTTTATTTCTGGCACGATTGCATTGCTTTTGATTTGAAACCTAACTTAAATAAAAAGGTGTTTCTTGGAAAAATGGATTAGATGTAGAAACCTTTTTTTTTATAGAGATGAAAGCTACGAGAAGACAGATTTATACATTTACACCACCTAAATTACAGACTAGGTTATTTAATACCATTTACAAAGTACCACTCTGCTGGTAATTTTCTAATTATCATCAGGTACTTAAGTGGATTTTGGTTACCAACATACCTTTTTATTTATTTTGCAATACTATCATTACAGTAAATGTATATAATTTTGAGTCTCATGCAAAACCAGTAGACAACCTTTGCAGCTAAAGGAAACAACATGCATACAACAGACAATTTTATGATCTATGAGCATGTTCCTGCAAGACAAAACATGTGAATAACTTTTGAAGTTAATTGGTTTATTCATATAATTAAAGAGATTTAGGTGTTTAAGCTTTGCAAGATTAGATTTGCAAGTAGTAATAGTCACTATAATAACTATGGAAGGCAGCTCAAATGAGAAGTGAAACAATAAAAAGTAAAATGACTCAGTAGTGGTGTAACCACTGCTTGGTTACTTTAAACAAGGGTGTGCTAAAGTGAGTTTACAGGATTACTTAAAGGAAAATAAAATCGCTTTGTTATAGGTTAAAATCTTCACTTTTGCTAAAATGTTTCCTAGAAAAACTGGAAAAAATGAACAGATCTGAGACATTTTTCTATTAATTTTTATAGTGTATTATGATCTTAGCTTTGTTTGATATGACTGGTTTGTGGAGCCTATAATTTTTTCCTACAACTTTTCAATATTAAATTCTGTCTATAGATGGCACTATTTTCTTGCTATTTCAGAGAATCCAGGAAAGCTTCTTGACATACACAAGACATTTCTTGGCCTTTTGTGTGCCATAATCCAGCAGTAAGAGTATAAAATGACCAGTTTGCAATTTGCTTTAAAAACATAAAAAAGAGCTTTTGTTTTGTTTGGGTTTTTTGTTTGTTTGGTTTTGGGGTTTTTTGTTTGTTTTTTTTTTTGTTTGTTTGCGTTTTTTGTGTTTTTTATTTTTTTAAGATTATAAAGACTGTTGATGGAAAAGAGGATCAGAATGTCAGCTGTAGATTTGTAAAATATATTTTGAATGTCTTTCATACATTTAAAGACTCAACCTTTTGAAAATGAGTGAATACTCTTAAAAAAAGGAAAGAACATGCTATAAAGTCAAGTCTTGTCCTGGTAGTATGACTGTAATAATATAAAATCTTGATCTAAATGCTTCCTTTTAAAAATTTAGATTATATCATTATACATGTCTTCTGTTTCTATATCTGCATTTGTTAGTTGAAAAAAGCAATATGATTTCTGTATTAGACAGTTTTGAGTGTGGTATTTATATACTTACTTCAGTAAAGCTGTACTGATAGTGTGTTCTAAGCATTTATCTAAGCATTTGGGCTCTGAGTGCACATTGTCGGCTCATGTCCAGCCTCTCATTCTCCTGCAACCCCAAGTCCTTCTTGGCAGGGCTGCTTTTGATCTGTTTATCTCCCAGCCTGTGTTGATACAGGAGGTTTCCCCAGTTGAGGTGCAGCACCTTGGTATGAGATTCCCTTGGGCTTACTTCTTCAATATAGACAACACGGTATTTATGGCAAAGAAAAACGATTAAGGACTAACACAGAACAAAATATATTGAAATAATTCAATATATGTATAGATGATGTAGAAACTTCTGACATATCATGAACACAAAGAAAGTGCGTGTCATACATAATTTTTTCAAAATTTAATCAAAATATCTATGTAACCTGTTCAACCTTATTAGGAATACAGCCTCCAAACCAGCCAACATGCAGGCCACACTGAAATTTCAAATCCAGATTTATAGACAAAATTTTGAGATCGTGTCCATCTCTTCTACCTTTTTCTATGGTTTAAGAAATATACTGTGGTAGAATTTCCATTGAAAACCTATTACTTCCTGTGTAAGCTTTTTTAGCACTCTTTCAATATGATACATTACTTAAGGTTTCATATTCAGCCCAGAAACTTCCATAATGCTGTTTGCTTTAATATTCCCATAGGAAGACCTAAGACAAATTAATAATTGCTAAACATTAAAATAATTCAAATGGTAGTGATCCAGAAAACAAAGAGGAATTTGCTGGTTAGCAAAGAAAGTATTTGGGATCAGGAAGTAATGGGCTGCCTCAACAACCATTAAAAGCAAAATAATAATAATAAAGAACAAAAAATAGCTCACATAAAATTTTCCAGGAAATTCAAATGAGCATCAAGAGATCCTTTATCCACTGAGGCAAAAAGAGAACAAGAAAAGAAATGAGACAACTCATGAAGATGGAGTCAAGACTGAAAACAACCTAATGCTGTCCCCAGAAGTGGAGAAATCACAGAATCACAGAATGAGTCAGGCTGGAAGGCACCACAGTGGGTCATCTGCTCCAACCTCCCTGCTCAAGCAGGGCCATCCTAGAGCACATTGCACAGGAATGCGCCCAGATGGTTCTTGAATATCTCCAATGAAGGAGACTCCACAACCTCTCTGGGCAATCTGTTCTGGTGTTCAGTCATCTGCACAGTAAAGAAGTTCTTCCTCATGTTCAGGTGGAACTTCCTGTGCATCAATTTCTGTCCATTGCCTCTTGTCCTATTGCTTGGCACCACCAAGAAAAGCCTGTCTCCATTCTCTCAGCACTCTCCCTTTGTACTTATAGACATTGATAAGATTCCCTCTCAATTGTCTCTTCTTGAGGCTGAACAGGCCCAAATTCCTCAGCCTTTCATCATAAGATAGTTACTCCAGTCCTCTAATCATCTTTGTAGTCCTCTACTGGACCTGCTCCAGGAACTCCATGTCTCTCTTTTATTGAGGAGCCCAGAACTGGACACAGCTCTCCAGATGCACCTTACCAGGGCTTAGTAGAGGGGCAGGATCACCTCTCTTGAGCTGCTGGCAACACTTTTCCTAACAGACTGTAATTACAGATACCCTTCTGGAAGATTTGTAATGAGGAGACAAGGGCTTGTTTCACTTAGGAAGTATTTCCTGCCTAAGAAGTACCTTTCTCCAAGATAGTTGGATTTATTTTTTTTCCTTCTGCATTCCAGAGAAAGGTTGCAGACTCTCTCTCTCTGGTATGAGGAGAGATAAACAGATCTTACAGGCCTGCCTGGATGGGGGGCAGAGAAGACAAAAGCCTTGAAAAGAGCAGGAGGCATGTCTTTCTGAGTCAGTGCTTTTTGCAGTACAGATAGAAGTTTTTCCCTGTAAGTCTAGTGTTCTCAACTTTGGAATAAATTTTTCAGAACTCCTTCCAACGCCTGGCATTTTGAGGGTCCCTGCATGTTATCTTACTTCACGTGGACCTATTGACCTTCTTGGCCACAAGGACATACTTCTGGCTCATGGGCAGCTTTTTGTCCACCAGGATCCGAAGGTCCTTCTTCACAAATTAAAGATGATGACAGAAATGGTGCAAAGGCAGAATGGCTGGTGGAAAGAAGAGATGGAAATAATAACTTGAGGAGAAGGTGTAGAGTTAAGGCACTTGAAAAAGGAAGTGATGGGCAAATATCTCCATCCTAGAAGACCAAAAGCTTTAACACATGAAACCACAGATCAGGCTGCAAATCGCTCAAAACCCAGCTTGTTGCTAAACAAAGGTTGGTTTGTCAAGGTCATCCTCTGATGATGAGTGCTCACCCCCTCTGCACCTGGGCTGGTTTTAGGCAGACCAGAGGTTTTGCCACCACACATCCAAAAACTCTCCTCCTCCTCTCTAGCTGGGGGGGGGTGCAAATTTGGCCTCAGCAAAGCACTCTGCTGCTTTTGCAAGTGGCCAATTGTTTGATTCATTAACCGTTAACATTTCAGTCTCTCACATGCATAGAAATACCACCTTCCTATTCAACAAAGAACCTAAAACTGTTATCTGGTGATGCTTGACTATGTCTAATTAATTTCAAACCATTTTCAACAGAATTTATAGTAAGGTTTCAATGCCAGCTTCTGTGCCTGCACACTTAATTGTACACAAACATAATTCCTACAAATTCTGAAAAAAGTTACAGATGATGCTACTGGAATAAACTACCAACTGGTGAAAACGATTGTGATATTGGACTTATTTTGTAAAAGAGAAGTTAATTTAAACTATTTTCAAAACAATGAGAAAGACCAGTGAGTATGAGTCATATCACAAAAGTAATTCTTAAAAGTGTAAAGTTAATATCTAAAATTTTTGCAGTGCTGTAAACACAATTCAGTTGCTCTTTCTGAATTTTTATATTTGAGAGATAGGAACACTGTGTTCAAGACTACTTTCTTTTATGCTTCTTTGGGTATAGTTAGATAGTCCTCAGTTTTATAAGAAAATAATAATTTGAAATCCTGTCCGTGAAAGATACAATTGTGTTAATGTGTCCTCAGAACCGGAAACATATATTGATAAAATGGAAATGCTCTGGAGGTAGATTTATTTCACTTGTAATTCATTTGCTTCCTGCCATAATTGAACAAAGGAGTTGAGTAACTGCCAGAGAAAATGAGAAGTTAAGCATTCAATCACCATGCCTTCGATTCCAAAATTTTAATTGCATCGTTCACGGAAAGACTTTGGGGGGAAAACTTCTGAAGATGGAACATATCATGAGTATTGTAATGCTGACAGTCTTTTTTTCTTATTCCAAACTTCTCAATCACTGCCAAACAAGTCTACCCAGCTCCAAGGAGTGCTACTCTGGTGTGGACAGCTCCTGCGTCAGTCACTGAGGAAATGCAGGAAGATTATGCAGATGAAGAATGATCATGTGGATCTTCAGGGGAAAGGTATAACAATGACATTCCTTAGTTATGTTTGAGTATTTAAATGAAGCTGAAACTTTCTTGTACACCAATTGCAAAAGTGGTGTCCTACCGTCTCATTTGTAAGTACTTGATTGAGATGTTGGGAGCCAGATTGACAGGGGAGCTAGTTAATTTTGCAGACACCCACTGTCATGAACAAAATCTGTGCCTAACCCAGCAGGTGTCTAAAACTTTTGCATCAGCTTTCCTCTGGGAAAGCTGTTGGTGTACTGTTCTAGCCAGCAAAGTCTTCACAGCATTGAGATACTTGGCAGGTGATTAAGGCCTTAACTCTGCCAAGGTTCACAAAATTTTCACCTACTTTACCTGGAAATCTCCAGCCAACAGATGTGCTCAGGTATGAAATAATTAACAATGCATTTGCCTAGAACAAGAAAATGAAAATTCATGTGAGTTTATTGCTTTTACTCAGATAATCACTTGGAGGTGTGAGGGCTGGCTTCCTGCCTCTGTGCCAACAAATGTTCTAATCACTGAATCAGTACTTTCCAAACTGGTGGGGAGGGCAGATGCAGGAAGGGGAAAGGAGCACATGAAAAAAAAAATATTATTTCCATTTGTGATGGTGAAGGAGGTCTGGCTGGGTTATTTGCATTTACAATAATGAAGAAGGGCTAACTGGCTTGCAATGGGCAAGTGCAGAAGGTGTAGGTGTAGACCTGTGAGACATCAGCATTTTAAAGGAGGAAGGTACTCTGCAGGAGTCATTGCTGCATCTCTGCCTTACTGGTGAGTCCCGAGCTTGTGTTCTGGTTGGAGTGGAATACCTCTGAAAGAAGTGAGTGAGCAATTCCCCATGCTTAACTGACATTGCAGCATTCTGCTCCCACACTCCTGGTGAGTAATCCCAGTGCCCGACTACTGACTGTCAGCTCCTACTTTGTTTGAAACTACTTGATGGTTTCCAGGCATTTGAAAGAAGAGCTTAGTGTTGTGAATCTCTGAGAACATAAGGATACTAACAAGAAATGCAACTTAAATTACTCTCTCTTTCAGAGATATCTATCACACTGACAATCTAAATCCTTCTTCAAGGAATTTTGAGCCCCCAGTTGCCGAGCATTTAACTGTCCCCACCCTAGGGTGGCTAATTTGAAAGGTCTGCATTTCACAGTGTAGAAGATGATCTAAAATTTAGGTCTCAAAAATCCCCAAGATTCTCCCATGAATTTATTCATTTGTGGTATTTTAGGAATGGCATGCAGCACACTGAGAATGTTAACTGATGCAAATGTAAGTGCCACTGAGTACGTTTTTAAAGCCAAACGAGTGTTCTTCAGAATAACTTTCAGCTGAAGTTGGAGAAGTTCCACAGAAAACTGAGATGAAATTTAGTAAGTTGCAGCATGACAGATACAGAAGTGTCCTAGAATTTTGCTAGCACATCACAGAGGTGTTAAACCTTCCACAGTCAAGTCTGTGTTTGAAATAACTTAGACAAGAACCATTCCTATTAATGCTATGCAAACCCCCTTATTTAGATTCAAAAGTGATTAGTCCCTGTGACAATTATTACATCAAACAGACAGAGAGAGGTGCTTGCATCAGCTGTCAATATGGTGCTGAAGCAGAGAGGGATAAAGCTACTTTTACTCTGGGGTTCACTAAAAATAAGGAATGAACTGTGTATTTTTCAAATAAACAATTTTTACCTCAAAATTTACCATTATAGTTACATGAAAACTTTATTACCCTTACTGCCTTCCCATTATTGTCTTAAAACGCTGGTTTCCAAATAAATGCAATGACAGACCTGCTTGAGAATGTTTCTTAGGTTTATAAAAGAAGGACTGTGGAAAAAATTCTGTTTAAAGGAAATAGGAAAAACATAAACTGCTCTGTGAAGTAGCAGCTTCTAAATTTCTCATTAAATGATTCCTCTGTTTTTTTGGTAGCTCAGATTTGAAGGCATTTGGCAATAGACTCAACACCTTAGAGTTGTGTTCTAATCTAGACACAATATGTAGCTTTTTTTTCCACCCTGAGAGATGATGTACAGTTTATATGAAATCTCGCAGGGAATTCTTTTGTGTGAAATGCTTGTTCTGAACTTCAGTTATGCAAAGTCCTTATTCTCTAGTCAGTCTTCGTTTAGCTTCTCTTAATTTTTAATGGGAAATCTTGGAATTAAGACCTTAACTAAAATATTTGTGTGTCTTACTTTTAGATGTTATTTGGCTAAGACATTATGAGTGTCTATGACAGGAGACAAAGAGGTGGTGCCTGAGGCAAACTGGTAGAGCACAGTGATTTATTATTTTTATTGCTGGCAAAGAACCACTTTTTAGATGCTGTGTGTTTTATAAATAGCAGGCCATGTATTCTGCATGCTTCAAACATGTAATTTGGTAAATGTGGGACTCTTACTAAAACCTGACTTGCTGAAGGATTTGTGATTTATCTCAGGGCAATAAAGAAGTGATGTGGGTTCATTTGAACCCGCTGAACTGTCATTCTGCCATGTTTAAAAACTTCTTTTGTAGGTGACAAACTTTTGTAGATCAGATGGACTGATGTTTTCTTTCACTGCGGCTTTGCTGTGTGCAGCAAAAGTAACTGCTTCCCATTTGAGTACTCAAAAGTAACAAAGGGCAAAGTTTTAATGTAATTAGAGCTTAAATGTACTGCAATAAATTATTTCCTTGTTATTCTGATTTAATCTATACTACATTTTTTAGTAACTGGCTTGCTTCTAATGGTTTGTTGCCATGCTTCGAAATGTTATGCAAAGTATATTCAGCCCTGTAGACAGCAGAAGTGAATATAATTTTAAAATTTTGTATTTAAAATGTATGGCCTGACAATTGTTCTTCAGAAAGTTGGAAGAGCTTTCTTTTTACTGTGTAAGTTTTGTGTCTAAATATAGAGGAGGAAGTAACACAAATAGCATATGAAACACACAGTTTATGAAACTTGCTAAAATGATCAATGTATTTTATCCCAAGGGAATTTTTTTTCCCCATTCTCTCCAGTGAACATTGAAAAAACAATTTTTTCAGTATGAATTCTTATCTGTCATAAAGTCACTTATTCTGTTAGTCTGTGTTTTACTTAAGAAATGTGACTGTGGCCTGCATTACAAGTGTTTTCCCTCAAGCTCATTTCAAACAGAGCTCTAGTGAGGAATGAAAAGGTAAGCCATAAAGTAAAAATGATCAAGACCTCAGTGATGTCAAACACATTGGGTTTTTGCAATTATTCATTCTAGTAGAATTTACTGGGGAAGGGGGGCAAAAATTAACTACTCACCTGGATGCTTAGCTTGACATCTGGGCCTCAGTAATTTCCTTTCCTGATGCAGTTCTATCAGTATTGAAAGAGTTAAACATATACAAAAGAAAAGAAAGGTGTGAGGGGAATTATTGCTGTAACATTGGAAGTCTTTTAAAAAGGAAGAGAATTAAGAAGTAAGGCTTCTTTGAGACTCTTTTTACTGCATATTTGTTTGAAGATTGCCTTCTCCTGCCCACCTTTTGTGATGGTTGCTCCTCCACCTGACCTGAATCCCTGAATGTGGCTGATTGGATGTCGGTTGTTGGCTCTGCATGTTGTCAATCTGCATGGTGAAAAGAGGCTTGGAAACACCTGTGGCTGCTGAGTCAAGTAGTGGAGAACTAATAGTAAGACTGGGATAAAACAAGGGTGCTTAATGTACCCTCCATCCTGGCAGAGCCTCCTCTGGGGAGGTAATAATTTTTGGCTCCCCAAATCTGTGCCAGAGCCTTGTGTATAAAACCAGTGATACACAAATGAATTATTCCAGCCATAACATGGATGTAGCTCTAGGTACCCTGTTGTTCTTTAGTCACTGGTAATTCTCAGGGATTTGTCTCATGGTAGAACAATTGCAGTTACTGTGGGTTTGCTGCACACCCAGAGAAATAGGTTATGGCTATCAACCACTGAGAATATCTTACTGTTTTAATGTTGTGCATAAAAGTTCCCCGACTTTTTTGAGCAGTAACAGAAGATCTTTGTTGTGAAATCACAGGAAACCTCTTTCTGGCACCCAAAGATCTTTTGCTGAAACTACTTTATATGCCAAATATGTCTCCCATGTGAACATATTATAAATCATCCGTGTTTTATTGAAAAAATAGTACCAAGCTCTGACAAAGGGTACTCTCAGTAGGTTCAGTTGTTTGTTCCCGTCTTAAAAGAGGAATGTTGAAATCTGTTGTGTGAGCAGGAATTCCTGGCAAAATAAACTCCCGGGAATGCTGGAGACATAACAGTTTCTCTCAGCTAATAAACACTGCAGAATCTTATTAAACTAGTCCAGCCAGCACCAGGGCAACTGCCCCAAACTTTGCATAAGTTGCCAAAAAGGAAGAATAGATGCACTTCATGTAGAAGGAGTAATATGGTACTTATTTGTTAAGGTGCACATACCTGAAGGGAGCTGGGCCGTGCTGCCCTGTGTACAGGAGAAAAGCTGTCCTTGGATTCAGTGGGTTTGGATTGACTCACCTATCCCTTCAACAGTACTTTAATGAAAATATTGCCCTCCCATAACACTGTTATTATTTTGGATAAAGTCTCTAAAGTAGCACCTAATCCCAAGCTGTTTGGAAATTGTTTCATGGAAATAGTACTTAGCACTTAGGGAATGCAGAAGGTTGGTTTCTGCCCTGAATTATTCTGGACTGTTCCTGATCTCAGTGTCTGTATTTTTTCTTTCCAGAATTTTTAACCTAATTTTCCCCCTCATGTTAACATGAACAGTTTGTTCAGACTAGATCTATGAAAGCTACTGACAGATGCACACATCTGTCAAGGGGATTGAAGTCAATGGGTGAGGGAGAAGCAACCTGCTCAATGTCACTGTAGCCTTTAATCACAGCTAAGGAAAAATTTGGTTATATTTTGCTATTATAGATATAGGCTCATACCATTAAATCCAGGCAGATTACACTGAATTCTTGAATTCAGTTTTGTGAATTTATGAGGGAGATGTCAACAGAGAGGGCTGTAATGTGGGATTTAAGAGAGCCTTTGGTTTTAAAAGAACTAAAGACACTGAAGAGATGCTGAGATCAGAAAGTGGTTTGGTGTTTTAGTTGTTTTGTTGTTTTGTTTTTTTTTTTTTTCCATTTAAAACTGTATAGTGAATTCCAGCTGAATTTTTCAAAGTAAGAAATTGTGAATAAAACCCTTTTAGATCTGCTGGACTAAATTGCTGCCCATGGCCTTGTGCTCCATGGAGCAGAGTTTACATCAGAACCCCAAGAAATATAGAGATGTCAAATTCCATTTTTCAGAAGAAAAGAATGTGTTTGTGGAGTGTTTGAATTTTCACAGCCTGTCACTCAAATGATGCTATTGGCAAGCTTAGCCTGCTTTTCCTGTGCTAACAGAAGAGTGCCAGGTGGCAGCTAAGGATGGGAAAGAGAAAGAAGAAACTTAAGACCACTGGAGAAGGTAATTAGAGAAGCCTGTGGCTGAAATTCTTCCATTGTGCATGTTATTTTCCGTAGCACTTCAAAATCTGATAGCTCTTTAGTGGATGGAAGAAAAGATCTTTCTAAAATATGTAACTTATTAGAGGAAAATAAATGTGCAACACATTCTCTAATTTGCACTTAGTTTGCAGCTTGGCAAACTGCAGAATTATATGCTTTACTGTCACATGATTAAATTTTGTTTCTAAAAATGTTTTTACACATGGTTTAAGCTCTCTCTGAAACTGGGAATCATGCTATTTTGAAATGCTGAGATACTCACAATGTGTTTTTGCAATTTTCTTAGCATGCTTCCTGGTTTTTAGTATGGTAGCTCTAGTAACATATCCTGTACAAGAACAAGAAAGGTGTCAAGATATGGCTACAAGGGGAAAAGAGTCAACAAAATCAATTTACCTCTGAGTAAGCAGACATGGGGTCTCAGCATGACAAAATAACTTTTTGCTGATTAAGCAAGGGATGCTTCCAGTAGCAAGTGACAGAATTGTCCTACTTGCATATAATTTCAGAGCAAATTAGTGTTAGTAGTATCTCAAGTCCAAATTAGCTTTTTGGACAGTGTGCCTACACACTTTCTCATGGTCATGGCAAATGTACAGCTGTGCTCATGTTAGGAAAAATTAAGCAAATAGTAGAGTGTTTAAACAGTCTGTAAAATATATGCACACAAATACCACACATTACTTTTAGAGTGTCCACAGTGCTTCTCTGTTCTTTTTTATAATTTTTAAAAACTCAACTAAGAACATTTTATTGGCAAGAATATCCATAGAAATAAAGTGCTTTGGCTACATCTGTGAATAGCAAGAGCCATTCCAGAAACGTTTACACAGGCGTCTTCACTGCCTCTTGCATGTTTAGAAGTTGTTTATTCAGAAAGGATAAGCAGGTTTGTGCAAAATATGTAAAATAGAAGTACTGGCTTTTCTTAATACACTGTGAAAAACCTGTAGGTTGAAATCTCCTTGCATAAATATTTTCTTTTTTTTTAACATATCAACAGTTTCATTCAAGAAATTACACAACAATAGGTAATTTAAAAATAAGTAGCACATAATATCTCCAAGATAGAACTTAGAGTCTAAAAAGTTGTTAAAAAAATTTGTAGTAAAAAGCCTAAAACGAGATGATGCACAAATTCAGTTGAGGAATCAAGGACATAATTCAGCCATTGGAATGAGTAATAAATACTATACCTGTCCAGTGAAGCTGTAGGTCTTCTGTGTGTGAATGTCTTTGACTCCAGAAAGGATTTTTTTTCCCCCAGAGATATTTATTTACAAAGCACAAACTATTTGGCTTACAAGGGGAGTTATTAGATGAAGTTTTATAGCTGGTATAATACAAGTGGACAGGCTAGATGATCTAATGATCCATAGTCAGAAAATATATTAATGTAGAGGTCTTAACTTACTGAATGTATTTATTAAATAGTTTTCAAAGAAACCTATGGGAACTAGGCACCTAAATCTCCATAAAATTAAATCTCATTCAGTGCTTTTTCCAGTCGCTTCTATCCATCTCCTCTGCCTTTTCTTGCTATGAATGTAGAATAAAAGTCTCCTGAGAAAAAAAAAAAAGAAGAATAAAATTCTGAGTACTTTACACGTTCTGAAATTCAGTGAATTTCTTTATGGACTCAAAACAAAGTGTTTCTTAAGAGAGGATCAGCAAAGTGAAATCTGGTCATGTTTCCTAACACACAATGTGAACATATCTGGTTTGTAAATATTGGAGTATGTTTTCTTCAGCTTTCGAGCTAATCAAATCCTGGCACTATTTACAGAAAAGGGGATTACTTATCCCCTTGTTTCTTTTCCGTTTTTATTCCTTTGATACTTGACAGATGCTGTAAAATGAAAACCTGCAAGTAGCATATGTTATCACAAAATCAAAGAACGGGTCAGGCTGGAAGGCACTGCAGTGGGTCATCTGGTCCAACCTCCCTGCTCAAGCAGGACCATCCTAGAGCACATTGCACAGGATGGCACCCAGATGGTTCTTGAATATCTCCAGTGAGGGAGACTCTACAACCACTCTGGGCAATCTGTTCCAGTGCTTGGTCACCTGCACAGCAAAGAAGTTCTTCCTCATATTCAGGTGGAACTTCCTGTGCATCAGTTTCTGCCAATTGCCTCTTGTCCTTTTGCTTGACACCACTGAGAAAAGCCCAGTTAACACCTCTTGACACCATCCCTTCAGATACTTATAGAAAGTTATGAGGTCTCCTCTCAATTGTCTCTTCTTGAGGCTGAACAGGCCCAGCTTCCTCAGCCTTTCCTCATATGAGAGATCCTCCAGTTCCTTAACCATCTTTGTTGTCCTTTGCTGGACCCACTCCAGGAGCTCCGTGTCTCTCTCATACTCAGGAGCCCAGAACTGGGCACAGCTCTCCAGATGTTCCTCACCAGGGCTGAGTAGAGGGGCAGGATCACTTCCCTAATGCACCCCAGGATACCATTGACCTTCTTGGCCACAAGGGCACACTGCTGGCTCATGGACAGCTTGTCGTCCACCAGGATGCCCAGGTCCTTCTCTGCAGAGCTGCTTTCCAGTAGGTCCGACTGTACTGGTGCATGGGATTATTCTTCCCCAGGTGCAGGACCCTGCATTTGCCCTTGTTGAATTTTAAATAGTTTACCCCTGCAGCTAGATAATATTTCTGCATCAATGTACATGAAGTGAGGAAAGGATTTTTCCATGTCATCTCACCTGACATGACTGGTGTCACCTGGATGCCACCCTTTGTCCATTCCAGACACCACTGTGTATCGTTTAAAGGAAGCAAGTGTGAGGTTAGAGTGACCAGAGATTCTTTGGAACCTACTTTAAATGCTCTGATCAAAAAACAGATTATATACTGGGCTTTTGACCAAAAGTTTCAGTTCTGAAATTCTCCTCTATACTAATACTTACTCCTGAAAACTTTCAGCCCTCAACCTCTCAGGTGCTAAAAAATTTGCTTTGAACCATTGTCGTGTGAAAAGGGGAGAGTTCCTCAACCCTCAGTGTTTGATTTGTTTGTCATCACCCCAGGAAAGCTGAGACCCCTGTGCCTGACCAGTCTGTCAGCGTCCACAGTGGTAACCCTTCACTGATCCGTTGTGCTGAATCAGAGGGCTATTTGACTGTCCTTTTCAGGGAACTATACCAACAGCATAAGGGAGACCCCTCAGCAGGTCTTCCCGCTGTATTTGAGTGTGTTACCCACTGTTGGCAACTGCTAGTGCCCAGGAAGGACCATGACTAACAGTTTATGGAATAACACTCTTTATTAATACAAAATCGTGACAGGTCAAGGCTCGAAAATTGCCAGTCATAGTATCTGACTGCAAAAATGTATTTAAAGCAATATGCAAACAAGCTATAATCCCCAATAAAAATATTTAGCACATATAGAGTACAGTTCTTACCCAAAGGTATCCCAACGGGGTAGAAAACAGGTTCAGCCCATCAGCTGATCCCAGCAGTTACGATGGTGTCTTCTCTAACTTTTCTCCCACTCTTGGCTTACTTTTATACTATTTCTTTATGTTTAGGTGGAGCTTGAGTGACTTTATTCATAAAAACCTTTGTTGCTGATTGGTGTAAAATTCTCTCGCTTCACTTTTAAAGATACAGTCTTTAAAAAATATAGAGCACATGCCCAGGGCAGGGATGGTGGGGAGAGATTGTACCTTGGAGGTGGGGAACTTTGGGATGGAGGTGTGTGTTAATATTAAAATTAAGTTTAATGAACCAAGTTCATCTAATGAGAATGATTTCGTCCAATTTTGCCACCATTGTTAGCTCAACAGTAAAACATCATCTCTCTTCCTTGGTTGACAGGTGCAGTGCAGTTTATGAGCTGCAAAATACCGTCGAGTTCCCCTCCCTGCCAGGATTTCCGCAGAGCCTGGCTGCAGTGTCCCCGCTCTGCTTCCACCCTCCATTCCAACCTCCTTTGGCAGGTGCTTACAGTTGTAGACTGTGTGTATGGGAAATCACCACGGAATAGATTTGAGCATGTCAGCTGCAATCCGTACAGGGAGTAGGAGCTGCATTTTACCCTAAAATTTCCATACCATTAAAACTTCTATTAGAATGTGAATATAGTTTCCTCTAATTTTTTCTCCCCAGCCACCTTCCCACACCCATGCATAGGAACACCTCTGTTGGAGTGTTTGGCTCACCTAAAAGCATTGTCACAATCCATTTGCTAAAGTACATCCTTGTCTGTCTGTCCTACTTGCAGACGTTGTCTGCAGATCTTCTCAAGATCTTCCCATTAATGGGATTGGGCTACTGGGAAAAAAAAAAAAGGCAATAAAGAAATTTACTACCTTTTTAAAAGACATCAGGTAGAAGTTCTTTGCTGTGAAGTTTGATTGGCAGAGTTTAGGAAGGACACTACTGCTGAGTCTCAAGCAACATGGGCATAGATGCCCACCACAAGAGTTTAACCCCTTATCACTGCAAGTTTTGGAAAATATTTTGTTTCTTAAAAACCCAACTGCTGAATATGCACCTACTGCCTGGGAGGAAATACTTCAATTTCAACAGCTATTTTAATTCTGTATTTAATAAAGATGAGAATATTTAGATACCACAATTCCTAAAGTTTCTTGAAGAGTATCTCATCACCTGTAAAGGGAAGTTTCCATGCCATTTCACTCCAGACTTTAACAGTGATTCCCCAATTAAAGACTGCAGAGGTTTCTCAGCCCTCTGGTGTTCACCTCATCTTTATGTGCTAGTTTGGTTCTTTCTTGAGAGTTTTGCTTTTCAGCCACAGGTCACAGTGAATAATCTTTATCATAGCCAGGAGCATGTCTTTGAAGATTATACACCTGCTCCTGGCTGTAACCACCTGAACTGAGAGTGTTGTTCAGTGGAGTTTTCCCCTCTATTGCCTGGGACAAATCCCTGGAGCATTATGGTGAGACAAATTACACAGCGGCTGTGTAAAATTAGCTAATGAGGTTTCAGTGAACACATTTGCAGTACAAAAAGTAGTATCAACAATTCAATTGGCATCACTGTTCCCTCTGTCACAAGCCCAACATGACATTGAGAGTGCTGTACTATTGTGGTGTTGTGTTTTGTCCAACAGACACATGCATCCTACTTGTGCATGGGAGCTCAAATGTCTGAAGGAATATGTTTCAGCCACAGTAGAGGGTGGTGTTCTTCCTAAATTCCTGTGTGAATAATTAATCTGCTATGTGTAAAATGTCTTTTACTTTCATTCAGGGATGATGTTTGCCACTTTTTCTGCTTTGGTACTGATGTCGGAGAACTGCTCTTTGATTAGCAAGTTGGAAGTATTGTCTCCTAGTATCTCTGTAAAGTTTCTACTTCAATTAGTAAGGCCATTTTATTACTGTAAATTATAATTACCACTAAATTAAAGAAAAAAAGTCATTATATTTATGCCAAAGATAGTAAATTAAAAATAAACATCTGTCTCCATCCAGTTTTTCTCTTGAATTTTAGGGGCAGGCTTTAAACAAATTAAATGATTCGTGAGTTCATCCTGGCTGGATGTCAGTATTTTTTCTGATGCAGAAAGGTTAATGAGCTGTAAAGTGAAAATTAAAATATTCTAAATGCTAAGTCTGATTCTAGTAGAAGTAACTTATATGCTGGTAATTTCCTTTCAGAGCTTCTGCACTCTGTGGTGTCAATAATTACTTAGGGACTGGTTAGTACATGGACTATCAGCACAACAGGCTATCTTTTAATGCTCTTTTAAAGGTATTATTAGGACTTTTCAGAATATACATTTCCACGTACTTTACCTAAGGAAGACCTTTTGGATGTTTTGGGTGTTTTCTGGTGTCACAATTCCTCTCTACAGCATAGCTAAGACAAATGCAGGCACTTAAAGGGTAGCTATGATTTGGCCAACTAGAAATTAAACAGTTGAGAAAGCCTATTGCAGTTGGCCCAGCCTGTCTGTCCCAGGTTGTGTAAATGACACCTGAAGCCAAGATAATGTCTGCTGCAGGGGTAGTTCCAGGATAATCCTAACAAATGCTTTTTAGTCTTGTGTGAGAGGTGCTACTGAGAACCAAAATACTTGAGCTGAGACTATAGTCTGCTTTGTGCAGTCCTGAATTACCCTTCAACTGCTAGGATAGTAATCTGTGGATTTTTCCATGAATGTTATTTTTTTATAATATAGTTATAGTAATAATATTGTAGTATGTGGGTCTCTATTTTAACATCACCGTGTCATTCTGTGAATGTGCAGGAGAAGATAAGCAAATTACTGCTAGAAGAAATTTTGTGGGGGTGGGGTTTTTCTTCTCAAATTGAATAAAAGAGAATTTCAATGCTAAACAATGTCTTAAATCAGACACTGTTTTGTGCCTAAGTATATAAAAATCAGTAATGGATGACGAAGTGTAAGGTTTGACTTTCATACCATATTACTCCTATGTTACTATTTCTTGACCACTGAAGTGTGTAAGGCACCGCTGAAAACAAAAGGACAAACTTAAAATGAGTAATTATGCCATTTGCGACTTCCACTGTGTATAATGGCTGAAAATAATTGTTATGGAACACCTTTGAAGATTGTGCTGTAAGTGTGAGTGTTAAGGCATGAAATTAAAAACCCTTACAATGTAGATGATGGTTGCCTAGGTGATAGAAAGGGCTTTTTCCATCTTTCTTACATAGCCTTGCCTACAGAATTTGTTTCTTCTCACAAAAGTCCAGCCATGTCAGGGTGAGAAAATGGCAGTGAAAAATAGGTGTTCTCTCAAGGTAGAGTGACCAGATATGAGTTTAGCTTTTGAAGAAGAAATATGAGATATGGATCCAAAAATAACTGTCTCAGAGCCTGGCACACTGGGATGCACATCTAGAGGAAATATGCTGCGAGGGGAAACAGCACCTGCACACTTTTTATAAAACAATGGTGTTTGAACTGCTGTCAGTAAAGAACTAAAAGTCTTTGATCAATACTTTCATTCTATTAGTTCTGGGAGAATCATCAGACACTTTTTTCTCTCTCTTTTTTTTTTCCCTTCTCAGCCCCAAACAGGGAGAAAAGAGCAATGTGAACTATGTTTTCCTCTTATGCTGACATTTCTGAAGCGTGGTTAAAATTAGTTCAGCACCTGCAATATTATTAATAGCTTTGTGTCACTAGCCGCTTGTAGAAGAATCCCATCCTATCCACATGATAAAGCTGGTTAACATATAAATATTCTTCTTAGTTGCCTGAGAAGGTAAGAAATTTAAGCAGGTTAGAAATTATATGTGAGTTATTTAAGCTGTGTTCCTTAACACAGTCCTGTGTGGACTCTTACAGGATCAGGACCCCTTCATGGACCTCAGTTGCCCTTTAGCTTAAATACAGCTGCACGAAATGTGTAACAAATATCCATAGCATTGTTTTCCCAAGTGTTCTATTCATAGTTTATCATAGTTATATGATAACTGTCCATCTCACATTTTACACTAATTACTGACAAAGATCAATCAGCATGGGTGTAAAGCGCGAGGCACTTAGAGTGAACTCAGCCCTGCAAACATTTTGGCCAGGACTTGGGGCATACAATACCAATCATTAGCTGCACCTCTGCTTGAAATCTTGCAAATATCTTCATTATTTAACACTTATTACTGTACTTGAGAAAATGTCTTTCGTTCATTTCAAGACGTGAATAATTAATTTCATGTGTCCTAACTCCTAAAGCATTCACTGCTTTTCAGGATCAGTTTCTATATTCGCATAACAATACTTGGGTCCATGGTGGAGCCAGACAATGAATATTTAGATCCAAAAGAACAAGAACAACAACAGAAGGAGCTTAATTTGTCAACTTCTTTTTCATCACTCCCTATCATTTCTTACAAAAATTACCTGCCAGTGTCACAGGGCTCTTCTTTGGTAAGAAATCTATAAATTAACAGCAACTAGACAGTACCCAAAACATTAAGCAAATTCTTCAGGTTTTGTATTGTAAGTGGTAATGCAGGCACTATGTAAAAAATGCATAATTCAGTCATATCTATTATAATTGGATGTAAAGAAAAAGAAGTAAGAAGCTGGGTTGTGTATGTCATTATCATAAGACTGAAAGGAACCACAGTATAATGTCATCTGCATCTAAATTCATATATTCCCTATTTAGAATAGTTGCACATAGTGAGGTCTTATGATATGGTCAACTTTCAGCTAACTTGGCAGAATATATTTTCTCTGCTGTAACTGGAAAATAAAAGAAAATTTGCAATAATTTTATTTTGGAGTCAGTATCGAACTCCCTCCACATATCTGTTTCTTAGGAATAACAGATGAATAAGAACGAAAATTATATAATATATATCGATGTGTCTGTTACTATCAAAATTTAAGATTCCCAGAGAATGGAAATACAAAATACTTTCTGATTGATTGAGAGACAACTGTGAAGCAGAAAATATCTTAACCAATGACAAAACGAAGAACCTAATACTAAAGATGGGTCTCACGTGGCCAAATTGTCACTGCTTTGAAATAGCATGACTGCTAGGTGTAGTAATCTAAACTGTGGGGGTTTTTTCTTTACATTGACCTTATAATCATGTACTGACTTTTCCTGATATCAGTGTTTGAAGAGAAAAGACAAGGAGCAATCAAGGGCTCACTCCTACAAAGTGCTAAGCACTCTGGGTCTGACTATGCAGAACACTGAAGGCTTGTGATTGAACATCAAGAGCTGTCCCCCTCACTTTGATGGCAACATAACAGGATTATGACTTTCCTTTCAATTAAACATGTGCTCTCCTGTTAGTCTAGATTATAGAAAATAGTTCTAGGAATCAAAAACTCAGTGCACAAATTGATTGGTTTTACAAGCCTGTACTCCTTTGACTTGTTGTCAAAATATTAATATATTAATTTAAATTTCTCTTAGTGTGATTTTGTTGCTAGTAGAGAGGTTTTTTTAGTATATATACTATTAATAAAGGACATATATGTTAATTGGCAGTTGCCAGTTGCCTAAGCTTCTGTACAGCCTACACCGGTCCTGGAAACTTCAGTGCTCAAATAATTTAGTTGGTTTTGTAGTGCTATTCTCTGTGAGATTTCAATAGCATAAAATATGTCCCTGGAGAGATTAGACTGCTACTGTTGATGCCTCAAGGGGTTGGCTTGTATAGACATTCTAAAAAACAAACACACCAAACAATAAACAAATTATGCAAAATAAAAAGCATCAATCACGGTGGAGAATGTCGTCAATTTATATTGCATTTGTCCTTGACTTTCAACATGCATTTATAATGTGCCAGTGACACGGCTTTTAAAAATGAGAACTCATTTAGAAATTTCATGTTAAGTATGGAGCATTGCCAGGTTTCCACAGTGCAGGAAGATGTCTCGAAATGCACCCATTCCTTTTGATCAGTTGTACAATGACTGGCAAGTGCAGGAGGGTGTGTGTCTACTCAGAGGATGCTCAGCATTTGTGGTTAATCCTCTACACTCATACTCAGGGACAGATATCTTATTTAACTAGTGGAAGATGTGACAAGAAATAAAACCTTACCTACTCTATCATGTTAACCAAAATTCTTCCTTCTACATGTTTTGATTCTTTGCTTCGTAATTGTAGCTAGAATAAGAAAATAGTATAATGGAATTTTCAGATAAATAATTGATGTAATGTTTATAGCCTACCTACAGTCTTAGTCTTTCATGCAAACAATTATTAAACTAAAAAAATTGTCATATAATCATGATACTTTTTATTAGCTCTAATACAGGGAAAGCTAACAACTTAATGTTTTACACCTGCATGTCGCCTCTTTAAACATAGGGAGTGTGAGATGCAGAGAAATTAGAACAAAAGTTTCTAAGTCAGCACAAGCCTTTTAAAAGTGAATGCATATGAGTGACTCAATTACAGGAGGAACCCTTGATAATATTAGCCTCAAAGATTTGTTCAGTGCTACTGTCAACTGTGACATATTGTCATAAAATGAAAGTCTTTCCAAATTGTTCCCATAAAGGTTCAAGCAGGATTTCAGGCCACCCCAGAAAGGCTATCTTAAGCACAGAATGCCCTTCAACACAAGACCAAATTGTTCATGCATATGACAGGGAACTTGATTTTTTTTTTTTTTTCAGTAGGCATTTCCAAAAAATTCAGAAGCTAGAGGTCCTTAAAAAATAAAGTAAAGAAGGACTACAGCCTCTGAAACTAAATGGAGTGGTAAAGCAAAGATAGTCCAGCTGTTCCATCTGGAAGAGATTATGCTGAAAGCTGATATGCCTTTATCATAGTCCTCCCTTCATCTTCCAGGTGTCTCTGGAGAAGCTCTCAAAGCCTCAGAGGAAAATGATGGTGTGGATGGTGGTGCTCTGAAGTGCAGTTGCCTGAGATAAGTTCTGTGAAACCTTGCATATAAAATATTCTGTCTTTGTTGTATCACACAGTGAAATAGCAGAGAAAATGTCCTTGTTTTAAGAAGACATCAGGAGAAGTGATTCAGTCAAGAGGTTAACAGGGAACAGAAACTGTCGCATTAGCTCTTGTGGATCTGTCAATCTGAGGTTGTATTGGAGAACTGAAGGGGAAATTTCATTCCTAAAACTGTGTGTTGTTCCTCTGCCCTCAGGGTTTGAGAGAACTAAGCTAAAATAATCCTTTATGAAGATACAACATAGCTTTGGACAAAACCATAGCAGATTATGCACATGATGTGCAGGCCCTGTATGAAGAGCATATTTTTGAAGCAGTATTTTTCACTACAGGCAATACAATGACAAATTCTTTAATTTAATATTCCATCCCAAAGTTATAGCTAGCTAGTCATGCGAATGCCATTTCTTGAAGTGTGAGTAATAAAGCCACTAACAAGAGACTTCATTGCAAAGCATGGCTGCTACAACATAAAAATTTTATGAGTGGTACAGCACTGGGCATGTTGCCCCCAAGTTACCAAATAGGTAAAAGAAGGTTCTCTAACAGGCTGCTAACTTGTTCCTTGAGTGAATCATCAAATGGTGGAAACTTTGACCTCTGCAGGAGTTTACTCATTAGAAATATGCCGGTTGAACTGAGATTCAAAGTGTCACCCGAGGAATAGTAAAAATAAACTAAACCAAACATTTTCAAAATATTGTTTTAAGCAGCAGTAAGATCTAAAGTCTTACCTTCACTGAACTTTAAATAGCTGAAGTTATATCAGCTAGCATGCTGACTTATAGTGTTTAGAAATCTAAAGAAAAGATATTCTGCCTGATGCATCTGTTAAGCTGTCCAAATTGGATTAGAAATCTCTCCACATGGGTGGAAAGTTTGGCAATCACACCTTACCATGAATGCCATATAATCAGCCCAGCAACAGCATCCCACTTTCTGGTGCTGTCTCTTGCCTGCTCCTCTGTCTGCTGCAGACAGTAGACTGAAGTAAGTTGTGAAGAAAAGCTTTTGCTTCCTGCATAGAAATCTATTGCATTGTTCAGGCTGGTGAAGCTAGACTTTTGCAAAGCCATTATGAGCTACAATTTTCACATAATAAGGGCAAATCAGTGTCTTACACCTGCCCTCAGGCTCTTTCTCAAGGAAAAAAAAATCTAACAGTACTTTTTTCTGGCATTTCCTTTCATACACACCACACTAGTGAATTATTAGTTATCTCTGAATGAACACTCTATTGTTACTTGTCTTTTAAAACTAGTATAAATTAAAAGAAGCATAGAAAAATCCTTGCATTTAAAAAATAAATTGAGGGATATTAGTTTTTGAAATATCTTTATTTGCCAAATTATGGTGTTATATATTACATCTACTTTGGGTCTCATTTTGTTTTTATGGAAATGTTTCTCTTCCCTGCTGTATTACACATATCATAGAAGAAGGTGATGGAAGACGGTGGGAAAATGTTCAGAAAAACAGCGAAATAGCAAACTCTTTCTCCCATCTTCTTACTCTCCACAGTCCACTAAATATAGTCAGCTTCATGTCATGTTAGGAAGAAATTTGAAAGACTTAAAGACAGGAAAGGGAAAGAGGGAAGAAAAGAAGCAGCATGCTCTTACATCAGAAAAAGCTCTGCATATTTTTATGCCCTGTCATGTCAAGCCCACATCAAAAATGCCATCCACTCATTTGAGATGATCACGACCACAACATACAAGCAGGGGCTGTAGAGTAATTTGGTTGACTAAAAATCTTCATCTGTGTGAATGTAGTAGCTGATCCTTGGTGGTGTGCTACAAGCCATTGTGATATTTGAGGTTGGACATTACCCACTTAAATTAGCAGTTTATCAGAGTCCAGGATGGAAACAGCTAGAGGGATAAAGGATGATGAATCACATGACACAGATTAAATGTAACTGTGATTAATGAGACATCACAAAACAACAAAAAAGAGAACCAACTGTGGAAAGAGATAACCACCACAACAAAGAGTAAATTATTGTCTACGGTGATGTAATTAACTCCAAGCCTCCCCATGACTAGGATGGCCAATTCCAAGAAGACTTCCTATTGTGCCCACAATAATGACAAGGCTGTGGATTCTTAGTTTAAATACTGGGATATTAAGCTTCATTTTTACCCTTTGCAGGGAGCTGATAGTGTCAAAGTTGAAGATATGGCAATTACAATATATTGTTGTGAGTCTTTCAACTAACACTCCCTATGAGAGGACAACTGGAAGCTCAAACATTGGGTACTGTGATTTATGTGGTCCTTTTAAATGTATAAACTCAAGAATTACCCTTTAATTATAGTTTTTGTTATTGCGTGAAGTCAAAGCAGCTCTCCAAAAGCATTTTAATATAGTAGATGTGATTTAAGGTGTTTTTTATTTTTTGTCCTTATTAGTTATACCCTGGATGGACAAGTAGTATTTTTTTTCTTTTTCTCAAGAAATGTTTCAGCCCTGAGAATCTTTCACTGGATTACTTGCTCGAAGATACCTTGATTCATAGTTTATCATCTTCATCTATTTAGAAGACAAAAGCTTTATTCAGATAATTTGCCAGCAATTGCTGCTGCTTCCTTTATTAACTTAGAAATTAATATTTATATGCACCTGAAGGGAACTTGCTGACAACGTAAAATATTGAGGTATTTCTAAAAATCCAATACCTGAAAACTTGGAAGTGGAGCCAGAATCTTAGTTTTCTCTGCTGGCTGTGATACTTTAATGGTTATTCTAAGCTGTCTTAAAGATAAATAAGTTAAATATTTATAAATAAATATCCCTATAATTTAGCATCCTAGCTTTGAAAGGACTTTTAAATTGCTTGTAATTTTACCATAAAATATATGTTGGATTTGATTAATGGTAATCTGCTGAGGTGACAGATCGACTTCACACTGGCAACTGTCTGTTTATGTCTGAGAACAGTACAATGATCACAGAACAATAGATTAAAGCTGCCAAAATTTGAAAGCCTTCTAGATATAAACAGAGAGAGTCCAAATTGCTTGGTGGTTGCACACTTTTTGGATGCACCGATTTTTTGCGATATTTTCCTTCTGACTTGTTTTTCCTTTGTGTCTAACTGGACATGTGTATGTGTCTATTGTTGTGGTGCTAGTGACAGAGTGTTTGCTGTGTCCTGCATGAAAGATTTCTTCTAAAAGTCTCTTGACCTCTGAAGACATAATTTTGATTAGTTTTATTAAACTTTCTCTTTCAAAATTTTAATTTCTTCCAATTGATTTGTAGCTCTTGCAAATGTGAAGTGCATTTGGGATACTCTAAAAGATGATGATGGTGGGTTTGTAGTTGTTGCTGAGATAGTTTTGAAATAACACGGTGGACTACTGGTTATGTACAGCTTTTTGACCACTGAGGCAAACATTTAGTTGCCTGCTTTCAAAGTTTCTGATTCTGAGATTCTTGAGATAGATCTGTCGTGTTTTCATTTGTTATAATATACATTGCACAACACAGTCCAATCTCTTGTTTGACCTATAGGTAACTGTATAAATAAAAGATGGAGAGTAATCAGCCTATGAAATCAAAACTATGAACTGATGTGGTTTTTAAAAAAGTCTTAGGAAAGGAGAGGTTTAGTTTTTGCCATTCATATAATTTTTTCCCTTCTGAACTTCATACACAGTAGTAAAATGCTCTTTAAACTGTAGTATACACAGGAAAGTGTTTTATTGTTCAAATAACTAAGAAAAACTAATAACTATTGCTATTGTTTAGAGTCAGTGCCAAGAAATTATTTTTATATCATATTATATATTAACTATTTCAATAAAACAGATATTGGCCCCGAGATTAGCTCAGTGCATGGTGCAAATAACACCAGGGTTGTGGGTTTGATCCCTGTATGGGCCATTCACTGAAGAGTTGGCCTCGATGATCCTTGTGGGTCCCTTCCAACTCAGAGTATTCTGTGATACTGTAATGGAAATCATGCTGGAATTTTACTTGTAATCAGGCATATTCATGTAAACCAGGATCAGAAATATCCCAGTATCTGTTTTACTGAAGTAAAAAATTGACAGCTTAATGCTTACTCAGAATTTTAAAATTATTCATGTAAAAATTGTGCCAGTAAGACAAATCAGGACATAATATTTGAGTGAATCTCTTACATTGCAAAATGAAATGTGGATCTAAGGCAAAATATTTCTGATTTGTACTTTAAACAAAATTTTTGAACAAGCTAAACTTGATATAAATGCCAAGTTTTTAAAGAGCTCTTGGGACTGTATGAATGAAACTGCAGTCATGCATAGTGAACTTCTGTTTGGTATCCAGTGTTGAAGAGGAATGGAGTGCTTGTACAGGCCATTGTTTAACTTTGTTTATAGCTGCAGGATTCTCATTAGGAGAAAACTCCATTACTGGTAAACAGCTTACTTGCATTGGTTCTTCACTTTAGTTTTCTGAATTATTAATAAGCAGTGGATAATGAATGTGATTTATGAAGGACTAAAACAGCAAGTCCATAGCAGAACGGTGTAGGTAATATTATGGCAGGTGCTCATCATGTTTAGGATATGAATTGTCGCAAGTATTTTTCCTAAAGCAAAAGTGAAATATTATTTTCCATTACAGGATTAACCTGGTACAGCTACTTTCCTCATAAGTATTAAGAGTCAAAAATGCTAGCTGGAAATCCAGTAGACTAGTAGCTAGTGAAAACCCAGCAAGCTCAGTGATTCATCATGGAAAAAAATTAAGAACTCTTCTTTATTTTTCAAATGATGGATTGGATGTTTCAATAAATTCCTCTGTTTCATACAGTACGTGCCTAATACAAAGACGAATTGTAGCAGGTCCATACAGGAAGCTGTGAGAAGAGAGAAAAATAAGTATGTGGATACAGGTTCTGCAGTACTCATTATCTGAAAAGATAATTATTCTTGGAGCAAAATCCATGCCCTGCTGAAGGCAGAGACAAAAACTCCATTACTTTTGATGTGGCCAACATTGCACCTCCTGCATTTGGAGACATTCACGGATAGTTACTTCACATTCATTGGGCATAATAGCATCCTTGACCAGGTACACTGAGCAGACCAATGTGTATCTCCTTTACATATTTTACAGGACTTGTGATGATTATTTCCTACAGATTATATTATCTGGGAAAGACTGGAACCATCATGAAGTATAACCTCCTCCATTCCTTCTCAATTTATGGTTATTATTGCTATAAATTACCTTTCAAACATCTTCAAAAATCAGGTTCCAGACACCAGTCATTCTTAAAAGATTTTTTAGTGTTATATCCCCAAACTTAAACCCTGACTCAGTGGTAATTACAATTTAGCCTCCATGCTGTGTTTTGCAAGCCATACTGACAACCTGCTAAGAGTCCTTTTAATTTTGTCCCCGAGGAGATGCACTGTGCAAAGTCATCTCACAGAATGACCTCTGAACAAGCCCTACCTTCATGACTGCAGCAACACGAAAACGCAGGCTTGTATCCCATCAGGTTAAGAGCAAGGTAGACAGAGGGAGAACTGCACATCCCTATTCTGCAGGTAGAGATGTTTGTTACCCAGGGATGCATTCAAGAAATGGCAGCTGTGTGTCTATTGCCCACAGCCCTTTTTAGACCAGCATCCTGAAATTTTCTTTCCCAGCTCAATGGTTTTTGCAGTCAGGGCTTTATTGGCACTCCAGAAACATATGGGGAAAGGAAGAAAACTGGTCACGGACCACATCTCTCTGTAGATGCTATTTCAGCATCCTAGGAATACTGCATGGATTATCAAAGTTTTAAAACAGGGACCTAATTTTATGTTCATCAGGATGTGTGACTGACACATTTTCTATGTGGTTAGATGTGAATATATTACTTTTGGAGTTTCATCCTGCTCCTCAAAGTTAGTGTACGTTGCAGTCAGAGAGATTACACAGAAGGTCTTGCAGCTCTACCAGAGATAGGGTGCGACAGCAATACATTTGTCACCTAACTTAATCCCCAAGCAATTTTTCTCTAGTTGAATCTGGTTGCTTATCCTGAAGTAGTAGAACCTAATTAAAACATTTATTTTCTCTTTTTTAACATTAGGAAAATAATAGCAGCAGAACTTTGCATATTTAAATTTTTCTATTTTAATTGGATTGAGTAACAAAACATTAAAAATTCTTACAGCAGTTATCCTCAGATGACAAGACATAACTCATTTGGATATTGGCTGTGTTTCAGAGAAAGTGTTCTTTTTTTTTTCCCCCCAAGAAAGAATACTAACCCTTTTAACCTTATTTTATCTAAAATTATTTAAAGTCTTCTCAGTTCTACCACTTGTGTCACCTATAGTTTTAATGAGAATCTTCTGTATCACAAATATTTCTGCTTAAAACATAGAGAAGTTTTTTGTTCCAAACAGACACTAAGTTGAGTGCTTCTCACAACAGCAAGGAAGGTTTGTATGTCATGTCTAATAAATGGTGTTGTTAATCCTTAGTTGTGTATTTATAGTTTAGTTTATGGTTAACCAGGAAGAATATAATTTAAAAGTACTTACGAGAACGACAACCGTTCTCCTCAGAGATTGAAAGTTGCCAAGATTAATGTCTCTTACAGGAACAGATTGTAGGAAAAAAGAGCTACCAGATCAAGGTTTATTCTATATATATATCAAGTTGTTCCTGGATTAGTTATTAGTGAATAAGCTATTGCCATCCTCATTGTGTGACCAGTCTTATTCAGGAAGTGATTTGTTCCTGTTTACTTTAAATTCTTTGTAAATTCATTTGACTTGCTCTATAACATGATCGTGAACAACAAAGTTATTCAGCTACCATAATTCAGATTAAATCAGGGTGTTGTATTAAATTATCTTTCAAATACAAAAAAATATACTGACTGTGATTTCCCTTTTTTTCCCAAGTGCACTGGATATTGACTTTTAACTTCCACTTCTGTCAGATAATGATTACATATACAAGTACTAGAAAAACTAATGATTTAATGCTTCAAAGAGTACATGATATTGTGCCATTAATACACAGAAAAATCCACAGTGCTACAGTCTGTCCTTTTGTCAGTACCTTGTCTTCTGGTAGATCTGTGCTGTCTGCAGTGACCCCTAGGTCTTTTCCAAGTTTATTGTGTTTGGTTTAAGCTCAGCAAGGATGAAAGGATATTTCATTTTTTTATTCCCATATGTATCAGTTTGTGGTTTTCCATAACTAATTTAATTTAAGGACAGAACTGTCTGATTAGGACTGGAGGTACACATTTCACAAGTGTAGCACTCTGGTTATTAGTTTTAAGGAGCATGGAATGAAAGGTTCATAACCTGTGGCAATCACATTCTTCTGGTCTTTTTGCTTTCATAACATATTGCAGGAAAACAGTAAATAAATTGAATAAAAATAAAATAAAACCAAACAAACAAAACAAACAACCCCCCAAAAAAACAATGCAAAAAAAAGACCTTTAATTCTCCCCTCTTCTACTGACTTTAGAAATCACTGCAGAGCTTGCGTTCCTTTGTCCATGTGACTTTTGCAGGTCATGCCCTGCACCCTAACATATTACACTCTTTAGTCCTCACACTTGAAACTGATTTATCTCTTTATTTTCAGGTTTTCACATGTTCTCGTGCAGTCAGAGTTTCTGATTCTGAAAAATCACCATTTGAAATGGGGTAACGCATCACAGGGCTTAAGTTCAAAGTGCTGGGAAAAAATCACTTCTCTGCATTCTGGCTTTTAAAATACATGTTCAGTGGTTCTAGAAGGCTGGGCCACAGTCGGTGTGAGCCAAGAGTTAGTGCCAAGCAAAGCAAGCAGTAATGTTATCTTTCTGAAATGGTTGGCCATTTGTGAAATGTCCAAGAAGTGGGTTTAGATTTTCATCATCTGGCTAGTCACTTTTTAGGACTTAGAGTTTTGATTTGATGGAAAAAAATTCTTTGTTTTCATATACCAATTAATAGCTCAATTCTATTTACCATAAATACAAATTCTTAATGGAGAATGCCCTTAATAGGCAGTATATAGATAGTTTACAACTCTGCAGCTATCCAAGACCTTCTTTAGTAATTGGATTTAAAGGTGTACAACTACGACAAAATGCAAATTACTTGTGTGTTGTCTCTACTAGGATTTTGCATCAAGTTAACCCCCTTGGTACACAATTATTTCTGCAGCAATAACCCAAGCCCAGAGGATGTCCTTTTTTTACCCACGTACCTTGTCCTCATTCATGTTTTCCAACAGAATATAGACTGCATCTCAATAACGAGCATTGTGTTTAGCAGGTAATTAGTGTGCTGGAGCACACTACCAGAGAAGGCTTCTGGGACTGGCTTAGTAAGTGTTATTTGGCATGTAATTTCCTTTTTAATTTATTTATTTATTTATTTATTTATGCCCCACATGCTTTATCTTTCTACTTGGACTAAACAGTACTGTCTTCTGTTGTACCATGCTTTCAGAGTAGCTGGTAAGTAGCACTATAAATAATGAAGGCTATTATTACTTCATAGAGGAAACAGAGACTTTGAAGCTTAAGTTCAAAGCCTCCACACTAAGGTGAAAAATCACTTTCAATACATTGCTTTACCTCTCTCTTCTGAATAGGCATTTTCAGCAATGGGATGGAGAGCAGATAAAAAGGCTGGCACACACTTGCTTGACCAGCAATATGTACTAAAATGGATTTAATGTCTCCTAATTAAGTGATTTTATGAACAACAAGAAGAATATGATAATTAAACATTATAAGGAGAAGCAAGCTTGTAGATGAACCAAATATTTTGGTACTTGAGGTAAGCATGTCATAAGTAGTTTCAACATAAGATGTTACCATCCAAGTCCTAGAAAAACAAAGCCAAATAATGGAAGGGCAATAGGTAATAATTAATAATAAGTTTTAAGAAGGAAATGGAGTTTTCATGTTGAGATTGCTTTCATTAATTACTTCCATTGCATGCTGTAGAGGTAGTCGGCGCTGTGTCAAAACCTTCCCACCTTTACCTGCTCAAACATACTGTTAAATTCTTATGACTCATATGCTAGGTTTTGTTTGGTTTTTTTCCTTGTACCAAATTTGTCAACATTGTCTGACCTGAAGAAAACAGGATGTTGGGCAGATGCTGACAGATTTTACAAGAAACTGCAGCTCCTTAAAATAATACTCATAAATCATTATGTGCTTGAAACAGGAATCACTGAGTGACAGTAGTTCCATCTATCAACAAAATCTCTTCTGGACAGATTGTTCCCTTTTCCTCTACTACTACCCACAGGAGAAGAATTTATATAATTATAATATTTTGTTCCTATGTTTCTTAATGTTCCCTTAAATTGATTGGCTTTTCTTTTCAGAACAATGTAAGGAAAGAACCACTTTACCTGACAAATTAGACATGGGACTTATGTTAAGGGTCATTGTTGCAGTAGTGACGAGAACAGCAAAAGTTTTTAAGGTGGACATGGTATTTTGGTCAATAGCTGAAACTACACATTCAAAATCACAGTGTCTACCTCCAACTCTGCACAGGTGCCATATGTTAGTGTCTATTCTTTACAGAGAAGACCAGATCTGAGACCATTTAAGGAACCTGAAGGTGCACAAGTCCATGGGACCTGACAAAATACATCCATGGGTCCTGAGGAACCTGGCCATGAAAGTGGCTAAGACCCACTCTCCATCATATTTGAGAAGTCCTAGTAGTCCAGTGAAGTTCCCACTGACTGGAAAAGGGGAAACATACACGGCATTTTTAAAAAGGGAAATAAGGAAGACCCAGGAAACTACAGGCAGGTCTGTCTCACCTCAGTGCCTGTCAAGATCATGGAACATATTCTCCTGGAAACTGTGCTAAGGCACATGGGAAATAAGGAGGTGATTTCACTAAAGGCAAATTGTGCCTGACGAATTTGGAGGCCTTCTATTGTGGGGTTACAGCAGTAGTGGATGAGGGAAGATCAACAGACATCTCTACCTGGACTTTTAAAAAGCATTTGACACTGTCCCACACGATATCCTTGTCTCTAAGCTAGAGAGACATGTATTCGATGGATGAATGACTTGGTGGATAAGGAATTGGCTGAACGGACGCAAACAGAGTTGTGGTCAATGGCTCAATATCCAAGTGGAGAGAAGTGATGAGTGGCATTCTTTAGGGATCAGGATTGGGACCAGCACCTTTAACATCTTTGTTAGCAACATGGACAGTGGGATCAAGTGCACCCTCAGCAAGTTTGCTGATGACACCAATCTATGTGGTGCAGTTGACACGCTGGAGTGAAGGAATGTCATCCAGAGAAATCTTGACAGGTTTGAGAGGTGGGCCTGTGCAAACCTCATGAAGTTCAACCATGTGCAAGGTCCTGCACATGGGTCAGGACAATCCCAAGCACAAGTACAGTCTGGGTAGAGAATGGATTGAGACTAGCCCTGGGGAGAAAGACTTTGGGGCATTTTTGGACAGAAAGTTCAATATGACTTGGCAATATGCTCTCATAGTCCAGAAGCCCAATCATATCCTGGACTGCATCAAAAGCAGCGTCGCCAGCAGGATGAGGGAGGTGATTCTGCCCTTCTACTCAGCTCTTGTGAGACATCACTTAGAGTACTGTGTCCAGATCTGGGGTCCCCAGTACAAGGAAGACGTTGACCTGTTGAAATGAGTCCAGAGGAGGGTACCAAGATGATCAGAGGGCTGGAGCATGTCTCCTGTGAAGACAGGCTGGGACAGTTGAGGTTGTTTAGCCTGGAGAAGAGAGGGCTTCAGGGAGACATTATAGCACCTTCCAGTACCTAAAGGGGCCTTACAGGAAGGCTGGAGAGGGACTTTTTGTAAGGACATGCAGTAGTAGAACGAGGTGGAAAGTCTTTAAGATCAAAGAGAGCAGATTTAGATTCGATATTGGGAAGAAAGCCTTTACTGTGAGGGTGGTGAGGCATTGGAACAGTTGCTCATAGAAGTTGTGGATGCCCCATTCCTGGAAGTGTTCATGGCCAGGTTGGATGGGCCTCTGAACAGCCTGGTCTAAGGGAAGGTGTCCCTGTCCATACAGGGGGGTTGGAACCAGATGACCTTTAATGTCCCTTCCAAACCAAACCATTCTGTGATCCATGATTCTATTCTTCATACATGAAAATAAATACAGAAATAACATTATTTTAAAAACTGTATGTTTCTTGTATTTGATAATTTGTTCCTGCATGGGGCTTGGAATGCCTTAAAATCACAGTTTTGCTTCACTACTCATAGGGATTTTTGGTTGTTTTTTTTAAATCCCCAGTCATTTGGAGAAAATCAAATGTTGCTTTAGTTTATTTTATGTGTCAGCACACCTAGAAGCCGAAAATCCGCCCCAGTAAGATGACCTGGAACATCTCAGGCATTGAAAGCTTAGGAAGGCATTTTTTGTAAGTTGCTGCGTCAGGTCTCTGCTGCCTATTTGACGAATCTCTTGTTTAAGGACACTCTCAAAAGACAGGTTAAGCTAGTTTACAGCTGTTTTGTGCCACTGGAGAGGGGCCTAAGGATTCCTGAGATTAGCTTCAAGTGGACTTGAAAGCAAACCCAGGCCATGCTCTTCCCTGTCTCCCCAGTTTCTAAGTATGTTTATGAAGACCGAATACGTTTTAAAAACCAAAACCATATTTTAGCAATACATAAATATACAATGCTTTCTGAAACACTAAAATAGATAAACACCACATTCATGCCCAGAGCTTAAATTGCCAATAAGCTGTCACAGAGAACAGCGTTGCAATCCATGATGTCACCTGCTTTGCCCACTGATTTCAAACAAATGACTGTATAGCCACTGCTATTACAGTACTTCAGTAAAGTGGAAAGGTCATCAGGATGGGTTTGATGATCTTCTACTGTTTTCCCACCTTAACAATTAGCTTCTCTACTTAATATTTAACCTAAATTCTCTTTTCTGTTTATTAAGCTAGATGTTTTCTTCTCTTATATGCAGCGAATAAGATAAAATGTTCTTTCATAAGTGCTCCCCATGCATAGCTGCCCTTTTTGTTACATACAGCCTGATGCTGAGAATGACTTTCTGGTGAATATTTTTTATAATCTAACTCACTGTCCCTGAGTGAGGTAAATGATTGACAATTTAAATATGAGCGAAGCAAAGTAATACAAAAAATATGTAGAGGTATAATTGCATTTTAAAAGGAAAGAATAATTTGTAAAAGCTTTGGTTCCAAACAGAGATGGTGAAGTTATCCCATACAACAACTGTCTCATACAACAGAAACTACTTTTTCAAAGGTGTGGTTTGCAGGCTATTCTACACTGTCCTACTTCAATGCAGAAAATTATAACTATCTTGGGCAGGATATTAAAAGAAAACAATGCTCTGAGGGTTGTACCTTTTATGAGGCTAATTGACAACTCCTTAAAATATCTGCTGTATCAGAACTTAATGTATGTACACAGAACTGGAAAATTTAACGTGACATGTTATTAATGTTATAAATTAAAAAAAAAATGGGAATAATTCAATTGTCACTAGCTGCACAAGTATAGAATGTAAATCCTCAGAATCTCTTTTAGGTTTTTGGATCTGAGAGGACACGTCTTTTCCCCATGGGGCAAGTATGCAAATACAAAAGTCTTGACTGGGATATGCCTCCAGTTGCTGAGAGTGGCCATCGAGGGACCTGTTTGTATTGCCTACCACAGTAGAAGCTGTAATAGTGGTCATGGTTACTGCACTCACATGAGACAAGAGATGTCTTCTGTCACCTTCTGGTATATAAATTGTTTTAGGATGGTGTCGTGGCTTAGAAATAGTACTCCCCACTTCAGTACCCCCACCAAGACCCTCCCAAACCAGACACCACTCTCTCACTCCCACCTTCCCCTTCCCCTTCCTGTTCCAGGGTTGGAGTTGAGAACTGGAGGCACAAAGTGTGAAAACCACATATTGGGATAAAAACAATTCACTGGAAAAAGCAATGAGATAATAAAACAAACATTAAAAGCAATAGTATTAATAACAAAAGGTATAAGAAAAAGAAACTATTTACATGGAAAGCCCGGGAAAAATAGCAACCAGCTCTTTCCAACCATGTTTTCTCCCATCAGAAGGGACAACCTTCTCCTCCTAAGTGGAAGTCCCTTACCCATGCCCCAGCAATGATGTATGGTGGTGTCAAATAACCTAGTAGCCACGTTAGCAAAATGAGCTGCCCTGTTTACTGTGTAGTCCATCAGCACAGACCTCAAAGGAGGAACAATTGCAAAAATATTTATAAAAAGCAAGACAGACTTGCAGAGGAGTAGAATGGACAGAAGAAGTACTCAGGGTCTTACATGCTCTAGCTAAATATTCCTGAACTTCTGTCAGGTTTTTTATCAATTATCTGAGTTATTCCCCTTGTGGATCAAGTCTGAAATCTCTAGCATTTTGTCTGCTCCACCACAGAAAAATGAGTGACATGGGTTGGTCATGCATCACCCAGCTTCATCACAGCAGCAGATCCGTGGGTTTCAGGGGAATTATCTCGAGTTAGTTAGGATCAATGCAAGAATGTATGATCTTGGCGAGAGGATTGCAGGTGCAATATGCAGCCTGCCACTTCTGAATTTAGTAGCTACCAAATAATCAGTGTGCTGCATTGGATCATATTAACAGGTTTACAGTTAATTTCTGTGTTAAATTTTATTAGAAAATTACAGGCTGTAGAAAGCCATCATGGAATCTCAAAACTGCATAAGTTTATTGCTGTAAAAAAAATGCCCATTTTCAATAAGAACTTATCTTAAAAGATAACTAGACAGCTAGTACGACTTTTTATACTTGGAAATGGACAAAAGGTTCTTCTAGCTGAGTGCAGCTTGGTTACCAAATCTCATCCAATTTTTTCCTTCTTCTCTGTTTATACCATGCACACTCTTTTAAGACATTTGCAGGCAGGTGCAGACAAGGGTTCTGACTGTTTACCTGCTCATTTCACAAACAAGACCAGTTATTGAATCATGCACATAAATGAGCTCACTCCTCTAAAGAGTAAGGAAACCTCATGCACTTTCTTCTGTATGTTCTGCTCCTAAAATTGTCCCCATTGTGTCTTTTATTTAAGCATCTAGACTTGCACACTAGGTATATGAAAAAACCCGTTTGACTGATCATGGACATGTAGTGAATGTGGAGTGAAAATAAGCTTACCAAAATGTTGGATTTAATAAATACTTTTTTTACTGTTCTAAAGTGTTTTCATGCTACTTGTACACAACACTGAAGAGGACAATTGAGAAGTGGGGTTTTGCAGCCAGCATTGTCACTTCATTTTTAACACAGCTGTCTGAAGTAGGCAATCTGTAACACTACCTCACATATCCATTTCTTAGATGTATTTACCTGAACCTCAACTCTGAGAAAATAAAAGACCTAGATGTAAAATCTAGTCAGAAAATCACAAAATTTCACTTAGCTGAAAAATCTGTAAATTTTTAAACAAATATTTAACAGTATAATGAACATTTAACTGAATGGTGGCTTTCCTTTAACACAGAGTCTACCAAAAACTCAAATGCAAACCAAAAATGCTCAGTCTGGGTAAGAAGTCTTAGTCTTTGCAGGCTCTGAGTCAGTGAATTGAATAGGAATTTCTTGTTTTACAGAAGCTGAAATGTTAGTAGGTTCTGGGTTTTTTTTGCATTTTGGTGTTCAAGAATAGTTGCAGCACTTGCACAAAGTCTGAAGTCACTAAACAATATTTCTTTTTTACATTTACTAACTTAAAGGTCAACTGGCACATGCCATTGATTTCTTTTTTTCAGGTACTATTGTTAAACAAGTTCTACAATCAAATTTATTACAGGTGATTCATTAAATGCTTGAACAGCACAGTACAGTTTAATTTTGAATGTAATCAATATTTCCAAAGCAATGCACAACTAAAATAAATTAGATAAATTCAGAGTGGAACTCATGGTCATTGACATTTGCAGTCAATAATGTTTTTGAAAAACAACAAACGTGGTGCTTAATTCAACTACAAATTCATTGTTCTTGTGGTACAAAGGTAACTACTTTGGAAATAAAAACCTGCAGGAAAACAAACACTCCTCCCTTAATCCCGTAACAAGCAGAGCTGTTATAATAATGTATATTTCTTAAGGAGGAAGTAATAGTTAACAGTAAAGAGCAGGAAAGGATGGTGATCAAGGCCTCTTAATGGTAATAGCTTGAAAGCACTTTGATAATTTCCTTCCTGGTTTTCTCCATCTACGTAGGATTTTTGTTCCCTAACAAGAAAAGTTATTCAATAGTCAACGAGTAAATTTCAAAAACTATTGTGTAGAAAATAGAACATAGATATGAGTATTTTATTGTCTACATGAAGGAAGTTGATGTAATATGGATATTTTAGCTTCTACTTTAATTTTCTACTGCAAGGCGGCAAAATGAGTTGTCTTTTTATAGGAATCGGCTTAAATGGGAAAGGTGAGCAACTTCTGAATATACTGTTGAAAATACTTGGGGATTCCTTGAAGTTCAATCTGACTTCAAAGTTGGCTCTGCTTCAAGTCAGAGGTTGGACCAGATGATCTTCAAAGCTTCCTTCCAGCCTAAATTATTTTATGATTCTGAATTTTGCTCTACAGTTGACAGTATCAAAGACTCTGCAGAAAAGGTCATATTAAAGAGATACCAGGAGTACAGTGTTTAAAAGTTAATCTTATTTCTCCAGATATTCTTTAAAAGACAGTAACTGCATATTTAGTTGCTCTTATGCATTAAAAAAGGGATATAATCTCAAATCCCTCTAGCTCCTGTATAACTGAAGAAAGAAAAGTTGGTTTCAGTTTAACAAAACTATTGGAAAGCTCCAGTTTTGCTTTAATACTGTGGACTGTCCTTGTCATATAAATTTTAATATATGAGATATCAACAATTCCACTGTTTGTTAATCTCATGGGGTATACTATGGAGGGCTTTCTTCCAGATCTCATCACCTACAGCAAGTTTTGCGACTTTGAATATGAAATTCTTCTTGTCATAAATTGACAGTTCTTGTTCCACCCTAATCCCATGAGGCTCTTCTAAAGAAAAAGGAAATGTAGCAGTCAAATTGCATGATATGAAGTGGCAGGTTGATTTGTAGCATTTAAAATATAGCTGCTATTATTATTAGACAATTTGATAGAGTGGAAAAATGTGATTCTCTCTTCTACAGTTTCTACTGAAACTGTAGTGCAGTTTCAGTAACCGAGTTGTATTTTACTTATATTTTATTCATTGGGAAATTTGTCTCTACTTCCATGAAAATACAGAATCTCTTTTGTCAGAACATTTTTATAGGCCTTCCTTACAACTCTTTACATTTTCACACTATGTTGCCATTCAGGCAAATACAAAAGGAAGCCCTGTTTTAGATTAAATATTAAATGGTGCATGCTTAGCTATGTGTTTGTCACAACTCATTCAGTTCCAGTCATCACAGTCTAACACCTTTACCATTATGAGCTTTGGTCCCCTGACCGTGGGTGAGTAGATGAAAAGTGGGTCACCTTGACGTATTCTGCACACATCTGGGTGAAGAATTTCAGGACTAAATTACTTTTCCTTCTGATTTTATTTTTTTGTTGTTGTTTTTCTCACCAAATTCAAAGGAAATACCTCTTCAGTTTTTAGTACTTAGTGACAAACAGATGGTGTAGAAAGATTCCTGAATTTCCATAACTTGGGTAATTGACCTGCTACCAGCTATGGGATAAGACACATCAAAAAAGGAGATATGGGCCACTCACCACATGAAAAGTTCTTCAAAATGCCTTCCCTAAATGGATTAACTTAAACTGTTTAAAATCTAACATAAAATGTATGTGATATCTGAGTCAGTCCAAACCATCCACAGAAGCCATGGATGCTGCCTCCACTTCACTAAACTCAATAAGGAAAACAAATCAGGAAGAGAGAATCACCTGGCTTTATGTGCTGCATGTTTCTTTCCTCAGAAAATAGAGTTATTAAAATATAGTAAAATGAATTCACAATTGAAGTGAATCCACAATTGATTTTTAGGGCTTACTTTATTTCGCTGATTTTATTAGAGCTACATTGGGGGTTCCCTGGTGGTCTAGTGGTTAGGATGCAGCACTCTCACCACTGCGACCCGGGTTTGTTTCCCAGTCTGGGAACTTCTCCGGGCAGATGGAGCTCGTCAGCCCTGTAAGGCCATCCATCTAAGAGAAGGTCACTCTAAACAAACCTACGTCCTGAGGACCTCACTGCCACCGTCCAAGCTCGCTCGGCCCTGGCAGATGAACCTCAGGATTAAAGGGTGGGCTCAGTTCAGCGCACACTGTGTCTCACCTAAAAAATCCACTGCGCAGGCTGGAAGGGTAAAGACCTTTCCCAAATCTTCGTTCACGAAGATTGGCCATGAATGACATTGGGTTACTCTTGAATTCATTTTACACTCATTGATGAAGTATAGACATCTTAATGGTGACAACGGAGCACCAAGGTGCATGACTGGTCCTCCAGTTTCTCTGCTGTTCTGATTCTGCCTTACTCCAATCCTTTTGGAGTAAACTGAACTGCATAAAAGCTGTGTGGACAGTCAAGCCTCAGGCTTCAATTCCACTTAAAAAAAAAAAGCAACAAATGCCAAAAGATCTGACAAATAGAGGGAACAACCTTTTAGCCATTTTTAATCCAATAGAGAACTTTGGATCACTGTATAACTAAAACAGTGAAGGATGACTGAAGTTTCATTTTCCAAATCAATCATTTCCAGTTACATTTTTAAAAAATACAAACTCTTGTCTCACTGATAAATGGCCAAATATTGCCCAGAACTTATAACATTTTCCAATGTTCAATTTATCTTCTTGTACTAAATGTATTTACTCTGACAGACAGCAAAAGAGAAAGAAACAAGAGCTGTGAATAGAAAAATATAAAATCATTTGAAGAAAGGGCACACCCTGCAAAACACAACATCCATCAAAAGTAACACACTGCCTTATTTTCACAACAGGAAAAACAGCAATCAAAAGGGTGTGTCAAAAAGATTTTTCCACGTTTCTTCATATGAATTAAACTCATATTCCTTATTTATGTAATAAATACATCTCAATTATCAGTCTGTAGAAACTGTTGCTACCAATTACTACACAAAAACGACCAAGACCTGAGGTCCAAAATGCACGTGCAATGTATATACACAATATCTCTTGGCTTAGGACTGGAGAGACAGCACACCCTGAAAAAGAAGTCCCCTAAGAAAGGGAATCTATAGTCAGCCTACCAGCTGTTACTAGCAATTGGCCTAGGTGTCATAACTACCTCTCTTTGACTCTGCAGCAAGTCTGGGAACCCTGGAGTGTAGGGGTTTTGAATTTCTTGTTAATCTGTACATAGAACAACAGTAAGAGCTAAGCCACATCCAGATGAATGTGGCTCTTCATATCTTCGTGCTATCCACAGGAATGCCTTCCATGCAGGAAAGATGGGAACTGCATTCACTTCTCCTGAGTGCTAATTACATTTCTCAGTTGCAAAGCAAATGTCTTGCAAAATCTAAACAAACATGTGAGATACCAAATGTGTTGCATAAATGTCCAATAAATCAGGGAACTTTTTCTGCAAAGTTTGACTACAAAAAGATACTTAATTATTAAAAAGCTCTGGCTTTAAGCTCTGCAGTCATTTTATTATAATGTATGGTTCTCTAAGCTATTAATAGGAGTAGTGTAGCCACAGCCAAGAGTATATGATTAGACATGAAAGAAGCAGCACGTCAACAGCTCCAATTCAAAGGTGAACACAGAGATAATTTGCAACATTTTTTTTGTTTTTCTGTTTGGATGGTTTTTAATTAGACTAATAGTAAAGGCATCATGGAAATAGGCCTTGTTTGAAAAAAAAACATGGGCCATAATAAAATGTGCTTATTCTTGGCCGGAGATGTGCAAATGTGTTGTAGAACTTTCAGTTCTGATTGACGTGACCTCCAGGTATTTTAATCTGATCTCTAGATAAGTGAGATCTCTGTGCCATGTGTATACTATCTGCGAACTACAATTTTTTCAGAGGTAATTTTTTTAGGAAGAAAAAATGACGAAAATTGTGTGCTAACTTAGTAAAGGATGAACAGAAGAAATTTTGGCCTGACAAGTATTCCTATGCTTTTTCCACCCTCGGCCACAATCTTAATATCCTATGTAACTCTTCTTAAATTTCTCAATTTCCACTGCAGAAACACCATGCAACTGTAATATATTTTGCTGTGAACAATGGAGAAAACGCTGTGAAGAACGAAGCTTTAAAATAAAAGGTTTCCATGAAGACTCTATCTAACTGGTGTAATCTAGACATTATAATGCTGTTTTAAGCTCTGTGAGTCCCTACCAGCTGTGTGACAGGAGCATTTTGTGAGAAATAACGTTTAGCTGTGTAAAACTGAATTTCCCCCTCATCTCTCCCTGTGCTGATAACTCACTTGTGCTACAATGAGGTTACTACTGCATTTCCACTTCAGTGGAAGAGCAGAATTCCCTTTACTGAGGTAATTAGTGCAGTAAGTAAAGGCAGACCGCAAAGCAGGATACGGACTGGATGATCACAGTGTTACCCCTAACTCCTCCTGGGACTGAATTTGGTGTCATTTCGAGGTGGTAAAGTGCTGCCCCAGCTACTTCACTGTCTCAGGGGCAAAGCATAGCCAAGGCATTCAAACACACAAAATGAAACTGTTCCACATCCAGATACAAAAATAGTCTAGAAAGAGAGAAGACAAAATCAACTGTACTTTCATAATAGTGCACAAAGTCAGCAAAAGCAGAATGTCTGAGAACTGTACAGGTAACACTATAATTTCAGCTACTGTTTCTACCCCAGAGTGACATTTTCAGAGCTAAAATACCAGACACCCAAGGGACACGAAATTGTTGCACACAAATATTATCTATCTCAGAATAAAATACAACTACCTAATTATATTCAGATCGGGCACTCTCAACAGATGCTACACATAGGATCAATATCGAAGTGTAGTTACCCTGATACCCCACAACTGTAATTATGATCTAAATAAGAAAAGAATAAAAAAAAGCAGAGGAGCAGACGGATGTTTCTGTATGAAACCTATTTCAGATACTGCAATGTGACAGTGATGGTGAGCCCACCACACTTAAATAGATTTTGCCAAATAGCTGGGCACCCAGGGCATACGTTTGAAAGAATCAAGAATCCTAATTATTGTTTAGATGGCACAGCACTGTGACAAAGAACACACAGCATTCTTGAATACTGTCTTTAAATCTTTCAAAAGCAAGAAGCTAAGGGATTAAAGATATGAAATTTGTAATCTCTTTTCATATTACTCTTTTGCAGCCAAATGTGCCTGTGGCGGATTTTAACCCATATATGATGACAAAATATCTACTGAAATCAATCTTTGTTAAAAGCTCCTAAAATTTACAGGAGACATTTCTTTGGTGTTAGTGGCAATTGTCTGAATGAGTGGAGACACAAATATACAGAGACAGAAAAAGATATCAAATATTAGACAAGAAATTAAAAAAATTCTTCTAGTGAAAAGAAATGTAATTTTATGAATTTTAACAAGGTTCACAAACTCTATCTCAAAATGGCACCCTGTACATTCTTATATCATGGTGTTTTATACAGTATAGCATAATGGTCTCCTAAGCATGAACTGTGGGGTACCCTAGCATGCATAACTATGCAGTCTGGACATTGTAAAAGGAGTTGCCTATTGCTATTTTTAAATGCTCCAGAGATGGATATGTCTTAAATTTTCTTCTCCTCAAGCCAATTGCCCACAGTATTATTGACCCAATATGACTTTTCTTAATACAGTCTCTTTAGTTTGCAGGTTGCTTACAAGGTGTATACTTAGATGGTTTTTCATAGTCAGCTTACTGTTTTTGTTGTAAGACATTGCTTTAAATCACTTGTCACATAATAGTAGGAAAGTAAGACCTTGAAAATGACAACAGGAACAAAATGGTTAAATCTACCTTTATTTAGGGTGATATAATCCTTGATTCAGGAACATGATCTGAATTCAGGGTACAACAAAAGCCCTTACAGTCCTTTCCAGCCCCTTCTTGCACACAGGTCAAGCCAAGCATCTGCACCTGACTATCTCCAGGACTTTAACAGAATGGGAAGTTTCTTTGTATCAGGTGACTCAAAGTGCTCCAAGAGAGTAGAGGCCTAAAACTGCACCAACTTTTCAAGGTAGCCAGCTACTTTAGGAAACCTCGAATCAGTGTGCAAACTTCACTTGTTATAGCAGTGTCCATAGTTTCCATGATTTAGAGAAGAGTTTAGTGGTTAAAGCATTTGTTCAGATATTGGAGAAACTTGAGTGCTGTTCTTGCTTTACTCAGTATATGTATCCCCACCTAGAAGTGCTCATGCAGAGAACTGCCAACCCAGCTTTTCAAAGACCAAAGTAATTAGTCCACACTACAAAACTAGAAAACATCAAACAATAAAATGGGACAAAACCAAGTAAACAGCTATCTGAAGGTATGCTTGAGGACACTACTTTTTCAGTAACTGCTCTTGATATAAGTATGCTGCAATCTGCAGTGTTATGTAGAGAGACCTGAGCTAGCTGTAAACAAGTTATTCTAACACCAACAGTCTGGTCTCAACAGCATGGAGCTCTTGGCAGCTTAATTTGTCCGGTCTTTTCTGCTAGAAAATTTTTTTCTCGAATGTGAAACGGTTCTTTTTCATAAGAAGGATTTTTCTCTTTAAAAACCTGACAAGAACACTGATAATGCTTTTACTTTAGTGTTTGATTTAGCCCTGGTGCAAGCAAATCTAAAATCAAGGGAAGTAGTTCATGGAAATTCCTAGAATGGGGCTTGAGGCAAGGAGTTGTCAGTTCTGGTCCTGGCTTTTCACACATAACAGATAAGTGAGCAAAATGCTGTGGTCTTGGCCAGAAATAAGCAAGTAGGAACGGCAGATAGGAAATCCTCATGTTAATATTGCTGATTAAACTCTTATGACATTACAGTCTCCAAAGAGTTAAGGCTAATTAAGCCTACGAATAACATTTTTGGACCCTTCAGGATGAAGCACAGCAGTTGCAAGCTCACAAGCTCAACTGCAGGGAACTGGAGCCTCTTCACTTTTAAGAGAGAGCCTTTGCACAGTGGTCTGTTGCATTTTAACTGAACTTTTCTGACTGTCCTAATGTCAGTATTCTCTCAGCTAGACACAAGGCTTCATGCAGAGAGAAATGTCACTGGGCTGGGGAAGGAAGGCAGAGCCATGCCTAGCACAGCACAAAGTCTGCTGACACTATGCAGGCATGGAGCACTTCACGTCTGATTACACTGCAGCATTCCTGCTGTTTTAATAAGACTTCTCCCCTTAGAAGAAATAACTAACAGTGTCACATTGTGGGGTGGCTTTTTCACACTCTCAACAGTTGACAATTGTAAATGACTTTCACCAGTGACCTGAATTAAGCTTAACAAGAACTTAATAGCCACAACTTCAGAGGCCCTCTCTGTGCATGTACAGCTTCACCTGCATCACCTGGGGCACATCGTTTGACTCATCTGAACACAGAACTGCTAGCACTGAACTAATTCACCAAATTGACATTTATATGGATGCGACACTTAAAATGTTGGACTTTGGCCACGCTCACTACTTCTTTGCTGCCCTCATGCCCTAATAATACACATGATGGAAATGCAAATCAGCGATGTCAAAACCATTTATGTAAAACAACATGTTTATTTAAATATAAGGTAATTTATTTGAAAAAGAGCACATCTGGCCTGGAAAACCTCATGTGTTACCATTTTATAGCCAGAGACACTGGAGAAAATTGAAATTCAGACTTTGCCTTCCCTTGTTCCCATCTTAGAATAGTTTTGATACCATTTTAAAGTCCTCCCAAATTGCTGTTTTCAGTGTAGCCTCTTCCACTTATCCTCTCCTGTGTCCTGCCTGCAGGTCTCTCTGCTATCCTTCTACTTTTCTTTCCCCTCTTTTCACTTCTCTTGCTCTACTGTACTTTCCGAAGCATTTTACCTTATGTCACTGCCAATCTGTCTCCTAAGGCACTAAATCAGCACTTATGGAAGACGATCCTCCCCTGACTGACTGCTGCCCCTGGAAGTGCCAATTCGGCTCAGTTGGAGGCTGGCGGCCAGATGGCAGCAGCAGGACACTTTTAAAAACTGCGATTCTTCACTGTCCCTATGGAAAGGGTGAGCTTCCAAGACCGTGAGTAGGTGGTTTTGTTTAGGTACTTGTATTAAAAATTAATGCTGGACCAATTTTTTTAGCTATACTGTTTTCAGTGTTGTTTGCCCAAGTCCTGATTGATTTGTTTATGTTTATCAAAGCTAAAAGGAATGTTTTCAGTAGAAAATGACACCATGTGATTTTTTTTTTAGCTTTGAATTTTGTCAGAAATTCTGATCTCAGGCTGTGGCTAAATAGTGGGAATCTGTGAATAATCTGGGGATAAACTTAAGCTCGCCTGTGTTTTGATGTCAGTGCAAGCCATGGTTTTGCCGGTGTTTTCCTGGGGATGGAAGGCAATGCAGCAAGTTGTGATGGTGAACCCAGACTTGTTCAGACCCAGACCTGGAGGGGGAGCTGCAGGTAGAGCGTAGATAAATCCCGGTGGCAAAATATGCTCCATGACCAGAATTCTGTAAAGAAACTGCATGAAGAATTAGAAATCTTGAGTCTTGCAGAACACGTGGGATCTGAGCATACTCTGCAAACACAGGTCTGGTGCTATTCTTCTGGGAAGGCTTTCATGAATTGTGCTTGTGGGGAAAAGCTATTCCACTCTTGACATTATTAAGTCATGTAAAAAAAAAGACATTGGAAACCTGCCGGCTCATTAGTTTATTCATAGAGAAATGTATTAATATGGTCCAAACATCTACTACTTAAGTGTAAATTGTTGGTCCTCTGGTAAGTGCTCTCCAGATGAAGAAAAAAAAAGTACTCTAAGAAGTTGTTAGTGGTAAAACTACTAGGGAGAAGGAGAATTTTTGATCTCAGGTCTACAAATATAAAAGCTTACATAAGACCTTTACAATGTTATAGTGACACAAATCTCTGTTTTATTTCTTGCATGGAAAAAAACTAGAAGGTCTTGCATAAAAGAAATGAATAGACTATCTTAGTCTGCAATAATGGGTTAACCTAATTTACCTTTATCTACATTTTGCATTTTTTTTACTGTTAGGGCTTTCAACAGAGGTGATGATTAAGTATTCAAAACAGCATACTACACTCCAGGAATATTTCAGCCAAGAGTTCATGTATGTTGATACTTAGGATTACTCTTTATTCTATTTCCTGCCCACGCAGTTTCCCTGATCCATTGCTCAATCAGCCTTTGTTGCCTTTTGTTCACAATCCTTTTGCTATTGTAAAAAACTCACTCTGACTAAGATACTACCTCTGTTGTCCCAAATCCTCTTTTGAATACTGAATGCACTTTGGATCCAGGTTTCAGATTAGGTAAAATCCTTCTTACCTCTTTGAGTTCCTGTAGACTCATTTCAGCACCAAAGAACATTAAATTCTTACTAGAAGTAAGTCTGAGATACTCTGTGGTTAGAAATAAATGTGGTGAAAACAGTGAGAAGACATTGTAATGCTGCAAGGTGGTGATTCACCAGGTCAGCATTTAATTTCTTCCTAATCTATGATACAGTAATACTGAAGTCCTTTATCTTCACTCACACACAGACACTGATATTTTAACCCAAAGGAAAAAAAAAAAACTGAGATCAGCTAAGACGAGAGCTAAAGTAGTTTGCCTAACTTTTTTGAAGTATAAATTTTGATACTAAAAGAAAACAGTCTAAAAGATAAAAAGTCAAGTAAATTTTGACCTTAATTTGAAAATTCAATATGTTCTTACCTTTGACTAGCCATCAACTAAAAATTAAATTCAAATTATTATTTAATAAACCCCATTTTCCTATGACTTTATATTGGATGAAAATTACCTTAGTTCTTTGAGCATCAGTAGTAACCCTGTGGTTACTACTGTGTTCTGGATCCCTTGATATCCATTGAACATTACTTTTCCCCTTCTCAAGGTGACTGCATTTTTGTTCAACCTATCTGAAAAACAAAGTTTTCTGGTTCAATCTCTTTGAAGATCTCGGCAGTAGAGTCAACTTCAAGTTAAGTAAGTAGCTGGCAGCCAGTAACCAAGGTCAGACCTTTTATAGCCACCTCAGTTTTTATTAGTGGATGCATAACATCAAGCAGAAGTCATTGAAGATATACCCTTCAAAATCTGTTTCTGTTCTCATCTGAAGCTTTTTTAAATGCATTTCCTCTGTATTCTTTGAAGTCAGCTCTCAGTCAAGAAAGTTTTAGTATTTTGAGGAAAGTGTACACTTAAGACAGATTTCCTATAAGGAATGAATACAAGCTGGTGCAACAACAAGTCAGTATTTGAAGCTTTTCCATCTCCCTAGATAGTGCTCTTATCACTTTAATATCAAAGTGCTTTATAGTAAGTCCTTCATCATTTTCTATTTTGATCAACACAAACCTGATTTTGGTCTTTGCCATATATGAGTGAAAATTAAGAAGTCTGTGCGAAAAGCATACAAATATTTCATCACTGGGAAAATGATTCTTTTTTTCAGCGTCCCTTCCACATCTACCAGCATATGAATTTACACTCATTCTTTTCAATAAAAAATATAGTTCCTGCTTTCAACAACAAAAGCTTTACAAAATGGCCTCTAGGTGAGGTAAAATTCTGACATCTTTCCTGGCTTGGAAGTTCATTTGGTAGTATGAACCTATACAAGTAAAAGGGTTCAGTAATGCAGAGGCTGCATTGAGATAGTAAAGGGTCATATCCTAGGCTGCTGATGGAGGGAATGGATATTATTGCTATTAAATTTATGTGAAAGAAGTCATTATATCACTCCTTACAAACATCTAATTTTTTTTAAATTTAATTTGAATATAGAAAAAACATGCTAACAAATAATATTTATGCTGACACAAAAGTACCCAGAAAAAGAATAGACATTTTATCACATACAGAAAAGAATTAGAACTGTAATCAGGAAATGAAAACAGCAAAACATCACTTTTGATTCAATGCTAACCTTTCTTCTACTGTTCAATTTTACCACTGGACTAAGATTTCATCTAAAAAAGTAGGACTGTAAGATGTATGAGGTGTCCTGTATGTCCAGGGTAACTAATATAAAAATTATATACATTTCTGTTTTCATTAATATTTCATCTCAAAAGCTTCCACTTTTCATCAACAAATTAAACTTTTCAATCAAAACATTTTAATGGGGAAAAAAAAAAAGGAAGAAGAATCTATGGAAAGAAGTCAACCTTTTCATTTCATCATAAATCTCGTATTATATTGTAAAATAATTTTGAGTAAATTTTAGGAAGAACATTTCTTTTTTTTTATTCTTGAGTTGGAGACATCAAGTAATGAATAGAAGTGGGTAGAAAATGACAGCCACCCTATTGTCACTTTAAATGAACCTTTACATTTTATAGCAGGGGGGAAATTAAGTTGCACAAAATTATTTAAAACCTTAATAAACTCTATATCATTGTCTATCAAGTGAAAGGGTTGTAGAGTAATTTCTTTGCCATATGTTTCAGTTTCAGTGGAATATTCTTGCTTTCATTCTAACTTGTATTTCTTTGGTTTGCATTACATGGAACCTTTTTTCGGAAGTTAGTGTATCTATCTTCCACTGTGTTAGCAAAATGCAAACTATTGAAATAAATACCTATCTTTGAGGAGGTCTGAAAATTCCTCAACAGCCTGCACACACATGGACACATGTCCAAACATCCTGGAGCCTCATTATGCTGTGACTCCAGTGTTGAGTCAAGTTTTCACCTGCACCAGGCATGGACACCCATGGGAAACAAAGCTCCTATTCACAACACTAGCTGTGCTATGAAACACAGCAGTCAACATCCAGTGGTTTGAAAACAAACAAACCTCCACGAAACCAGTGCATGATTGTTCTGTGAGGACCAGAAGAGATAATGAATTTCTGTTTTGTGAGTAGATTTTCAGGTCCAAGTTGCACAAGTCCTCCCCCTTTGCTCGAGGTCTGAAATAAGCTCCTACATCTCCAGGTTATTTAGTGCTGACTTAGGAATGAGCTCCATCCTCAAGAGAGCCTCTGTTCTCTGCTAAACTTCCTGATTTCAATATGCTGGCAGGAATTAATGTCTTAAAAGTCTTCACCTTTGTCAGATTTGGTTAAAAGCTGTTAATATGCAATTTGTGGGAAACACACATGCACAGGTACACATGTGCACGGAAAGGGGACGTGGTTTCCTAAGCCTTGTTTCCACTTCGAGTCAGGTTGTAGATATTGATTACATAATTAATATGTTTATTTTCTCTGATAAAAAGATTCTATGGAATCTTTTTATGTAAAGAAACATGTAACTTGCTGCTGTAATGCTGCAAATTTCTCATCCTGCAAGAGATGGCTGGGATCATATCTCCATTCTCATTTTTACTGTTTATCTTAAACTGCTACAAATAACATTGTCAGCTACTGTTAAATGTAACTACTTGCTAAACTCTGTGTTTTCAGTGGAGACCAGCATTTTAAATGTTTGACAAAAAGGGCATACAAATAATGTAAAAAATAGTTTGATGTTTATTGACATATGCTTGTTAAAATGTCTTTGTCATCTTCTCAAACAACAGTCATAAATACAATTTGTAGTCTCCAGTGGTTTGAGCCAGCAGAATAGTTTCTCCTTTTTCTTTCTTCCAAATGTCATAGTACGATTAATTCAGTATTGAGGTTTTTTATCCCTGTGGGATGTGATAAGATAATGGTAGTACAGACAGAACCAGTTAGACAGAATCACTTTGCAGACTGTTTTCATAAATATTAACAAGAATCACCTCCAGACTACCAAAGCAGTGGCACATACAGCGCTTGTCATTCGCGCTGCCTGCCAGTTTTGGTTACTTGGGCACAAGGGGCACAAATTAATCAGGTTTGACTGAGCTACATCCTACCTAAATCCTTATCTTCTGCAACGCTGATTTCAAAGCCTACAGTAGTTATTTCATATGTCTTATCATTATTCAAGGCCCTTTGGGGGAATACCCTAATTTCATAAACATATGATGCTTTTTTGAAAGGAAAAGTGAAACATGCTGCAGGGAGAACCTTTGTAATTTGTTTTGCTTACAGATATGCAGGGCTACTTGTGCTTCGTAAGTTAAAAAAAAAAAAGGAAATAAAAAAAAAATTCCCAATCTGCACAATTATTTCCTGGTAAGAAACTGTTATTTTTATTCAAGTAGATAGTCCAGCTCTAGATCTGAAACTACAGGCCACTTTCCCCGAGTTTATTTGCCATGTAGCAGAGACCTGGGCTGATTCTTACCCTCTACCCAAATTCCACCCATGACACTCAGGACAAAGGGAAGAGCTGATGTTGGAAAGTTACTGTTTTCGTTAAAGATGGACAGGAAGTTCTTTGAGCACTGATAATCATAATAAACCATGATGGTGCATGGGTTTGTGTGTTAGGACTGATTGGTGTGGGTGTTTAAAAAACACCTGTTCTAATTCAAGTATCTCTCCAGCTCCTGTTTATTAGACTCTCTCCAGTGTAGAAACCACCCTCTCCAGTGTAGAAACCACAGTGTGTAACAGCAGGCAGGATTACACTGAAGGATTTCCTTCAGTTTTAGGCATCTGTAAGATGTTCTTTGGCTCCCCAGACTCCCCGTCAGCAAACATGAGAAAACTTATTTTTTTAAATACATCTACCCTGTGTAAAATTTGATTGAAATAAATAATTTGACTGAAATAGGCAATTTGACTGAAAGATTCAAAGGCTGGGGGAAGGGATGACTCTGATAGATGCAGACAACATAATAACATAAGCCCTGTTCCCTTAGGAAGAAGAGTCTAATAAAGAAATCCTGCTATTTCCCAAACCAAGGAGAGAACTGTAATTTCTTCTGTTGAGGTCAGAAACCACACGCCCAGGATGTGCTGGAAGATAAGCATAGTCTGCAAGAGGGAAGGACTCAAGCACAAGATATCACACCTTGAACAGGGTAATATTTTCAAAACCAGAGAAGAAAGATGCAAGGAACCAGGGACAAGAAAATCACTCAAAAGCTCTGAGATTAGAGGAGACAGCAGGTAGGAATTTGGGTAGGCTGAAGTCAGATATTAAAAAGATGATGAGCTGTGGACAGGGCAAAAATGCTATCTCTGAGAGAGCAGAATAGGTTGACACCACAGCAACATTTGGAAGTAATTATATTGAATTTATATGGGGCAGAATTCCTGTTATAGCACAACGTTTGTGACAGAGAAAAAATAGAAAATGGCAACAGGGTTAGATAGAGTAGGCAGATGAATGGAACAGTGTTTCAACAGTGTCTTGTAGGGAATGTTACCTGTTTCAAACTGAAGATTTGTTTTTTCATGTGGAGCTTGGGAGCCTGTTGCATAGATCTTTTAATGATATAGAGAAAGGGTCATGATTTTGCTGCTGTGTCCTCTCTATCTCACCTTTTAATATATCTTTCTTTTTGCTTCATTTCTTATAGATTTTTACTTCTTACTTTTCCAAATATTTTCCCCTGTTTTGTTTCTCAGTTTTGCTTGGTTTTCAATGCCAACTGCAGCCTGCTACCCAGCCTCCCAGTTCATTTTGTGCGAAACCAACTTGAAGTGCCACTGAAAATTGAAAAAACAAGGGAAAAGTGTTGTTTGATAGTATCTTCACTTTTCAGATGCATTTTTCCTTGCATTGTGATTGTCATTTCATAGATAACCATTTCCTGCCTTGCCTGCATCCCCTGAGGTGAATTTGATCATTACTGTTCATGTGATTAATATTTTGAATATGTGAGACAGCACAAGGATTTCGACCAGGTTTCAAAAATGTTGTTACTGTGTGACTCACAAGTGCCACATTGATGGCCTCAGTAGTCAGGTATCTCTTTACACACAAGCGAGGTTCTCAACAGGCAGCAGAAGTAAAATCTTCCCTAGGTGTTACTGCTGGTTTAAATATTAACAGGCAAAGGACTCACAACAGGATTACAAGGAAAACCAAACCAAATGAAAAATCCCACCAAACCAAAACCAATTAACAAGAAAGAAAGAAAAGAAAGAAAAGAAAGAAAGAAAGAAAGAAAGAAAGAAAGAAAGAAAGAAAGAAAGAAAGAAAGAAAGAAAGAAAGAAAGAAAGAAAGAAAGAAAGAAAGAAGAAAGAAAGAAAGAAAGAAAGAAAGAAAGAAAGAAAGAAAGAAAGAAAAGAAAGAAAGAAAGAAAGAAAGAAAGAAAGAAAGAAAGAAAGAAAGAAAGAAAAAGAAAGAAAGAAAGAAAGAAAGAAAGAAAGAAAGAAAGAAAGAAAAAGAAAGAAAAAGAAAGAAAAAGAAAGAAAGGAAACCCAACAACAAACCAAAACTCCTCTGTCCTGTACTCCTTAATAAATACTTACCATACTTGTTTGACCTTCTCAAGGAAACAAGCACAAAATTGGTTCTAATTTTCAAATGAAGACTATGCCAGGTATTTTGGTCTAGGTTTGAACTTGTATACTTCCTTCTCTTTGTTTACTGGGTGTTCTTGCAGCACTCTCCCAGGTGGCTGGCGTTTTCATTGTTCGTTGAACCTAAATAGCAAACACCCACCAAAGCCTCAAACAAAAGTCAGGTTACAGATTGTATTAAGGTAAACTCCTACTTTATTAAAGGGAGGATTTGCTTGAGAGAAGCCAGCAAGCTTTAAAAAGAGTGATGGCTGACATTAGGACAGGGCAAAGAAATTCAAAGTGCTGGGCAGTCACAGTTCAGAAAAAGCAGGAGAGTCAGGGGACAGAACTGTGGTGGTTTTGTGTTTTTTTTCTTTTGTCTAGCCTGTTCCCTGGGCAGAGGAATAAGCCACTGCCCATTGCAAGTTAATAATCTGTTATTCTGAGCAGAGGCATTTGGTTGGCTGATGAAGTTTAAGACACCCAGCAAATGCACAGAGGTCATAATTCGTTATCCACACTCCCTTGAGAAATCACTTATCCCATTTCTGCAAGCAAAATAGTAAGATGGTATCTTACTTTAAAAAAGGATTTTTCTTAAATAAAAAAAAGAGAAAATATTAAAAATGCAAAGGAAATATAAGCACAGGGCTTAAAATATTAATTGCAGAATCATTTCCCCTTACTTTATTTTCATAGATCAGACTCTGTTCCTGAGGAAAGAGGAGAAGAAAGGCAGCAGGTAGCCAGAAGCAGAGAGTCAGTGCTCTCACTTGTCACTGTCAGTGCCTGCTGTGTAGGGAAAATACCAGTCTGCCAAGAGCCAGCAAAAGTCTCAAGGGGGCAAAACATTCCTAATGTCTGTGAAACTTTGGAAGCAAACAAAAATATGAAAGGGCAAAAGCCCTGCTTTTTGCTTGTGCACTCAGAAAGACTTTTTCTCAAATGTCTGAATCTTTTTTGTTTCAAAATAATTTTCAACGCTGTGAACTCTAGGGGATGAAGAATATACCTGGGTTTTTCTTGGAATTTGCAAAGCAGCATGTGTTCACAAGACCCTTATCCTGCCCATTGCAACATCAGTGGCTCACATACACTGTGTGTGGAAGGCTTGACTTAGAGTAAGTGCAGCCATTTCTGAAGAGTTTTCTTATGGTGTCGAGCGCTTCATATGGTGTGATTAACACAGCCTAAGTATCCCAATTAACAAACTTCAAAATTTTGGGGTTTGGGTTTTGTTCAAGGAAGATCCACTATAGATACTTAAAACACTGGAAGCATATTTTGCTATAATCTTGTCCAATATCCTCAGTGTGACAGTAATCCACATTACAACATGCACTGCTGTAAGGAACCTCCCAGCAGGTACATACTGCACAACCCTTCCCTCCCATCAGCCTCCTCTTGGTTTTCCATCGTTGGAAGTATGATCAGACCAGTAAAGAATTGCATGTCATTTTCAGTCTTTTCCAATTTTACACCTCATAAGTAGGCCAAAAGATAGGACTTCCTGGCATATATCAGAAAAAACTTCAAACAAGGTCTTTTGATCTAGGAGTTTCCCCCCTACCACAGGGGGGAGCCTGTGGCTAAGCTACCAGGGCAACCTGATCACATCGGGTTATCTCCCCTCTTTTCTTTCCCACCAAGTTTTTAAGAGAAGGTGAAGATAGATGGAGGTAAACAGTAGTATCTTTTACTACATATTAGAGATATAGGGGATGGTTATATTTTGCTATAATGTTAAGTACAAAGCAGATTGTGTGGTGGAAGGCCTTCAGAAAAAAAATATGTATGAGAGGGAAAAAGTTATGTACCAGAGAAGATGCTCTGGTAGACTCAAGTTTCACCAAACCTTCACTAGGACTTTTTACCATGGTAGTATGAATCAGTCTAACTGCACTAGTATAGATCCACTATTTACCTCGGCATAGAAGCAGAATCCATGCTTCATCTCTCAAAACAAATGAGAAAGTGCACATTCTGCAGTGGGTAGAAAAAGCTCTCTGAAGTACTGATGTTTAACTAAGTTGAGGCACACTTCTCTTATTTGGGTGCATTGAGATTTGAGTAATTTCCTTATTTTCCCAACACTGTGACCCATATCTATCAGTTCTTATAAACGTTGGCACCCTTTCCTCTTAATTACAAGTCCTGCAAAGTTTCAGTTTAGTACATGATTTGATAAGACACAAGAAATGGCTGGAATCATGAGGAAAGAGGGGAAGGTGATGTGGGACTGTGAAGAAGAATCTAAATGAGCCAGAGGTCTCAAGTCTGAGAGTGGGATGCTGCTACAGTCTTTATTTTTGATGTCCAGCATGCTCTGCAAGGGATGATAACAGCCAGCATTTAGATTAAAAAAACAAACAAACAAACAAAAAAACTGGCTGGAGATCGAAAAAGCATTTTCACTAAAATACTGATGCAAATATCTCTTTGATTTTCTCCACTAAAAGCTCGTTTCAATAAAAATTTCTCACCCAGCTCTAACAGTAGGCAATAAAGCCAAGGGTATTGAACTAGAACAATTGAATTGTTTTTATGATACATGCTATCTAAGAATGAAGGAAAAACATTGGAGTGCATTTGCAGACTGACAATGACAACAGAACAAATAATGTCACTGAGAAATATTTAGATTGATTGGAGCTGGTTAATGCAGCCAGACAGGACAGTGTAAAGAGTCAAAATATGTGCTATAGCAGAGACAGATAAAGAAGGTACAAGGCAAGTCTTTGTTTTCTGGACAAGGACACAACTTTTAACCTAATATTTTTCTCAAGGCTATTTCTTCCATGTATACTCAAGGTTCTTGAAGTGACAGCTACTTATCAGATGTAACAAGTTCCTTCACTAAAGGCCATATTGTGGCTGCAATTTTAAGCAGCGATTTTCCTTGATGTTAAGACTACATGATTTTTTTATTTTTTTTATTTTTTTTCTACATATCTTAGAGGAAACTCACCATTTTGTCACACTTCAAACAGCCAGAACAAATTTCTAAACAGGTTTGTGGGAGACTACCAGCATGAATTTTAAGATATAGTGACTAAAATTGTGAAGTATACACCGTGTGTAGCCCTCTCTTCCTCTAAGAAATCATTATATGCCAATTGCCTAAATTATTTCATGTCCATGAATAAAATTTATTTGTTCTGAAACAATGTGAAGGGTAGATGAATCTGGAATTTACTTGTATTTCCAAGCAATTAGTTATAATATTCAGAATACTCAGATTATAGATTATGGGAAAAAACTAATTCATTGAAGATAAGGTGATTTTTTGAGGAATTTATGGGTTTGATTTTTCAAGTAATTGATATTTTTTGCAGCTGATATTCTATGAGGTTTAACCATCAAAATAGCTAAGTAATTTTTGAAATTGGCATTTAAAGCATCCAATTTCTTTTAGGACATTTCCAGTCTATCTTCTTAGTCAAAAAGATAACAAAAATAAACACTGGGAATGTTTCACGTTGCTTCTCTTCTACAATTATTGATGTAGAAATTAAGACTAACATTCTACAAATAATTCAACACATCTGATATATTTGCATTCTTCAAAAACATTGATGCATGATATTGACATTGCCAGTAACCTATTTATTTATTTGTTGAGCTTGAGCCTGATATCTGATCTTGATTGCACATGAAAGGATGGGAAAATAAATCACAGTAGCAATTTTGTTTTGAAACAAAGGAGTGTTCAGTGCTGGGAAAGGACCAATTGGTACTTATATAGGATCAATAACAACCACAAGAAATGCTGATCATGAAATTATTTTCTCTCTCAATAAAAATGCCAGTGAAAAATCAAACTTTGATTCATTTTGTACCACCACGTAAAACAAATCCAATTGCATTTTTGGATTGCAAAGGCAAGAAAAAGCAATTTTTTAAAATTTTAAAATTTTTGTACCTATGTCTAGGTACAATTGAGTAATATAATTTTAATGAAAAATTATAATTTCTTCAAACTTCAAATGCTCTTTTTCTTATGCCTCTTATGGACTGTAATGTTGATCACCTCTCTGATATTTATCCAGTGAACATTTTGAAATATTGTTACCAAGCTGCAGAAAACATTTGGTTTAAGATTTTGAAGCCATCAAATGTCACAAAGAAAGTATCACATGGCACTATTACGGGAAAACAGTCATATTTTTAAAAATACTTGCACAAAAATTGCATTTGTGATTATGAAAAGCCAGAGACTGAAAATGTTACCTCAAAGTCCTTGTTTTTAAACTCTGAGCACTTCTGAAAAGTTTTCATTAGATCAAATGCCCTTAAGTTCTTACTCTGGCAGTAACAGTAGGTCACTGGTTCTCTCTCTCTGGTGTGAAAGTTGCACTCAAGGAACACAGCTTCAAGAATAAGTAAGCTTGATTTATGCTCATATTCTGAATTTGTCCTTTTGGAGGCATTTCCAACAATCCAACTTTCACAACATTGCATACCATTCTACAGCAATATTTGATTATTTCTATATTTTTTGAAAAATATTTGTAGTATTTCTGAAAATAGCAAACACTTTCTCTGAAATACCACTATTATTTCAATTGATTTTTCTTCACAGCTGCAGGACGAACTAGTTTAACTTCTCTTTTCTATAAACAACTTTCAGGTTGTTTTTTCTAAGCCTGTGATTTTTTTTTTTCCATTAAATATAGCCTTGTTTTTCTCATTTCCCTATTTGAATGTTTCTGTCAGAGCAGCACATATTTGTTAGACCATTTGTTTGCAAACCAGTTCAATCCACTACCTGAAGTTCAGTGTAAGAAATGTTGGGGTTTTACAAGTAACTTTCTCTCAAAAGTTCAGTCCTTGCTATTCTTTACTAAGGCAATGGATGCCTTACATTCATTTTGGGGTTTTGTGATTTGTGTGGTGATATCAGCAATATTACATCCCTTAATCTTGTTTGTGATTTCCAGGATCTGCACCTGCTTCAATATTGTTTTTTACACTTGATCAATTGCCTTGGTAGGTCTCTTTGGAACCATGCTGTATGTTGTTTTGTTGTCATTTTCCTGGCCTGCTTAGGTACTCAAAGAGGCTAGCATATTTCCTTCAGACTTGCTGTCTTGAAAAGTAATGCTTTGTTTTCTGAGATCAGAATTCAGATTCCTTCCATTCCCTTTTTGCCCAGTGCAAAATGGGTTTTTCTTCTCCTGCTTTTCTCATTCTTTTATTGCTCTAAAGTATGTGCTAATACAACTGATTCCCTTGCTCTAATGTTGAAATTATTTGCCTTAAGTATGACTTTTTGTTTGTTCGTTTCTTTGTTTTTGTTTCAAACTATGCAACTTGTTCATTGGGTTCAAGTACAATACGTGGCTTTCTGAAATTTCTTTCCTGTTTCTGCCTGCTGTCTGCCAGTGTATTACAGCATGGTACAGTTTGTGAGGCTTCCAGACAGCTTTTCACACCCTACGGCTGTCCAGAAAATGAGAAATTAAATTTTTTTTCATAAACTTCATAATACTTTCAGAAGATGGGTGTTGTGGTTTAATCCCAGCTGGTGACTAAGCACCACGCAGCCACTCACTCCCTCACTCCCCAGCACTGGGATGGAGGAGAGAACTGGAGGTGTAAAAGTGAGAAAATATATGGGTTGAGATAAGAATAGTTTAATGATGGAAATAAAATATAAAAATAATACATAACAACTATAATGAAAGGAAAATAACAAAAAGAGAGAAAAACAAAGAGAGAGAATTATATCCCAAGAGGTACAAGTGATGCAAATGAAAAAGGTTGTTCACCACTGACAAACTGATGCCCAGCCAGTCCCTGAGCAGCAGGCCCCCATCAACCTCCCCCAGAGTTTTATTGTCGAGAATGACACCATGTGGTATAGAATATCCCTGTGGCCACTTTAAGTCAGCTGTTCTGGTTGTGACCTCTCCCAGGTCCTTGTGCACCCCCAGCCTCTTTCTAGTGGGGTGGGGTGAGAAGTAGAAAAGGCCTTGAGTCTGTAAGTGCTGTCCAGCAATAATTAAAACATCCCTGAGTTATCAACAGTTTCCAGCACAAAGCCAAAGCACAACCCCATACTAGCTGCTATGAAAAAATGAAGTTTATCCCAGCCAAAAACAGCACAGTGGGTAATAATAAATTACTCTAAACAAGTAAAGAAGGAATGAAATAGGAATTATTAATACCTGTTTAAGATGGCCCAGACAGGAAATAACCTGCCTAGAAATGGACAAAGTCTGCAACTACTTCACAAAGAAATAAAAGGTCTGATATTTTAAGACACACCACATGCTTATCTTCTGTTAATGGTGAGAATATTTCCCATCTCACGACCTCTCAGATCTGGACCTGCACTTTGAAGTATTTTGAGTGGTCATATGCAATATATGATGGAGAATACAATTTCAAAACTATTTAGTGACTATACTGGCTATTTATAACATCGGAAACCTTATTATCACAACAATTTGTGATCAATTGTAACATTTATCATATTCTAACTCACTTCATTAGTTTTTTAGCATTGGAGTTCTAATGAGTTTCAAAAGCAAAACCTCAAATTTTCAGATAGGAATCAAATTCCTATAAAACTCCATAAGGAAGTGAAGCCTGGTACTGTAGAAAAAGAATAAAATAAATTGATGAATGAATTAAGAATTATTTTTCTGCATTCACAAATGTGTAATTGAATTACTTTCTGTGGTAGTATGTATGTCATATTTTTAGGAAAAAAATGCTATTTAGAAAATTTCTTTCTATCAAGAGAAAAGTAAGTTTGAATGTGACTTTAATGTACAAGCTTTTATTACTAACATTCCAGTATACAGCAAAGCTGCAAACAAAGAGGGTTCAGATAGGGCATCTGTTCTTCCTATAACTCCCTAAACAATCCCTGGGATTGATGTTTCAGAAAGTGGATGGAAAACAACTCACTACTCACTGTTTACTTCCCAGTTCCAACATAGGCAAGGTGAAAACCTGGTTCTTTCTATGTAGGCTGTTGCTAAGAATGGTTGACAATGGCACTCAAGTTGGCAAATTCTCACTCTGCTTCCCCAGTGCAGCCCCGAGACTGCTCCTGCTAGCTACCTTGTAGTTTGTTGCAGTTTCTTTTGATAACATCCTGCTATGTCTGCACAAATGCCAGGTTTGGGACTTTGATTGCTACAGAAACACTCGAGATGCCCTTTCAAAAAGTCTCATGAGGTGAGGGAGCACCTCACCTCTGCCATCTTTTATGTGCTCTCTTCCTCCATCCGAAATGCCCAGGGCATGTATTCCTTCACTGAACCAGTTGTGCCATTGCCCACAGACAGGGACCACAATAAGGGTTTGGGAGAGTGATGAGGGAAGTACCAAAGGAGAGCACACGTTTCTCAAGGGAAGTCACCAGCTGTGGTTCCTCTCCCACTACTTCTCTGTTGAAGTGCATGATGGAGCACCACTGCAACCAGACAGTGCTCTTGGAGAATGACCTGGGACTCCCAGGTCTGCTGCTTGACTACAGAGAAAAGGTTACTGAGTATGCAAATTTACAGAAGCAGCACAGATGTAAGTAAAACTCTATAAAATACCAAGTTTGGTTAGAGACAATTAGAAGATGTTGAATAACAAGCACAAAATGGTACAGATTACAGTTTTTATTGGTTTTGAATATGCTGTCACCTCAGTTAAGAACACTTATGTTGCTACAACAATGGCTGTGGAACAGACAGATGCAGGCATCAAGAAACTTACAGCATATTTTCATAAATCACTGCTTCCCATTATTTTCACAAATCCTTTGGTCATTTTTTTCCTGTTTAAGAATTACACCTACTAAGTTTTTTCTGCTGTTTCTTTTATTATCTTAGGATCTGTCTACTTAATTGTATTTCTATGATTAGTATTATAATTTTTGAAGATTTTTATTTATTTTATATAGGTTAGATTCAACTCACAGTTTAAATTTTCAAGCCTTGCTTCTTTTGGACATTAAAAATACCTGTTTATTCCCCAAAGTTAAAGTTTCATGTAGCAATTCATAATAAATATTATTAAGTTAATATGGTGAATTGTAAGGTTGTAAGTAGCTGGGGAAAATTTTATAAAGTATTATGGCGTGTTTAAATATAAAAGGATCTAGTAGGAAAAAAGATTTCTTTTGTTTTAATTCATTATATATTTTAAAGTATGTTTTTATGTCACGCCTAATGTTAGGTGCTTGGTGCTGCAATTCTGATTGTATTACTACTAGGCTACAAAAAAAAAAGAAAAATGGACAAAATTCTCTTCTAATAGGGTAAAAGACTTAGGGTTACCTGTTCACACATTAGAGTTGTTTTTTGGGGTAGATTCAGATACTGCCTATATAAGCAGTATCTTATGAAGTATCTTATGAAGCAGGTTTTAGATATGTGTAGGTGTCCTAGTCTCAGCCAGGACAGGGTTAAATTTTTACAGTAGCCAGAAGGGGGGCATGGCTAAGGCCCAGATTTCAAAGGCTTTCCAATATCCCTTTTGTTAATATGGTTGGTTAATATGGTTGCTGTTACTGTTTGCTTTCTTATCTCATTGCTGTTTCCAGTAAACTGTTCTTATCTCAGCCCATGAGTTTCATCTTTCGTGCCTCCAATTCACAACTCCATCCTGCTGGAGAGGGAAGGCAAAGGGCAACGGGGGGGGAGTGGGGGTCAGGGGGGTGGGGGAAGAGAGGAAGTAGCAGTGTGGTTTGGAGACTCAGGGGGAGAAATAAATTGGGAAGTACCATTCCTAAACCATGACAATAGCTAAAGAAAAAATTGTATTCAATTTATAATTAACATTTTTTTAACATGCATCATGTTAGATTTGATCATACAAAGTGATTATAAGCTAATCAAAATGTATTTTAAATTTCTAGAAAATATATTTGAAATCCAGTCCTAACTTTTAAATTCTGAATAATATTAATTTAGTTTTACCAGTGGTTTCAATTTCACTTAAAGGCCCTGAAAAAAAATTAAATATGATTAGTCATTCTGTTTAACTGGATCTAATAAAAAATTATGTTAGTTAGTAACTGAATACTGCAAAAAATTATGAAAATATTTTGGATGGTTAATACTTATAAATTACTGATAATTTACCAATGATTCCTCTATTTGACTGCTTAATTGTCTTCATGAGATGTATTTTGCCTTACAAATGGAAGTGTTTGACTCAGAAATTATACACATTCTTACATATAAACTTTTCTTCCTGTTGAAAGCAACAAAGGATGAGTCTCCAAATGGAATTAATTTTACAATATATTGTACAGTGAGGGATCCCACTGAAGCTTTTAAATTACTGTCTTTCAGGTGACTCATTGAGTGAATTAATATCAACTGAGTGGAAACAAAAGCTCCTGAGTCAAATATTTATAATGAGACTTTGAATTACACTTAACATGAACTACACAATGGTGAGCCCCTTGTGAGTTAGTTTTTCTTAGTCATATTTTTTACACAGAAGAAAATAGTAATTTTCTTTCTTTGAAAGGAAAGTTCAACAATCTTTTATCCTTGATTCCATTGAAAAATGGAATAACCTTTCTGAAAGAATTATAGAGGTAGTTTACATATTTTTACAAAGTAGCTTAAATAACTTGAAAATGATTTCTTGATGGAATTCAGTTATCTCAAAGTACCATTTAATTACAAATTGTAACTTCCATAAATTATTTCAAATGCACACAGTTTAGGACTGTTTATACTCTGCTTATGAATATTTTCTACATTACGGCAGTATTTGTCTTGTCCACTTTCAATCTACAGAACCTTTATGTATCCTTATCCTTTGTGTAACAAAATTAAGACACCCTTTAAATCAAACCAAAATGACAAATGCATCCTAAATCTATTTCAGGAGTCTTTCCTGTTTTCTGGATTACGTCTCTTTCATGGTGATTTTTCAGTGCTCCATAAAATTTAATAGACTAGCAAATGGGCAGTCCCATCTGTTCCGGTTGTGATGAGTTCGTTAGTCTCTACCTGAAAATTTGAGTGTAGTTCTTAAACAGCTTTACTCTTGTCTGAAAATATATCAGGCTCATCTCTGTTAAAACTGTTTTCACTTTCTAACCAGTATTTCACCTTCTTATAAAGAGTGTTATATCAAAATTGTTATTATGTTAAAAATAATCAAGGATATAAAAAGACAGGAAGAGCACCTGCACTAAACCAAAGTCACTAAATTCAGACAGTCTCCCATTCCCATGTATTTCAAACAGGTTTTGAACACATCCAGTGAGATGAGCTCCTCAGACTTCTCCTTGATGGTAAATCTCCTGAGTAAAAAAATGCTGCTCTACAGATATAGCGATATAGTGTTTTTTCCTTGCAATTTGGAAAAAGTCAGCCATAACCAGAAAGGACACAGTGCTGTGAGTTTTAATTAGGGGATGACTTTGAGGGAAGAGCGCTATTCTTTTGTGAAGTAGATGAATTACTTGGAGACACAAGAGAAAAGTTTCAAAAAACTTCTCAGAAAATTAATTCCTTTTAAAAATCCTTGGCCATTTATGAAAGGGAGATTCTGAATGTTTTTTTAATTCAACTCAGTTAGTTTCAAAAGTAATATCACAAACAATCATTTTTCATTTCCTTAAGAGAGAAGAAAATGTACCTGTGAACTAGTAGTGCTTCCCTTGTGAATAATAGGTTAAGAAATTATTGGTCACTTTTTGTACTTCTAATGAGAGCAGTCCTTCTCTCTCTGGTGAAGACATTTAAGCATATAAATATTCTTTTTAATAATTTCTCTTCTGCAGCACTGGCAGACAAGGCATGCCTTACTCTGTTACTCACAGTAAGATTAAAGATTATCTCTCCCAGAACCCACCAGTCTCGTGGACTGACACACAAGTGTCACATATTGGGATTGCAGTAGAGGGTCAGCTCTACATGTGTTGTAGGCTTTTTAATGAAATGTTAGAGATGTCATGACAGAGGCCCCATTTGCTTTAATCATTAGGATAAAACGTTTTACTTGCAGTAGCAGATAGTGAACTGCTTCGATCCACTCCTTATGTCTTCATAAGTTTTATAAACTGTTAGAACTGGTCAAATATCTCCAACTGAAATAAAGTTCACTAAAACTTTGGTTTTGTCCAACCTGAATTATTTGATTTTTATGGAATCTTCTTTTGGGAAATTAAAAAGAAGTTTTTGAACTTCAGATCATCATCACATTAATCTCTAGTCTTACTCAAAGTTTCTATTTCTATGAAGCAGTATCATAAGGCTGTTATTTTTCTTCCCCAGGGGTCTATGGTCTGTTAATGATCTCTCCCTCCCTATGACTCTTGTCAGACCTGAGTTCATGGCATGGTCTCCCTGCCATAGCCATTCTCTTGTCCTCCTGCCTACCTGCCACCAAAGAAATGAATTTAATTTTTTCAATGGATTCTGGTGCAAAGCTGCGTCAGCTGGGATGTGAAGGAGATGGCACTCAGTGAAGTGATAGGCAGAAGTGTCAATTGAGTCCTGAGAGCACTTCAGTCACACTGTGTGGAATAGCCTGACCACGCACTGCACCATAACAGCACTTACACCGAGGCTTATTCTAAAATGTTAAACTGCTTTTCACTGTGTGATGTGGATATATTCTGGGAATCAAAGCCTGGATAATGGGGACTAAGGGGCTAGTGCTTTTGGGATTTTTTCTTGCATATGCATTGTTAATGGAAAAAATCACTATTTAAAACACGTAAGATAAACTTTGAACCGATTTGCCATAAACTACAACAAGAAGAGAACAGAAATAGGTTTTTTCACTTGAGATAAACTTTGTTGTCTGCTTTCCACAATTTAAAGCAGCTGCTCAAAGTTATTGCTGATGTATCCTTTATTTTTTGTCTCTTATAGTACATATACTTTAGGAAACTAGATTTTATTCATTATTGTTGAGTGCTTTAGCATTAGGGAGGACAACTAAAAGACTTTATGTGAGCATGGAAATCAAAGCACAACACCTAATCATATCTGTGAATGATCACACCATCTTTTACTTTAGAGGAAGAAAATGTCCCCTCTTATAGCTGTTATCTCTTCATACCAAAGAGACAGTAGTGAGACATCAACCAGTTAGGCAAGTATGAACAAAATGGAGATATTTCAAAACATAACCTTCTTCAATGTCAGTGTGTTCTAATTTTCAGTGGTAATAAGAATGATATGTAACATACTATATTGTGAGTAACATCAAGATTTTTTTTCTCTGTTAAACTGGGACAAGGTTGCCTGTGGAGCCAGAAAAGATGATGAAAAAGAAAAAATAATGCCAAGCCTTTGCCTTTCCACTGCACCAACCTTATTATCTTATTTTAGGGGCTTGCTTTTATTTTCTACATTAAACGTCACACTGGAGACTTAAACAAGTTCCTTACTGAGTTCTCTATGGGCAAAGAACTCTTCAAGGTCCAGGCTGATGCCTTCAGATCTGCTGAAATGCAGAACCAGGCTGTGGGGGAAACTTCACTATCCTTGGGTCAGAGCTCCTGATGATATGGGACTTAAAAGGAAGTTCCTTTGAGGTTTGAATCTAAGTCAAAATATCCCAGCTATAAAAATACATAGAATGCTTTAAAATTAATTTTAGCTGGCTGAACTCAGGCTGTATTTAAGGGTCACAACTCAGGATTTGAGCTAAAATGGCAAATCTAAAGGAAAGGTTGGAAAGAGCAAGGTAATGAACATGGTAGCAAAGGAAGTATTTCAAGCACATTTGTGAAGAAGGAACATTGATGTGGGTAAAGCCTTTTTTGATATTAAACCAACATATTTAGATTACGCTTATTTCTTTTGGAACTCCTACCAGCTAAGGACCATCAGAATGGAGTGTGAATTAAGCATCAACTCAAAAGACTCAGCCAACTTTTTAGAAAATGGTTTTGAATAAACACTCTTCCCACTGGGCTTGAATACTGTTTCTTTTCAAGAAAACAACACTTATAAACAAATACTGCTTCATCTTCACTTAGTTCATCAGCTTTCCCATGTTTTATAAAATAATACCTGGTTTTCATGAAGTGGGTCATCTGTAATTCTTCTGGAATTTGCAAAAATCCCTTGCCATTGCTGTATTTTTAGCAAAGAATAATGAATAACTGATAGGATGAAATATAGTGCTACATAATTGGCAAATGGAGAACGTTTTGCAGAAATCACTCAAACTATTTTGAATTTCATTTCTAGTCATGGTTTATTTAACACTAGCAGAGTGCTGGAAGAGTTTCACAAAAGATTGATGACCCTCTAGAGCAATTCCTTAGTGTAATATTATGTCTTAAAGAATTATGTCACTTTCTTTAAGGGTGCTGAGAAAGATATTACTATGCATCAATAAAAATTCAAGTTTTACCAACCATCTGTATTGCATAAATCAAGTAGAGGGTAAGGGTTTCCCCAGAAAACAATTATGGAATGGAATGAGATGGCCCAAAAGGCATTTACTATACTAAAGCATGTCGGTAAATGCATTATGCTGCAGCTACAATGAACTTCAGAATAAATTTTAACGACAACATTTTCAGGGATTTGTGCCCAGGGCCCTGTATTCATGGAAAATGGTGTTCCAAGGCAGAGGTGTACCTGCTCAGTTTAAAGTGTGGTTTACAAACTGCTTTAGAGCTGGTTGGAAACATTTTTCAGCTCAGTTTGGCCATTTTATTTCAAGGGAACTGATCAGGAATCTTTCAGCCGAACTGAAGTAAAATGCTTTGAAAAGAATGAGTGTGTGCATGTGCATGTGCATGTGTACGTGTGTGTGTGTGTCTATATTATGCAGACACAGGAAATTGTCAAAATTAAATAAAGGGTAAAACAATTAAAACTTTAAAAAAACATTAATGTATGAAGTCTGCAGTCAAATTAATTCAATGGTGTTAATTTAACATTTACCACCTTTTTGAGATTCTAGGACATTATAAAACCACTTTACATATTTTGAAGGTGTTCAAGGAGACAATGACTACATAAACACTTCAAAATTGATCAAATGTATCTTGTGTCCAATTTCTTGCAATGAAGGTGCCAGTATATCCATGTGCAAGTAAAATCACATTTAATATATACAACATAGACAGCTGAGCTTGCACATGTGCATTATTATTTTGTAAAGGGAAGTTCTGCTTGTCAGTTTCTGAACTGAGGTGCAATTGAGTGTATTACAGTTGTTCACAGAGAACTGGAGTTGGATCTCTATTTGTTTTTTATGAAATACACAAATTTTTGTTTCATACATAAAATACAGTAATCTCAAAGCACGAAAGTTTGTCAAATTTGAACTCCCTTCAAAAATGTCAACTCCCTTTGACACTAAATAAAACCCACTTAAATTAAGGATTTATAAAAGAAATTATTTCTGAATCTCCTAAATACGGTGAAGAAGGAATAGCATGAGATTGTTGCCTAAATTCTGCTGTAGTTTGTATTTGGAAATGTACATTTTGAGTAGAATTTATTTTGTAAAATCCAATGAACATGGGGTTAGACTGTCCAATACACAAAACTATACATTTTGAAAGGAGAGGAACCTTTCCTTGAAGTACATGTCACCTGGATTGATCTAAAAGACTGGTATGATGTCTCTCAAGGGGTTACTAAAATACCATTCACTTAAAAGTTGACAAAGACTGTGAAAGGTAATAATGTTTGCATTATTTCTCAGCCATCAGTAGCCCTTGGGAGGGACCTACTCCACCTTGAGGAGCTATGCCACACCAAGACATACCTGCCTATGACCACCACACTGACACTAGAAGGTGCACTAAGATCACCATATAATTTCATAGGCATTTTGGAGCTATTTTCTGTCACTAATGAGCCGAGATGTAACTGGAAGAGATTATAAGTGGTAATGGGGACTCTTTTATCAATTACCCCAAATATGTAATTCATTTTTGCTTTTTGTATAACACTGTTTGTCAGGCTATGAAGACTGTACCTCACTCTTATCACAAGTGCTGTGACATACCAGTCTTTCTCCTAGGTGTCTACAAAAGAGCCTATCAATCTCATTTAATTTCCTGAAAAATCAAGGCCACTCTACAGTCTGTTGAAGCACTCAGTGATATTTAGCAATGTTTATTCAGGAAAGATTAAAATGCTGATCACCCTAGGAAGCCTGTTTTATAAATTCAGAGGGCAGCTGTTATGAATAAACCTCATTCTCAAGTGCTGGGCTTTTTAAATGGAAATGGTTGCCAAAACCATGTCTTTCTCAAACTGATGCTTCATTACTGATGTTAATGACTCCAAATTCCCTTGTGCAGTCTCAGCCTCAGCTCTGCTGTCAGATCTAGAAAATTACCCAATTGTTCTAAAATCCACTTCTCAGTTTTCATTACTCTTTCTGTGTGGGCTTGGTTTGCAGAAAAATTTATAGATACTTCTTTCAAGAATACATGGTTTTGGTAAGAGCTAGTAGTCATCTGATAAACTCTTGATAGGATAGTTTCTCAACTAGATACAAGTATTCAGCATATTAAACTACAGGCAGTTTGCAACTTTCTACAGTAATTGAAAAACAGTTTTAATGCTAGTAAATGCCCCAACTCTTAAAATACAGGGAAATGTTGCTAAAAGTTTGAGAAGTCCATGCTGATATGTTTCAGCGTAATGATCATATTCTTTACCAGAGAAGGACCTGGGTTTCAACATATTAGTGACTGAAATATTAATAACTTATATTTAAAAGTCAGAATAAAAATATAATTCTCAAAACAACTATGATGTACGATGAACTGAACAGATCCATTTTCAAAATCAGGCTCTCTTTTTATTTTGACATTTATTCCAAAATCTCAAATATTTTTACAAATCAAGAAATAATATTTTTCATCCCACATTTTTATTGTAAACTTGCTAGATCAGCCTCTCTTACCAAGGATCTGTACAATGTCTATCATGAAAAGGCCCTGTTGTGGGCCTTTTCCAGGCAACAAATAATTGTTATCACTTCTCAAGATGTTCTGACTTAGAAAACCTAAAAAATTCTTATATAAAAGACGTGAAGTTACTTGCAGGTATAGAGCATAGTGCTCTGTGATTTAGTAGTCTAATTCTGTAGCCTAAAGGGAGGTTCCCTTCAGCTAGGTTAGCAAAACTCAATGATCCCTGTAGTCTAGGCTGCCAGTGTGTTTTAGGTAGTTTTCAAAATAAAGAATCCAGGAATGATGTGGTGTTATAGACTGAGAGTTCTCTAGTGAATGTTGTAAAAGATAGATCAAAGCACTGTGCTGCACTGAGCTGTCTTTGCTGGCTTCAACCTCTTTCACTCCTATCACCCCGGAGTCAGTCACCCAGATTTGGATGGAAGATGTTCTTCGTCTCCCTGGCACTTGGTCACTAAATAATAGCACTAAAATCTTATGAGCCAGAAACCCTGGTTTGCAGTAGCCCTAACATTTTTCCCAGACAATATGATACATACTCTCCATTATTCATTTAGAATCAGTCCAAATATAGCCATAATCTGAACCATGAAGGCCTCCCTCCACTTTGACGTTTTGAAAAAATGGTGAATATTGAGAACAGACCATAATATCAAAGTGTCTCTGTACAGTACATCTAGAAAAAAACCCTTGTAAATTTATGCAAAGACGACAGTCTTCCTTGGAGCTGTAACTTCAGCTCATACATTTCAGGCAGCACACATTGCAACCCTCAAGATAACAAACACTGCAGCATGCTCACGGTGGGGAGCACTGCAGTTTTTGTCCTGCAAAATAACTGCAAAAAAGGACAAAACAAAGCGGCTTGGACTGATTCACAGCCTGAAGGAAACTATAGTTTTTCCTGAGGCAGACAGAAATCACAGTGCCCTGGGTGAACCAAAGCAATTAATAGCCATCCAGCTGCCTAAGACAACCTTGCATGAATGCAAAATATTCCTTCTGCTATTTCTGGTCTCAGTTTAATGCTGCCTGTTACATCAGGGATGATATCCAAAATCAAAACTGGTAGAGCATTTGGCCAAGAATTTGTGTAAATTTGGAAGCACTTTTGACAGCCCTTTCTCCTAATTTATTCAGTGGTTTGAACACACCTTAAAAAAATAAGAGTTTCTAGGGTAGTATGCAAGGTACATTTTTGGGTTCTAGTCACTCTGCTGTTTCCCTCAGTTCACACTGAATTGTTCTATGACAGGACTGTGAAGACTAGATGGATCACCTGTCATGCTTGGTGGTGTGATAAGTCACTTTGGAAGTAAACCTGCTATCAAACAGAATTGATTCTGGTTCTTCATTTACTGGATAAATATCTAGCCACCAACTAGGGACAAAGAGGAGAGACTTTGGCAAGAGACTTTGACAAGATTAGTGCAAGAACTATGCAAGGTAGTTTGGTAGTTGTGTTTCTCTGGGAGAGGAACATCTGCTATTTGCATCCTGATGGATTTTGCAAATATCTGCTTAGCATTATCATGTACAGGAGCTTCCATTCAGGCACCTATACACAGTTTCACTGAGGGAAAACTCTTTCTCTCTATGACATGCATGTGTCCATAGAGCCAGTCAGAGGATGAGTAAAGGTTTTGGGATCCAAATTTTGGATTAGAGATTGGCAGCTTATAGAGTGAGACTTAAAGTGTTTGTATCTGTTAAAGAGACAGCATTGAACTGAACCAATATGGTCCACTGCTTAGTTTTTGCACTTAATTCATGTTCCAACAGGTAGACTGAGGTGATTCTAACTTGTGAGTTGCATACTTCATTGCTCCACTGTCATACTTTAGAAGCTATTGCCTTGATGGAAGGAGTAGCTGAAAAAATTACTTCAGCAGCAGTAGATAATGCTAAGCTATCAGCTGGGGTGACTAAGGAGCTGACAGGTATCTAATTTTGCAATGTAGCTACAGTAGTAGTGACCTGTTTTTCCAAAGTACTTCTGGACAGGTAACCCAAAGACCTCAAATCTCTTTGACAGTACTCCATTGAAACAGAAAGTCTCTGATTTAAATAGTTACTGTTGAAGGGGAAGAAAGGAATGATAATAAGGTTATTAAAGACTAGTTGAATGCAAATCAGATTCATATGGATACCTTAGTTTTTCAGTGGAATTAAAATGCACATATGCTAATAACACTGTAAGAACACCAGAAGGAATAGTACTGGTTACCAAAAGGAATAGCACTAGAGTAGAAAGGGTCTGACAACTAACAAAACCTGTGGAATAATATTTTAAAGTATGGGCCAAATGATCAGACCTCTCAGACCTCTGAGACCACCATGGATCACCTACCAGTTATGATAGATAAAATTGGAATCATTATGAACCTTGAATTAAAACTTTGATTTACTAATTCATTTTTCTTATTTACAGAATTTTGTTATGAATTAATGAAGTTTTGATGCACTTTAAAAGTATAAATCCTTTATTATTAAAGTAAGTGTTGAAATAAGATATATCTAAGCTGAAGATATCTTGTTTCAAAATCATGGTTAAAAGATGCCTTCACTTTAGTCTCTTTCAAATTGTAGTGTAGCTTAGACAGGATAGATTTAACACTACCAGGAAGTTTAAAACACTGCTTTTATTTCTAAAAGAGATGGTGTATCATTATGAAAGGAAGGAGTTTTAATCATTTCTTTATTTGCTGTCATATATCTGACATAATATTAAAATAATATTAACTATGCTATTAAATGTTGTATTTTCAGGACAGAACTGTGGTCTGGGGTCTGCATTTAATCCTTTTCTTCCTACAGGTGTGTGAGTCATTGATATACAAGAAGAGTATAATTAATGTCAGAGAATACCTGTCCTAGTTAGGACAGCTGAGATCAGTTCATCATGGTGGGTGTAACCCAAAACTGTATTCTATAGCCTTCCATGTCATTTCCCAGAAACTAGACTATTGTTGTCAATAGACTATTCGCACCCTCTGCCCATAGAGCATGGTGGGTGTAACCCAAAACTGTATTCTATAGCCTTCCATGTCATTTCCCAGAAACTAGACTATTGTTGTCAATAGACTATTCGCACCTTCTGCCCATAGAGCCTGACTCCTCAGGCTATAAACTAGGTGTTAAGAGGCCTGTGAGATAGGAGGATGTTTCTGTCCTCACACCCTTTGTGAAACTCCCCGCCCTGAGGGGAGCACTGAACATTCCTGCCTGAACTGGAGGATATATAATCTTGGAGTTTTGGAACATTTTTCAACCCACTCGTGGGATCCAGAGGACGGCTGCATCTCATCGCTCTCAACCAGACTTAGACCACCACTGGACTGCGATCACCAGTTCTGGCCAGACTGCAGCAGCTCTCCCACCAGCAGGTTCTTCCCCTCTCCCTTTACTTTGGACTCAAACAGGGCCCAAGGAACACCACTTTGTTCAGGCCCCAGGGTACTGGGTTACACATTTGGGTTTTTGTGGGTTGAGACCAATTGTTTGTTTGTATTATTGTACTTACTGTATTATTTTAATAAATTGTTATTCTGACTTATAATCTCTCCTTTGAGTTGGGTTCATTCCCCCTGCTGGTTAACTTTTAAACCAGCACAATACCCTAAAAAGAAGTCAGAATTTTTGCAATGCAAAATTAATGCAAAATTTTTGGGTAGGATATTGCACCTATATTTGTATACATGGGAAGTACAGAGGTGTGCTGCATCTCTACGCAATGAGTTCTAAGGAAATGGGAATATAGGATGTGTTCAGAGTAGCCATTACCAATTTCTGACACTTGCTACCACATGTGTTTCATAAGAGGTTCCCGTGGTTCTATTTCTCCTGCCAAAGTCCTAGTCTGTTCACATAGGACTGTTTGAATCTTGACATCTGAGTTGGTATACCAAGGGAATCCTGAGAAAAATAATTTCATTGTATAAACAATATTCTGAAATTTGGTTTTATTCTGATTGCCTGTTGCTCCCTATGTTGGGAATAAGCAGAGAAAGAGAGAGGAATAATCCTAGACCTTTTATTTCAAACCATATAAGCAAACTAATTTTAATTGAACTGAGTTAGCCATCAATCACAACATCAACTGTAAAAGATGTCAAGGAGCAGTGAGAACTATAGGGGAAAGAGGGAGAGCCAGAGGATGGCATGTGTCCACAACCAAAGATACAGCAGGACAGGGCAGTGTAGGTTCAGACTGAGCAGGACAAGGTGGGGTTTGCAGTCCTATGTTTTCCTGTGCACAGTGCAACCTTGCCTGGAAAGCCTTTGGAGACAGTCATGAGCAAATTTTTTTTGAGAATGTTTTCCCCTGCAGTTTGTTGTGTCCCTCCAAGCATATGGGAAATGTGCTTGCCAAATGTTCCCATCTCCCATGGGAATTCCCCAGTGCAACTTTCTCTCAAGGAATATCACTGAACCCACAAAAGTATGATTTTTTATCAAAAGGATATGAAATCATATGTAGTGATGAATGGGCAGAATAAAACTGGTATTCTACTGCAGTATATTCATTTTGGCACGTTTGTATTCCCTTTCCTGCCAGATTGTGTCTAAAATATGTGCTAGGTTTCTTATATATGCCCTACTGGATTATTCTTTTTTCTTTCTTTCTTTGTTCCCATTTATTACAGTATTTATTTATATAACTTTTTCTCTGTGTCTCTGTAAGAATCTATCCCTCGTCTCCCTCTTCAGCACAGCCTCAGCATTCCTTCTCTGCAGTGCTGAATCCACACAGCAGGTTTCCTGCAGGAAGTACATACTTGTCTTCTGGCAAGGTACAGCAGGCCTGTTCTCAGTTTCTGCATTTGTGATAGAAAGCCTGACTAACTTCATTGGCAGAGAATATCTGTAGACTCTTATATTGTTAGTAACCCCTTGAAGTAGCATATGATATCTTTAAAGTACTTATTTCTGAGGTGGTTCGATAACGTCTGTATTTTCAGGAGAGGCTTCGCTGGTCTTCCAACTTTCTAATGGTTAACTGTGCTGCAAACTTGAGTGTAACTACAAAGGAAAAAAGGGTAAGGGAACACTTTAGTACCCATCATTATCATCTTTAAGCCTTGATGTTTTTAGTGTCCCGTTGGAAGTGGTATTGTATTGCTTCAACCAGTAGTCAGTCACTTGGGATTGTATGGGAACCCTCTTATGGTATATCTTGTAGTAGGAAAGAAAAAAGCTTATTACATAAGTTTGGAAAGTTGAATTTGGAAAATATTAATATAGTGATATTTTAAGAGTTATACAACATTTTATGGATGCTAATGTTTGACACAAATAGTCTAAAGGGCTCTGGCGGGTTAACCCTGACTAGACTCCAGATGCCCACCAAAGCTTCTCCATTGCTCCTCTCATCTGGATGGTAGAGAGGAAATATAGCAAATGGTTTATAGGTTGAAATAAGGACAGGGAGAGAGCACTCAACAATTACTGTCATTGGCAAAACAGCCTTTCTTGGGGAAAATTAGTAAATTAATTGTAGTTATTTATTTTTATTTTATTATTTTTAATAATTTAATTTTATCAGTTATATTATTTATTACCAATCAAATCAGAGTAGGATAATGAGGACCATTTTCTCTTCTACTGACTTTACTAAGGGCAGAACTTCAACAGAGGTGGAAGAAAGTAAGATTTGCTTTTGATGTCGTAAGGTTTGCTAGAGCTTTGCTGTCATGGCCCTTAAACTGACGCCTCTATGTATGCCAAGTAGATGTGAGATATCATCAAAGTTTGTTTTATCTGTCTACTATATACACACAAATTATTTAATTATTCTTAATATTAAATAACAAAGTAAACAGCTGTGTAAGCCAAATGTACCAACCTGACAGATCTAATAGCAATAGTAGATAATCAGAATCAAAGCTTCAAATTCAACATTTGTATTTCAGCTAAAATCCTGTCAGTCAAAAAAGTTTAGGAAATAAGTAGGATTTACCAGCAAACTATCCTGTGCAATGAAATGAGTTTATAAGGCAATAGAATATCATAGATGTGAGATGGACTAGATTCATTCAAAACTTCATAAGTACTGGTTAACTTCAAATAAAAGTTGAATCTCTTCAGTGGCTTCAAGAATAAGAAAAAATTGTAAGTCTGATATTTATACACATTTTAACTACAGTTATAATAAAATATTCTCAGTTTCAAATCACTACAACACATCCACATGTAGAACATATTCACTTTATGTCATGGACCATGATGAAGAAACCTTCAAGCAAGACCCAGACTAGTAAAGTGTGTAGTGCAGTGCCATACGTGAGTGTCAGTAGCTCAGGCTTGCCCCAGCAACGCAGGTATGTAGCTCAGGACTGAACCCAAGCTTCTTCAGGAGGTCTAATTAGCAGTTTTCAAGGTGATAGTGGTGTGGTCTGACTGCCTCTTGGTCTACAGTCAGTTCAGTAAACATCACCCTTGGGAACTCTGCACAACGTTTTATCCCAGTGCTGATGCACCAGAGGTAGTTCTGAGGAGATACTGTGCAGTCTAGGAACTGCAGTAAGGCCGGTACTGAACCCCCATATTCTACTGCTGCTCTGTCTGGTGTCAGTCATGCTATCTGCAGTCTTCTATTTGCAAAACCCCAAATATGTCAAGTAAAAGGTTCAAAATACAGTTTACAAGCTTCAAGATTACTTTTGGGCTCTTCCTTTAGCAGTTAAATTAAGGTTTCCTAAAATTATTTAAAAATTAAGATATAGTCATCTCATCATTTTATTGTGTAAATTTTTAAAGCAAAAAGTTCACATTTCTGCTTCTAATTACTGATTTATTTGTAGTAAACATATTCACATTTTTTTCCACTCACATACTTCTAGCTATGTAGAAAGACTATTAGTGATGAAGATCTTTGATACACTATTCATTTTCTACAAGAGTTTCCAAGTAGAGAATACTGCCAGCTCAGTCAAAATGCACAATGTTCCCAACAGGCTGTGAGCCTTCTCAGGATAGTTTCTAACGAAGGAGCAATAACAGCATTTCCCTCACAGCCTAAATATTCCAAGGAGATCCAGTATCTTTTTTCCTCTACAGCACTTTTGAAATTCAATGTTAATGCCTTCAAAAGAGCTTTAGGAGGAATTCACTCCAAAGTCAACATTATATAATGGAAGCGTGCCAGCTTAAAATTAATGTGAGAAAACAAGTTACCCATGAACTACCACTCTGGTATACTAAACCTGGAGACTTTATTTCTATCTGTGTTTTAGTAAGAAAAATATGTATTGCATCATTCATCAAAGCTTATTAACTGTATCCACTGATCTACATTCTTATCATCAAGAATACTCTTAATCAGAGTCAATCTATTTTTCGTATTGGAAGTAGATAATGCTGGCAATATAACAGCTTGAGATTTCAATAACTTTATTTTACCTTATGAATACAAGGACAAGTATACCCTGTTTTTTAAAAAAATACCACCCATATAACTGAAGAAGTCTTTTTAGCGTTACTTTTATTCCAGATGACATATACATATATTTTTATATAAATTCATGCGGTTTTTTTAAATTATATTAAAAAAATAGGAAATGTAAAATTTTAACATTAAAAACTCTAAGATTCTTAATTTTGGAAGGTGTAAAAAGTAAATACAAGACCCTTGGATCTTGCTCTTTGTTGGAGGTTAAGACTGAAAAAAATGAACAATGAGTAGGTGTTCTCGACTACTGATGAAACGAAATCAGATGAAACCTAGGGTTCAGAAGAATTCCTGTGAGGGAGTCTTCTTTTGATTAAGGCAGTCCTGTGATGCTGACAAGTTGAGGCAGCCTTCTGGGTTACACTAGGTCTCCTGAGTTGGGCCTTACTACAATATCTTGTGTATTCTGTCTTCGGAAGGGTAATCAGGAGGTCATTCAAGGCTGAAATACATAGAAAATATCTACTTGTTCCTCAGTTATTTACTCTGAAAACCTACAGCTTTCACCCTAATCTCGCTGAATGCAGAATTCAGGTCCATGTGTTCAAGACTGTGTTTCTGATGCTTTCCCAAGTTACCAATGGACTCCAATTATTAACAGTAAAGTCCTTCTGCACTTTTCTGGAAATGTGAATATGTTGAAATGGCCAGCTGACATTGATTCTCCATAGTATGAGATAATACATGACATGCATAAAAACAGTCATGCCACCTTTATGTAACCATGTCTCTGTATCTTAGAAGGGAAACAGGGCATGAAGACCTGTGGTTGGAGTGCATTCAAGTACATCGGGGAGATGTTAACACCTCAAGTTTTCTCAGCAGAACTACGGTTTCAACTCTTAGTATATATCACAAGGAGGAAAAAAAAGGAAAAAGACAAAACAGAAGGAAAAAATTAATATATTTATATTATATAATAAATAATACATTTTACAACGAAAAAAACACTAATGCATGAATGGGTTAGCTCTACCTCTCTGGGGTAAAAAAGTGAGATTGAAGGACTTCTACATGGAAATCTGTTGTTTCTCTTGGGAACAGTCCTTGGGACTAAATTCTACTGGCTCTTAACCAGACAAAATTTCATCTCAAGGAGCGTGTAGCATAAGATCGAGTCCTCTTTTTGATGATTAATAGGCTTTTATTTTCATGAATCCCAATCTGGTATATATATACTATAAACACTTTAACAAGAACAAAAGCAGTGGAGAAATGAAGGATAAACATAGGTGACATCTGGCTGTTTCCCGCTTATGTTGGGTTTTTTGTTTTAGCTTTGGTATTTGAAAACTGTTTTGTAATGTCAATGGATACAAAGGATGCAGCTGTATTTGAAGAGTAACAGTAAACCTGATTCATATCTAAAACAAAAAATTAAAGAAATCACTCATCTCTGTATGGACATACAATAAATAATTTTGGTATTTTCTTCATGGAACCAGGTTTTCACTTCAGTGTTTCTACCCTTCTTTTGTATACTTTTTAGATTCTTCTTACTCCTGTTCTTGAGATGACTTTTTCCATTCCACTCTCATGAAATGTTGTTGTGGGTTTTTGTGGCTGGGTTTTGGTAGTGGGGTGGGGCTACAGGGATGGCTTCTGTTAGAAGCTGCTGGAAGCTTCCCCTGTCCCATGGAGCCAATGCCAGCTGGTTCCAGGATGGACTTCCTGCCACTGGCCAAGGCCGAGCCAATTAAGAGTAATAGTAACACCTCTGTGATAACATATTTAAGAACAGAAGGTTGTTGTGCAGAATTATTCCAGCCAAGGAAGACTGGAGTGAGAACATTTGAACAACAAGGTAGACACCGAGGTCAGTGCAGAAGGAGGCGCAGGAGGTGCTCCAGGCACCAGAGCTGAGGCCCTGCAGCCCGTGGTGCAGACCGTGGTGGAGCAGCTGTAACCCTGCAGCCCATGGGGGACCATCGGGGTGCAGAGACCCACCTGCAGCCCATGGAGGAGCCCATGCTGGAGCAGGTGGATGCATGAAGGAGGCTGTGACCCCACGGGAGTCATAAGATGGAGCAGGGTCCTGCTGGAGACCTGTGGCCCATGGAGAGGGAAGCCGATGCTGGAGCAGGTTTTCCTCAGGTAGAACTTGTGACGCCTGTGGGGGACCCACCTTGGAACAGCTCATTCATGAAGGACTGCACCCCATGGAGGAATGACCCACAGGACAGCAGTTTGGGAAGAACTGCTGCCCGAGGGATGGACTCACACTGGATAGGTCCATCAAGGACTGTCTCCTGTGGGAGGGACCCCACAGGAGCAGTGGAAGGACTCCTCTGCCTGAGCAGCGGCAGAAACAACAACTGACCACAACCACCATTCCCTGTCTCCCTGCACCACTGGGAGGGAGGAGGGAAAACAGAAGGAAGGAGGGGTGGAGGGAATGTGTTTTTAAGACTGTTTTATTTCTCACTCTTTGGCTCTGATCCTGTCAGTAATAAATTCAAGTACTATCCCCACTTTAAGTCTGTTTTGCTCATGAAAGTAATCAGTAACTCACCTCTCCCAGTTGTTATCTCAACTTATGAATCCTTAGCTGGTGTTTTTTCTCCCTCCTCTGTCCAGTTGTTTAGGGAGAGTGAGAGAGCTGCTTTAGTGAGTACCTGGTATCTGGCCAGGGTCAACGCACTACAAATGTATTTCATGTTTGCTACAGCTTTAGCTTTGCAGGAGATGTCCTTGCTTAGAATCTGATTCTGCACAGTTTTACTCACATTTATCCATACTAAAGAACTGTGCATTGTGACACCTATGAATAAAGTCAGAATTAGTATTTCTGTAAAATGAAGAGGGTAAAACTACTGCTGGGACAAAATTAAACTTAAGTGAATTACAATATATGAATGTGTTAATATGCTAGAGTTTTATTAAGAAGTAAAAAATAAAAGTGTATGAATAGGTGTGATTAGAGAAGTAGACAAATTAGTGGAAACTGGAAGATGACAGCTAGAGAGCATATACATAAAAGAAGAAGAACAGATGCTGGAACAAAATATTTTTAAAATTTTACTATTTGACAAATAATAAAGGTCTGGTAATTTAGTTTGTTTCAATCTGCCTATCTATCTACTAGGGCTGTGTGAATATTTAATTCTTTAGTTCAACAGTCCAGATCAGTCTAGATGAAAATACTTTTAAAATGTGTTGATTTGCTTTAAACCACAACAAGCAAAGTCATGTAGTTCAACATGGCAAAAGTGTTCCTTCTTCAGAATGTAGAGTCAAATAAAATTAAGAGACAACTAGAAAAGCCTTAATCATATTTCTCTGCTATCTCAGTGACGAAACATGAGAGCACTCACTCAAGGAAATTGGAATCTCTTATTTTGTTCCCTCCCTTCCCTGAGGTGTGCTCCCTCCCATGAGAAAACACAGTCATATGTTTCTTCCACGTTTAATATCCTGGGACTGAGGCAGGTACTGCTGCTACAAATGTTCCATTTAACAAGAAGTAGTTAACTATTTTGCCAGAAGCACCATGACACTGTATCACTATAGGTCAGGATGTTTGGCAGAATGCAGGGGCAGGAAGTTCAACCATCTTGGGTGACTGTTCCAACCACAAAGCTCTTCAGCCATGCTTCTTTGCTGACAATTGCTTGTGTTTTATGCAAAGTGGAACAAAGATGTCCAAACATTTTGAAGGATCCCAAATGCTCTAAGCATGAGATTTAGGCACATGACTGGAAAATGAATGTTCAAATATTGGGCATTCAGGAAACAGAACTGGGCACAAAATCTTTATCTCCTTGGGGAACCCTGCATCAGAGCATCCACAAGTATTCTTAACAGTGATATCCCTATTTGAGAACAGAGAATAGCCTCCTGTGTTAATTAAGAATTTGTCCCTTACTGGCCCTTCATAATAGAAGCCGTTTTATGAAGATTTCAGGCCAACTGAAATAAAAATAAAATTCTGGGCATTTATTGTTTTGCAAGAAAAAAGAAAATTGGTCAGCTTTACTACTTACCTTCATCTTTCATCATCAGAAACACTCCATCAGGGGATTTTGCAAGAGAATAAAACTAGTTTGTAAAGGAACATTCCATTTGGGATTGCCTCAAATCTCAGATTTCAAAACAGGTTGCTGAAATGGGAAGAAAGAAAAACTAGATTTTCTTGTTATTAATGCTAGCAGAAAAGAATCTTTCCTCACAAAAGTCTTTTAGATGGATGGATTTTGCTCTTAAGAACAGGGAAATGGAGGGACAATAACTTTAGAATGTTAAAATAAAAATGAATTTCTGGAATAATGTGTTTAGAGTAAAGCACTTATTTATTAAGAATCACAATTCATATTTAATTTTCACTTTTAAGGGTTTTTTTGTGCATTTGTGGGGATGGAAACAATTTACAGATTTATTACATTTCTGGGATTAGTTTAATAGAGTTATTTACCTTATGCAATAATAATATAAATACAACTGTGATATTTTTTCATCTGTTTTGTAATATGAAGGGCCTAATCAAAGTTTTTTAAGCATTAATATTGGATATTTTACAAAGAAATCTGAGTTTTAAGCTATGAGAAGCTGTTTCCCCAGAAAAAACCCTACTTTTATAGGCGTGGATTTGGTCCATCCTGTTTATATCACATGAATACACACTTGCCCATCTTCCTCTACAGGATGCTGACAGAAAGGAGGAAGAGGTGAAGGGACAGAGATTACGGGGTTGCCAGTATGTGCCTCTGAGAGATCAAGAATACCCCCTGTTCACAGCTATGAGTACAGGCCAAAGCTGTTACATTTCTAGAAAAATTTTCCTCTAGTGATTCAATCCAGACAGAAGCATATTATTTACCTGTTCAGTTATAATCCTAGTTTTTCTCAAGTTTCGTTTGATCATGTTACTAAGCAAGTTCCTAGGAAGCCTCTGGAGTCTGCTATATGAGAAACCATCAAACTTACCCCTATTTAACTAAAGAAAGTGGATTCCTGCTGGGCAGCTCACCCATTTCACCTTAACCTTTTCTTATTGTATCAGAGTAGAAAAGAGCTTTGGCCAAGTAATCATCATATTTGATACAGTTCTTGTGGACAGAGCAGAGAGATGGAGTGAGCAATTTCTTCTGCATTTCTGTAGGCCTTGCCTTGGCATAGCTAAGTACAGACAGTAAAAGATACTATGTAGTTAACATGGCTTCAGCCTCTGAAGCTAGAACAAAGGAGGATCAGTGCCAAGGTTAAGGAGGAGTCCTGAGAGGTAAACCAGTTTTCTCATCTCATATGGACACCTGCAGTACTCCAATTAGCACTGGAAAACAAAGTACGTTTCTTTTATGTACCCAATGCTGTGGAAGAAGAATCACGCGTCGGGGTGTAGTAGCAGTATATGAGTATCCTTCTTGTAAGAAACAAACATTTTGTTGATCATATTGGTCTGTGAGCAATCTGTTCAAGCCCCTCCACTGATAAGTTCTGGTGTATTTGACCTTTCATAGCTTCACAGCAAGGTAGATATGATTCCACACAACACTTAACATCTTATCCTATCCTTGCTTTTGTCAGTGTTCTCATTTGCTTAGTTCATTGTGTCAGTATTTTTCAAATTAGAGGCCTATTCAGTAACTGTTGGAGATTCATGATATTTGGCTCTTTATGAGGGTGTCCCTATGCCACGTTGTGGAGTCCAGTGAATTGTAAGCAACCCAAGCTACATTTATTCTAGCAAAGTTTCAGTACCAGCAGTGTCCTGTTGTGGATATATGGTGTGGCATCAGTATGGACCAGGTTTCTTGCTAATTTATTTTACTTCTCCTGTAGGCTTATAGCACACACAGAGGTCCAGCTGCATCTACTGTCTGCTACATCTGATCTACTACAGGTCCTTTAACAGGATATTTTAAAGCTTTTTCAGGTGTATATGCACAGTACTGGCTGCAGTACATATACAGTTAATGATTTAAATTTCAAAAAGAAAATGAGAATCTGTCATGCAGATCATTGATCCTGAAGGTTATGGAAATGGTGGGCAGTTTTCCGGCTCAGAGTGTTGGTCGCACTTCCAATTTTAGGCATATCAGTAAGTGTATGAGCAATTTCTGACTTTGCCATTTAGCTTGAAGTTAATTGGAGTTAAGATTGACAGCTAATTTTAGCAATTCTTGATGACTACTTTGATGATATTCCTTTTACTGATGTGCCTGTTTATTTTAGTTTCTATTTGCTACATTCAATGTACTATTAATTATTAGAAATTTTGCACATTCCTTCCCAATAAATAAATGGGATAAATATACAGCTGACAACAGGCTATAAAGCAATACCAAAGTGATATATTGTGCCTGAGTCAAACCTAAGTCACTGGGAATACTGTGAAATATATTGCAAAGGTTGAACCTTCTGATGGATAGTATCACTAAACTATTTGAACTGAAGTCTGTGCCTTAAGGAAGACTGGAGGTATTGTAGAATCAGCATAAAAGTTCACTTTATATGACTCTCACCTTGAAAAATAAACTTTATTTTAGGCCAGTTTCACATACTGTAAAAGCTGGTTTGGAGGGGGTAGTGCTCTTGGCCTCTGCCATATGCCACCTCCTCTCTCACTTCTGTCAGCCCAGGTCATGCTTACACTGAAACCCAAATGTGTGACTGTCATCCTGCATTTGTACCCTGGGTAGCTGTCAGCTAGTTCAGTCTGATACCAGTGCAGCTGCTGGCAGTACAGGGTTCAACATGGAGCATGCAAAACCTTCCAGTGACACTGAGTGACATTTAGGGCAGATATAGATGGAGATGTTGAGAGGCATTCGGCAGTAAGGAGCAAGCTTTAAACTGAAAATTGGATAGCTGTATTAGTCATGTGTGGGACATCAGCACAAGATTGATCCTGTACTAATTACACAATGCCTTTCAGGAGAGTTTAGGATTTAGGCATAGTACAAAGTTAACAGTATTATATTATTCAGCTCAGAGCTGACAGGTGTCCAGCTGCTCAGGAGAATGAGAGAGGAAGAACCATCTTTCAGGTACACAGCTGTTTGTGTTCGAAGTGGTTCACTGAAAGATGACCTGGGGACATACAAGCTGCAGTCACACATCTCACTGCAGCAGGGACACTTAGTTTGCACATAAATACTGAGACGCTGATTCCTGACTCAAAAGAAACATACTCTTTTGGAGATCCAGAAATCTGGTAGCAGCGTAGGGAAAATCTATGTCAATTAGGTATGTCAAGTAAATGCAAGAAATATGGTTATCCAAGGAAAACCTCCAGATTTTAATATGACTATATCAATGTGCTGGGTGGTATCTAGAGTTACTTAGTGAGCAGTTATGTTGTAGTATCTGTTGGGGGCTGTGGTAAGGTCTTCTGACTTATTGCAGTAGATGTAATGAAACCACTGCTGTTGAAGGGAGTACAAATTCAAGAAGTGTTTGAAAGAAATGGCATTTGGTTTGTGCTGACATGGTTTTCTGAGTGGAGCATGTAAAACCCCTCCTTTAATATACAGAGGAGTCACTGTTTCTTGTGTTTGCTTTTCTTATTCTGGCTCCTGTGTCTCTAAGTTTCTACCTGCAAGAAAATGTTAAAGCTCACCTTGAAAAAATGAAAATCTTCCTGAAAGTAACAAGGACATGGAAACTAGAAAAATTATGTGTACTTTTGGGGCAGAAAAAAAAATGAAAAATTGAAAATTAAGACAGAAAGACAGACAGACAGACAGACAGAAAGAAAGAAAGAAAGAAAGAAAGAAAGAAAGAAAGAAAGAAAGAAAGAAGTTGAGATCAAAGGCTAGTAGTTTGGAATATGAGAAAACACAAGAGCACCCAGCATATTTGGAGCCACTGGGCAGCTTCAGGTTTGCTTTGTTTGGAGAGCTGGCACGACATGAAAGCAGAAAAGTACTCCACAGTCCTCAGAACATTCTTCCCCTTCCCATTAGTGCTATGTACATAGAAGGATTGTAAATTGGGTTTTTAAGACTCAGTGGGTATGATCTTGTTCCTCCTACAGCACAAAGGTTGCTTGTGGGGAAGAGGGAGAATTGAATAAGTGAGGTAACACACAGAAGTTTATTTGTACAGAACTCATCTATTGTTTTATTCATGTAAATGCCTGTGCACTTTTGACCTCAATAAGACTGGAAAAATAGCATTAATCATTTTGATAAAATAATTTAAAATACTTCTCCCATTACTAATGAGCTTGTGTTGTTCTAGTTTTAAGTATCCATAAAAATGGGTGTAATGTTGTGTTGGGCAATAATTGAATATCTGTGAATTATTGTTTTCATTCTACTGCATTCTGTTTAGGTGGTACCAGCAATGTGTAAAGCTCTTCTGAGCCTACACATAAATTCGGGGATTTCCCAAAGCTGAAATTATGCTAATCAGTACAATCAAAATGTTCATGTGTCATGGTTTGAGAACTCCAAAAATCCAATTCCCTAGTCCTAGCCCCCTCCCACATCTCAACCCAGTGTAAAATGGTTTCCAGACACCACACAAGACTCAAAATGGGGGAAAGGGAATATATTACAATGACTGTACAAAATAAATACTACAATACATTATACACAATCTTAATTATCTCTACCATGACATAAGTATTTACAAGGGATCAAATCTCTTCTCCCCCGCAAATAAAAGTCCAGGAGGGAAGAAGGAAAAGATCCTTTTCTACTCTCAGAGCAGCAATGTCTCTAAGGCAGCAGGTTCTCTTCTTCTCATGCAGCAGCATATGTATCTGGATCTCTGCCAGTACACATGAGGGGTATCCAAGCCCCTCAGCTCATCGTCTTCAAGTGAGGGTCTTCTCTTCCGTGGACTGCATAGCAGGGACAAAACTCGCTTCACCACGGTCATATCATGGGGTGTAAGACCCCCATGAAGGTCCCTTCCTCAGGGGATTCACTCCTGAGCCAGAACATCTCGGGTGGCTTTCAGTTGAAGGCCTTTGCCTCAAGAGTTCTACCAGAACTGTGCTCTGTCTCTACTATTTTATAACTGCAGGAGGAAAACTGTTTCCCCCCACCACATCATGGCAAATGTCAATCTATGAACCTGATCTTCATTGAAAAAACAAAAAGTTTGGCTGTATGCACATGAACATTGCGTGCAAACAGCGCTTTCAGGATGTTTTTCTTTGTTTGTTTTTGGAAAGTGAGATTGATAAAAAATGACTGTCAGGTACAGACCTGTGAGCAAATGGAATTAAACTGTCAGAAAAATCATCTTAATCTTATGCCCTCAAGTCAACTCCTCTGTTCAGCACTGCTTTAAAAACCTGCCTAAACCAGACTTTAAATTGTGTTGAAGTCAAGATTGTTTATGTAAATAGTTAGGGATGCTCCTGAACTGGTGCATGAATTGACAGCAATATGCATGTCTTTTAATATATATGGATACACATACACATATGCACATATATATATATATATTCAATATATTTGCAAGCTCCTTTCCATCAGTCTGGAACAATATACCAAAGTAAACTTATGTGACACAGGTAACAGATAAGCTCTCCCTTTTTCTTCAGTATGGATATTTAAGATTAACTGCATCCATTACCTCAATTAAATGATCTATAGTTCTGCTGTACAGATATTCAAACCCTTCCACTCTCAGATGTAAATGTGTGATATTAGTCAGTACTCCATAAAATCACTGTCTATCTGTTAAGCATTAATAATACACAACAAACTTAATGAAAATATGTTTAGAAGTAACTGATCTAAATAGTAATCCTAGGAAAAAACCTGACCACTGCTATGAACCATGTTCTGTACTAAGAAAGAAATCTTTTTTCAGCTCTGTCTTGCAAAGCTCATTAGATATTTAAAATATAAAATAAACTGTCTGGCTATCAGCAGTCTAAGCCATTCATGCACTTTCATAGTAGATCAAAATGCATTAGTGTAATTATTATAGAGATTAAGACTAGAAATACACTGAAATGTATGTTATGTTTCTTTAAAAGTAACCTTTCTCCCCTCATTAAAGTGGTCATTGGTAAAACCATTTTCTTCACTCAGGAACTTACAGAATAAAGCTAGTAAAAGAAACTAAGTACCATTCATTATTGCCAGCATCTGTAATTGTTTGTATTATACTTTATGGAAAAAATATATAAAATGCCACATTTGAACTTCAGACTATTAAAAGTGTCAGCTCTATTATATCATTTCTGAAGACCAATTTGCCTTTTTTTCAGAAGGTTGTAATGAGCCAAGTACATTTTGCTTTCTACCATTTATCTTTTCAGCAGTAATGGAAAATTTCCCCCTCAGGCACAGTAAGCTATTCTTATCTTACACAATTAGGCCGAAATGAAAGGTATCATAAAGGTGAGATTTCTTCACAAACAATGTGATGTACTTTATGCCATTTAACACTGAGGAATGTCTGAGAAATAAATTCAGAGTGGTATACGAGTGCAGTGTGGCTAATAGGCAACTCTCAATAGTGCTTCAGCTTCTTAATGCATAAGAAAGAGAGTAGGCAACCAGGGTCACTAAAAGATATACCTAATCTCTAGTTCTGTTACACTCTTTTGTTTTTAATAGAGGTTGGAAAACTTACACTGACACTGAAAATAAATGGAAATAAGCCTGTCCAAAGCAGTGAATTCATTATAAGGTAAGAGGAAAAATGCACACTGGGACATCTTCATTCACCAGCAAACCTCTCTTGGAAGGTTTACAGACATCAAGGGGTTTTTTTATTTTTCCTTGTACTGTAATTTCATTTTATGATTAAAAAGTCTATGATAAGATTAATAAGTTGATAAGAAAAATATTTGCATTGTGCCCAACAAGGAGGGAGGTATATATGCTGATTCCTTTAATGGATCCTTTTGGTGTCTGCATGTCCCTGTTTTGGTGCTGGTGGTTGGGGATACCACAACATTTTTTCAGGTCTCCTTTCCAGAAATCTTCTAGCATGTTTGAATTACAGATTAGTTCTACCTTTGGCATTTCCATCAGGAAATCATGTATGAAAGATAAAATTGATTAATAAGGTTCAGTTATGGATTTTTATTACTGGTGTTTTGGGGGCTGATCCTCTCTGTCCCATCCTTTAAAGAAGCACTAAGCTATTTTGAGGTTAGAGTTCTATTGGATGGCCAGTCTTCAGTTAGTTCAGGATAAAATATTCCTCCATAGTTTCTTTTAATCTGTGTGAAGTGACATTACCATGTGATGCTACCAAATGGTAGCAGTGTTGCTGAGTGTAGCTTATCCCCAATTAGTTTAGGTGTATACACCTAATATAATCAGCCTACCTTCTCAAATGCAGACAATGACAATAGTTACATAAATCTGTGAGAAAGTTCATAGAGAAGCAGTGTCAAGAATTCACAGTGCTATTCCCTAAGAAGCACAAGAGTTTGTAAAAAGGAGAAAACTTCTATTTGCTGTGTATACCACAGAATTAACATGGTGTGCATATAATAGGTAATAATTTAAATTATTTATTTTTTTTTCTTCTTCCTTTTGGGATGCTAACATTTTTATTTACCTTGTGCCCTATAAATCCAACAAAGCTATTTCTTTCTCTGTAAGAGAGAATAATTACTGGTGATTTTCCCATTTCAGTGCAGAAAGAGGGGCAGGTAAAGCCCTCAAAAACATGTTGCATAGTACAATGTTACATTTTGTATAGTCAAGGTAGCACAATACAATAGTATTCTATATACTATATTTGCAAATAATAGAGTGCATGGTAGCTATATAAATGCATATTGACACTGTTACACCAAAGAGAAACTCTGCCAAATAAAGAGTAAGAGACAAAGAGTAAGAGGCAAAAGCAAGAGGTAAAGCTTCAATAGGAACTAAATATGCCTCAGTTCATTTCAACATTGCAGGGAAATGCTAAATCTTCTCTGAAGAAGGAAAATTTTTGGCACTGTACTTAGAGCTGCAATTAAATTAATTACTTGGACAAAATTACTTCTTTCACAGAGAAAATCTCTAATTTTAAAATGTTCTAGGTGAAGTCATAGAGTTAGAAAAAATCATGCTCTTCAGTATTTACTAATACTCCTTACTACCCTTCAGAATTACTGGGAAAATGCTGAGGTGAGCGGTTTGTAACTCAGTTCCTTCAAACCAAATTTAAATAGTTCAAACTGATATTTGATGTTCTGTCTCATGTTCACCAAAAAAGAGCTGAAAGTTCCTACCTGAACAGTGAGCTTGGAGAACCCAAGGGGCAGCACTACCCAGCAAAGAGGGCAGGAAAGATTAGGGAGAAGGGAGCATCTTGGGTGAGATGGTGATCTTTCAGCTACAGCAGCCACAGATGTGGCAATTTGTGTTTTGATCACACATGCTCCAAACATCTTTTCTGCTGGTTCTTGTGTCTCGCCATGCATTTTCAGTCTTACTAATAAGAATATGCCTGATCTCAAAGGTGATAGTGTGTGATGAGATCATCTCAGAGGCTGTGACTGTTCTAGACTGGCTCATATAGTATAACCCGTGTAACACCACATATATGCATACATGCACCACTGCATGAAATCTCCTGCACATTGCCTAGTAGCATCTCCACAGTTTGACAATTAGAAAATTATTTGCTGATTATGAGCTCTGTTCCACATACAGAGACATCTTTTCTCTAGCTGAGAATTGCTGAACTGGGAGATGATGTTAGTTTTACCCTGGTCTCAATATTTTATGATTTATAAATTTTTTATGTTGGCATATTCTTCACTTTTGTCAAGAGTACCAATTAAGAAATGGGAACTCATGAGTCAGGTTTCTTGAAATAGAAATTCTTCCACTTTTAGATGAATCACAAGTCTACATGTACATTATTTGACATACCTAATTTACAGGATTATTACTGTTGCCAGTTTGACATTTTACACTTCAAATAAATTCACCCATAGGCACAAAGCCACTTTACACAGATTTTCTTATTTAAACAAAATGTCACCAAGAGAAAGAGACAAGCTTGGTGAAAAATACCACTATTCTGTAACAAAGGGTGCTGAATTTTGAAATAGATAGAACAAGTTTTGACATGAATAACACTGGCTGTCATCTATAGAGATTGGTAAATTTTGGAAAACTTATAGAGGAACAAACAAATATGTCCCCAAATTTTTCTGCATGCACCCCACATCTGTAAAATTATGATGAATTAATACCAGTAAAACAATGAAGTGAGAAAAAATATAACGAAAACATGTAATAAGGAATTTCTTAATTATTCTGCAGACTTTTGTTGTAATGAACGTTCCTCCTCATTCCTCCTAAAATTAGATAATAAGCATATGATGGGTTTCTGGTAATATATGTGCAGTGAGTTTTATAGCTCTATACACATGGTCCACAGCTGCTTGATCACAGGATTATGATGACGCTTAGGAAGCAGAGGATAATCAGACAGCAGGGAAGAAGTCAAAGAAGTGTGCAGAGAAAGAAGAAAGAAAGTTGATGTGATCTAGTGTAGCTAATAAGCCTTCTCTGTGAGAGATTCAGATAATTAAAGTGATTCAGCAGAGACACAGTTTTGGGACAGATACTAATGGGATTGGGATGAGAAAGTCATATCTGGTTAGCACCTGCTTCAGGTCATACTCTGCAATGGTCCAGAAGCTGTTCTGTGCACACATATGTATGCTAATTACATGACAGGAAAATAGGAGACTATGTTGCATATTTTCAGAAAACCTAAAGATCATTAAATATGCTGACCTCACACTATATAATGATTTTGTGACAAAAACACTTGTGAAGACAAACATGATCTGAGCTCATACACAGAAATATCTCTTCATATATGATTTCTTCATGACTGCATCACAAAACACTCAGCAAGTAACCCTTCTAAAAATTGTTTTCTTTTATTACCATAATTACTCATTGCCTGTTAGAAGAAAGAAGGTGACTTACAAGACTTCTTTCGTCGTGAAAACCAATGTTATCCTCCATCTCTTTCTAAAAATAACAAGCTATCATCAGGCAAGATAACCACCCTGATAAAATACCTTGGAAATAAAGTGAACCTTGCCTCATGATGTGATCTCTCTGATGTTCTTATTGAAGTTCTTGATGGATATCAATACTTTATGGCCAGACATCAATATGACTTTCAAAGACTATGCATCAAACAAGATTATCCTCTACATCAGTTAACAGTTTAAAATGTGTTAAGTCTTGATATTGTGTGCGCTTTTCGTATGGTAGAGGCTTTCAGAGACACTTCCAGAACAAACCACACTCAGGGCAGAGATCTTGAAAGGATATGAAGGGTATTCATAATATAATAAGAAACCAGCAATTAGTAACAAGCTCTTTTTTTATTTAATAACTTTTGTACCTAAGAAATTTTCATCACCAGAAATTATAGCGATCATCTAACAATTAGTGAAAGCCCTTTGGAAGAAAACCCTACAATTGAGAAGGACAAGGATGTTTTCAAACAGAACACAACAGGAGCTTAGTTATACTGACTTCTGGTGTGTATGCAAGGATTTGGGGCATTGCAACACTCATTAGCTTGGAAAACTTAGGAGTTTTCCACCTCATTTGGCAAATATGAGAATTTCTAGTCTGCTAAACCTAAGCAACATGCTCACATATCACTGAATCTCCGAACAGTACTGAGGCCATTTCATTTTTTTTTGAGAGAAAAGAATAGAGGTTCTATACATGTACAACATATACCTTACAGTATTATCTGAAATATTTACAGAGAACAAACACTGCATGTTTCTACAACTGCATTAGCAGTGTTATGTTAGTGGTCATGCCGCCATGTAGAACTGTTCACCCAGTATGCCACACCTGGAAGGATTTTCCTTCTCAAGTTGATGCAATAGCTGTAGTAGTCAACAAAAATTATTTGCTATAAACCCACACCCCTCACCACTATCAGAACAGTATTAAAGGAAAAAAGTGCACAGGGACATAGATAAAATTAAAGCACTTTCCAACTGGAATGCAGAAAAAGAGGACTAGAAGCTGCAGGTGACAGAAGTGTACCACTGTAGAACTAAATAGCTTAGCTGATGAATGTAAAGGTTAAATATCAATAGTGGAGAATGCACACACATAAATATGGGACTGGAACATCCCAATGTCAGAAAATTCATTTGTATGCTGTTATTATGCCTTAAATGTGCTCTTCATCTAAAGATCTTGTGGTACACGTTACAAGATTTAAAGTAAAATCCATATCAACTGATGCCTAAAACTGCACAGAGAAAGAAAGTTTTGAGACCAAACCTTAAAAGTTTGTGGTGCTGATAAAGAGTTGTAGCAATTATTGATTTTTTACATTGCTTTTTCAGTTAATGTGACAGTCACTTGAGTCAAACCAGATGTAAACGAGATATTGCAGACACTGTACAGTCAATTAAGAATAAAATTATACAAACTCTCAGCAACGAAAAAGCTCCAGGACTGATGTCCTTGTGACACTCTGAATCATTTAAAATAGCACCACATCTCAAATCAATCAAGACATGAATGTCTATGACAACTTTTGTGCTTTCAACAGCAGTCCCACAGCTTTGACACGTATTGACTTAAATATTGCAACTGAACTAAAACAAACCTTTCCACAGCCAAATACAGATTTGAGCTGCTCTAAAATTACTCTTGGCTGTTCCAGAAGTCCAGTGTGCCCTAGTCAGCCTTAACCTTTGGAAAGCACATTGAAGAGGGAGTTTAGCAGAATCAGAAGGTTAACCCATGATCCTATGTATTATTTTATTTTCTTTTAGGCAAAGCACTCCCCACAACAGATTTTGCTTCCTCTTTCTTTTCTCAGAAGATGTAGTGGTGAATTATCCCTTAAAGCATAATTGTCTTCATAGGGGCATAACTTTTTAAGGACAACTCACTATTCTATTATAATTAAAACATTAATAGCTAATTGACCATGTAATTAAACTGAATCAATTCCCTATCAAAAACCAAAATAGAATTATTAAATAGAAGTCAGGCTTCAATCACCAGATGCAGGACTGTTATGTAGGGTAACTAGAACAGTGCTTCCAGGGGCAGAACTGTTATGGACTGTTCTGGAAGCCTTCTGATTTTTTCTGGCTAGTCAGCAACTTTCCATATGGAGTTGTTAGAGTCAGAAGGGCAACCACTCAAGTCAGTGGAGTTGAAATTAAAACACCATAGAGACTGCTCATGGAAGGATAAGTATTTGCTATTCTGCTTTCTCTGTTGCTTTGTGTGCTTTGCTTTTACATGTTTGTCCTATTCAAATTGTAAATCCATTAACAGAAGCAGCTGTTGCTCAATAAAATGCACAGTTTAACTATAGGATCCTCACTGGATCACTAGGAATATATTTCTTTAATAAATATTAATGTGGAGACACTGTAGATTCAGAGAATTTGTCATGTGTACTTGTGGTGAGATATATTTTAACACTTCTTTCTTATAATGCTATTGCTTCTTATTTTTAAGTCTGCTACTTAGAAGGTGTTTAAACAGCTCAAGATGACCTTACTACTTTGACACTAAATCACAGGAAAGAGTTTCTAGTGTCAAAATAGGAATAAGAAATGCCAAGAAGTCTACGGATATGTCATTGCAAAATAAAACCGTCAGCTCCTGTTAGATTACTTTAACAAATAGTAAACAGTCCTGACAAGTGAAATGTTTCTTATGTTTCATCCCTTGGAGAATTTAGAGGAAGACAAATGCTGTCATTTCTGAAGGGTTCAAATGCAGGTCATGATGCCACTAGGAGGGCAGGTCCATTCAGAGTAAGCAGGCACACTGCCTTACCTGCTGTGCTTCCCATTCTGGGCCAGATCTCAATGGCTCTTCTCAGACAAACTGATTCTGGTCCCCTTCCTCTCCCACCACCATCACTTGCTACCGATGTGCAGTATGCCTTTGCTTGCTTGAAGTTTGCCATCAAAACATCTTTATGTTCTATAGGATAAATAGTTTGTGACTCCTCAGAGGCTGTTTTCCCACAGAGGTACATACAGAATTTTTTACATGATGCAAATACAAATATAAAAATATTATCATCCTCATGTGGGTCTTTGTTTGTTTGTTTGTTTCCAGATAGATTTGTTAGTAATGCCTTTTTTTGTTAATTTTGTTTAATCAAAGTCAGATTTCAGGTGGGTGTGAGATCCTTGGCACAAAAGAAATATTTGAATAAAATATACATGAACAATACCGTAAATAAATTAAAGCTTAATCTTTAAAGGCTACCTCTAGGTTGGTTGGATAATTAGGGAAGTGGGGAGGTTAATATTTAAAGACTATTCATAGCTTAGTTTGGTACTTTGGTCAGTGGAACTTTGGTTAGTGCCCTGCTAAACAGTGTTTAGCATGAGTCACAGTTTACGACTCATATTGTAGTGATTTATCTGGAAATCTAGAGTAATAATGGTCTCAGTTTTTTAAAATCTGTTTTACTACTTGATGGTATGATCAAATTAAGACGTTCTTTTGATTGCAACATCCATTTCTTTACTGTAAATCCAACTTTTACAGTTCAAGATTATGAAGTACACAAATCTAAACTGCATATAAACATGAACTACTCTTTCTGGTCACACTTTATGCCCAGTATTGGTAGAAATGCTATAGAAATTTTTTACATTCCAAGAATCATTGTGCAGACAGGACTGGTGAATTTGGACCTCAGTCATGGGAAAGTTATGTTTTTTAAGAGTAGTGATTAAGCTCAGAAAGCAAGCCAACATCACAGAACAGCTAAGGAGGGAGGCCACCAATCCTTGGCTAAAAGCAAGATTAGTGAGCGCTGGTTGCTCAGAACTGTTTCCAGTGTTGTTCTGAATATCTCTTATGACAAATACACCAGAACATGTTAGTGCAACCTCTTCAACAACCCTTACAATAAAAAGGTACTTTCTTATCTTTAAACAGACTTTCATATATTTCAATTTCCACCCTTCACCTCTTGTCCTGTCACTGGACAGCACTGGGAAAAGCCTGTGTCCCTTTTCTTTACTCTCCCTTTCAGCTATTCATATGCAGGGACAAGGTCCCTCTAAGCCTTCTCTTCTCTGCGCTGAACAATCTCAGCTCTCTCAGACTCTCCTTATGTGAAAGTTACTTCACTTCTTTAATCATCTCCATGACCCTTCACTGGACTCACTCCAGCAGGTCCATTTTCTTTTACAAAGCACCATGCTGCAGATGTGACCTACCAGTGTGGAGTAGAGGAAAACTGTCAACTCTTTCAACCTGCTGGGAGCTCTCTCCTAACACAGCCCGGGATGCAGTTGGCTATCTTTGCTGCAAAGGCGCGTTGCTGGCTCACAGTCAACTTTTTGCTCACCAGAACACCCAAGTCCTTCTTTACCAAGCTGCATTCCTGTCCCAGTTGAAGGTGGTGCCCAGGGTTATTCCTCCTCCGTTGAGTTCCATGAAGTTACTGTCTTCCCGTTCCTCCATGCTCGTTAAGGTCCCTCTGGATGGTGGCACACCCAGGTAGTGAATCAGCTGCTCTTTCCTGTTTTGTACGGTTAGCAGACTTGCTGATGGCGCATTCTGTCCCAGTGTCCATGTCACTCACGAGGATGATAAACAGTATCAGCGCAAGTACTGCCCCCTGGAGCTCACCACTAGGGACTGGTCTCCAGCTGGAAATCACACTGCTGATCGCAAACCTCTGGGCTGGCTATTCAGCCAGCTTTCAATCCGCCTCACTGTCCACTTACCTATTTTGTACTTCATTTACCTGGTGTGTACTCCATCAGCTTTTCAATGAGGTTTTAATGCGAGGAAGTGTCGAAAGTCTTGCTTTTTATTTAATTTTTAAGTGATCTCGCCAAGGAGCCTGTTAGACATATCCACAAAGTTTTTAATCTCTTTTTCTTATTGAGTAATTTTTCAAAGAGAATAATTTTGAGAAGTTTTCTGAATTTCTTCCTTATTTTAAGGAAACATAACGACATTTTAAAGTTTGACATTTAGAAAAATATGTTGTGCTTAGATCGACATGTTCTTTAATTTCAACATTTCAGCTAGTTTGTCAGTTAGAAGACTTTTGAACTAGTGTTTAAAAAGATGTTTTGGCAGGCCCAGGGTTTTGGGATTTTTTGGAATATTTTATTCATGAGAATTTTTGAGAATATTTTTACTCTCTCAATTTGTACCATGTTTTGCTAAAAATAAAATAAAAAAAAAAAAAGCAGAGAAAAGAATGTGTTCAGCTCTAGTAGCTGTATATGACACCTTTTGTCTTCCCAGAAACCCAGATATAATCTATCATGTGTACAATTGCGTAAAGGATTACTATTCTGTATTCATTCTTCTCATCTTACTTGGAAGCTGTGCTGTGTACTCAGTTTATACAATCCAATTAAAATACCTACATGTTTTAAAGTAGCAGTACTCATAATATTTATGAGTAGTTCGTTGTTGAAAAAATCATAAGTTAAAATATTTCTAAGTTAGCTATAAATTCCTATTACATTTGAGAAATTTTAATACAAAAGTATGTAAATCAGAATGAAATAATTGCATTGTGTTGTTGCTGAATATAATGGATGAAATCCTGGACCCACTGAAGTTTAAGAGGGAAGTTCTCATTGACTTGAGCAGAGCCAGGATATTATCTAATACATTTGGTATTGTTTTTCACATGCATTTCTAAAGAGTCAAACATACCCTTACTTTATATTAGCATTTTAGTAGTGCCAAAAAGCTTCAGTGAAGTCTTCATTCTGATAGGTATTAGTCTTTCATGTGTCTTTTTAGTCTTAAAGATGTCAGTCTACAGGCTGCAGTAGGATCACAGCAGCTTTGTATAGTTATATATAAGGACGGAATCAGCACCTTTCTCCTATTTTGATTCTGTAATTTAGTTTAAGGCTCAAGCTGTAAAGCAAAACCCTTTTTAAAAATTCCATATTGGTTTTCTTCCTTTCAGGGCAGCTGCATTAGGTTCAAAAACTCCTTTCAGGAGATGTTCTAGCCTTCTCTGAGACTGTCAGATTTCGTACTGGATTTTACTTCTGAATTGAACACAGGTACACATACCCATGCTCAGAGACTTGCCAGGGAACACTGGAAAGCAAATTTTCTTGCCTTAAGGTTCTTACTAGCCATGAGCCCTTGGCATTTTCAAATTTGAGAGTTTAATATGAAATTACAGTTTCTAAGTCACTTTAAAGATTGCTTTGAGCATATTTCTACATATAAACTCCTTTCTCTCTCTAAAATATCTAAAAAAAAATCCCCAACCCAGGTGGCCCTTTTAGTGCCTGAAGATGTAAGATAAAAGCATTCCAAATTGAAGAATGGCTTCTGCCTCTGTATATGTGGAGCATAGAGCTATTAGGTGAGTTCCCATGACCAGTGCCATTGCAGGTGCTGTGGCGTGTATCTATGAGCCTAGAACCAAATAACATACAATCAGAATTCTCAAGGTACTGTGAAATTCTTGATCTGGAGATATGCAATCTAAACTGAAATCTAACCTTTCTTTTTATTAGACAGTTATATTGCTATATGCAGCCAAGGAGAATTCAGAGATTTCACAGTGTGATAAAAAAGAAAAAAAAGTCTCCCAAACCTGTATTGTGATTAGCATCACTTTTCTCAGCAAAATAGCTCCTTGTGAACTTCTGAGTGAAACTCAGGTCTCAGAATACATGCCAAATTAGGTGTCATGAACTTTCAGTTTCTTGATTTTTTTCACTGAATGGTCCCATTATAAAGAACATCAGTTTTTCTTGTTACTCTTTAAATAAGGAAACATCAGCACCTGACATTTCAACATGGTGAAATGAAAATTTAATATGGAATAGATATTCTTGAATAATCCCATGCTCAGACATGCTTTTGCCCCAAGGATGAGGTTCGTGACTCCTCAGGCTTTCACTTCCTTCTTAACTTATGTGATGGCAAGCTTTGTGATCACTGGTCTGGAGTTTGGATTATTAGTTGTCAAATGCTAGCTAATATCCTACTCCTTATAAAACCCTGTATCAAACTTGAGTAGGTAAGAACATTGAATCATTGTTAACTTTTCCAGTCCAAAGTGCGTAAGTGATGCTTTCTCTCTGATTCAGCTCTGTATTCTTTGCATACAGAACTTCCAGCCATCTGCATCATGCACATTGTAAAGATGATACATAGCAGCAACAAAGTACACAACATTTCTATTCTGAATTTTACTTAGTCATATCCACATTAAAGATTTTTTTTAGGCCAAAAAAAAATATGGCTTAAGAGCACAGAGATTTAAGTCATAACACATAAAACCAATATTCATGTCCTTTGTGTCCAAATTACAGAGCAGGCCTATCACACCTGTGTCATTAATCATAGAGTTTCAGAATGGTTCGGGTTAGAAAGGACCTTAAAGATCATCCAGTTCCAGCCCCCCTACCATAGGCAGGGACACCTTCCTCTAGACCAGGTTACTCAAAGCCCCATTTGTGAGAGACTTGAAAAAATTATAACCCGATAGAAACAATCAATCTGTGTGAGGGGAAGAAGGGGCAGATCAAGTTCTGCAAAGGTGGGATGGTGCTCTGCCCCCACAACCTCGCCTCCTTGGGAACATCTAGTGCATCTATCAGTCACTGGCACACCAGAAGCGCTACCCCACACCACACCCCTGGAGCCCTCAACCCAGTCCCATAATGGCTGGCAGACCTGAAGCCCCATCTAGGGGTGGGTGGCCACAGGAGACCAGAGCAGATAAAAATCATTGCACAAGGCATACATATATCACATCCCTATTGTCTTTGGCTAAGACCATGCTGGAACCAAGGCAGCAACTATATTCCTGCTTTCTCTCTTTCTCTTTCCCTCTCTCTCTCTTTTTCTTCTCCTAATTTCCTCTTCTTGAAATCTAGGTAACTTAAAAGTTGGATAGGCTGGAGTTTTGCAAGTCAATGCATCATGAAATGCTTTACTGTGATTGAATGTTGCCTTTAAAATTTGCCAAGTTCCCTTGTTTTCTAAAGTTTTCCAGTAAAAGTTTGTTGTTTAACCTCCTGTTGCATTTTTCCCTTGTGCCCTCTCAGAGTATAAAAATAATAAAGCCTCTTTAAGAAACTCACTGAGCAAGACTGGGGCCTTACATCACCCAACCTGGCCTTGAACACTTCCAGGGATGGAATATCCATAGCTTGTCTGGACAACCTATTTCAGTGTCTCATCACACTCACAGTAAAGAATTTCCTCCTAATATCTAATCTAAATCTCTCTTATTTTAAACCCCCTCTCCCTTGTCATATCACTATTAATACCACAGGACAGACAGTCAGCATACTACAGAATTTTACCACTTGAGATCTGGTCATATCACTTGGGTCAGTGAGTGATGAGAAAGTGAAACATAACACTCAATTGGGTGATCTGACCAGGGTCCTCACTGGTGCACTTCATGAATCAGTTGAAGACCATGCTAAATTGTAGGCATGGAAGCTAACCAGAAATGTTAACTTATTCAAAACGCTCTGAGGTTGTGCAAATTTATGCTACAAGTTCATTTCTATGGATAGCTGTTTCTTGAAGGGAGCTGCTCGGCGCATTTTTTTTCTTCTTAGATTTCAGTCAGCCCAAGCAGGTCTGCAGACTCAGAAGATGATTCCTCCAAGCACCAAAAATTCTTGCTCTAGTGCACTACCAGAATGAAGTTGCTAGCGCAGCAGAGATCCAGCAAATCTATTCATTAACCTTAGACCGCATATGTAGTCTGCTAAATGTTAAATCACCTTCAGGCAGTCTGAAAGTAAACTGTGATGCTAGTCCATAGGTTGCAGCTCACCTTGACTGGCTTTGATGTATAAAACAGAATAAACAGGATAGAACTTAACTTCTGACTGCTTTAGGCATGTTTGATAGACTTCCATGGACCTTTACTTGCTTTCCATCATGGGTGCTTGTCAAAATTGACAGAATCTAGTTAGACAGCCAAGCTTTTTCCATACATCTCTAAATTACTTCACCATTCCAAAGGTTTTTATCAAATTAATTAAAATTGCATAAAGGTCAAGATTTGCTCTTGACAGCATTGATTTGTGAAGCAGTGAAAATTACTTCAAGTCTTTCACAGCTTGCTTTGAACCCACAGTTGTGATCCATCTGAACTATGAAATGTCACAACAGTCACTTGAGGAAAATCTGCAGAAGGATTTTGCCCAGCATGATCAGCATAAGTATGCCCTTTGAATTGGTATATAGTGAAATTCATAACTACTTAATAAAAATGAAGAGTTAGAAATGTGACCAGAGTGAGTGAGATATGAATCATAAGGTACATTCTTTCATTAAATAGCAGAATCAAGAAAGTGTTTTTTTTTTTTTAAATAGCAACCTTTTCTCATTTACAGAGGTTTATATTTTAAATTCAATACCTTTTTGCATAACCAGGGACTGCTGTCCAGTAGGTACACCGTGGGCTACATTTGAAAGATTTGATTAGTAGCCTTTGCTTATCCTCTCTTTTCCTAGCTGCATGAATTTTCAGAAATAATATGGATTGGTCACCATTTTCACCTTCTTTGAGAGAGGCCAAAAGTTTTGACTAGGTTTGAAGGAAAGAAAAGCTGCTTAAAAATTTGCCTCCAGCTGATTTGTTATGAGTATGTAACCTAGGGAATAACATTACTAAATTTGAGCATATGTAACATGACATACCAATTCCAAGCTTTAAAAATTATTATATTCTTATATATATATATGTTTTATGTATAATATGTATTTTTATATATATAATATACACTTTAGGTTAATGTAGTATAAGGATGATGATAATGGTTTCTTATTCAAAGATGGGGGAAACTAGTTCAGACAAAGGACAGTTATATAAATTGGTCTGTAAATGAAGTGATAAGCTCAACTGCATGCTTGTCTTTAAGCATACACATAGTTCTATTGAGCTGGAGGTATCTGAGAAATCTGTGAAAGATGCAAGAAATATTAACTTGTCCAAAGAGAAGCAGGGAGACTGGTGTTACAGCCTGTTTAGATGTATGGATCACTATGAAGAATGGCTAAGATAATTGGGAACATTCAGCCTGGAGAAGAGAAGGCTTCAGGATGACCTGATTGAGGCCTTTCAGCCCTAAGGGGGGCTTACAGGAAAGACGGAGAGAGACTTTTTAAAAGGGCATGTAGTGCTAGGACAAGAGGGAATGGCTTTAAACTGAATGAGGGTAGGTTTAGATTGGCTATATGGGAGAAATTATTTACTGGGAGAGTGGTGAGGGGTTGGAACAGGTTGCCCACGGAAGTCATGGATGCCCCATCCCTGGAAGTGTTCAAGGCCAGGTTGGATGGAGCTTTGAGCAACCTGGTCTAGTGGAAGGTGCCCCAGCCCACGGCAGTGGGGTTGGAACTAGATGATTTTAAGGTCCCTTTGAACCCAAATTATTCTATGATTCTGTATGATTTCATGATCTTTCCATAGAAAGAGAGACTGAATTCCAGTCTTTGTTCCTAAAGTTCATTGCAGGCTGATCTCCCTCTTCTACACAAGTGAATGTGTCCTGGGCTACAGAGCTGGTCTTTGCTCTTCATCAGCAATTACTTACTCGTTCCATGTAAAATAGAACTGTCAACTAAAGGGATTGAAATAAACTCATTTACAGAATAGATCAAGAAACATTTGGGGTCCTTTGTGAGTTTAAATCCTTTTGGAGAGAAGAGGACAATCTCTGTTACCTTTGTGACATGGGGATATTCTGTGCACTGGTTAAAGAAGGATGAGAGAAGTGTGCAACCCTGCAGCCTTTGCCATCATTGTGAGGTTCAGGCAACTGCAGATTTTAAGGGTGAGTTCTGACTGCTGATGGCTCATTGTGTCCCCCCAGACCAGACTCCAGAGCTGAACCACCTCTGAAAGGTCAGAATGAGTCTCAGTTCCTCTCCTCATCCTTTACTACCACATGTTTTGTCACCCGGTGACACTTGGCACAATTTTAGTTCTTTCCTCCCTTTAGAATGGAGTATCTAGACTGTTAGAAAGCAAGGTGGCTAAAATGAAATGCTGCAGTGCTAATTATAGCGGATTTAACCCATATCCACTGGGCCATTAGGAGACAGGTGCATTAGATGTCTCTGATGCTGAGCCTCATACCCACAGCACAGGGACCATTAGCTCCGACTACGCTGCTCAGCCAACTCCTGTAAAAACAAGGCCGAGCAAGATGAATGTTGTCAGCACTGGATGGATCTTCAGTCTGTGAGCTAAATCTTCTTGAATTATGATGCAATATACATCTAGAACATAATCAGTATGCACCATAAATATCACAGCCATGAAAGCAGACTTGGCTGAATCCAGTCATGGCATATCGGGCACAGAAAGTGTGCAGAATTCAACAGATCCTTGTCCCATGTGCCCCAAGAGTAAATTTGGTCTGTTATCTTTCTTGTTCCGTTAACATTTATTTGCACCTAATAAGGCATGAAGTCATTACTTTTAGTGTACATCCTAATATTTAATCCCATGGTATCATATTTTAATTGAACAGAAAAAGTATCTAAATGGCTTTACTTCCCCAAGGATGTGGGCATCCAGTAATAATCACAGCCCTTGAAGCTCCCTTATTACTTTTATTGAAATAAAATCCTTCATGACTGAAATAGTACTTAATTTTTAAATTGCATCAAAATGAGTTTGATGGCTTAAAAGAACAGATTGCAAATTTAGTTCATACAAGACTACCCCTAAGTAATACTTTATTGAGCACTTTCACATACCGAGTCCCCTAGCTGTAAAATGATAACACTTCAAACACTCAAGAAATGTGGCTTAGGACATCACATTTTCATAGGCCCCATGAGGGGTCTGTGAAGCTCAGACCAATAAATATGGTTTGAGGCTTCAGCCTTTGTTATGTATATTACATAACATGTGATTAAGTGGAAATAAAGTACCATTTGCTTCATCTACTGGGCTATTGTTGATTAGGTCAGAAATTGCAGAAGAGAAGTTATCAAGTTTCAGCATAGTCCTTTGGGCTACAGCTGTGCCAGTCAATGAAACAGGTCAGGATTCGTTTTCTGAACTGAAAATAAAGTAGCAAAAGCACAGAGCTAAATCCTCTGCTCTCTACCCTGTACATGTCTAAACCGGGAAGACCTAGTCCCTCCTGACTTGTGCTGCCTCCTGACCCCAGCATAAGAACCACCCAGGAATACTCTGGGTGCACATCAAGGAGCCACCGTTGATCCAGCCATGAGCAAGGACATGCCAGTGCCAGGGCCATTCCTGCTTGCTGGGGTTGACATCACTCAGATCACGTGTGACAGAGTACAGGGAGTTTTCTTGTCACTAGAAATGAAGTCAGCTCTGTTTTGAAACCTGTTTGCAAAAGAAGCAGAAAAAACAAAACTTTTAAGAGTGAAGTCTAGTTGATGTAATTGAAATTATGGAAAGTATTTAAGTAGATGGAAAATAATGAACTTTGCTAGAACACATGAGGACATGAACACTAACTCATAATAGTCTCCTTGAGGAAAAAAAGAAACACCAGGACACCTTTTAAGACCCCAGTGTTCTTGTTTTTCCATCTCAGTGAAGATGCTATGAGAGCACGATGCAAATAGAGCCCCAGAAGAGCCCGCCCTGCAGCAAACCTCTCCCCTTCCCGTCTGCCTCCCACCTCCTGGCAGGCACATTGGCCCTCAGTGTTAATTGCAGTGCACCAACTCCTGACAGCCTTTTAATAGGCAAGGCAGGAGGGAAGGCGGCACTTTGTTATAGGTCTTTATAAAGTACTAAAAGGCAAATTTAAAATGCTCATTACACTCGAGTAGTTCCACTCTACTTAAATATTGGCTTCAGGTTTACTTCATTATCCTCTTACGAGTAATTAAGCTACCTAGAGACAATCAGCAAATAATAAAATTCTGTGGTGGAGGAAATTGGTTGAGACTACAAAGAATTGAATGAAATTATTGTACAAAATAGAAGGAAGCAACAGCATATAAAAGATAGTTAGCTATCTCTAGATAAATACATCCCAAGGGCCCTAGTATTTCCTCTAAATGAAATATATAAACTGGGGGTTTGGGGAAGACCCTACTCAGTTCTTCAATACAGTTTATTAGGTAAATATGGCCTTTCATTCCCACTAATCTGATTAACAGACTGGTCATTTTCCTAAAATTTCAGTTGTTTACATACTAAAGGCTAAAGACAATGTTTGAATAAAGCATAAGTCTTCTGCCTATCTCTATCTTCCATCCCATTGACTGAAGAATACAAAGACATAAATGCATAGAATAAGCTGTTTTCTCCTACCTTGAGCTGTAAACAAACAAAGCGTTGCAGTCATGTCATCCTGGAACTGAGGCCAAGGGTTTGGCAAGGCATTGTCTGCGCTCTCTATTTCTCATCTTCTGATCTCACTATAGCTCACATAGGGGTTTTTTTCCCTTGTCCTAGAGAAGCTTTCCTGACCCTGAGCTCTAGGCAGAGCAGGGCAGGACATGTTAACAACTGGCTTGAGAAGAACTGAACTTGTTTCAAAATTTCTGCTGATTTTATAGCAAATACTAAAAAAAAAAGAAAAGGAGTAAGATATGACCATTTGAGAGATTGAAAAGCAAAAGTAGGGGAGGAGATTTTATTTCATGCAGCATCAGTAAATCCTAGTTAAATGATCTCAGTTAATTTGTCTGAACTAGATTAGAAGACAAGTGACACACAAGGGACATAAAGCCTAGCACTTGACTGCTCCTTCTCATCCACCCTGCAAACACTGATGTAAAATCTGTGGGGGTTAATTGATTCCTACAGATGTGAGAGAAAAATCTGCCATTAGAAAGTGGGTAAATTTCCAGGGGTAAAAGCCTTACACAGTAGGGAGTTACATTAAAGGAACAACAACCCATGCCCTTTTAAAACTTGATAGGTGACAAACTACAAAAGCAATTCTGTACCTTCATGATGCACTTTAAAGAAAATCATGCCCTGGACCTTAAATGCTGCCAGGTGTTTTCATCAATTCCTCAGTTACAGAAAGTGGCTGTGCACCACTGGTATTTGTAAACAGGACGGGCACCTTTGATATCACAGGAGAAAAAGACAGACTCCGTTCTCTGTGTGATTCCTGATCACTTAATATGTTAACACCATACTTTTTTTTCACAGAACACAGTTCCCCCTCAAAAAACTGCATTTGTTCAATTTCACATCACAGTGGGCGAATGGAAGACAGATGGCTATTTTACTCATCTGTGATTTTTTTGGTTTTGGTTTTGATTGATTAGCTGCTTGGTTTCAGGTACTAGTGCAAGGAGAAACAAATAATTTAACCAAACTACAAACACTATAATTAAGATTTTATTATTGTGCCAGTACTACATAATTTTTTAGGACATAACTGAAGTAAGGGTTGGTGAAAACAAACATATCCATAGCAGGGGGGTGAAGAACCACCCGAGTCTAGAAGCTCTCTGATCTGATATATTAGAGCTTTAAAATAGAAAAGAAAGAAAGAGGAAGTTAGGTCATTTTGGTGATTTAAAATAAAAAGAAATACAGACTGCTTTTTTTTTTTTTTTAAATGAGAGGAAACTAGATATTTTGCAATACCCAGTAAAAAAACCTCTGAGGTACATATGATGATCTGTATAACATTCTGGAATGCAAAAAGTGACATTTAATGTGGTGTATGAATTGCTACATAAATTTTAGTAATGATGTTGTTATTTTCTCAACTGTTGTGAGTGAAAATATACTAAAAACTGTAAATATACTTTCTAAACTGATCTCTCGTAAAACTGCTAGAAGCCTATAAGCAGAATCCTTGTATTATACAAGTTGAAAGACTGTTTCAGATAATGATGTAATAGTAAATATTTTCTCTCAGGAAGCATAGTCAACAAATATGTTTCAAAGTGAAGGAGTTTAAATTCTGCCAAGAAATGAAGTATACTATGAAAACTCACTAGGTAGGAGCTGTTGTCCAACTGACAATACAAACACCACCTCTTTTCCTGGGAATGGAGGAAAATAAAGGTTGAAATATACTACTTTGCTAAGCTTGAAGTAACCTTTTTTGGGATAAAATATTAATATTACTTTGTCCAACTAATGCATCGTAAATTATAATTCTATCAAAATCTGTTAGGTGGCTTACTGAAAGACTGCTATTCATAGCATACAAAGTCACTTCAAGAAGAACATCATTTCTTCACAAAGGGGTTTTTATTTTTTCTTCCAGTGCATTGTATTTGAAATTCTTTTATATTGATTTCTTTTCCACATTTTTAATGTAAACAGAATATGGAAAGCACAGTAATAATCAAGCTCCATTATAGCACTATATTTAGTTTAGAAATAATCAAAAAGATAAATAATGAATAGGCAGCAAAGGCTTATCTTCCTCTCCAGCCTGCTCAGTGTGGTGCTTTGTTCCAAAGTTACTGGCATTTTCTATAAAATGTAATAGTTCATTTAGTCAATTAAAACTTTTCTATGATTCCATAACAAGATTTATCCTACCTGTGGAGCTCACGGGAAGTTGAAAACTTCATTAATCTTACAAACTCACATTTTCTTACTAGGTTTGACATTCATAAATATGAAGTACATGGTTGTGGTTACAATCTCAGGCTTTTCACTGCTACCAGACTGTGACTGTGGCTTGACAGCATAGTTAATGGATTGCCATTGAGAAGAACAGAACACATGTGGCAGTTCTACAACCTGCAGCTATTTGTGAAGACTACCAGGTGTTACTTGGACATGGAAGTAAACACAGTAGGGCTTGAGCTCTAGGGCTTGATTTTCAGCTACTTGCATAAGTTCAAACACGGAGTAGCACCATAGAAATTATTTCAGTTAGCTGAAAGGAGTAAATCCAAGCTGCTGGATATTACTCAGAGATCAGAAAACATAACAGACAGTGTACTATCAGTGACATGATAGAAAATAATGAAGCTCTGCGTCCTCTATATTTTCCCCATGTAGACTTACATCTCTGCTGCACAGGGAAGGTCCCTCATGGAGATCCAGGGCCTAAGCTGGGGAAAGCCTAAGGAAAACTCACAGCTACCCTATATGTTAAATGTGAAGTGGGGTGCCTGTTTCTGGAGAGTCTTCTGCTTGGCACTTCCTCTGCAGAAGAGGCTTGACACAGCTGTCATGGCAGGATGTGCATTCACATCCACACGTGTTTTGCTGCGAGGGTTTGTGTCCCTCACTCTCCTACAAGAGCCTCCAGAACAAAGCAAATGATATTAGCAGAACAGCCTAGGAGGGCTTGCACTATCACTGGCGGTGCTCTGAAGACTCTTGGTGCTTCTGCTAGAAACATTTTAAAGGAACTATGCAAGGTCTCATTTTGGCAAGTTTATCAAGAACATGCTGTATTAAAAGAAAGGGTTCCTCCACTTTAACTGTTTAGATGTATGTCTGCACAGTGGTTTGCTTGCCTAATTCCCACTTAGGACATTGAAATCTGATTTTAGATGCATTTGATATCTTGAAAAATCTTGTTTTCCTATTTCAATTTGAAGGTGCCAAATAGCTTTTTGTATCTGCATTTTTGTTTCAGGGTGCATGTAAAAGAGCAAAAGTCTTGGTAGCACTTTATACCTTGCATATACTTATGAATCGGGACAGATACTCTTGATAAGTCTCACAGGGATTCACTTGGTAAGTATTCTCTAGGCTCATTTGTGCCACACATAAGAAAAGGTCACATTTATGCCCATGATTTTTATGGTTCTCAAAGAACTCACCTGAACATGTAGTATCCACTTTCAAACCTCTTTCTGATTTTTCCCTTCACTGCTGTGATTACTAAACACCAACATATTCCAGGACTGAAAATATCTCTGCAGTTTGAGCTATTGCACTTGTGCCTGCATAAAGAAATACAGACTTTAGTCCTGAGGCCACCTGAACAGCAACATCTGGAGTGATTGCTGCCGGCCTCCTGAGCTCATCACATCTTCTGGATCCTGCAGTTGGTACTGAGCTCCTGTTGTACTTGCAAGCAGAGAACAGCCTCAGTTTGTTTCTGGCAGTTCTTTGATACACACCTAGTAACAGGGGCTAAAGTGAAAGTCCTTGAGCAATTTTACACCTAGAAGGGAATGTCAGTGTTCAGGATCCAGTGCTGAGCCCTTTGGGGACTGTCACATCCCCAGGGGACAGAGAAGTTAACACCACAGAGAAAAATGCCCTTCATATATACTTAGGTTACTTACATTAGTGTTTATAACAGTGCCTTCCCAAAAGTGCATTTGTGCTTGCTGCTGGCAAATTAAAATGTATCCAGGTAAGTCTTAGGAGTGAGATATCTTTATTTTTCAGGTAGATACTAGAGGAAACCATTTACCTACAGGTGAAAGATCTCCATTCTAACCAAACTGGATCATTTATAACCTGTCTCTCCCAGTAAAGTTGCTGGACAACTATATAAGTATCTCTTTGCTGCAATAAGTCTCATCTGTATCAGAAAAAAATGAATTTTATCTCTGACTAAAAAGCATAAATAATGCTTCCAACAAGTAGGTCCTGTAATAAGTCACACTTTTCCTGAACTTAGTTGTCTTACATTCAGCAAGGTTCAGATAAGAACTAGAAGATAAATAAGAAAAAGAGTAAGTAAAAAATATTTTGAAGCCAAAATTCAGTTTGTTTGTTTGTTTTTTTCCTGAGGAATAAAGATCCTTCTAGATATTGCCTATTTATTTCTTGTTTTGATATTTCTATGAATTTGTTGTCAATAATCTGACACAGGCACTTTCTCCACTAAATTTTACTTTTCTCTTACACATATATATGTTTTTCTGCCTATTGGCAATTTTTGATATTGCTGGTAGAGGAAAGTCATTCAAGGTGGAGGAACCTCTTTGACTGAGTTTTGTGAGGGACTCCAGCAAAGAGGATAATTAAATGGTAGCTTCATTGCACTGCTTCTTTCTTGCCTCAGAGATTTCTTCCTTCAGTGCCCACTTCCTCTGGGTTATCACTGAATCATTATTTATGTACAATTTATATGTATAATGTTATGCATAACAACTATATTATTTACTTCCACGTCAGGAATTAGAAGTTGCAGGAACTCAAGGCTTTGCCTCCTATTCTGACATAGAAATCCTCTGCATTTCAAAGTTGTTCTCTCTCTTTGGTGAAAATCTCACTATTCATTTGTTTCCTTAAATCCAACTTCACCTCCATGAAGAAGAGATCCCTGCAATTCTTGCAGAGGTTCTGCACTCTAAGAAGAAAGAATCGATTGTATTTTAAATCTTCCTATCACAAGTATTACGAAGTAAAGATCTTGTAAAGCACAGTGCATAGTGTGCTGTCTCTCTGATGTGTAGCTTGAGAATAGTTTCATTATGTATTATTAAAGCTGGCTGGAAAGTTTCATCTGCTTTAGAGTCTACCCTCAGTGCTTGAGTTTTCATCTGAAATTGAAACACTACCAATTTCAAACAAATATTGGAATCCTATGTGCAATGGAGGATTCGTAAGCATAGCTCCACGTGTCACAAGCCACATCTATATCAAGCACATACTGCAGTTCTTTTTTAGCAAAAATGACAGATATCTCTAATTGTACAGGTAGATTTGTCTTGCTGACATCAGCTGGGGATTCTCTTCAATTCATGATGCTGCAGAAGGTTGGTTGTTGCGGATTTAGCTATTCTTTGTAGGAGTAATGAAGACAAACAAATATATGTACCCTTCACTCTACCTAGGTCTCCTTAGGTCCTTGGTTTCTCTTATTACTTTTTTTTCTTTTTCGAGAAGGAATTCTGGCAAAGGATTTATTTCTTCTGTTTGATTCAATGGTGTATGCCCATCTCAAATCTGAACTCACACATCTCCAGTACTGAATTTATTCACTTCTTTCTGCCTTTCTAAAACACCAAACAGGCAGCAGAATCTATTTAGTATTTCTCACTACATCTCTTATGTCAAAAAATAAAAAATACGGTTTTTCAAGACTGATATTTAGAAAAAAATCCACATCATTCACAGTTCCATTACCTTACATGCTTCATTAATGGTAATGATATTCCACAGTCTCTGTCTTGTTGTTGGCCACATTTCAAAGCTGAAACATATTTTGAGAAAATCAAATTATTTTCTCTTGGAAATGTCTGTTGGGGACTGCATGGGGAAGGACATATTTTGCTGTGAAGACACACTTTTCCTGCACTGAAGAGGAATAATGAGCTGCACCCAAAATCCTGCCGCCACCATAGTAAGATGAACCCACTGAAAATTTTCTTAGCTCCAGTCACTGGTGGCCTCCACCATACTACATGTGGAATATGCTGCTTGGAATTTCTTTTTCCTGTGGAATCTTGACAGCAACAGGAAAGGGCATTATACGTCACCCCAGTAATTTTTTCTCCTTTTCGTATTCTCCTGCTGGTTAGTCATGAGATAGAAGAAACCTGTTCTAGGGTTTAGAAGAGGAATAGCACTGAAAAAGTAGCCAAAAACCTTTTCCGTGTTCAAACACAACAACTGCTGTGGAAAGGTCTTTGATTTGGTCTAGGAAGGGGAAAGTGCTGTCATTGTTTCTGGAGGATGGCATGGCTTGTCCCAGAGAAAAATGATAATAATAATTAAAAAAATTAAAATGGAAGTTTTGGGGGAATTAAGAATATAAAATGTCTGTGCATGGACTCCCTGAGTAAGTAAATTGAAAACATTACTTTTTATAAGTATGCAATCTTAAATCAGCTTGAACCAGAACCAGAACTTACGTACCAAAACTTAGTTTACCCCTTTCCTCTACTTCCTGCATCCCTTGCAGAATTAGCATGTGACATTTTTGTGTTAAAAATCTCTTAAAAAATAAAATAATAAAAGAACAGAAGAGAGAAGAGAATGATTACAGATTTTCCTAAGAAAAGAGCCTATCCTCTTTTTCCATCATGGATACTATAAAAATTTACCACCCCTAAGCACTCTAGGGCACTGAAATTTTGGGGTCCTTCTGAAGATCCATGGCTTGTTAATCAGCTATCAGTGCTTTTTCAATGCCTCTATGTAGCCTCCAGCCCTGCCTGAAACCACAGTAGATAATTCCTCAGACATTGCTTCTTACCAGCTTCCATTGCTCTGTCTGTGTTTTTAAAGGAAGTTCTCAATTCTGAATAATACAGAATATGGGAGGCTGCTGCTTGATGCTCAGTTAGCCAGCTAATGACCTGCAAAATGGTTGTATGTAGAAAAAAATTGGTTCCTCTTTTATCTTTCCTATGAAACTATATTTAGGAAACTGAGAAGATTTAAGACTTCTACTTCCATCGGAGTAGAAAAGCTTTTCACAACCAGGATCCCCTACTTTCATCCAGGACAGTATTACTCTTTAAAAACATTTGCATGATTTCCTACTATATACTAGGAATGTTTCAGGCAAGTATTCACATCCACCTGGAATATCTGTTAAGACTGGACATGTCATATCCCTACTAAATATTCTTTTGCCACATAAGGAAAGATTGGGAATAGCGATTGGTCCTGGGGAGACTCCTCTTGCTTCCCTGTCATATGGTGTGACTACAGGTGTCTGCTGCTCTCCAAAGAAGACAAGTAAGAAGATCCTCTGTGACATTAAGCTGCTGCATTTTAAATCACTGGAAGGACTTTTAGGAAAACTCTGTAGTGCTATTTAACCTCATGAGTTTGCATGAGCTGTTTGCATGCTGGCTTCCCCATCAAGGCCAAAGATCATGGCCGCAGCTTTGTAGTGTTAAGGTTCATCCTTAATTTTCTCTCAGTAAGTAAGGAAGGTGCACACAGAAAGTCTTGTCCATTCTTGAACAACATAAGCTGTTCCACCATAGTCACTTCTCTGGTCTTGTTTGCTGTACAGTAATGTGTGTACTAGTTCTATTAACATTGGTGCTGCACAGGCTTTTAGAGAGGTAAAAGCTCTGAGACCCAAACAAAACCTTTTGAAGAGCTCGAGAAGACCTTAGGGAACCAGTGACAGACTTTGGATGAGCCCCTACATTGCAATGTGTGTCTCTAACATATGAGCACCAAACAGTTATCACTGTTTTCAAGGGTAAGTAAGCTTGAAAGAGATCATTAGTGCAGTGACAGATGGAAATTAATTCCTTTGAAAACAGAAGACTGAGATGATTATGGCAGATCACAGCAAGATAAAGAAGCAAAGTTCTCAGTAAGAATCTCCTTACTGGAAAGAGAGAAGAGATGGGGAATAATAAACCTTGCCTGTTAATATTTAAGTGTTAGAATAACCCTTGCCTGTTAATATTTAAGAGTTATTGAGACGAAAAAAGTGTGGCATGAATCTGAAAGATTTGTAAAGATTGTGTGATAAAATAGTAAAAAGGTATGGAGATTTCTATCAGTTACCTCTTTTTCTTCCATGTCACTTACTAAGATGCATGACTATCTTCAAGTAATCCTGATAATCTGGGTGTATTGGGTAAGGTAATATTCATTATGGAGTAATATTTATATGCAAATGTTGAGGGAAAAATACGTTTGAGTCATTTCCTTCAGAGGAAATTTTAATGATAAAATATTTTACTTTGTGCAAATTTCTTACCACAGGAGATATGGTCCTTAAAACAGTTTAGTTTCCTTTTTTTTTTTTTTGCCAAAAACAGGTGAGTGAATGATAGATTTCATTTTTGGTTTAGTGATAATCCTCTAACCAAGTGACTTAAGTGCTGTCATTTGTAGCACATGACATTTCCTGAAGAGAAAAAGCATCCCTCCTTGGGATGAAGATATTCCTTATATTATAATCCTGCAATCTGGACGATGCACAAAGGCTTAGCTGATACTAGCAGTAATTTCAAGTGAATTCAAATTAGATATGCTTATTGCAGATCAAAGACACTGCTTAATAGCGGTGTGCTGTATGGTTGGGAAAACAGAGGACTGTTTCAGAGAGCTCAGAGATTTTTATTTTCAGTCCTCTGAATTTCATTGACTTTCTCAGCCAGGATCCTTGATTTCCAAAGTCAAATCTGCAAGCAAAACTTGAACTCCGAACAAACTGAACTACAAGGCCTTTTCCGTCAGCTGCCTACAATTCTCTTGCACAACAAATAATGCATTTTAGACAGAAGCCCTAACTTGTACATGGAACCAAAAGAGATTAGTTAATTTATAATGCATTCCTGAAATGGGCCTTGCCATCAAACTTGATTTTGTTATAAAACTTATTGCCAGGAAGTTCAAAATGTAAATGTGGTTCCTTATCTGTTTATAAAGGAATCGAAAAAATACCGATTGGCTATAAGGCATTGCTAGAGAAAAGTAGAAGTCAGTGAAGTAGAATATGAAGGGCAAATAAATCTAGTGCTGTTTCCTGATGATGTATTTTGTTACATACATTAAAAAGTAAACTGGTTTTTGTTTTATTAAATCTAATATGTGGTGGTCATATTCAGGCAACAAATTTCCTATTAGAAAAGACTTCTCTAAAAATCATAATTAAAGCCATGAGCTAACTCAAAAATAAACCCCATGTTTTATTCCCCATTTCATCTTGTAGACCCCCTTTTTAGCTGCTGCTTACATTTTAATGATCAGGTACTACATATTACCTTTGGATCAATGAGAATTGTTTTCAGCACTGCCATTGATTTTACATATTTCAAACTAAAATAATTATATATTGAAAAGTGTAGTTAAAATATGCTGAAGTATAATTACATTTCTTACGAACAATAATGCACAGTGGAGACACTGAAGAAATTTCTTGGCTGTTAAAGCTGACTAGGTTATTTTAGATGAAATTCATTTGACTAACAGGTTTTTGCTAAATCTGAAACTGGAAAGCTTCCAGTCAGCCAAGCAGTAAGACAAAAAAGAAAAAAAGAAGCCTGGGAGAGGCCACTCTGTGTATCAGCTTTGTTCCTGTACATAGATAGAAAAGGCTTAAGTCCTTCACCTGCATGACCACCAATGACACAGTAGGAATGCTTCCAGTGAAATAAAAACTACCACATATAAGGGCATACCTTGTTTTGAAATGTTTCATTTGAGGACTTTTCATTTGAAAAACTTCCATCAGATTTTATGGGTTTTGTTTGTTTGTTTGTTTGGTTGGTTTGGTTTTTTAATCTAAACTTTTTTTAAATGCCGGAAGCCTGCATGCATTCTTGCTGATGTGGCCTTGGCCAGGGACAATCTGTATGAAGTTGTCTATGAACGCTAGGTTTTATGTTGGGACATTTGTTATCAGTTGCCTTGAACAAGAGCACTTATGAAGAATGAATTAATTCTCTCTTACACAGCTCTTTTACAGTCACACATATTGAAATCAGGAACCCTTATATCAGAAGTCTCAACTCACTTCTGCTTTTGTGAAAACATTTTTAGAATATTGCTCTTCAGTCCAACATAAAGCAAGAATCCAGATCTTGAATACTAGATATTACTGCCTAGAACTGTTGTGCAATTTTTCATTGTGGGTGTCATGACTTCTTCAAAGTGTTAGCAGAGTCACAAATGAACAGTGCAGTTGGCTTCTTATACATTTAATTCAGTTATCCAAACTGCTGATGCCAGAACTCTAGATATCTGAGCTCCACTGCTGTGAACTGAATGTGGAAATCACTTACAGACAGAAATGTCCTTATAGGCCCAACCTGGCATGCAGGGTGCCGCTTGGACCTTCACCATGACTAACACTTCTGAGAAGACAGATGCTCTTCCCTGCTAACCTGTGGGCATCGTGAGTGGTGAATAGTTGACCTATTCATTCATCCAGGCAATACCTAGATAAAAAGTCATTTATGAACTGTACATTTATTTGTTAAAATGTCTTTGCATCCCTCCATGTCTCTGTTTAAGGACCGCTGTAGTTCTAAAGTACAAAAAAGCCACCAATGCTTTCTGAAAAATATTATCAATTTGGTTTTGGGAAGATCTTCTCTTGCTCCAGTTGCTAAGCATATTTAAAATAGTCATCCTGATTTCATTAAAACTACCTGATTATGAACTTCCTGGCTCAACCACATATTTTCCAAAAAAAGTCCTTAGAGACCAGGAATTTCCCAAGATGATTCATGTGGTGGAGGGTTTTCTTCCTTTTTTCCTGCTGGAGTTCTAATGCAAACTATAATATATAGAAAATTTGACTTGATTTTTTTTGGCTGTGAATCAAATCCAAGTACTCCTGTCTTTGAGGAACTCTCTACTTAATTAATGAGGTTGATTTGTTCAGGACAGGTTGGAATATCTAGTTGTGAAAGAGCTACAAAATGTCTGCTCAGAGTTTGTCCTGTTTTGCATTTGCCCTGTTTTGTTATGATATTGTTTGGTGTGTTTTGGGTTTTTTTACCCTTTTTTTTAGTTCCCCTGAGACCAGTTGCAAAAAAGGGCTGCTGCATGCCCAGCCACTGTGCAGTCAAGAGAAGGTGAAAAAAGCTTAACATCTTCCAAGATTTGACCCTGCCAATGACCGGCCCGTTGAAGGGAGCCCTTCACATATCTCTAAAGCAGCATTCTTACTTTACCATGAATAAATTGTAGGAGCAAAATCATAATTTCTCCCCGTTTCCAACCCTCTCTCTCCCCATCCCCATCCAATTCTGACCTCCACAAGCAAGTCTAAGGTCACTTGCAGGATACTTTCCTTCTGTGGAATAGTTCCTCTTACTACTTCTCAGTGTTTAGACTGATTACTTTTATTTTACTTTCCAGGGCCTACTTTTCCTTCACAGCTCCCAAACATACTGCTCGCTTTCTGCTCCCCATTTACTTTCTTCATGTTTTACCATTGTTTGCATATCTTCTTAAAAAAATATTTTAATGTAAATAAGCTGTGAATTTTACAGCTTTCTCTGGTATCGCTTGGAGCTGAACTCTTATGTGCCTCTATTGATTCCTCTTTCTCTGACAACATGCAAGAGGCAATCTTGCAACCAAATGCATGTCAGTGGGCTCACTTTACAAACACTGAAGATAATGTGTCTTGTTCATAATGAGATTACAATCAAAGTCTGAAATTCCCTAGTCTCAGCAGCTCAAGGGGCTTACACTTTCAGAAGTGATTACATTTCCTTGTGATGAAGGACTTTTTAACACTATTTCTGCAGACCTTGATAGATTTAGCTTTTGAAATGAGGCATGTTACTGCTCTAATATTATGCTCTTCGGGTAGACTGTGTGTGCTCTGCAAACAGCTTACTACATTTTAAAAGCACTATTATTTCCTGCTACAGAAAGCATCTAAAACTATACCAAGCAAACCTCTCCTTTTAGAGATTGCAAGTTTAGTGTGGGGCTAAAATACATGTTGGAACAGGAACGAGATGGGCAGATTTCAATTCTATGGAATTGTTTTTCAGGAAGGATGTGTCAATGCATGTGCTCCAGGCATCCACTTGTGCAATGAAATTTAAACTTACAGAGGTCTTCATTATTACTTACACATGTGCAGTACACCAGTAGTGGAAATGGCACACACATTTAAAATAAAACAAAACAAAACAAACTAAAAGACAAGCTTTGTCACAGGCTGAGATGGACAGCATCACTGTAAAACTTTTTAAAGTGAGTGATATGTAACCTAGCTTGATTGCTGGCATATATACATTTACCTGGGAATTTCTTCTTAATTTTTTAATTTTTATTCATCTATGGCACATTTTATCCCTGGACCTATTTTGAATTTTTATGGATGCCAAAGAGAGAATTTATCTCCTTTCTTCATATGTATGGTACTCTGAACACAGGTACTTTTACAGTAATGATTATCATGAGAACTCTTACTTTTCAAATAGATACAGAGTTCACAGAAACCTTTGTGAAACAGTAAATATCAAGAGTCATTATGTGGCCTTTTCACAAAGGCTCACATTGGCCCCTAACAAAAGAGTGACTGATAAACATATACCCTTAAAGGCCATTACAGAAAATTTGTCAGCAGAGAAGAAAGTCTGTAAACACTAATCTTTTCTGAGGTCAGTCAAGACCTTTCTTGAGAAAGGTCTAGATTACCCAGGGCTAGATCACCTTTAGCAAGTAAGTTTTTCCTCACGTTGAGGAATTACCATTTGAGTAGATTTGTGGACTAGGGTGGTACATACCAAGCCACACACACCTAAAATCTTTCTGACAAAAACTGTGGTTGCAAGAATGCCAGCTTAGGTGCTGCACTGATTGTGAAAGAGCCAAAGCCCACATCCACCTCTGCACAACAACTGACTCTTATTCAAGTAACTGCGTGTGAAGTTGCTCAGAAGCAATTTTATCTGCCCCTTAGGAGCAGTCAGCACCCAGTTCCTGCTAAAGCTCTGCAGGTTTCTGTAGGCTCAGGGCTGTCTGTGTGAGAGTACACCAACCTCTGCTGTGGGCTGTCCCTCCGTGGTCCTGATGGGTATTAGCTCAGGAGTCAGTGCAGTTGTACAGGAAGAGACAGACCTGGGTGTAATCTCTTCCTCTGCTTCTGAGACGTGTCTTTTGAGAACGTGAGACTTCACGTTCAGACACCAGAGGAAGCATCCTAATATCCCAACTAGCTGCTGCTTGTGTGGAAAAGGACAAAGGCAAGCACAGCTCTTGACTCCTTTCACCGAAGTGTCTGTCTGATACAGAAATCTAGTGTTTAAATGAGAACTATGTTTGTCTAGCAGTAATACGCTTGCCAGCAGTAAATGAGAATCATGTCCTAGTCCTTGTTCTACTGGATGTTTGCTTATCTCAGAATATTACAGAATCAGATAATATTCTCAGTTGGAAGGGACAAGATCATCTTGTCTGACTCTTTAAGTGAAAGGCCTATACAGGGTTTGAACCCACAACCTTGGCATTGTTAGCATCAGGCTTTAACCAACTGAGCTAATCTCAGAGTATATATATTCCTTATGTTAAATCTGTAAATACTCAATGAGACAGAAGTCCACACTGGGAAGTAGTTATTTTCTATCAATGGCTTTTCTGAGAGTGGCTTAAGTAATTGCTTCAGGAAATATTGTCCAATCAGCTGGAGATAACAAAGTGATTCAGGTGTAAACTCACATTAAGAGGTGCAAAGCATGCCAAAAAAAGGAACTGAGGAGTATTGAGGAGCTCAAGCTAACATGCTATGCTTTCTCAAATACGTAATATAGAACTAACATGCTTTTTCAGTAGGAACAGAAAAAAAGAAAAAAACCCATGTATTTTCCTCAGTTAAAAGCTAAAAATGATTTTGTTATGGAATTTTAAAAATAATCAAGATTCATTTTAAAGTCCTCTCTACTTATCTGAGCACAGTCTTTTGACTGAAGTGGTGATCAAACAGATAAGGAAAGGTTTTCATTGACCTTACTGGAATATGATGACTTATGTGAGCAGCCACGTTTCCTGACACAACGAACTAAATATGATCACAGTTGAAGACAGTCTAATATGAATTCATTAATCACAAGGGGATTAAAACTTTTGTTTGTTAAAAGACATATCTACAGCATGACTCAATGCTGCCGTGCAATTCAATTCTAATCTAAAAGCAACATGACTTTGTTTGCCTTGTGTGGGCTTGGAACCCGGGTAACCATCGATAACTGATGTTTGGTCAGGTTGTAGCATAGGCAGAGTTTAACTCTTCATTCTCTCAGATGTCATGGTGATAGGAAAACACCAGGCCAAGATAAAGTCTCATGTCAGTAAATGTTCCTTTATCATATGAATTTCTCTGAGTAACTTTCTTCTTGTGACTATTTAGATGGTCTCATCTTCGACACATACTCCACATCATAGAGGGACAGGAATGATAATTTCAGTGGTGCATGAGACATGACGAAAATGACCACCTACTTACATACCCACAAAAAGGAAGCAATTAATCAATAAAGAGTTCAGAACACAATTGATGCTACCTAATAATGCTGATGATGGAAGCACTAATCAATTTCTTTTATGAATGAAACTCGGGCATACTTTTGGTCTTATTAAATAACAGTGTGGCTTCATACTCTTTTGGCTCTAAGTTAATTTAATCTGACCTATGAGGTAGTTTGTTACAGCTTGTCTCCAGAGAATTATAGGCAATATTTTTGTTTTCTTAGTTAAAACCCTGATTAATGTTAAATTCTCTCAAACTGCTTAGACAAATGTTGTCATTCCCAGCATTTATTGGCATCAAACAAATTAGATTTCAGGTTTTTTTTAATTTTAACTAGTTCTCAAAATCACATAATATACAAACAATAGGTAATCACTCTCAAAATAATTATTATATTCTTATTTTAAATACCTCAATTATTCATTTTATGCCTTGAGTACTCATACCTATTTTCTGACACAACTTTTCCTGTATGAAATGCATTATACCTTATATTTTTCATAGGCTTTATAGGACTTTTTAATGTAGTCCCTTGAGAAAAAATTTTCTCTTTAGTATGTCTTAAAAGTTACACTGGTCTCTTAAAAAAACCCTCAGCAGACACCAAAGGATGAACTTAAACCAAATTAGAACGTGCTGGAAATTGTAGTTACAGTAGCTGTGCAAATAAAGAACATTATGAAACCAAAACCAAAGGAAAGTGAGTTTTGGTTTATAATACATTCCATATAATATGTTAGCTTAATTACATTGTTTGCTTTGTGAAAACAGGAAAAGCATAAAGCAGCCCTTCTTCATTTTACCTGAACCATTCCATGCGTTTTTGGTGTAACCCTCACTTTACACTTTTAGATATTATTCACTTTATTTCTCCTTACTCCAGTCAAACATTAGACAAATAGCAGTAAACAAGCAAGTAGAAATATCTAAGCGAATACGCTCTTTGAAAAAAAAAAATAAAAATCACCAAACCCCCATCACCCTCTGGAAATGTTGAAATAAAGTATTTTAACGGTTCTTTATTTTTTTCCTCCTGAATAATGTCAGTATTCCCAAAATGCCGGCTTTTAGTAAACTGCCTACTGATCAAAATATATTTAGTCTGTCTTGCTTTAAATAGAAAACACCGTCAAAATACATAAAATATTCGAGCTCAGTAATCTGGGGCAAATCTGAATAAAACATCCTTTGAGTAACCAAGAGGTGTTCTTTCCATTAATGGTGATGTAGACAACGGGTCAGACAAAAATCATCTCCAGTTTTTCCCTCCTCCAAACTCACTCGCAGCTGGAGCCGCCTGTGCCGCAATTCCGTGGGAGCCCCGCCGGAGTGGGCTCCACCGCCATCTAGCACCTCGCCCGGGTACTTCACGGGTTCCCCTTACCCATGTCTTTGGAAGTAGAAATCCAGACTGTTGCTTTTATTCTACCGTAAACATTTGTCAACGTTTGTCAATGTAAATGTTGACAAACGATGCGCTTGGATATGAAAAAATACCCAGGAGTACTGGGGTAGGTAAGGTAGGATTTCCTGAGTACACAGTGCTTGCAAACTACACCACAGAGTGCAATGAACTGTAATGTCAAACCCCTTTCTGATGATGGAAGCAAGTGGTTTGGACCTTTCCAAGGACAAAAGCCTTCAGTTGCTTATGAGGATTTTTCTGAACAACGACAACAAAATAAAAACCCAAAGAGAAAATTCTAAAATGTGGCAAAAATGAAACTTTCTGCTAGAATCAGACCTGATTTGATTAAACTTTCATTGGGAAAGGCTTTTTTTTTTCCCAGGTGGATTTCCTTGTAAACATCTTGCAAAAAAAAGGTCTAGAATAGAGCTTGATGAAACCACATCCCTCAAGGCAAGAACCATTATGCCTAAATTACCTTCGAGAAGCAATAGTTCAAATTACACTAGACAGCCTCCATTCCAGTGCATTGCTTTGATTGTTTTGGGGTTTTTTTTAGAAATCTTTTCTTTCTTTCTAAACAGAACATTGTTTTATAATCCTATTATTTCTTGTCGTATCTAACCTGGACAAAGAGAAGTAGCTCTTTCCAAGGCTATCTTTTACCTAGCAAAGTTGCCACCTTGTCCCTTCTTCAATCTTCCTTTCCTTAGGCTACAAGTCCCAATTCCTTCAATCTTTGCTCCTAGGTTTTCAGACCCCTGATCACTCCTGACATGCTCTTGTCACCTGGGGCTTAGAGCACTCATGGAAAACATGAGCCTTTGCTTTGCCAAAATCAGATAGAACGAAAACAAAAGCATTAAGAGATAGCACTGACCTAAGTTTTATAGGTAGTCTCATTAGTGAATGACTTTGAAAGTACACAGTGATGTTGGCCTAGTTTAAATTGAACATAGATGTTCAAAACTGTTACCAGTTTTATTTTACATCACTTTATGTTCTGATAGGAAGCCATGAAATATGCATAATATTTTGATGTCTGTAACTTGTCTCCTCTTTAGAAATGCTTGCAGGCTACCAAGAAAATCATCAGTCTGGGTTTGTTTAAAAAACAAATATAATTAACTCAGAGTTTTTAATGCATCCTGTTTGTAAATAAAAGAAAAAAGGAAAGCATTTCTCCTGAGAAGACTTATGGTCTCCATATCATGCTAAATAATTAACAGCATTCACCACACCAGCAGTTATTGGGAGACATCTCCTGGAGATGGCCTCTTGCTCTCAACAAACACATTGACTAATTTTGACAAATGTCATTGGTCTCAGAAGCATGCTTATTCCTGGTAGTACATTTAATGATCTGCAGAGCATGTCCCTTTCTAATATTTAGCAGTTATAGAAAATACCTCCTACACTCTGCAATTAAAACATAGTCTGTCAAATAATTAGTCACAGGGAAAGAATGTCAGACAGGAAGAGGGGTTCCTAAGATCACAGCATCTTCAGCAGTAATTATTGAACAAACTAGGGAACTCATCAGAAAGCTGCTGAAAGACATAATTTCAATACTAGCATAATTTTTAAGGATACTTTATAAGAGATATTCCAAATGAGTGAATTTCTTAAAAATAAAATCTACTACTTGCATATTTATAAAAAAAAAAAAAACCAAACCAAACCAAAAAAACATTGCTAAATCAGAGTTCCAGTCATTTTCCAAAATATCTCAGAGGTATAAATTCCTATGTGAGAATCAGTTAGCTAATATGAAATCTCATTAATATAATTTAATTTCACAGGCTGTTTCAGCAACAACATTCCTACATTCCTTCTAAGAGAAAATAGAAAAGAAGTATTTAGGAGAAAATAAGCATCAGTGGAACAATAACATTTTATCAGAAGCAGAGCTGATGCTGTTATCAGATCCTGTGACAGATTCTGGACACGAACTCAAGTCCTGAACCAAGCTCATTCCAAAGGCATTGCCCATTCAATTCCTCTGCATAGAGGTGCCTGCTCATCAGAGTTGCCCGGAATGTTTGGCTCATCCCTTCTTTGCACATCACTGGTCACAGACACTACCCAAACCATGTTAGCACCATGAGTCTGCTGAACAGAGGAAGGTGTTTGGCTGTACTTTTATTCAGCAGTTGTTTTCTTTTTCCTGAGTCTTCAGTAGGTACTGTCTAACACTATCTAACACAGTTTCTGTGAGCTTTTGGGAAATTCTACATGAAGCTACAGTAAAGTTTTCTCCAATAAGAAGGGTATAACATAACCCGTTGACAATGGAAATCAACTTTGTATCAAGTCCATCTTTTATAATAGGCTGCTTCCTTTAACCTTGGAGTCTTTGTTTGATGTAACAGGTTTTTCTATGTCTTTTTGGTGGCAAATGTTTAAAACAGCATCAGATTTGTCTACACACTAGCTTTTGGCGTCTTGTTCACAGATGACCATTGTTATTATAATACTAGCAAGGATTTCTGCATTCACAAAGGTTTGATCTAGTGGAAAGCAAGCAGCAGATGGTTTATTCACAAACTCATTAGTCTCTCTGAAAGGATGTTTCATTACTGTGTGGGTGGAAACATCCTCCATTTTCAAATTAATTGTAATATAGCAACTGTAATGTGTAGTACACAATATTCCAGGTTTTATACAGTAATTGCCTTAGATAAGACTCAGGAAGAGAAACAGTAAGGTTTATAGAAACATTTTTGACCTTGGGTATGACACTTGTATTTCCTTTTTACTTATTGTTTCCATCTTACTTTATGGCACAAGTCCTTGACACAGAGATTATCTTTCACATATGTCATATAACAAGATACAGATGCCTTTGTGCAGCCAGGGCTTCTGTGCTCAGTGTAATAACAATAAACAACAGTAACAAGAATTGAAATACTGTAGGTCTTTATCGTGCTGTGATAATAACGTGAGGAAAAAGGAGCCTAAGGGTGTCATCCAGGAGGATCTGAGCATCAAGCTACAACTCATGAGTGGAGAGATTAAATTCAAGGCATGAAGTCCAAGAAATTCCCACAGTAGTCACTGTATACAGATAAGTAGGCTTTGCCTTTACCCATAGCTTCTGTTCACAAAAAAATTTAAAGCAGAAGAGGAATGGGGAATTAATATCTTATGGCAGTAGTAGCATGGAAAAAATTAACAATTTACAATTAAGAATTTTTCTAGCTTGTTTGAGCAGCTCATGCCATTCTGAGATCCAGATTCCAAGTTAGTTTTGAGTAGCTCTCAGTCTGAAGACAATGGTAAGAGAGAACAGCAAAGATTGCACTGTAGAGTATATTGTGACACTGCATCAGTTATAGTAAGCACACCTTTGGTTTTCTGTTTCCTTAGTGGGTAACCCATATAAGAAAGGTTAAATTGGAACCTCAAATTAGAAACTGTTCTTTTAAATGAAATATCCAAAAATATTCTACAAAAATATATTGGGCTGTAACATTTGCCTGTTCTGAGTATTGATACTAGGTTGAACACTTGAGTATTCATGAAAAGAGGACTTGACAAGATCACAACTGACCAAACAAAATACACAAAATTTTCTCCCGCTACTACTTCAGTTCTAATTATTCTAATCCAGTTCTAAAATTTTCTCCCACTACTACTTCAGTTCTATTATTAGTATAATTCTAATTATACTTGAATGTATAATTACAGTCATACTGAGATGGTTGCACGGGTACAGTGCAGCCATACCTGTGTAGTCACAGTGGAGGTGTTAGAACTGGCACTTAGTGCAGCAACACTCCACATTTGCTATGTGTAAGCACTGCTTTTGCTGCCGCTGTCACTGACAGTCTGTTTCTCTGTGTTAAAAAATCTCTTTCCAGCTGTTTTCTGTGACTCCTGAGGTTAGAGTAGTTTAGAGAAGTCCTAATAAAGATCAATTTGATTCTGAGTTGTAATAGATTTATAATGTGGTCTTCCTGCGATATTTTCAGTACATCAGGAAACCAGCATGCTCTTTCTCATTTGTTCTAACTGGTTTTCTACTAGAAAGAAAACCAAATACATTTAGGCTACAGAGTCAAAACCCACACCCAATATAACAATTTGCAGAAATTATTTCTATAAAGCTTACATGTAAACAAGAACCAAATACCCTTATCTGTGGTAGGTGAAGGGAGGTAAGTAGTTGCTGTGCGCCTGGTGTGACAGCTGCTGGAACAGGTAGAGTGTGTTCACAAGAGGGACTGGGCAAGCAGACAGCCCTGTTATTAGCTGTGTGGGCTGCTATTACCTCAACATTTATCATCTACTAAAATCACTTTCATAGGAAGAGAAAAGGATGGAAAAATATTAAGTCCATATTTAATTACATATTATTTCTAAATAGCACCTTATGACTTGTCAATGTTATTTTAATTGGTATGTTTGTGAGTATGAGACATGCCTTCTGCACATTTTTTTAATAACATGGCTTCATGGCAGGCCAAATATATTTTTTGTTTCTGCTCTGACCTCCTTGTTCTTCTCAGCCTGTGAGTATTTAGCATGGAGATCTTGGATGCATTATTTTCTTATGCCTGTATTTTTTTTCCTGTTGTAACAGCTGACATTTACTAGAATGCATTGATTTAAGGAGCAGAAGACCAGAATGTTATGTCTTCATACTAGATAGATAGTTTTGATGCTACCCAATACATTGGAACAGTTGTTACTCCTTTCTCAGCCAAGCAAAATCTTTTCACTTGTTCTTTGTTGGCAATAACGTCTTTTGGAGGAAAGCTGCTATTGTTTGGTGCCTGTTATCATAACAGACCTTAACCCTTTTACGTGTGCTCTGCACTGGACAGTTACAGGTAATAGTTTTGGTAATGTTCTACCTAAACTTCTGCAGCAACTTCTACAAATAATATTCAGACAAGACCTCTATAAGCATAAAGCTCAAAAGTCCAAAGCAATCAAGGCTGCTGAAAAATCTTTTTTAGAGAACAACATTTGCATAATATTAAAAAAAAATACCTTGCACCAAAACAAAACAAACAATCCCCTCCCACCAGTCATTCATCCAATATTAATTTTCAACAAGTAGGAAATAACTGTGAGGAGAAGAACAGTGTAGTAGTTAGCATGGAGGTAAGAATATGCAGCTTTCTGCATTGTCTGAGTGTATCCACAATCATTATAATGAGAAATAACCTTCTAAATTAAAATAGTCTAGGCCAGGTGTGTGGACAGCCTCACATTGTCTGTACTCAGATAACAATTTAAAATAAAATAATTTGTGTAAGGCTGAATTCTGAGCTTGTTAAAGCTTCCTGATTAACAAGACAGATAGCCAAAAATGTCTAATAAGAGAATACTTCCAGGTTTATCTTTGGCACTTTGTAAAGCATAAAACACAGGCAACAAAATAATTGTTCTTTGCCTTCTTATAATAGTGTACAGGAATTTGAGCACAAACACTTAAATTTTGTAGGAAATCAAACCCTGTCCACCTAAAGAAAACTTAATATAGAGAATTTTAAACTACTACTTCATAATTTTCATGATTTCACATTTCAAAATAGGATTAAAATTGAAAAAAGTCATGTTAAATTTAAGAAAAATTGGGAAGTGAATTATAATTAAAATGAGAAGGTTGGTGTCTTTCATTCCTGTATCTCAAGGCAGCTCATCAGCTCCAGGGCACTATAATTCAATGACAGACAAATTGAAGCTCCGCAAGTCCCTCACTCCCTAGAAAAAGAAGGGAGCTTGTTTTCTCTCCCTAGCACGTCAAATATTTTAATCAGACACTGCAACGCTAGGCACTGTGGATTATATTGTCCCTCATAGCCTGCTGTGCTGCAGAGGGCACATGGCTCTGGATCACAGCAAGGACTTACAGCAAGCCTCTCTGTTCTATCCCATCCACTCATCACCCTTTTCCTCCTTTGGATTGAAATCACAGACTCATTTTAGGCAACAACAAAGCTCATGTTGAATGCAGTAGAGCCAATATCTTATCCTTTGCTGTAATGTTCTGAAAAAAAATCACATGAACCTTTTGATTTTTTTTCTGAGGGAGAATACATCATTAATATCATGGTGGTAGAGTGTGCAATAGATATATTTAGAGGTTCTCCCCACATAGCAGCATTTCAGTTGTCCAATATTTCAACTCCTTTGGATAAACAAACACATGGTAAAACAGAATACTGATATAATGAAATGTCATTCATCATTCAGTGTTACAGATGATGTTACAGAAAACGCCACGTACAGAAATCTGTGTACTGAAACCAACATTCATCTTCAAGAAATCAATGTGCTAAGTAATAATAACTAACCTGAAAGAAAATATATTTGCAGAAGCTCAGCTATGCATGAAGAAAATGGATGTAAGTAAAGAACAAATGCTCAAGAAGAAATAATACAGCAATTTTTTATCTAAGATTTATCTACAGAAGTTGTTTGTTTTTTTCGAATCATATATTATAAGTTACACAAAATTCACACAAATTTTGTTTTACATCCCAAAGGAGCTTCATTTTGGAAGCTCAAAAGTCCACTTTTCTGTTAAAAGAAGACTATAAAAATCCCATAAGGATATAAACAAAGAGAATTCCTCAAATTAGGTAATACACCAAAACATGAAAGAATGGTTAAAACAGTCACATAGTCCATCTGCTGGAGTAGGCTAAGTTAAATAGGAACTTGTTCAGCACTATTTTATTATTCAGTGTTCAGATCTTACTGGGGGGGCGGGGAAGAGAAAAAGCCCTTCACACTTTTAATTGTGGAAAACATTCATATTTGTATCTAAAATGAAACATAGAATATGGTAGAATATTTTAATTAACATGAGTTAGGGCATTTACTCCAATGAACTTAGAAGAACTTTACTGCTCAAGGCAGTGCTCTTAACTAACGCCTGTGTGCAAAGGAAGACTGAATGCCTTGTAGCACTCACACAGGTATTGAAATCCCAGCAAACTGAAAAGAAAAACAATTCTTCACGCTTGGAAAAGTACAAAAGTAGATAACCCACTGAGTGGGTGAGGCTGGGATCAAGGAAACTCCCAGAATTAAAATGATTACAATACCAAAGGGTTGAGCCAGAAGAATTCTCCAAGATCTTCATGTATTTTTTCAATATACATAAATGAATTCTTACTGTAAGGACCACGGACGACTGTCCTGACACTTAGCAGAGTTTTTTCCACAGAGGAGACTCCATCGTACATCAGAGATGCAAAGTCCTCAACCCACCACACAGAACACCTATAAAGAACTTGAAATCATGCAGATATATATCTACTAGACCTGAAAGAGTGTTTAACGTAGTCATCCCAGGAGGGAAGTGAAATAAACAGCAGAGGGCTTCCATGACATTACCTGTATGTTTAATTCCAAGTCTAACTTCATGGTTTGTTAAAATGCTCAGGAAACACAGCTGCTACCAAAACATGGCCCAGTGAAAACTCCCAAACACAGTGGGCATAATGATTTTTTCAGTATCTCAGACATTCCTAGCAATGAAGATATGACCAAAGAACAAGATTGTATTTGAGCCAAAAACAATTTGTGGAATTATACCATAGTGATTTTGCAGTATCATACCATTTTGCAGTATCTGGCATCCATTTAGAGCTCAGTGCAGCATGTGTAAGTGCCTGGTGGACAGAGACTCTTTGTAGTGAAACATCTTACTGAAAAAACACACACAGTAGCCTCATTATAGAGGAGCTCTGAGATGAATTATAGCTAAATCTAATAAGAGATATAAACTGTTATTATAATGTCTTTCAAATTTGTTTACTGGATAACTGAATATCTTTAGTTCTGGATTAGGGACCATGAACTATAGATCTCAAGGGTTGTCAGTGTTACTTAAATGGTTTATGAAAGGAGGTACCTTTTTTTCCATCTTAAATTATTTACATTTAACAAGCTCAGGAAGAAGTCCTTTCCCACATAGCACATAACTTCAAATTCACTGAAATGTATAGACATTACTTCTCTGATAAAAAGTTGGCATCCCAGAGTTAGATGAATAGAAATTCTGCTCCTAAATTGTTTTAACTACAAATCCAGTCAAGAATGCCTCTCATTCTCTTTTAATGTAATTCAGACTATAGAAAGTTAGAACATGAAAAAAAATTCCTTTAACCCTCAGGGTATTTTTAAAAACAAGATGTTCCTTTTTACTTCACTCAAATCATACTGTTGTTCCAGCTAGAGAACAATGCACAACTCATTTAAATAAAGTTGGGGGATTTTGTTTGTTTGTTTGTTTGCTTGTTTGTTTGCTTTCTAGTTTCATTTTACGGCAAATTATCTTTTCAACCCCAGCAGTTGCATTTCAGTGTCCATCCAGATATGTGACCATAAATTCTCTGCACAAAGTCAGAAACAAATTTGGACACACAGTTAACACAGTACCTAAATGAGCTCCACTGAGAATTACCAGATCTTAAGAGAAATCAACAATCAACAAGCTTCAGAAATACAGCTTAAGTACCATGTCTATGATGATTCTTACAATGAAAATAACACAATTTGTAACACTTGTTGTAAGCAAGCTTGAAATCAGAGGCAGTCTTGAAAGAATAAATCCTCAATGCTGTGTGTAGAAGTACTTCATTCTAGGAAATGAACTTTAATTAGAACATCACTGGTGTCAAATTTCTAATAAAATGTTTAAAGACAAATGGAGATAGCAGAACCTTGGGAGCTCTGCTAATGTAGAAACAACTGTTAATTGCTGGGCATTTACATTTTTATATTAACACAAAGTCTGAGGCACAGAATTGATAGAGGCTTTTCATGCATCTAAGCTCTTTTAAGATTGCCACATAAATGGTGTGATCAGTCACTGTGCAGCACCCACAAGCTCACAGAGCCCTCAACAGCACCTCCTCTGCTGTTGCAGCCTGTGGGGATCAGCTCCCACCTATGTCCCTGGTCATGTTCTATTAGTACTTGCACAGATTGCCATGGACTGCCTGCGTTTAGAAGAAACAGTTTTACTCAAGAGACTGGAAGACAAAGAAGGATTGCCATTTTGATAGCTTCATTGGCTGCTTCCTTGCATCTCTCCCACCACCACTGGAGCATGACATGACTATCCTCTGAAGCATAATATTCTGCTGAGCCCCACATGGATTTTCAATAAGAAATTTGACAACAGATTATTGCATGTCTTCAGTGAAAGACCTGAGCTTCTCTCTGGGGCCTCTGAGGATCAGATCATTAAAAAGGTGATAAATTTAAAGCTACAGATAGTCACCCATGGAAACACTGAGGGGAAATGGATCTGAATTACTTTTTTCCCTTCTGAACCTGTCAGGTAGGGTTGGCCAATGAAAGTAATAAAGACACAAGGTGAACCCAGCTAAGAATCTGGATAAAAATGCAACAGCCAAACCCCCCAAGAATTCCCCCTGCAAAAAAAAAAAACCCAAGCCAAAAAAACCCCAGTAGTACCAAGCATATATTGTTCTTTCCTACTCAAAATATAAAAAGTGATCTTCGGAATGATCCCTTTTCACAAACTGCATAGTTTGAAGCTTGTATATTTCAAAATGTTTCTATGTACTTTCAAAGTAATTTAAAAAAAAATCACAGACTCAAAAATAATAATTTGGGAGTTATGGGGTAGAGAGAATCTGTTGAGAGAAAGAAGTAGACACAATCCGCACGAGCAAGATCTATTCTACACACTCAGTAGCATGGAATGGCTGTGTAAAAACCCTGGGGAAGCAGTAAAATATATATGGATGTGCATTTGTGCAAATATACTGCAGCAGATACTCAGAATCATAGAATATCCTGAGTTGGAAGGGACCCACAAGGATCTTCAAGTCCAGCTCCTGGTCCTGCCCAGGACAATCCCCAGGAGTCACACCTTGTGCCTGAGACCTCTCAATCAAAAGGGCAGCATGGGAGCAAACCCACACCACACCCCCTCTAATCCAGCCTCTGACTGGCTACACCACCCCTCACTCTGGCCTGGAGCCCCAGAGTGGTCAGTTAGCCACAAGTCCCACCTGGGCAGAGTGACCACAGAGGGCCAAAGCACATAAATACAGCAGCACATGGTCTCCATCTCTCTCTCGGGGGACCTATCTCCACCATGTGAAGCTGGACTTCCATAGAACTCTCTGGCAGTAGCTATTTAGTAATCTATTTTTCTCCTATTCTCCTCTCTTCTTACTCTTCTCTATCTTCCATCCTTTTTCTCCTCTTAATCTCCTTCTTTCTTTACTGCTTTCTTAATATTTTGGGTAGCTGAAAACCAAGTGGGTTGATTTTGTGAATTTGTGTGGGTTAACATGTGCTAAATTGGTGCTTTGTGGAGTGCTTTGTTTTGGTTGCATGTTACCCTTTTAAATTTTTGCCAAGATCCTTATTTTCTCCCACATTTCGTCTGTGAAATTATCTCCTGAGAAAATATGTGCAGCATTCTCTCTTTAGCTGTCTCAAGGTATTAAAGAACTGAAGGCTCTGCAAATGTTTGGCAGCTGAATTTCTAGAGCCTTGTATATTTTTAAAAGTAAAACTGGTTGAGCTTGTGGCTCTGTGGCTCGGATCTTACATGGGTGGAGAACCTCTTCCTAATATCTAATCTAAATCTCCCCTGACACAGGCCCATGCCATTTCTTCAGGTCCTATCGCTGGTCCAGAGAGAAGAGATTGGTGCCTGACCCACCGCTTCTCCCTGTGAGGAAGTTGTAGACTGCTATGAGGTCTCCCCACAGTCTCCTCTTCTCCAGGCTGAGCAAGCCAAGTGACCTCAGCTGTTCCTTCTATGGTCTTCTCTCTAGACTCTTCACCATCTCTTGGGCCTTTTTTTGGATGCTCTCTTAAGAGCGTTATATCCTTCTTATCTAGTGGCACCCAAAACTGCACACAGTAGGTGTATAGGTGCATAAAGGTCTCTCATTTCTGGTTAGGACACCAGAGTATTGGGGCCAAGATGTCAAAGAAAATGAGCTCCATGCTCATGGAGAAGCTAGCACAGCACAGGCAGAAGGCAGGGAGTTCAGAGAGGAGAAACGTGAAGGCTCTTCCCGAGGACCTCTGTCCTGTCACATGATGCTCTCTGCTGACACAGCCTTCACACCAGAGACAGGCTTTCTTTGCTCTAGCATTTATACCAGCCACCTCTCTTGCCCTTTTCATCCAGCTCCAGCAATCCCCAGCCTCTAGATGTCACTTTTCATGTGACTATTTGCAGGAGAATTGTAGCAAATGCATATGAGATATAGAAACACAGCATTGGTCTCAGGCTGGTTCTGTTTAGGAGGAGATTCTTGGAGACACTGAGGACTTGAATGGATGAGTCTCTGAACAATTGAAGTCTGTCTGTCCCTGTTTAGGGTTGTGTTGAAACAAGTGGTTGAAGTGTCTGTGTCTCAGCAGAACCTCAGGGAGATTCATCCTGCACATCACTCACCATCCTACACCCCACTCCTTATTTGTTAAGGACAGTAATAACACTAGGGATCTAAGCTCTGGATTTGTACCTGCTGGAAAAAAGAAAAACAAATAAACAAACAAACAAAAAGGCCAAAACCCCAAACAACTCCTGTTTTTCATACAGTCATTGAAAGTAATTGTTTTACACAACATTCATCATGTTTACATTTACAGAGAGAAAAACTAAAGGGCTGCTAGAGGTGAAGCGTAGCCCACATTTTTCTTTTGCTGGAACTGCGCGAGGAGAACAGTTTTTATAAAGCATATACAGTGGGGTTGCAGGTTTTGTCATCAGCCGCTGTGATTTTTCACTTCTATTGGTTAAGTAAAATCTGCAGTTCTGTACAGCAAAGCATTCACTTCTGTGTTCAGCCATCTGTAAGGGACTAGTAGTTGTAAAGCATCTTCAGTTCATCCAGGGAAGGGCTATAATACCAAGCTGAATGTGCTTAAGAATGTCCAGAAACCATGATATCTCACTCTGTTCTAAATAACAATTAGACACTTTTAAAAAGTTCTGCTAATTCAGAATGAAATAATTAAAATTTTACATTAAAATGCAAGAAACACTTCTCAGATGGAGTTCATTTTATGAAGCTATTTTAAATACTAAAGTTTATCACAATATAGTGTTTTTACTCCTTTCATTTAATATCTAACACTAAAATCTTGGTAATTTGCATATCTAAATGATCTGTAAGGTAATAAGCGGAGCTATATATTTTTTTAAGTGAAAGTAATCAGTTATTTCACACATCTATGGAATGTCTTGTGACATTATCTCAGGCTTAGCATTAGGAGATGCATTGAGGGATTTTGTCCCAGAAGAGGCCAGGACTAAGCTGGGGTTCATTAAGTTGTACTTCCATCTCTGGCAGTGCTTGTTGCAGAGGCACAGGGAATGGGGACAGCTTTACTCCTGATGCAAGCTCCTGAGCTATTCCTGCCTGGTATCTGCTCCCACAGGAATCCTTTCCTGCCGTTGGTACCATGTAAGAGGTTGGTGCCTTTACCCCAAGAACATAACCCTTGATGTAGGTGGCCTGGCCAAGGGAAGCAAAATCTTTGCAGTTAGTCACAACATTCAGCAAGGGCAGAGGAGTCATTTTAATCCTTAAAATCATTAAAAATAAATTAGAATCCCTTTCAAATCACATGTAAACACAGACCATATTCTTGTTATCATGCATTATCTTTGAATTGTCAATACCTGAGCAACACTGTAAGGACGTATTTTTAGGCATCCCTTTATTAAGTGAATGAAAAAGAGCTTTCTTGCTCTAAGGATTCTTTGCTGAATGTATTATAAGGTATTACATAAATACTGAGATTAATCTTTCTATACTTTGTTTATCCAGTATGAAAACCTGCTGCATTGACAGATATGGTGATCGTGCTGCAATGAACTGGAAAGATAAAAGTCAATACAACTATATTTGTTATGCAAGAGCAATCAACAGTCAAGTTAATAACATTTTTTACAATTAACTTTTGTAGGTGTGAACTAAAAGTAGCTAGAGCAGGATGATTTTCCTTTTCTATGCATGTTACCATTTGACAAGAAAACATTAACAGATTTAAGGGTTACTGAAAAAGAAGTAATCTGAGTATCACACTGAAGTTCTAAAAGAGCTCAGTCTTTTAAGCAACAGCTTTCTGCATTATGGACAGCAGGATTCAGTTCTGTGCTTTTAAATTATCAAAATAATAAATAGTTTTGAAGATGCAAAGTCAAGAAAATAGTAAATAAAGGTCTTTGAAGGATTAACTGTAGAAAAGATTCCACTAATCACTGCTTATGAAGGGGTGACCTTCAACATAAATAGAGCTATTTTGTCAAACCAAAGTCAATTTGATGGAAACAGAACTAACAGGGAATAAAATCACAAATTGTCTGCAATCAAAATGCTTTGTGCAAGGTTATAAAAACATTCAGTACATCTATCAGTGGTAGGGCACTCACATATTTTAGGTCTATGATGATGAAGAGTGTGATATAATAGACTCATAAAGGCTGAGGCCAAAAGGACCCTTAGATTATCTATCTGACCTTCATCATAAAACATCACATCTTCCCTATGCACCAGCACACTAAGCCCAACAGTTCTTCTGGGCTAGACCATGGCTTTGATATAAACTGTAGAAAAAGCGTATTCTTGCATGCTCCGTGGAATAAGGTTATAGATGCAGAAACTATCAGATCACCTGCATTCCCACATGGATCATGGGCTGCTACAAGGCCCAAGACATTTGAGTCTTCTACATACTGAGGAGGCTGGATGAGAAAGCTATCTACTCTCTCCTCTACACGAGAGCCCAGCTAGCTTTGCTGCTAAACAGTCATGTGTGGCTAGTCCTACAGTGTGAGGAGAGCTTCTTATAGCCTCACTTATGAACCTCACCTTCTCCATGAGAAAGAGGAATTCTTGGCATGGCCCAATCACCAATCTTCAGATTTTTCATCAGTCTTTGTTCTGGGACAGGAATGAAACCTTCAGTCCCTGCCCTGAGGGAGAGGGCTAAGTGAAATTAAATTCAGTTGACCTGTGCTGTAGATAACCTTTAGGAGGGCTCCAGGATCTGACTGGCCTGTATTAACTGCCTTGTGCGTTGAGAAAATAGTGAAAGGAGATGCTGTTATAAAAATAGGAATTTAGCAGAGTTGTAAATACCAGAGGCCCTTCTGAACACCAGTTGGTGTCTTATAACTAATCACTGGTCACTACAATTGTCTTTCCTCATAGGCTGTAGGAGATGCTTGGAGTCTGCATCTTTATTTCAGCCATGAGGCAAGATACGTGCCCACTGGTGTACTCCAGCTGCCTTTTTTTTTTCAGGGTGATTCCTTTTGATTTATTGGGGTTTTATTGGCAAATGCCTGAATCATCTAGGACACTATTTAAAGGGATGATGCTTCTTACTAGCAACTTAACTGTAAAGCTGATGAAGCATAAAGAACACAAATCCAGCTAAGGAAAAAAAAAAAAAAAAAGAAAAGAGACAACTAAAAAGGAAACACAATATCTAGTCTAGAAACATCTAGGTTTTACCAGATATATAGACCACACCCCAGTTGCACTGAGTTAAAAATTAGTTAATCTATCATTAGGACCAATTTTCTTCCTTTCCCTACGTCAAAACAAAGAAGAATATGAGCTGGTTATATATTCTTAAGTTCAGCTAATCATTTGCTTTACTCAAGTTTGGATCAAAACACAAGTTTTAATGAGTTTTACGAATACAAAAACAATGAGCACGAGAAAACTGATTTCAATAGACAGACTAGAGGATACAGTTCCCTATGATGGGCAAAACAGCAGAGGAAAAAAACCCAAAAGAATATTTCTTTGTTGTGGCTTGAGTAAAGAAGACCACCTCAAATGACAATATACCAAGGCTTTTCCACAAAACTAAGGAAAAAGTTAGGAAATTCTATTTGGAATGGGTGCGAAATGTCTCACTGAATAGCAGAATATGAGCAGACCAGACCATATTCATTCAACTGTTTAAGCTATCTGATTATAAAGTGGATTATTAAACATGAAGACTCAGAAACGAACCACTGTTAAATCTGCTGGAAAGTGAAGACAAATTAAGCATGCCCTGACCTCAACTGGGATGGTGGAGTTTGTATAAGTTTTATATCTTTGACCATAACACGAGGTATGATCTTGGAGATGGAAGAAGAAAACTAAGACAGCAACAACTCCAAACCTACAACCTGTTGAATTATTATGTCATGCAAAATATTGGTTGGTTTTGCTTCATAAGTTACAGAGAGAACTAGTGGTGACAGGACATGGGAAAAAAACAAAGAAAGTTTAATAGTTTTGACTGGAGATAAGAAAGAAATGGAACAAGTGATTATGGAGATAACAGTTCTCTTGGATAAATAAAGGTATTTTAGGTCAAGACCTGAAATATGATCTTTCTACATAGAGTTTTCAGAAATTCATAATCAAATCCATCAGTGTGCTGAGTATTGCTAGAATTATTTCTACCTTTAAAAGAGCACTCTACCAAATTTCTGTATTCATTCAGAATTTCTTTTTTTAACATATTGTCCCATTTATCAGTGTTATCTGTTGTTCACTGTGAACCATCTAGAGACACAAGTTCCCTTTATTTTTTTTCCTTTCCAGCCAACTCCATGGTTATGTCACAGCATTGGCTTATTCAACTCAAACACATTACCTATTGATCTGAAAAGGATAAAAATGAAATTCATTCAGCTGCTTGTGCTCTCTGAGAGACTTACTTTACATATCAAGCAAGTGCATGTCATAGATAAACTATGAAGTAAATGGAGATCTTGTAAATGGGAACTTGCAAGGCTTTTCATTTAATTTTCCTTTGACATTTCAAAGGAAATGGGGCAGATCTCCTCAAATTAATGGAATGGCAGAGAAACCTTTACAGAGAATATTGTTAGGCCTGTGAACAGTGTTACTTTTTATACTCAGTGAGCAGGAAATTTTTATGTCTCAAAAAGAGGAAAAAAAGAAAGGAGTAATTAGACTCTTTGATGGTGAAATACAGGTATAAGAATAGTTTGAGAGAATTGTATGTCCACAAGGTCAGTTCAACATTCCTATTGATTTAGGCCTGAGATTGTTTCCATTATGCACAACTAATACTGCCTTTCCAGAGACTCCTGAGCTGTAAATAAAGTGACAGACTTTTATGTCAGTAATTGGGTGGTATTGAGTTACTGAGAAGTGGGCTGAAGGGGCATGATAATGTTAATGAAATCTCTTGCACAATACACGTACTTGAAAGGAGTACAAATGTATAACTAGTCTAGGATGGCCTATTTTGGTACTCAATAAGAAGATTAATATGATGGTGTCAAACAGAGATAATTGATACCAATTTTATGTATTTAAGTTTGTATGAAGGAAGTGCACAGAAATCCATCATTCCATTTGCATTGACAAGTTGGTGTAATAGCAGTAGAATTTTTCGGTTTAATTCTTTTATAACTTGTGATAAGCTGTTATTCTGAATTATCAAGATTATGAACTGACAGATTTAAAGATCACACTTGGGGCCCAGTAATGCATTCCATATGAAAAAAGTATTAAAAAAGATGGGAAAATATTTTCTAAGAACTGAGCTGGCAGGAAAATGTATAAAAAGCTTTTCAGATGTAAGGCTACCACACATCTCTCTTTCTGATAGGCCTCACATAGAAAGTCTATTCAGGTGGTGAGTTAGCACCACCTTGTATTTTTTCGCACCTTCTGCAGCAGTATCAAAACTTTCATCAGTACCCACCATACACCCAGAAATCCTCATTGCCCTCAACATGCTCTAAAGACCCCCTGAGTACTGAGGGCCTTAGGCCAGCAAGCACTGTGTGGTGAGTTGCTGCATAAACAATCAGTATAACAGCTTGGAGTTACCAGCCAACAGTGGATGAGAACCACATTCTTCATGTGCACAGGTAATCCACCTCTTCCAAGGAGCATTTTCTCGGGAAAGCTGGGGATGCATCAAAGCACTCCAAAAAGGCTTGTGTGCAGACAGCAGTCATAGCACCTGTAAAGGCACTACCTTGACCATATGCAAAAGTATATGGGATCACACAAAGCTTCCTTATGGTCTGTCCTGGCTGCTACTATAGCCTCTTGTCCTGAGGGTTACTGAAGTAGAACTGTTACTGCTTCCTAAGGGCTGTCCTGAGCCTATCTCACCAATATAAATACATTCAATTCTTCAGTAGCTGGTTTATTAGGTATGCAATAAAGTTCCAACATAATTTCTTCTTTATTCAGAGATGTTTCAATACAGCATTTAATTTCCGTTGAGGTTGAGTGAGAGCACTGCATTATCATTTTAGTTACAGCTTTCTTACAGTTCAATAAGCAACCTTCTAATATAAACACTTAAGACCCTGCTCTCCTGCAGACTGATGTTTAAATAAATTCTTTGGCAATCCTTTACTCCTTCAGCATTTTTGTTTTATTTTCTTTTATGCTGCAAAAAAATGGTATATAAATACTTTGCCAACCTCCATATGGTTTGAATACTTAATTGACTGGATATTTATTAAAAGATTTTACAAAAACATTTTCTAAATTATAGCATATACATGTCACTAGAGTAAACTTAATATTTTGATTACATATAAATGAAACTGAAAATGCTGCATGGCAATTTCAGTTTTGCAATGATTTGTGTCTGTTGTTTTGTCTTAAATTTTCAAAGTTGACAATGCATTTTAAGGGCCTATATGATAGCACTGAATTTTTACTTTGTGGTATTCTCACATACAAAGGCATGTGGGTTTTTTCCAAGCAGATGGGGAACAGCCCTGTATATTTCCATATTCTTCTTAGTTAAAGAACACAGAACTTACACTTGTGTTTTGTTGGGATAGAGGCCTCTTATTTCCTTGTCATTGATGGTGTTTAATCACTGGCAGTTTAAAGAAGTGATATTTAACACTAATTATCTTTTGCACTTAGACTGGATATGGGGCTTTTAAAAACTATTACTTGTTCAAAAGACCCATGTAGAGAAACACTTCAAATAAGAGTCTTTTCATTACACAACCCATGTTCCTCAATATGCCCAGTCCAACAGGATGTCCTCCTCCTTCTTCTGGTCTCTGTGTTTTCCGCGACTAATTACAAAATGGAAGACCAAAACCACAGGCTTATTCCCTCTCAGTAAGCCTGCACCACCCCATGTGTTCCTCCCTAATATCTGATGCATTAAGATCACTATGCAATGTCATTTAACTCAATTTTTCAGAGGTAAATTTGGAATGCTGTTATTTTATGTAACAGTTTCCTATTTATTCCAGAAAAGAGTGTGTCTGTGTTGGTAAGGAGCTGCTCAAAAAACAAATAAAATCTCCAGATAAAATGTTTAGTTAGAAAATAAAAATATTTCAATTCTGATGGGCTGCTGCTGTTTATCACTGGAGTTATATTTTGACTGCGTTTCATCTCTGTTCCCTGTGGGCTCATCTCCTTGTCTGAATTTTTCATAACTGAAATATATTTTTATGAAAAAGTCTGATTTTCTAACCAGCAAAGAGATTTGTATTTGCCTGCTTTGTGCAAAGAATATCTGCATATTATTTATTTCATATTAATACCATATATTATTATTAATAATATAATTAATGTGCAAATGTAGATGAGTAATTTTATAATATAACACAGATAAAACATGTATGTTTATTTTTATGTGTGTAATATAAGAATCACAATATTTTAAATGTTCAATGATACATTGTTTTTATATTACTATGATTAAAATGCACAGTAGGTATTTATGCAGCTGAACCCGCAGTTTGGCCTTCCTCTGAGAGAACTGGAGACCATTAGTCTTTTATAAGCTGGGATGTAATTTTCAGAAACCTCATGGAAGGGAAGAGAGGTTTCTTTTTTCCATCCTCCTTCTCTGGATGTCTATTAGCTATTTAAAAAAGTAAACATGCAAAAAAATTTCATCAACCAATTTAAATATTTGATAAGTCAGAAAAATCACAACCATTTAAAAAACACTTAGTTGTTAAAAATCCCCAAAGACAAATACATTGCTTGTTGATGTTTACACAGTTTCAGAGTTATTTGCAATGCGTGAACACAGATCTCTTGTGTAAAAAGCAGACCATGACCAGGCTGGCACAGGTCTCCAAGAATGACAGTGTTTGTTGGACTGATATTCTGTGAGTTCATAAGATCTCCACACAGGAGCAGGCCATTGAAAACTTCATTTTCCAGTGCCCCTTACTGCTGTTCCCAGAAGCAAACCTAGGAGGAGGGTCCAGCACTTCAGGCTCCAGCACCTTCCTCACCAGTAGCCACCCTAGAAAATTTCCCAAAAGGTCACACTGTGGTTTGCAGCTGTGGTGGCTGGGCTTTGTGAGCTGAGGGTATGTTAAGTTCACCTGGTGGCCGAGATTCCTTGGCCCTTGTGGAGCACATGTTTAAAAGGTCCTTTTGAAAAACATGTAGAAAACCTACGTAGAAACTTCCTTTCAGACATCACTAAAATGCTGTTTCTCCCTATGCAATCCAAAAGTCCTGTCAGAAGTTTTCCTGGACCATTCTTTGAACTTTTCAGAGGATATTCTTTCGAAGATCTATTTGGCATAGCAATCCCACAGGTGCTAAACCAGTGCTGTTGCAGCAGGCCTGTGTTTAACCAAATCTACCGTTCTGGCCCCTGAATGGGTGCCTGCAGGAGCGCTGCTGCCATAACCAACTCACCACCCATAAGGCTGGACTATGGCAGTCCTAATTTAGGTCAGTGTATGCTGACCTGTAACTCATCAACCATCTTCCCCAAGGTTTCAATTTTTATTATGCCAGATGTAATATCTAGCAGAATTACATCAGTTACAATGAAGTGTAAGCAGCTCTATATGATTTTTTTTGGTTACATTTGTGCTAAGGCTGAAAATCAAAACTAGGGAGTCTTAGAATATGTTAGCATATTCATTATCACTCTACAGCTAGTTAAAAATAAGCTCCAACTGGGTAACTATATTTCTAGCCACAGATACAAGTTCTTGTGAAATAAATATAAAAATGGCAAAAAGCCAGCACTTGAAATAACATGGAATTAATTTGTCATTCTGTAAAACAAACCAAAGCATGATTAGATATAGTTAGGTAAAGAACAAGGATGAAAGAACTTTCATTTTGTTTTCTTTATGACTATATCTGTCCCTTTCCTGCTCAGATACAGGCTATGTTTGTACTTCAGGCAGTTTGTTTCACAATTTTCTTTAGCAAGCCTGCTTAGCTACACTCTCTGTTCTTTGCCACCATATATTTGGGCTTTTTTTCCTCTTCTTTTATCTACTACAAAAGTACAAGAAAGTGTGAAGATACTTCACCTACACTGGGAGTGAAATATTTATATTTATTGAGACAAGAATGCACAGTAGAGATATGTTTAAAAGCTGCAGCAGGTTCATAGTTCAAATATCTGACTTATAGATTTCAACTAAATGTTGACAAGCTCTGGTTTACCTCACAGGCCTGCTGCTTGGGTTAAGAGAAATGGACAAGGGGGAATCAATGTTGGCTAGACTCCTACATCACCCAGTGCTTTCTGGGATTCTTGGGAATCGTTAAGACAAAACAGCAAGGCCCACATCATCTTATCTGGAATACATTTATCAGTTAGATGACATTGTAGGACAGATACAATCCCCAGGCATCTTCACTACACCTGATCCTTTCTTCTAGCACTAAATTCTGAAAAACTACATTTCGAGTCTTTCACAAACAGTAGATATTCAAGATCCCAAATTTACTCAAGAAAGGAAGTTGCCTCTTTTTATTCATCAAAAGAGGCTGAGGCTCAAGTCCCACTTGGTGAAGACTATGGGCATACTAAACTTTAGACTTGGGAAGAGCCTTGCCTAATGGATCCTGGCTCCTATCAGGCTTTAATTTCAGACCTCTTTGTTATAAATTAAACCTGTCCACTTTCAAACTTCTGTATGACTTAGATTTAGATCCAAACTTGTAATATTGCTTAGAAGTGGCAAAGTGTGGAAAATCCCTGAAAATTAGTCTTAGAATGTAACCACAAACATAAATTAGAGCCTGACAGTTGTCCATACTGGACCTTACAAAGGGTTGAAAGTACAGACATTTATTTAAAAGTAAAATAAAACTAAACTGAAACCCAAAACCTTACTTTTTTTGCAGCTTGATGTGATATTCACTGCCACTGTTATCCTCCTGCCAGATGATCCTATTTGCTCTATACTTTGAAAATATGTGTGTATATGCTTAAATTACTAAAATCTTTGCTAAAATAGGGAATGAATTAACATCAATATCAGCTGCTCTAGTTAATGTAAAAGCCAGATACTGTCCTCAGAGGGGTGGTCTTCTTTGCATTATACTTATGTTCATGCAGATACAGAACCAGACCAAAAATCGTAATGTAATCAGGCTTAAAGAGATGGCATTTAGAACAGGAGGGCAAAAAGTTATGTGCTCTGGCATTACTTATGGCATATAAATGAGAGCAGTTAGAGACAGCAATGGATCAATTCTGATCCAATTCCTTGCAAGTGAAACGCCACATCAGCACAGCCTCATGGTTTTAGTGAGGCTCCGTGAAGATGTACGTGTCAGTCTAGGTACCTTGGATTTTAAAATAAAAGAAGGGAATGGCTAAAGGTGAATCCTGTCTGGCTATGAAATACCATTTGAATTTGAAAAGAAGGAAAACATTTAAGTTCTCCACAGGGGTGAGCATCAGTAAAGCTTTCAGACTCTTGACAGCTACAGGGATCTTCAAATGTTTAAGTTGAAAGTACTTACAGAAATCCTGAATAATCAGGAAAGCAACTTTAATGAGGCTAACCTCAGGGAACACAAGGAGTTTTTTTCCCCCTTACTGACTTTGTATTCTCCTTTAGGAGTACAATTGTAATTGTTAAAGTTATTAGTTGAGATGATTTTTTATCATGTTTTTTTCCTTCAGTTATATTCAGAGCTGAATTAAGATGGAAAATAATCATAAATTACCACCAAATTTTGCTCCTGTTTTTGTTATTTAAATCCAGTCAGGAGCTTGGCTGTGCCAATTGAAAGGATTTGTTAAAAAATATGTTTCAGGTAAATGGAAGAATGCTAAAGTGGGTGACTCCAATGATTTGTAACTGAGATAAACATGAATCTCCTTAAAGGGGACAATACCGTGCTACGAAAGCTAGTTTTGCAATGGTTAAGCTCTTTTTTCTCCCTGGAGGTAAGTGTATTTTTTAAAAAAAACTAAAAAGGAGAGAATATTTTCAGAAAGGAAGAAGGTCATTGTGCTCATGTTTTAATCAGAATAGAAGAAATGCATGAAATGTTTGATGATAAACTGTCAACAGTAGTTGTGATGCTACTACAAGGCTTGACAATGCAAGCAAAACTGGTAAGATAGATGATGCAAGTTTCTTATATTGTGAAGTAAAGTGAAGTGAATAATTTAGGTTATAGAAGACCTCCAAGATCATCGAGTCCAACCTTTGACTGATCAATATACTGCATGATACTGCTGACAGATCTGAGGACTGGCAGATAACTGAACTGAACTGCTGATTTAGGACAGTGGGTGGTGGTGGCTCCTTCCTTTGTCATTACAAAGGAGCAACTCCAAAGGGTAATTCAAACCCTATATAGGATGAACCACTTTCCTCTGTCTTTACTGAGTTTTGAAAGGGTGTAAAACATTGTAAGTTGGATATTGTAAGCCTAACAGTACATGCATTGCAGAGAGCTATGTACATTAGCTAGGAGCAGCCACAAAAACTTTTGGAATAGTCCAGCCGAGCAGCTGGTGTGGCAAGATGCTCGGAAAATACGAGTAGGGAAAATATGAGTATCATTAAAGAAAAAATTTCTGCCTTGATTGGCTGTGTTGCTCTTGCGAACCTACCAATCCCATATTTCAATATACAACTGCGAGAAGGTAATAAACTAGAGTACAATTCCCCTCTCTAACAAACCAGAGCTGACAGAAGACCTGATCCAAAGCTAGTCAATGTTTTTCTACTGATTTCAGTGGACTTTAGATTATACCCATAAAATCAATTCTAAATTCTCATCTAACCAGCAATGTGGTACAGTAAAGACATGACTGATTTTATTGCACACATAAATGTGAGCAGGAACTCTTCTCCTCCAGAATCCAACTTGTTTACCAGATTGGTGTTAAATACCAGGTTTTGCTCATGTGCTCTTTAATGTTACCCAGCTATAAAATCATGACTGACACTTTCTTGCAAGAGAGGTGTTAGGTCTGGTATCTCAGCTGGTTCCAAATTTGGGTAATTACCTTCTACCCCTGCAGTTTAAACAAGATACACAATTTGTCTTCATTACCTGCCCTAAAATTGCTGTTCCAATTTGCTGTGCTTTACTGTAAGAGCTGCTGCATTTCACTGCAGAAATGGCTGCTCTAAGTGGTAGGTGAGCTGACTTTAGAAAGATAGATAGTTTGTATAAAATATTTTGTGATCCTCTGAAGTGAGCAGTGCTCAGAATTATTTTCAGTTTTTACAGTCCTTATGAGAATGCCAGGATAGTCACATTAAATATGCTCCTTGGCAGGTTTTATTTTTAAAGACTACCATATGGTATATGTTCATCACCGAAGCTATTTCATAGAACAATTCCATATGAATATTTGATGTTAATTTTATTTGGGGCTGTACTGAGATCATCATGCCAGGTTAATTAAAGCATGACAATGAAATGATGCTAAAACAGAAGGAAGTGTCAGTTTTCAGTGAATAAAATAGCAATGCTAGAAGGTAATTATTTCCTGTTGTTAGCAGAAAAAAATTAAGAATATTGCAGAGCTCTGCAAAAACAAAAAAAAGACATGAAAGGAGAATCTCACCAAGAAAAAGCTGTTCAAAACTTATAGTAAAGATTAACAACTTGGGCGAATTTATTCCAACTTGACAGCACTGAATGTAATATTCAGAACATTGTCATATAACATGTCATAAGGAACAGCATATATGAGTCAATAGGGATGGGAGTATATTTCAGTCTGGGTCTTTAACTTATGAGCGTTGCAACTGATAACTTGAAAGGTAAAGTGCTTTCTCCTCTGTGGGTGTGACACAATCAATTGAAATAAAGCACTTAGAAGATGAAACTTATCTTTACTTGAAATGTGTTTCTGCCAGCATTCCTGTACAAAAGTCCTTTCCAGAGTCCTAGATTCGCCTTTCATTGTAATTCAGTGGGTTTAATTAATCACTAGAGTGATTCAGTTTTATACCTGTGCAATTCCATAAATTTGAATTCAGGCACTGCCACGCTAGCTGTAGTTATGCAGTGGTGAATAAAATGTCATGCTAGAAGACCATCAAAGCTGCAGGAGGACAGAAAACATTTTTTTTGTTGCCTCATATTTTCCTTAAAGTGAAATACACTTTCTTATGAATCAGAAAGAAACATAATATCTTAAAATGTTAAAACCCAAAAACATTCTAACAAAGCAAATATTTTAAAATCAAGAAAACATACTGATATTTAATTCTGACTATTTCAGCTACTTCTAATGATGATGAACCTGTGTTTCAGAGCAAGCAACTGTATACTGGCAATTTTCATTTAAAAGAAGACTAACCTGAATATTTATACCTTCTACAGGTGCTGACACCTGTGTGGATTCTTCCATCCAGAATGATGTGCTGCTGCTCTGTTGCATTTGTTTCAAATGAAAAGTATAAAATTCTGGAAAACTGAAACCTCCATCTCCAGGAAAGCAGGAATAACAGCAAAGGCAATGTAATTAATCTGCACTATGATATTTCATGTTGCTCGGGGAAGAACCAGTATTCCCTGCAGGAAAACGTGGAGCTCAAAACATACTGTCTACTGCTTTAGCATCCCCTGTACTGGAGAGGCCACTTCCTAACCTTGAGAGTACCTCAAGAAGAGGAAATGTGGTCATCAATTGACTTTTACAGGACCCTTTTCCTCTTCCCCTTCAATGAGCAATTTTGATGATTTGGACCACAGAGTTTACATCACACATTGACCTACATTATAAAGCACTGCTTATGCAATACTTCATCGTCTGGGCAGTCCTCTGTCTTTTATACCATGTGAAAAGTCTCAAGGTGCAGGCAGAAGCAGTCCTATCACATGTGGAGACTCCACACATCAAGTCAAGCCTACCCAAAGGCCTGATCCCACCTGAACTCCTTGTCAGCGTCCACGGGATCACGATAGGGCTGCAGGCATCAGGGAATCAAAAATTAGGTGGTTCTGGTATGCTTGATGCTCTGTGACTTATAATATTCCAGAAAAGACAATACCCATAGTGAAAACATTTTCATCCTTAAGTTTCCAAACAACAAAGTACAGTGCTGTGTACTTTTGCATCTTGATTTTTAGGCAGCTCAAGAGATCCAGCTAAAAAGTGGTCATTCTAATATGGCCATGTGAAGGCACACATTCAGCAAAAAAGGCAGTATTTTCTTCTTCCCTAAACACTGGTTCCCTTATGACATGTGTGATAGACTGGAAAAAGAATATTTTAGCAAGACAGTGAGGTGTTGTAGTATTGCTTTCCAAAACCCATTTCTGTTCATGTGGCTACAAAGTGTTTCTCTTGCTTTCCTTATCAATCCAGCATGATCCTGCTAAAAGTACGTATGGGGCACAAGCATTTTCATGAAACGATGAGGTTTGGGACCCTGAGAATTTGATCTTAAATTTTTAAAGGTTAAAAAGATATTTTATATTAATGAAAGAGAAAGGCAGCTGATGCTTTTTGAAGCTAAGCCTGACCTTTTCTGTAATGCAAAACAATTACCTTTAATGTGTACAATGTTCAATTTTGGCTTTAAAAGATTAGTATAATTGTATTTAACTTTGTTTTCTCACGAGGAAGGACAACTTTTTCAATTTAATTTAGCATTGTCTTTATTGTTAAATAAAGGTCTAAATGGGCAATACACAACAGAGAAAACTGTGAATGGTATTTCCTGGGAAGTTTTCTAATCTTGCACTATAGTCTGCTCATTCAAATGCTTAGAGAAATTAATGTCGTCATCAGATTTCATTCCACTTTTTAATTTGTCATTTTGCATCCTTCCAAAATTACATCTAGTTATTGACCCTATGACAGTACTCTCATGAAAACTTTGCCATCCAAAGAGAAAGAACAGCCTCTCTTATAATACAGCGATAACTCTCAGCTGAACAGTGTCAGTCACAGTCTGGATGGAGGTCTGCTTAACAGTTTCTGCAGCAATTTAGACCTGTGTGTGTTGCAAGCCTGAGGCTTGTTGTGGAACTGTAAATTCAGTGTCAGATGACATGTTTATTTTGGGCCCATATTGGGCCACATCATTATATGCTCATTTGGCACCAGATTTGGCAGGCATTGTTTGCAGAGGTCTACCACTTTGTTCCTACCAGCCTCTCTAGGCATGTTATGCACTAATGGTCAAGGTTGTCAATTTGAACGTTCAATACACAGTGTGTAACGCAGCCAGGAGAGTGATCATCCAGCCAGCCACAAATATTCTACTTAAACATTTGCCTTTACATTACTGAGGTGCTTTGCATCAAAGCAAAGCAATGCATCATTGCATCATTGAATCAAAACAACGTAATGCACCAGTCAATTGCATCAGTGGCATTAAATGTAACAAGACCAAATGCTAAATTCTGTGTCTAGAATGGACAGAGTAACACCAGGCACAAGTATAAATGGGGAGAGGAGTGGTTGGATAGCAGTCCTGCAGGAAGGATCTGGGAGTGCTGGCCAACAGCAGCTCAGTATGAGACAGCAATGGCCCTGACAGCCCAGACAGCCCAGAGGGCAAACCCCATCCTGGGATGCATCAAACACAGTATAACCAGCTGGTCAAAACACAAGTGACTGTCCTGCTGTGCTTAGTGCTAGTGTAGCCTCACCTGGAATGCTGTATGCTGTGCTAGGCTCCATGATTTAAGGAGGATATTCAGGTTGCCCTCAGAGGAGGGCAACAAAGCTGGTGCCAACCTCTTCTCTTTTGGATTCAGTGATAGGACATGTGGGAATGGTTCAGAGATGTACCAGAAGAGGTTTAGGCTGGACGTCAGGAGGCATTTCTTTGCCAAGAGGGTGATCAAACACTGGAATGAGCTCTCAAGAGGTGGTTGATGTCCCAGGTGTCTTAAGTGTTTAAGAGGCATTTGAACAATGTCCTTGATTACAGGCTTTAAATTTTGCTCAGACACGAAGTGGTCAGGCAGTTGCACTGGAAGATTGTTGTGAGTCCCTTCCAACTGAAATATTCTAGCCTAGTCTAGTCTAATCTATGCAAAAGTAGACTAAAGAGATGAAGTGAAGCTTCATGATGCTATGACTCCAATGCCAAAAGCCAAGCATGTTGCTCAGCTACCTCTTGTATGCTATTAATATATTTTGAAAGCAGAATATCTTATTTCACTCAAAGACACTTCTAATAATTAGCAAATGTGTATTGTGGTGTTTAGCATGGAGTACTTATGTGCCCTATTGTTTTAATTTCTATGTGCCTCAGAAGAGCCATAAACACACACTTGACTTTCTAGGCTGTCCTGAAAAATGACAGAACATAATATAATACAAATATTTAAATACATACATTATTCCTCATATTTTTACTTGGTTTCAGGAGGCAAGTATCCAGTCATTGTTTGGCTCATAGCTTCTATGACACTAGAGAACAAGGATCAAAAGACAGTATGAATTCCACTTTTTTTCTACCTTCCAAAGAGTTCTAAGCTGTAAAAAACAGCTATTATATATTTTCATGATTGTTTGTTCAATTAGCAAGCTAATTCCAGTAAACTATGTATGTATAATTGAGGGCTGCATATGTAGTATAGGCTTGCTTGGTCAGAAAAACAGGCATGAATGAACACAGTGACAGAACTGACTGATTATGTCTTGTATGTCTTGGGACTTGGCTGTCATTCATGTCTGCTATTTATCTAGGACAAAGAATTTTAATTGAGACTCAAACTACAGTCTTGCTCGAAAAAAAGTCCTTTCCTTGAAAAAAGTTAGTTCCAAATGTCATTGCTCTTCACTGATATATCCTCATTAGTACAATTTCAGTCTAACAACAAATTTCTCTGATCTCATCAATTCAGTTTTTTTCCCAAGTCCTCGCTTCTTAAATGCATTTTGTTGTGGCTGTATATGTGACACATGAATGCATGTGAAAACACTGACAGATAGTTTTACATACCTGGGACTGAAGAGTATAGATTTTTGTAGCACCTGCACATGAAACCACCAGAAACTACTGTTAGCTTATTTGATAACTGTTTATTTGAGGATGAAGTTACAAAATACAAGAAAAAATTCCAGCTGTAAGCCCATAATAGAAAATCACCCTCAGTGTTGACAAAATGGAAAACAAGGTCTATTTCCTTAAAAAAAAGCCTTCGTCCAAGCTTAGCTGGTGGGTACTGAGCAGGAAAATCCCATCTTATGAAACAGATATTATTTTGATGACAAGATTTTGCAATTTCCCTACTTTTTTATAACATCTTTTATACACACATCAGCAGAAGTTGTTTTCTTTTAGCATCAGCAAGTTTGCCAAAAATCTTTGTTAGACTGCAACTAGGTTTCTTTCTTTTGAAAATCCTAGTTCAAATAAGCTAATTTGGATAACGTTCATCATCCAGCTTCAGGCTGACACATTTCATTTTGAAACATTGGTACTTTTTACCTCAAAGCAGTTAAAGGTTTTGGAGACTATGGCTAATTTTATCTTGAAGGAGTAAAAACAATCCAAAGTAAATTAAAATAATATTTTAAATAAATTATATTGAATCAGAGAATGAAGCAAATAAATTGAATTCCAAATTAATGATTTTTTTCTAGCTTGATCCATTGTTGAAAATGCTTCAGCTACATATATAAATGCATTTGTGTGAGTCATCAAATTTTCCACATATTTATGTATACATTTGTTGATGAGTAGCTATGTTGCTGCCAAGACTGTCTAAGTGTATAAATGAAGCTATGTTTGTAGGAACTGCAATAATCTTTATTAGACCAACTGATACAGCTGGTAGGAAACAAACAAGCTTGCAAGCTTACAAGGCCTGCTCCAGATTTGGAACAGATGCAACCACCTCAGGCTAAATACTTGCTGCAGACAACTGCTCTGAGTTTCTCTTGATTATGTTAAATTTGAGACAATATGAGACAATTTGAGAAAAAATGTGACAGGCATGAGAAGAGCAGAAGGTTAGGTTAGCAAAAGGGGAGATGATAGGGTTGCTTACCCCCATGGGACAAGCAGAAATTGAGAGAGGGGATAATTATCAGCTTGAACTGCAAGATACAAGTGCCACTTTTTGCTTCAGTTGGATAATGAGGGAATTAAATATCTTTTAGTTCTGTAATAGCTAAAACAATGAATGCACTGCTAAAGGCAGCAATCAGGATGGAAAGCGTAGTGTGGAGTTGAGGAATAGGCTGATATATATTCTTTGGGAAAAAGTGTCTGGTAATCAGGCTCTGATTTTCTTTGTCTTGAGACCCAAGTCCCAGCACCTCGCTAGTGCCAACCACTGTCTGCAGGGATTTCACGATATGAGGACATCAGTGGAAGCACTGGATTATATTAGGCTTGTTCAGAGTCTGGTTTGCTTTTGTCCTAATACAATTCATTGATCCCTTCCATGTTATTTCCCCCTGCCTCCACAAACAGTCCTACTGCACCACTGCAGGTACAGAACACGTGGTGATATATATAGCAATGATAACTTTAATGAAGAAATATTTGATTTCAAATTTCTTAGCACTTGGATAGATTTCATTTGTAAAATGGCTGTATTATATAAAAGGAATGGCCTTTTATACCACTGGAAGTACTCTGAAATATTTCAGCATTAGAATGTAGAAATGATTTTCATCTTCCTTTGAAGGACAAGGTGCAAACATGTTCAATACTTTTATTATTATCTGCCACATCAAGCAGAAAATGTATTTGCTCCAGAAAATGAAGTCACCAGTAATTCACTCACTCTTGGTTGTGTAAAAAACATTAGGTAGAGAATGAAATGAGAATAATGCTTCTCCACATAATACAGAAAGGAAGAACAGTTTAGACATGATTTTGAAACACTACCCCAAGGAAACATTTCCTTCTTCCAGCATACTTAAGTTAAAATATTTAATACTAAACTATTATGAAGTTTAAAATTTGTAAGGAAATATGTTGTGTTACAGAAAATACCTTCTTTCAGGTCTGTTCACAGAAAGGGTAATGCTCACTTAGTGGAGCACTGCATGCAGAAGTGGAGAGGGTAGTGCCTGTGTTGTATATTGCTGAGCAGCCTGCACGAGGCTGCAAGGATATGTCTGTGGAAATGGAAATGAGGTACAGACACAGGATGAAAAGAGCTGACTCAGTTCTCTGCTTTGTTAAAATCTTCATGTGTGAGCTCACTTAGGACTTATTCATAAACATCACAGCATCAATCACATTTTAGATACCATTCTGCTCATTTCAGGGGTAATTCTAGTCCAAGCCTCCCTATACAATGACAAGCAAGAATTATTCACCTAAATAATGGGATTCAGGGATGCCAGTATGCTAGGCAAAGAGCCTAAAAATATCCACAGCAATACCCTGTACCCCATAAGGCTGATACAGCAAGTACGGTCAATGATGCTATGAAGACTAAAGGAATCACAAAGTCACAGAATAAGAGAATATGCCAAGTTGGAAGGGTCACACAGGGATCATCGAGTCCAGCTCCTGGCCCTGCATAGGATCATCACCAAGAGTCACACGATGTACCTGAGAGTATTGTCCAAGCAATTCTTGAACTCTGTCTGTCTTGGTGCTGTGACCACTTCCCTGGGGAGCCTGTTCCGATGCTCAACTCCTCTCTGAGTAAAGAACCTTTTTCTAATATCTATCCTAAACTTCCCCTGGCACAACTTCAGGCCATTCCCTCAGGTTCTGTCACTGGTCACTACAGAGAAGAGATCAGTGCCTGCCCCTCCTCTTCCCCTTGTTGCCTTAAGAGACCACAGAAAAAAGGACTCTGGGCCAATTTAGTGTAGGAGATAAGATAAAGAGAGTAAGTCCTTTAATCTCAGGCCTGTGTCCAGGGTGTTCCACAATTTAAGATATTTTCCCAACCAATCCCAGATCTATCCACCCCTCAGGTCCTCCCCCCAGCACACCCTTCTGGAAACTGAGGCAGGGGGCTCTGGGACCCCCTCTTCCCCATCTTTCTCTTTGTCACAGCACATCCAGTCCTTGGATCTCCTCCAAAGTTCTGGGGTTTGAAGGATGTTTTGACTATGATGTATCTTGTTGTTCAAGCCAGGGTGCAAATGTTCTTAAACAGAAAGAAAGCCTACCTTGAAGGAAGCCTAAATACGTTAACGGAATTTAGAGGGATTGATATGGAACGGGGTAATAGGGTTTAATATGTGTAAACATTATGCTACAGGGTAAGGGATATAATACAGCTACATTAAAATTTACATTCACTACACAACTACTTCTAAAATCTACAAAAGTTAAAAAAAAAAAGCTCTGAGGCATCACCCTCATGAGGAAGTTGTAACTGCAATGAGGTCTCAGTCTCCTCTTCTCCAGGCTGAACAGACCAAGTGACCTCAGCCACTCCTCATATGGCTTCCCCTCAAAGCCCTTCATCATCTTTGTTGCCCTCCTTTGGACCCTCTCTAATAGGTTAATATCCTTCTTATGTTGCAGTGCCCAAAACTGCACATGAATAGAAACAGCTAAGATAAATAGCAATCATCACCAAGCACAGTCTTAATTATTCATTTTCCTCTCGCTTCTGTCAAGTAGAAGGGTGCAAGGATGTCAGAGAAGAAGGAGAATACAGCCTCAGTCAGGTGACTGACATTCATCTGTCTCCCTGTGAAATGGATATTGGACAACACACAGAGATACATATATGTGTGTATATATATACATGTAGGGAAGACTCCTCCATAGAATTCAATTGTGGTGTTAATGTGATCTCCAAAACACAGTTTGATCCAATCACTCACTCAGTTACCCAATCACCACACTAATACAAGTTCAGTAAATATTAAATACTTGATTCAGAAAGAACTTTTAACTGTTAGCCTAAGCCTCTCCCTGTTCTAGGGTTATTCTTCTTTTGAAACCTGGGGAAAGTGATATTTTGATCACTTAAATCAGGATTTAAAAAACAAAACAAAAAATTCTTATATTTTCCTCAGCTTTCTTTACATAAATGTTTCTCATCTGTGACTTTTTAAATTGAAAAGATGAATTTTGATGAGTAGTCACACATGTATTTTAGAACATAATACGATAACAAAAATGATGCATTTTTTCCCAAAGACTTCTGCTTATTCTATATAGTAGCTTTCATTTTCCTTAACTTGTTTTTCTTATTCATCTCTTTACTCCACATACTCATCTGTAATGTTCTGCCTCTTTTATTTTTATTTCCTAGGCTCAGATTTTCATCAGCAAAACAGAAAAGATTTGTTTTATGTCTCGATTTAACTTACCATTCAGTAAATTTTTTTCTGACAATGCTCATACTGTAGTTAGTGTGTGTACCAATGATAAGAGTTGCATTGATTACTTTACTGACAAGTAATAATAAAAGGAAGGAAACTAACTCTAATGCTTTCTCAAGGAATGAGAAAATTTTCTATATTATAAATATAGAGGGAAAGGCAGAATGATATAAGCTGTAGCAATAAAGAGGAAAATTAATTCCAAGCTTTTACAGATGGCTGCAGCTGTATTGCTTAGTATGCGTGTCAGCTGCAGAAGAATGTTTAAGAAAGGAGATTCAGCTCTACAGTAGCAAACCACAAAGCTTCCTAAATGCACCAAATTCAGCTGTGGAATTAAACATTGAAGTCAGAGGAGTCACAAACCCAGTAAATTTAGCACCTTGTGTTTTGAGTCTTTTAATATTTATCCTGAAACAAAATTAGAGGGGAGATACCTGTTCTGTACTATGTTGCTGTTAGAGACAGGTTACCAATAACATATTAAAAAGAATGCTAAATCAAGATAAAGTGATTTGCTTTCAGTTTTCTTTTATTATTTTTTTAATGTATTGCTCTAGATAGAAGAGTAATGGATGACCTTTCACACTGGAATTAATAGACTTTAATTCACTGCAATACTTCCTTATTTCCATCTATAGGGAATGCAGATTATGGTATTAGATTGAGCACAGGTTTAAAAAATGAAGCACAATCTTTATTAAAACAGAAGTCACATTAGAGTCTTCACCTCACCAAAAAGCCTACTGCTGAAACACCATACTGTGCTCTGAGGGGTAAAGACAGAACTAAATGAGAGCTCAGTGCATTAGTATGTTTTAAGTAGAGATAGCATTAAAAAAAAGCATCTGTGAGCTGTAGTGACAATTTTTCTCCAGTTTTATAATATTTACAGTATTTCTTACAATATATGCTTTTGCACTTGATGCAGCATAAAATATTTCCGATTATCTTTGCCAACAAAGGTATATGCTTTAAAGGCATAATAAATGAATACATTTTCCTTGTATTGGTAAAATGATTGCTATTATGTTTCACAATGTTTTTTTACTTATTCAGGTTGATATTCAAGATTCTAAATGCAGAAGAACATTCTTAAACTTGCTGACAAAATTATAAGGGAATTTTATTTTGAATCCTCTACAAGAAAAGCAGAAAGACACACAGTGAAACACAGGACAGTGTTTCTCTAAATTTTTCCTAAATCTATGACATTTTTAGAAAATTCTAGGTGATTTGGTCTTTAAAGTCCTCTTTGAGAAGACTTTTGTAATTCCAAGAAGATACTTTATTGAGCATGTTTTAAGAATTGCATCTGTACTGCAAGATAACTGTTCTCTGCAGAACTGAGAATCTCAGCAATGAGATTCTTTGATCACCAAGCTCAGGGTGCTGCTGGATGATCTGTGTGGAACCCTGCTGGGTTCCCATCAAAGAAAAACAACCTGCAGGAGGGTTAGTGACAAAGCAGGTTTCATCCTCAAATTACTGTCATGAGGAAGCCATATCATAACAGAATAAGGCATGAACGGACCTGGCATTTCATTTGCCAGGAATTTTATTTTTGTTTGAATTTTCATCAGCCTCACTGAGGAAATTAATATATTTAAGTTAAACTTCTCTCAGTTTTTGAGGATTAGAACTTAAAAGAGAAGTGAAGTGGGAATAACTATAGTGCAGAATTGAGGTTAGGGTGGTCTCCTTCCACAACCCACTTGCTCTGGAGGGTGCCTCCTGATTTAGGTGACACTGACCCAGCTGGTCTCTTCTCTTGTTCAAGACAGAAGAGTTTCCCCACTACTACTGCCCAAGTACAACTGCTTTGGTGCTTCTCGTATGGACTCTGGTCTTGACACCTACATGTAGCTCTTGCTCCCACATGAGATCCAGCACCTCTACATCCATCTCAATAAATTCTGGAGTGTTACCACCTCACTACAGAATCACAGAATCAATTAGGTTGGAAAAATGCTCTGAGATCATCAAGTCCAACCTATGACCTAACACCACTATGTTAACTAGACCATGGCACTAAGTGCCATATCCAGTCTTAAACATTTTTGGGAACAGTGACTTCACCACCTCCCTGGGCAATCCAGTCACCTTTTCTGTGAAGGAATTCTTCCTAATGTCCAACCTAAATCTCTCCTGGAGCAGTTTAAGACTATGTCCTCTCATCCCAATTCTAGTTGCCTGGAAGAAGAGGCCAACCCTTACCTGGCTGCAACCTCCTTTCCTTTCAATTAGTTGCAGAGAGCACTAAGGTCTCTCCCCAGACTCCATTTCTCCAGGCTAAAAACCTCCAGCTCCCTCAGCCTCTCCTCATCAAACCTGTGCTCAAGACCCTTCACCAGCTCCATTGCCCTTCTCTGGACATGCTCCAGCACCTCAATGTCTTTCTTGCAGTGAGGGGCCCAAAACAGCACAGTACTCAAGGTGTGACCTCACCAGTGCCAAGTACAGAGAGATAGTCACTGCCCTGGTCCTGCTGACCACATTATTTCTGATACAATCCAGGATGTTATTGTCCTTCTTGGTCACCTGGGCACACTGCTGGCTCATATTCAGCTGGCTGTGAACCAGTACCCCCAGGTGCTTTTCCACTGGGCAGCTTTCCAGCCACTCTACTCCCAGCCTGTAGTGCTTTATGGGGCTGTTGTGACCCAAGGGCAGGACCTGGAACTTCTTCTTGTTGAACTTCATACAGCTTAACAGTCCTAGCCCCAGTACTGAGCCCTGGGGAATACCACAGGTCACCAGCTGCCAGCTGACTGTGGCACCATTCACCATCCCTCTCTGGACCTGGCCATCCAACCACTTTCTGACCCAGAGATGAGCATGCCTGCCTAAGCCATGAGCAGCCAGTTGCAGTTTACAACCTAACAAATTCCTGGAGAACACAGTCATACTGACTGGGTCATACAGGTCATACTGACCTGTAACTCTGCTATGGAAGGGAATAAGCAGAAATAGAGAGGAAGAATGAACAAAGGGAGGTTTGCCACTACTATTTATTGTTTCCTCCTCTTCAGCAGAACTGTGCAGTTCAAAACACTGGGCTGTCAGTGTAGGACATGTGTTGATTTTAATAATTAAGCACTGCTGGGTTGCTGACACTATTAGTCAAGGGTCAGTAGACGTTTTCATTACAGTTGCCATTTTCCAAGACTTCATAACTGTCATTTTGATTCACGCTGAGTTGAGACTTAGTGTGTAGGTTATCAACTTCCTGGCACTTTTGCCTCACCATAATAATCTATTTTTAAAGTTTTTGAACTATATGAATTAAGATTTTTTTTTCAGTCTGATTCTATTAGTGCTCTGTAAGCTGCAGGGACTGAAGAAAGCAGGGATTTTGAAGCCTCATTTCTTCTCACTCTGTAACAAACAACATTGAAGCCTTGGGTCTGGCAGTGGAGTAGTAGAGAACAATATAAATCAGCAGAGGACTCTGGGAGCTTTGAAGGTAGTGTTTTAAAGGTCTTGTAAGAGATGTCTGAGATATGAGTAACTTCAATGTTGTACCACTCTTTGAGACACAGGTGTTGGAAAGGAAAATGTTCTCCACAGTTTATCCAGTAGATGGAGAAAGTGTGAGCCAATGTATGGCATGAAAAACCTTCATTGCTGTTCCCCTATTCCCTCTCCTCCTCTCCTGCCACTCAGGAAAATATGCTATTTACTGAGCTCTGTTTCGCTGTCAGCTACTGGATATTCTTTGAGCATCTATGCTATAAGAAAGTATACATAAATAGTTTGTCACCTAGACTTCCCTTCACGCTAATCCCAAATTTAACACAGTTTTCCCTCAGGAAGAATGGTAAATGTATTTGTAGCGACAGAAAAAGGATGCAGTCCTTGCCACTATATATAGTTGTCCTTGCAACACGTAATAGTTCTATTTTGAAGACCCAGATAAGCTTGTCTGTTTGGAGTTCAGCTACTTGTTTTGCTTTGTGATATTTAGAAAACCTACAGCAGTTTGCTTTTTATAGTGACCTTTCTTGTTTTGCCTTTCTCATCCACTTTTGCACTGGGTGAACATAACATCTCAGGAAACTCCTATATAGGCTCAGGTCCTGAAGCTAGAAACTAAGTTTGCCTGTTAGGAATATATAACATGGGCTTCAACACAGTGCTCAGGCCATGGGTAGACCTTCTCTGCTCTGACCCAGGAGAGATAACACTTGATGTGGAGGGTCAGTTCAGTGAAACAAAGACTTATGCTTCTGTGGTCTGTATTCTGTCTTATCCAGAGTCCTTAATCAGAAGTATCAAACAAAACTTCAGCAGAGCCATTGACATTTACAGCCTTAAAGAAACTTGCTGTTCTGTTTTATATGTGTAATGACATATTAGATAAAATACAGAATAAAGAAGACACATTCCTCTTGCTGTTCTCGCTAAGTCCAATGAAATATATTGGAAAATAGATCCTACTATTCCATAATTTTCCTTTTTTTTAGTAAATTTTATAATAGGATTAAAATGATAGTGTGCTACAGGCTAACATGGGGCACTTTGGTTCAATAGCAGTTGGGGATCTCAGCTCTTAAATTGTATTATACTGAAGCACATTATTCCCAGAGAAAAATGTATGCTTATACTCACTTGAAGAATTATTTGGAAAATCATTCTCACTGATTCCCAAAAAGAAGTTGCAGTGTTGACTATAACCTAAATTCTGAGACAAACCTGAAAAATATTTTTCATGTCTACAAATTGCTTAAAAAATACTACCTTGAGCAAAGAGTTGATAGGCACCAGAAAATTAAATTATTTATTTCAAATGCATGGCCTGAAAGCATAAATACTGGAGAAATCATATTATTTGTTGAATTTTGATTAGTTTGAAAATGTAATGAATTTGCATGGCTTAAAAAGGAGATTTTTAATGTGGTCATTTACCTTAGTTCATTTTCTTCAAGTTTAGTCCTATACATATATTACCAAAAGAAGGAGCATCAAAATCAGGCAAACTTAAATTTTAAAAGAAATATTTCTTTATTGTATAAGAACTGATAATAACCGACTAATTTCTCTCTCTGGGTTTGATTTAATCAAAATGTCATGAAAGTAGTAAATACATATGTATTTTTGCATACATAAAAAGAAAGAGTCAAAAGATTCAAACCCACAAAAGTAAACTTTTTATATTGTAAATATGCAGTGAACCCAAGCATTAGAACTGAATTTTGCTCATATTTCTTAGTATTCATTTTGTGGTATTAAAGAAAAAACAAAATACAGAACAATTTTCATATTTTTCATTTGATGAAAATTGTTTTGGTTTACCTTAAAAATATTAGAAATAAGTGTGTGTATAGATACAAACCACAGCTTCCAAATACCTATATTTCTTTGGTTGTGTTACTGTATTGCAGTTTTGTCTACAGAGACTTTGGAATTGCACTGAAAAATCTTGTTTAAAGAGAAAAAACATCCCTCTACAGTCATTACAACCACAGAGGAGCTGCAGGTGAGAATGCAGTTCATAACTATATTATCTACTCTACAATTATAAGTGCAGCAATTAAGTAATTTAAAGCCAAAGTTCATGACTCATAGCAAAGCTACCTGTATTTGGAAGGTTCATATTAGTTGTTAGAAAAAAAATAATTTTATAAAAAAATTCATATCCAGAATTTTCTGTGTAATTACCCTAAAAAGATAAAAATACACACAGGTTTATCAGGAGTTTGGTAGAGAGAGCAAAACAAAAAAATCAGAAAGCAGCCAAACACAAAACCCCAAACAAAAACAGTACCCATCTTGACTATGAAAAAAAAATTCAAAATCTTGAAAAGTTAATTAAAATTTCAAAACATAACATTCAGGCAACTATATCAAACAAAATGTCTTTTTTCCCTTCTCATTTCTAAACATGGTTTGACATTTTTCAGCTGCATGTTCGATTACATTTCAAGAGTAGTCATTTCAGACAAGGACTGAAGCATTTTCTTTTATTTCTTTGCTGTCTTGAGCAAACCAACAAGTTCAACCGCCCTGTTCAGCCTGTAACTATCATTATCTCTAATGAACCTCTTCAGTAGTGTCCCACCACCAAGGGTTTTATCTGCCTATGCTGCAGGTCACCTCTGATATGTCACAGGTGTGTGACCTTGGATCAGGCTGCTGTGAAGGGACTATGAGAGGGCTCCCCCTAGTCTCCCCCTGCACAGTGCAGGCTGCACACAAGCTCAAGACCAGGACCTTGCTGTAGGTAAGTGTTGTAGTGTCTGGTCTTGCACCAACTGCACCCTGACCTTGACCCTGTTTTTATGTCTTTTCTTGAACTTGGTCCTGAACAGTCATAGAATCATAGAATGGCTTGGATTGGAAGGAATCTTCAAGATCACATAGTTTCAACCCTCTGCCATGATCAGGAACACCTTCCACTAGACCAGGTTGCTCAGGCCTCCGTCCAGTCTGGCCTTGAACACCTCCGGGGATGGGGCATCCACAACTTCTCTGGGCAACTTGTTCCAGTGCCTCATCACACTCACAGTAAAGAATTTCTTTCTAAAATCTAACCTAAATCTCTACTCTTTTACTCACTACATCTTTTAGACAGCAACTGTGTTGCTGGTGCCTGGTTATCTCCATCCTGCTGGATGACCCTGGTTTCCATCACTGGACCTTCTCTGCTGAGGCATGGTGGGACTGCAGCTGTGCCAGTGAGGATCCTTCCTGGCCACCCAGCTGTGACCAACAGCTCCTGGCTCCCCTGCCCCTGTGAGATCATCTTGTGATTGCAATGTCCTGCCAGTAATGAGCCAAAGCAGATCATGTCAGCAATTTTTAAATGTGTAGGTATGAAAAAATGAAATAGGAAAGTGATGGACACTTTTGACTGCTAGCAATCAACATTTTCTCATTAAAAAAGATATTGGAGAGGGGAAAAAATCCCAAACTATTCTTCTTGTGTTACTGAGCTTTTGCCATGCTTGACTGTTTACACCTGATACCTGGGAGGAATTGTGAGATGAACTTGATTGATGTTTCTAAAAACCAAAGTTGTGAAACCTGTGATGAAGACTTTATAGAGAAGTGCAAGGTACTTTAGTCATCATGCATGTTAATCATTCTTTTAAAGGACCATGAATTTACCAGACATTCCTCTGTCACTGCTTTTTGCATCATGTTTTAGTTATTCTAAATCAAGCATGAATATCTGTACTACTGATTAATTTCCCTCATTAAGAAATATTGTGATAGTCTGCACATTCTAGAGTGCAACATTTGGTTGAACTAAAAGTAAACTTTATAATGTAACTTTTTGTGAGTAATTACATTAGATCCATGTTACAGTTTGAGCATGTAGGTATCATCTATTTCATCTTGTTCCATTCAATAAGCTTTTTTTCAGACACTGACACTGATTAATTGTATATGATTAGAAATAATAATGGGACTATAGAGGTAGGGAAAACAGTAACATGAGGTTTGCTTAGTGATTGGCTCTTCCTTCCCCCATAAATTCAAGGTAATAAACAATGGTAGCAGCAGGTTCATTAAGGAAATCAGTACTGTTTTTGAACAGTTAAATACTAGTTTTAAAGGTTGTTGGATTCAAGTGAACCCTATCTTCTTTTTTTTTCTATTTTTAATTAGTAGAAGATCGTAAAAGAGGAACCACATCCTTCACATAGGAATATTACTTTTAGAGGAGCCACATAGTTTTATATAATTAAATGTTTGAGACCCAGGACATTTGCTATACTGACATTGTTTACATGCAACAATCCATAAGAAAAACTTCATTTTCTTATTTGGTTTTGCTTTGTTTGTCAGTTGCGGTTTCTAGCTGTGTTTCTTCCTCTCTATCATATGAATGTAAAGCTTCATTTTAATTGTGCATCTGTATGACAAAGTGTTACAGGTTAGAAATTCAGGAAAATATTTCTTCCCCTGCTCCACTCTAAGAAAAACTGAGTGGGAGGAAGGGAGCCAATTAGCTTTAAATAAGATCTGGCCAAATTCCTGGCTAATGGGTCATCAGAGAGGCTGGGGAGAGAGGGGAGGAGTTTTGTGAGGAGGTGGCTGGCTCTGTTCAAAGGGGAGAGATTCAGACGGCTGGGTCCTCTTTCGAGGACAGAGACAGGGTCTGTGTTTGGGGTGTTTGGAGAGAAGGCCTGGAAGCCTTTTTGTTTGGTTTCCCGTCCTGGTCAGCCCTGACTGCTGGCTTCAACTTGCCTGTGGGCTGTCTTTTGTCTCCAACCCGGACTTGCCGTGTGTTTCATCGGAGAGTCCCTGTGCTCGCTGGGAGAAAAAGAGGAGCTTTTTGGGGCACCATCAGCTGAGAACCACAGTGAGTCCTGTTGGGGGGTGAACTGCTTTTCCTTACCCCTTTCCTTCCATTGGGGGAAGGGTCCCCCATCCTCTTTTTGGCTTCTCCCGTGACCCGAGACCACCCCCCAGACCCCTCTCCGTGTGGGGACCGTCAGTGATCCAACAGCGCCCCCTGCAGGCCACGGTTAGGACTGCGCTAAAGGACAGAGAAGTATTCAGTCAGACCTTTTTTTTTTTTCTAGGACTACTGTCTAGTTTTTTTGTGTTCTATTACTGTTCTTGCCAATATACATACATCTTTTAATAAAGGGTTGTTATTTCTTCTGTGTTTTTTTCCACACTTCCTCGATTAAAGCCCCTTAATTTTGAATTTATAATTGCTGAGAGAGAGGAGTTCGGTCTATCTTATAACTCATCCAGTCTCCTCCGACTGAGACACAAAGAAAGAAATGCAGTTCCCCACTTTTTGTGGTAAAATTATATATTTGTAAAGAAAAAAAAAAGTGGCTGTTTTGGGTGAACTGCTGCTTGTCCTTCTCCCTCATGTTCTGAATCTCAACATTAAGAAAACGACCCACTTTTAACTTTGATTTTTGAGTTTTTCCCCATTATCTCTAACATTCTATCTGTACAAATAAGCTTAAGGCAAAGGACTTGAGGAATAATAGTGCTGAACACAAAATAGCAAGTAAACTATGTAAACAATATTTTCTGGTTACTAAAGATGAATGCAAATTGCAATTTCAACCCTACTATACATTCCAATATTTCTTCCTTCATTTTGTCCCAGGTAGGAGTAAAAGTTAAAATACATTCAGATTTTCACAAAATGGAATTTTTTTAATACCTGCTTTTAATTGTTAAAATTCCCCCTGCTAGGAAAAAAGTGTCAAAAATTCCCATGGGAACTAAAGTCCATCAAAAGTTTGATCCTTCTTTTCCAAAACCCAAAATATAGTTTCTTCAACCTGCTCACTGTAATACAAACAGAATGCGGAACAGCCAATTAAATAAAATAAATTAAGTAACTAAAAAAGAAATCAAAACAAAGCACTGTATGTACAGTTCTTTGCCTAAGGAGAAAATGACAGAGAGGGTGGATAAGACATGAATGAAATTAGTTAAAGTGCTTAATGCTCTTCCCGAATCTGCTCTCACATGATAACAGTGGGGGTACTACAAGAACCTATAAAGGAAAGAAGTCTCACTTTGTATTTTTCCACCAAATTGAAACGTTGTGTTTGGTTTTCATTTGTTATTGAGATTTCCCTATGGCTGTGTCTGTCTAAGCAAGTAGCTAGATGCAGAAAGAAGAGATCAATAGATCAAAGCAATTGGTACTCAGGACCTCACATTCACTCCATATGTGGCTGGAGAGTTTTACTATGGACTGAATTTCATCGGGTCCCACACACCCCAAATGTCCCCACCACATATATTTTTTAAACTGTGTAAAGAACCAAACAGTGGTGCCCATCTCTGCACACCCAGAACAGAGCTCTGACCTCTGGATGGAGTCCACCTTCTGTGTACTGAAAACTTTCTCTGACCAAATCAATGTGTAGTTAAGTGGATACAATAGGAAGATGAACTTCAAACTTCAGTACTGTTCTACACCAAAATGCCAGTACAAACACTGCCTATGTCAGATGTAACTGCCTTCAAGTTCTTAGCTGGAGTACATATGGTCATGTACCCATGTGCTCACTTTTAGCAATGCAATAAGCTAAGGCTTATGTACTACAGCAGTTTGAGTAGGAGAGGCCCATAGTGGATCATGGGTGACACACCTCAATCCGTAGAGCACAGTTAGATAACACAGATAGTAGATATCTGCCCTCCAGCAGAGATCTGATCATATGGAAACCATTAAGCTCCAGCAAATCATAATGTTTCAGATGGCATCTATCCTCCATCATTTTCCTTGATTTCTTTATAGGAAATTATAAAGATCAAAAATGGACACTCTCAAAAGGTGGTGTTTTAGGAGAAATAGTAGGCAAGAGCTCTAAAATGATTGTCTTTAGATTAGTTATCACTGTTTTTAAAGGAGATCTTGGAGCTCAGTAGCACTAAGATAAGCAGGATGGTAGAGAAGCAACAGATGTTTATCTTTGGTCAGATACCAGAATTTTAGATGGGTAAAGTGTACTGTGATCAATACCATTTGTGATAAAATGCACAAAACTGAAATCCAGAAGTTTGCTCACAAATTAACTAAACCTGCAGGATTTCAATGTGTGTTGGTTTTAATCAGACAGTTTGCCATCCTTGCATTTATTCTGCTAAATAAATTGTTGCCATGAACCATATAAAGCTATTAGAAAACATCCAAATCAGGGCTATGGAGATGGTGAAGGGTCTAGAGAGGAAGCCACAGAATTAGATCAGGTCACTTGACTTTTTCATTCTGGAGAAGAGGAGAGTGAGGGGAGACCTCGTTGCAGTTTGCAGCCTCCTCACGAGGGGCAGTGGAGGAGCAGGTGCCGATCTCTTCTCTCTGGTGACCAGTGACAAGACCCAAGGGAATGGCATGAAACTTTGTCAGGGGATGGATAGGTTAGATATTAGAAAAAGATTTTTCACTCAGAGAGTGGTTGAGCTCTGGAAAAGGCTACCTAGGGAAGTGGTCACAGCACTGACAGAGTTCAAGAAACTTTTGAACAGTGCTCTCAAACACATGGTGTGATTCTTGGGGCTGTCCAGTGCAGAGCCAGGAGCTGGACTTCAGTGAGCCAAATCAGGATATGCTATGATTCTATGCTATGATCCTTTTTAAAAACATAAAGAAAGGAGAATTATACTAATGGTACTAACTGTACAGCTGCCTAATGATTAGGGAAGTCACCTATGAAATGAGAGACCCAAAATATATGCTCAGCTAACTCAGAAGGATTTCTGTGCCCATCTCTTCCCAGAAGGATAGTTCAGCCTAGGAAAAAAATATCCTCCACAGACTCTGGGAAAGTCACAGCAAAGAATGCAGCAGAGAAAAGAAACCACGTGTGCAAGATACAAAGAATAGGTAGGATTTTGCAGTTTAGCGCTAGGAAAGGTATTCGGCTGGAATAGTGGGATTCCTTGTGTTATATGAAACAGGTACTGGATAAGTTTGACAAGAAATAAGGCAAAAGACAAAAAAATTCTACTCAATTCTTTGGAAAAAAAGTAGTTTGAAAAGGAAAATCCAGAACCTGATTCAGAGTCGACAGAGTTGCTCTTGCCATGAGTAACACAGCTTTTCTCAGGGGCAGGGAATGGATTTAAATTGTATACCTATGTATCCTGGTAACTAAGCAGTCCTCCCAATAAAGAGAAAAGATTTCTGAACAGAGATTCACTTGACCACGTGTAGTTGCCTATAATCCTCCTAAAACAGATTAGATCAGATGTATCCCAGAACTCTCTTAATTATAGATGGACACTAGATCAGATAAAGGCATCTCAAGTAAGATGAGAGAAGTTACTTGGGTAACTAGCTGTCCCCAGGAAATTGTGGTGGTACTAGGGGCCTAAATCTGAGATTTAAAATTGACATTTTGATACCTGTACAATGTACTCTATGACATTAGGCATCTCAGCCTTTTATTAGATCCAGGTCTCACTGATGACACAGACAAGAACTAAATCCAATTTCTTCTTATAATTTTCTTCCTTGGTTAGCAGTAGTCCAGCCTAAAAGGAACAAACACTCTTAGAAGCAGAACAAAGAAAATAAAACATAGTTTAAGTGCAGAAATATTTTAAAGTGTTAAGTGATACAGTGTTGCACGATAATTGGAATTTAGACACTTAATAGGGCAACAGTTCTGATTACATGCACCAACTACCTCTGTGTATTGCAAATCTGAAAATAAGTTAGAAATGACAATTTATTTTAGAGGTGTCTCTATTTAAGTTAATGGTATGGAAAAATCTAAAAAGTTTGTTCCATCAAAAGGATCATCTGGGTCTAATAGCAATGAGAAACTCTTTTTTGCAAAAGGTTTTGAAAATGTCTCTTGTAATTTAAGATATATTTATGCTTGTAGCAGCTGATTCATAAGTAGAACACAGAATATTGGTAAGTTTTATTTATCTTTCCAATTTGCTAAATAGAGATAAACAAAATGGACACGTTAAGATTTCTCTTTTTTTTCTGATTAATTTTACGGTAATTCAAAGTGTTTCATTTTTAAATTAATTGCTTGAATACTAAATTATGCAGCTTTATGATCCAGGAGATAAGCAGAGCTCTAAAGATGCCTCTGAGACTTGAAAGAGACAGCATTAGAAGCTCATTATTGCCGGCACATTTAACATGGTTAAAGTAGGGGAAAATAGCCATTAAGTTAATCCAATAGTTAAACTGCACTAATTTGAAAAACTGCCCAGTGAAATTCTTGCAGTGAGGGTGTTAGGGTTTTGTTTGTTTTTCTTTATTTTTTTGGTTTGTTTTTTTAGGAGGAGAGGTTTGCTGTTACTGTTGTTGTTGTTTCTTTGGGTTTTGTTTATTCTGCAGCACCTTCAAATATTTAAGAGCCAAAACCATTTGAAGAGTAGTCCTTTTCAAGCAATTTAACATAATGTTTACAGTTGAAGAAATATTCAGTTTATCACTCAAATGTGTGTCAGAGTACCAACATTTTCTAAAGAGAGAAGAGCAGATGTTAGTATGCATAAAAGATGAATTCAGGACTACTGGGCGATAACAAATAAACAAAATAAGATCCAACTCACCTTCCCACTAGTCTCTTCATCCTCTGGGTCCTTTCTTCCAAACAGTGAAAAGTAACAGTAGCTACTGAAAGCACCTGTCTCCTAATCGCTGGAAAAGACCAAAGGAAACATTACAAACTATCCAAAAGGAGAGTAAAAAGAGAACACCTAAATCCTAGAAAAGTTCACATTGAAGAAATGTGACAGTTGACATCATAGGATTAGACTTAATATACATCCTGTTTCCAAAAATGAAGTAATCAAACCCACAAAAGTAAAATATAGGGTAATCCCTAAGACATATATATGGCTTACCACTTGCTCCAGAGTTGTTGTTGTACTCCAGAGTACAGCACTATGTCTAATGTCCCTTCCAAAATTTGTTCATATTAATTATACAATCTTCAGATAGTTCTTATTGCTGTTGCAATTTTGCAACTTTTTTCTTATCACATTTTTGGTCTCAATGATTTCATAGGTAACAGAGTTGACAGTTCAACCAATCCTGAAAAAAAATAAAGATTTTATTCCCTGTATTTTCACTCCAATGACTTCCTGTGTTTTAGGTTTGAGAGAATGATCTACTGTGGTTCTACTACTCAAACATTGTAAGCATCATTATAGATCTCACAAACACCCAAGGGTTCTAGCTGCAGGTGGTGGCATTAGGCAGAGTATCAAGCTGAGGGATGCAATGTGGGGTACCATTGTCTCAAGAGAGGCCATACAGAAAGAGTAGGATTCACAGAATTATATTCTCAGGGCATATTCTTAAATGGGAGCACTAAATGGGTAATATAAAGTTTGGAGCTACTTCCCATGATCTGACATATCACACCTGTCTTTACATTTGGTAGAATCTGGACAGTTGATGCCATGGTCTGTATTTAGGGGCTGAGAGGTGGGGGGTCAATGGACTGAGACTGAGCAAAATAAGAACTGGAGGAAAAGACTTGGGCTTTTCAAGAAGATCATCACTGATGCTGCCCAAATAGAACTTCACAAATCTCCTAGCAAAGGAGGGAGTAAGTTGTTCTGGGCCAGGTGGAAAAAAAAATAATGTGGGGGAAGTTTGGCACCTGCTTTGCACCCCATCTTACATTGTGTGTACTGCTTCTGCCCAACTGATTCTCAAGATGCTTTTGGCAGCAGAAAGGGACAAGAAAAGGAGAAGGACTGATCTCTGTTCTTAGTCTCAGAGATGGAACGAGCATATAGGAACTCCTAAACCACAGGCCAAACCAGTGCTTGTGGGACAGAAAGATGATGCAGATCTAGAACAGAGCAGCAGACACAGTATCACTACTTCACTTCTGAGAAGCTTTCAAGCAGCTCAGACATACCCAATTTGCTCATTGTAACTAGGAAGAATGTGCCTTTTGTGAAAATCTTCTTTGTGGCTCCACACCACAGTGTTTGGGGAAGGAAGAATTCAGAGAAACTACTCTGCATTCTTTGGTTATTTTTCCTTCCAATTAGTTATGACTATAGGATTACAGAGTTCATTCTTCCTCCACCTCTCCCTAAGCAGTGGCAGAAGGCTCAAGAGCCGCAAATATTACTTCTTTGGAAAAATAATTAGAAGTCTGTGCTGTGTGTGGAGATCTAATATCTGCCTGATGAAGAGGTTGCAGCTCTCTGTTGTCAGTGTCACTGATAAGGCTTTGCTAGCACTGGAAATGGCACTTCAATTTTGACATGGAGAGATAGAAGCAGACGATGGAGAAAGACAGCAAGAGTATTTTCCACCTCTACTTTTTAAGGCAAAATAAGCCTTAGACTTCCTGAATCCCATAGGGGTAATGTTATGATTTAGCACCATAACCACACTGGCTAAAATAAACTCAATGGGAATTTTTCCTAAAGTGGGTATAATTACCCAAACTGGTGTTCCACTGTTACTTGTCAGAGATTGTAAGCGAGCAAAAGGTAAAGTTACATTAAGAATTCAGTCCCTTTAGATTCCATTTGAAGGATAACATTTCTATTACTATATCAACTGAAAATCTATTGAGATAAGAGCATCCTGTAATTTACTCTTCCCAATATCTGCACAGTACATTGCCTTTCTTCTTTTCTTTGCTGCCTTAAACTCCACTGAACTTTCCTGATTCAAATAAAGCTATCTTAAAAATATTAGGAAAGAAACAAAAAAAAATTAAATTATTTTGTGTGTATTTTCCACTGATACTCCAATATGGTCTAATATTTGCTTAAATATTTTCACCAACAGATCTGATAATATCTGTTATTATATAATTTCCTTTTAAGAAACCTCCAGGCTACAACAAAAACAGTTTTGATGAATATATATATTTTTTAAAGATATTTTTGAGACCAGTTTAACAATTTTCCAAAGTGAAGAAACTGCTACCTACCATTTCATGTCAGTGAAGTGAATGTACAAAAAATGAAAATATCTTCTTCCTTCCCACCATATTTCCTCCTGCTACATTGATTATGATTATATGACCTTTACTGTCATGAAATTTGACCAAATATAAAAAGAGGAGTTACACTAGAAAGAGTAGCAAACACCTTTTCATTTGTTGACAAACTCATTTTGTTATCTCCAAACCTTGTTTTAAATAGATGATTCTCTGACAGTCTTTACAATGAATCTGATCAAACTTTATGCCCTTCCAAACAGCACCAGAGCATTATTCCTATGTAAAATATGTGCTCCAAAGCCATTATACTTGTACATAGCATAAAACTTTCATGTTTACGTACAAGTAACAAAAGGGTATGCCTTGAAGGAACTCGTCTATCCAGTCTAGCCTTGAATATTTGGATGTAAAAATTGCCCAAGCAGGTAACTTCTTTTAGATTCAATTCTCTTTGGACACAGATGCCTTTCAGGATTCTATGCCACTATAATAATGCTGTAGTGTATTAGACCTTCTGCACTGCAGATACTTCCAGCATGTTCCAGTGGTACTAATTTGAATTTGAATTAGTTTGCCTATTTTTCCTCTGACAATTTTTATTCCTCTTTCTTATTTTCTTTTGGTCCATTGTCTTGATTATTGCTTGAAGAATGCCTGACATGCAACTTACTATAGAGCAAAATAGCTGCAAGACCAGCCATTATGATCAAGCAGTGCCTGCTTTGTGAGTTTATTCCATGAAATCTAAGCAACCTTCCATTTAACATGAAAAAAGAACTTCAATTTCTGTTACAACCTCAAGGGAGTTTAGACTGAGATTTTGCATTGTGAAATTTGGATTATTGGGTTCCATACTTCTCTGTTACATGATTCCATACTTCTTCCATACTAATCAATTTTCCACAGACTGTAAAGCAATCATGTAAACTAAAAGAAATGCTTTTGTGTAGTTTGTTCTACAATAGTTCATTTTGTTAGCTCCCCCTTTCCCCAAAGTGATGCTCTTACTGTATCTATTGTTTTTTATCAATGGCTAGCAACACTGAAATGATGACATTATGTGAAAATATTCTATATTTCCAAATTTTACAGCGCGCATAAATCAGCTTTCTAGGTGATGTTCCACAGATCAGATGACATACCATCAAAGAAGATGGTCAATCTTTTGAAGGAGGCTCAAAAGTATAAATTGTAATTAAACATGAAAATAAAACTTTCATTCCATAATTAAAATATACTGGTGATTGCTTCTTACTCTACAAAAGGTTATATTCTTCTCTCTTCAATTAATGCAATTTCTATTAGCAGAAAATATAAGGCTCCCAAAGAGCTGGACAGAGCAAAATGAATGTGGGTCTCTTTACACTTAAGTACCTGCAAAATGCCATTAACTGATGTAAATTTGACAGTCAATTAGCCTCTCTTATGTTGTAAGTGCTTTTAGTATTTGGAAGAAAACATCTCATCCATTAATTTTGAATTGAAAATAAGCTTGTTAGTTGATTCTAAACCTTTTCTGCTACAGTACAAAGGTTTTTACAATGAACAATAGGGACTCTGAAATCAGTTACCATAAATCAGATTGGGACTATGTCACATTTTCTTAAGCAAGCTTAATACTTCCTACTTATGCAAAACTGGGTTTTCACTTTCATATAATTTTGCCAAATTTCAACAATTTTTCATATGAGATTTTACTCCAGGTGTGTGTCTATGGCTCATCATTTTCTTATCCCTGAAAAATGCAGTGAAGTAGTTCAATATATGGTTTTACAATGCTAAAAATGAATTACAGCTTACAATTATAGAGCATTTCATGTGTCCACAGCACAGCTTTCATTGACTTCACTTACAGCTGTGTACTGTGCACCTGTGCAAATCAGACTCCAGAGTGTGCCCAGAAAAATGAGGAAAACATGCAATTCAACCACCTGTGAAAAATTTAACAGCTTGATCCCTGAAAAAAAAGTAAAAAAATACATAGTTTTCCATGCTTTCTTTATGAAGGGTCTCTTTCAGTGCACATTGGAAGTGAGGGATGGGCATTTATATTCAATGATCTGAGTGTTATTTTGGGAGGACATGTAGGGTCTCTGACTGGAACAAGAAATGAGTTAACTCTCCTATGTTTACACTGACTTTGAAGATTGCTTTTTTCCTTGGGATAAACTTCTGTGGTACATCTATATTTCCACCATAGTTATCTTGGAAGAACACCCAACTGGGATACAGAAGGTATGTTTATACTATGCTACAGAACTTGAGTTACATGAATTTATCAGTGTTTTCAGATGAAGGCTTAATGCCAGGGAGTCAAACCAGTCTGCTACTACCAAACCTCACTGCCAAAGGATTTGTTCTGCTTGCCATGACTGCCTCTTTCTGAGACTTTACAGGCATTACTGCCTTGGGATGTCTGACTCATGAACCAACAAAGTTATGTCAACAAAATTTTATAAAGGAGACAAAGCCTTTGAAGGACTTGGTCTCACTTGTGTAGTCATTTAAATGAGACTTGTTTTCTTCAAGGCTGCAAGCTTTTCCTTTTGTGATATACAATTTCAAGGGATCAATGAAGTATTTGCTTTATGAAGAGAGGCAGCTCTTTTCTTATATTTCAGTTTAAGCTGTTTCATCTGTTTCTGTGATTAATCCTTGCAAGGAAGCAGAACAAAACAGATTTTTGCTTGTTTTGTAAATTACTTTCAGTTCTCATTACTATTTTGTCACAAGAATACATTAATTTAGTGCAATTTTCCACCTTTTCTTGCATTTATTATTTTGACCCAGAGAGTAACAAGGACACATGATTACTTATTGAAATCACAAGACATTAATGAGGATAATGCACATAATTTTCACAGAAGCCCCAACAATGTAGCTGCAAAATAGTAATGCTCAACTTCTATTTCTAGGCTTTTTTTTTTTGCTCCAAAACAGCCAGTGCTAAAAGAGTTCACCACTGTACCATGGGGGACTGTACCATCTACAGACAAAATACTGTATAGCCTCACAAAAAGATATTTTTTTATTTGCTGGTAATGCAGGCTTTGTTCCTTTGTAGAAAATGCATTGTTGACATGCCAATTTAACATTCATTAGAAAACCAGGAGAATTTATATATTCTCTCAGTGGGACAGTGTTTTCCATCACACTTTCTTTATTTTGTTTTTGGGGATTTTTTCCAGAACTATCTTAGTTAAACTTGGCCAGTACCCACATGAAATAACCTGTGATGGTTGCAGAGACACTGAAGCTCTTAACAGTAAAGTTCTTTTTAGTTGCCTTTCAAATTCAGACATTAGGACTTGCCAAATCCAGTAGCCCAAAAGTGGCAAAGCTGCTGTGGCTCTGTGTCTCTGTGTCCAGGCACAGTGAGGCTGAGCATGTACATATACACACACATGCACACTTCCAAGGAATACACATATGTGTACACATGACCAGCCACACAGGAAAACACAGAGAGAAAACTGCACTCATGCAAATTCCAACAGCACCAGTGGCCTCACTTTTCCACCTGGCTGATGAGGATGAAAGCCTACTAATGGAAATTATGTATACATATTGACATACAAAATGTGGATCCCTCTAGAGGCCTAAGCAAGCCTTAGACACACAGTCTATCCAGTAGCTGTACCTGACCCCCAGTTGTCATCACCTGGGCACAAGAGTCCCTGAAGTTGGCAGCCCCACTGCAGTTATTGGTAGAGAAAGCCCCCTGCCTTTGCACACCCACAGGACAACCACTACACACAAACACACACACACACACACACACAAGCACTACAGATACTTCCTGTTAGTGTCCTTAGACAATCTACCCATTAACTGGTTTCTGGAGACTTTGATCTCCCAGTTGCCTCATGCCCACAAACACAGGCATAGCAATGGGTCTTCAGCCTCAGGACCTCACTAGTAGCTACTCACCAGTCCCCATAGTCTCTCCAAGTGTCTGACTTGGATCCTCCCTACTCCCTTCAGTAGCCAACTGCCAGCTACTCACCTATCTGCTATTTGTCCCAGACCACTCCAAAACCAAAGTATTAAATCTCTTACCCCATCCACGAGCTCATCCAGCTTGATGTTTGCTGGGGGTCACATGCCGACTACAGCCCCACACAAGATACATTTCACCACAGACACATGGGACCTGGGATCTGTGGTCTGACTCAACATGCTGGCACCCAGACACACCTCATACACAGGCTCACACAGAATACAGAGTCCCTCCCCCAGTAAAATAGTTAGAAATGGAGTTTGATGAGAATGCAGGACAGCCTGCAGTGATCAGGCACAGGACATAGACGTGTACTGATCAACTAACGTGCCACTGACCCTTTTTATCATCATCCCTCTGTTTCCATGCTTTCCTCTGCAAAGCATGCTGATCTCTCCATTTCTTTACTTTTGGTTCCTCCCTTAAACATCTCATAATGAGGTCTTGTATAATCCCAAGACACTCTTCTGCAGCATCCCACAATGACCCCCAAACCTGGTAGGCAGTAACCTCCTCACCACCCCACCGCTACCTGTGAAGTGGTGCAGAAAGCTCTCTCATTGACAAATAGTGATGGGTGTCATCCCCAGAGCACTGATGGCTGTCCTCTGACAGCCCTGGGAGGAGTCAGAGCAGGAGCTCATTTCTCTGATGAGGTTATTGAGTTTCCCTCACTTGACAGTGTGGCTTTCTGCCTTTCTTCTGTTTGTGGAGATGAGCTCTTAATCACATAACCTAACACACACGTATACCTTGTTCAGAAAAAGTGGATGACTTCTGGGCAGTGCTCTGTTTGGGAAGCTCAAAGGAATTTCTTTTTGCCTTAAATGCAATTTTGACCACAATGACGTGTTATAGTGCGTTTGTGTTCAGCCAACCCTTTGATGACTGGAAATGTTACTTGTATATTCCTAACACAGGATATACAGCAACAGGATACATAGCAACATCTGAACAGTCTCAGTTGCAATGTACCATGTTAAAATAAATTGAGACAATTTTGTTTTGCTTGATATGGTGGCATCTAAGCTCAATATAGGGGAACTTATTCATGTCCCATTTTCTTGCTCATGCAAAAACAAGGAGAGAAAGCTTAGGAGGGGAGAAGACTAGACGTCTGAAGGTATTAAATATTTTACCCCTTCCAGTTTGATTCGCCATGTACTTCAAGGTACTTAATTCTCTAATAGATTCCTCTGTGTGTGTGTGTATGTACATATATGTACACATATGTATCATTTTTCATAATTCCATTGCCTTCATTTACTTGAACTTAGCCAAATGAATGGTGCGAACAGCATTGTCACATCAACAGGGGAAGAATCTGTGTAAAGTGGGAAGAGTTTTCAGCCTAGTACTAGAATTTCAGAGGAGCATGAGGAAAAGGTGCTGTTCATGCATAACATGATCCAGCCACTGGACCATCATGACTGTTCTCCTCCCTTGTTCTCAGTGTGCTCAATAATATGCCAGGTTCAGCTTCTATCCTCACTGTCCTGCTATGCTCAACATCTTTCAGAAAGATCTCTTCCTGACCCTCTGATTGATAAACTTGGGATGTTAAGAGGCAAATGCCAAATCTTCAGGGTCAGTCCTCATCACCATGCACACAGAAAGTGTGGAACCTCTCTGAAATAATTCAACAACGCTTAAATAATAAGATGAAAAAATGAAAACAGAATTCTTTAACAAGTTCCTGACTATACTTGGAAAACAGGTACAGATAAATAAACCAGTAATGTGTCATGATGTAAAATCATCAGTTTACTTCCTGGGATTTTCTGGTTAGTTGCAGTCATGTTAAATTATCTTCTGGCATGCTTTGTCTTAGCTGACCCCAGCCATTGACCTATCCTATCCTTGGCTTCCCCTCTCTGAAGTAAATACAGACTGAAATGACCGTATTGATTTTACAGTTTCTTTCTTATGTAGAATTACACCAGTAAGTGAATACTGTGCCCCAAAGTTTTCTCCAATCTCCAGTCCTGATGACTGATTTAATTAAGCCAACTGCTCATTTCTTAACTCCCATTTCCTAGGGAAATATAGGTTTGTTTCACAGAAATTGCCTCTTTCATTCCATTTAAAGATTCCTTTGAAATTTCCCACTCTACCACTGAGGCTTCACCAGTCTGAATGTGTTTTTGACTGTAAATCTGTCTAGTTACAGATGCAGTGCAGCACATTCTGGCAGATAAATGGGTCTTTCCAGATTGCATCTTCTCATCACAGATTTAAGCACCTAAGTTTTTTCAGAAAGCTGAGTGTTCATCATGCAAATCCATAAATGAGGACAAAGAATATGTCCCTTTACCAGCCCCTGTCAGAGAGTAGACATGATGTTAGAGAAAAAAAAAATCAGTTGGGGTGTTTGGCTCAGCTGACCCTTGGAGACAGCCTACTGAGATTTGGAAAAATGCTGGCAATAGTCTGAGTTATCCTGCAATGTGAAAACAAGCTCTACTACTGGCACCTATCTGCACATTTGTTGGGCTGCTCATTGCTGGACCCTTGTTGACTTTAAGATTATGCTGCAGGAACAAAAGACTTGCAGAAGAAATGAGGCACACAGATGAAGACTGGTTAGACAACTTACTCCTTTTAATCCTTGATAAGATTAGAAAGCCCTGCATTACAATTTTAGAATACTGTGCAATTCTTTAAAAAGCATGTTACTGTGTCAGGGCCAAACTAATTAAAAAAAGCAATTAGAATTAGAAGTGTTTATGCAAGGTCATGTGTTGCAATTACAGAGAAAGATGTCTCAGAGGGAATATGGTAGTATCTACCAGGAAGAGGATTTTGCTACTTATCCCATAACTGTTTTTGCAGAGCATCCCTATTACACAGGTCAGTAAAAGAGTCAGTGCAGGTCAATAATGAACCCCTAATGCAACATTTTTTGCGTTCCAACATGGGTGAGAATGATGCAAATTTCCCCCAGTATCCTGAAGCTGTAACAAGAAAGAAGTGGGGAAGAGTAAGTATTTCTGTACTGCTTCTGTCAGGTCACTTCTCCATTTTGTTGTCACTGCCAGCAGTATGCTCGTGTGACTGTTTTTGCTTCATTTGCAGTGAAGATCACTGTCTAACCAGTAATGAAATGAAAACATCAGTCCTTTCCATGCAAAATGCTGCACTACCCTCAGCCTAGGAGGGTCACGGATGCACTTTGTAATCCTTTGCCTCTAGTCTAACATTCTTATAGCAAATTCAATTGCCTTGACTAAGGAAGAAGGTATTTTCCACAGAAATCTTATAGCCTTTTTCTGTGGAGAGGTGTCTTCTTTTCTACTAATATCAGAAAATGTGATCCATCCATCAAATTTTCAGATACCACTTACAAGGCAGATTAACAGATTTTATTCAAATGAATTTTAGGGAAGCTGAATAAATCCCTTTAAAAAAAGATAGTGACACCTGCCCACAGTTCCATTTGGTCCAATTCCAAATCTGATACAGCTATTTGAAGTTCTTCCTAAGTTGTCTGGAGCAATATGGAGAGTTGGGTTTGGCCCTATCTATAGAAAATCACTTGCTACTTTACTAACTTTGACAATTTAAGCATAATGCATATTGATCCTCCTACTGTGGGTGATACAGGCTCCATTTGAACTAGGTGACTGTGGTAGTAGTATGCCCAATATTACAGTTTTTACTACAAAGTCATGTTTAAATTATTAATAATTGCATTACTGCCTTAATAAATGCTGAAAGAACAATAAAACTGATTAAAGATGCATTATGAAAAGAAAAATATAGCATCTTTTAAGTTCTGTTGTTTACTGCTAGGCAATAATATTACTGTGCTATGATACAACACTTTCAAGCTTCAGCATTAAGCTACTGTATAGCCACTTACTAGTTTATTTTGTGATAGTTCTCTGTCATTAAGCAGAAAGTAGAATCAATGTGTACAATCCAGTGCTTTGTAGGTGGGAAAGCTTTGCACTTGAGCTGCTCAAATATCATAACAAACAGGAATGTTTCTTGGAACTGACGTAACAGTCAAAGCAACAAACAAGGAATGATTCTTCCATAGGTGAAGACAGAGATCTGAAGTCAAGAGGATCCTTCCTCAAGATGAAGTGTCTGGAGGTGATGAATAGCATTGCTTGAAGTATTCCTACTTTAATAGTAGTATTGTTAAAAGAAGAACACAAGCATTTAATGCACTACTTGCCTAGAGTTCCCCACTATAAGATTTTTTTTTCAGGTGTTTTTGCCTAATATGTTTTCATCACAGTATATTCCTGGTTAGATTTAAATGAAGAGAGAATTTCTATTGGAACACAATTATGAGTTCAATTGTTGTGTAACTGAGCTGGTATAGCTCAGGTAATAAAGTTTGCAGCACCTTCTAAATTTTTTTGTAAACTTTGTTTTGCTAGTGAAAGGAAAAAAAACAACCTGATAAGTCCACACATGCTCCCCCACACGCACACCCCCACACATGGAGTTTGTGATGTACTCTTTATTAATCTGCTATCTTAATATATCATCACTGGTGCCTATCCAATTCCTGACAATTCTGCTAAGGAGTACTGAAAAATATTTAAACACCAGGATTTTTGCTAGTTTAAAATTCATAGTTCTGATGAAAAAAGAGGGTTATTACAATTTCACTAGTGATTTCTATGTACAGGATATTAGCATCTGACCTGCCAGTGCAGAACTCAGTGTACTGCACAGAGACTTTTGCTAGCTCTCAGCAAGATAAACCAACCCTGTGAAGTGAGCAGTCCAACTCTGTTACCTGAGAGCTCTAAACACCAATTAACCCCAGTTTTTAGCTCATATTTCTTCCTTCTATGTTGTAGTTTATATTACAGTTACAAACTTAATTAGATAATCTGTCTGGATATGTCATCTTTCTATTTAAAATGACAGTTTCTCTTAGATAAAGTGATAAAAAAGTTATATATATGGGAATTGTAATGACAACAATGTGGAATTTCTTTTAGCTTTGAGTGATGGTGAGAATTTATTATTTAAGAGACAGGTATAATTTTCTAGCAGCAGTTTGTTTTCTGTGTTGCACATCAACAGTTGTGGCTGAGTCCTGCCAAGTATAAGTTCCTTTTACATCAACATGTCACACTTGCTCAGTACATTTACAATTGGCTCAGAATTGGTGAGCTTGATGTATGCTGCCACATTTTGTCTTTTCTCTTTCTAATATTTCTCAAATGCATAAAATATGCAGGTTTGATGGGAGTTAGGAAGTTACTCTAGGTTAGAGTGGAAACAATGCCTCTCAACCAAGATAAGAAAAAGAACAAACTTTGAGGAATGCACAGAAAGTGTAAGGAAGGTCAGGTAGTAGATTTACACAGCTGACATTCAACTACAGAACTTTCCCTTATTTGCCCCAAATCTGTTCTCTCCACCAAGGGAGGACCCACTGTTGCCTTATGGTCCAGAGAATGCTCTGGTCACCTGGAGATTGCACCTTCACTGAATTTGCTCAGGATGTTTGATTTGTCCTCCCACCGGACTCAATACCTATATAGGAAGAGACACATGTCCTGTAACACAGATAAGGACAGGTAATGCCACAAGGAGAATAAATCATGAAGACAGTGTATGATTAGTCACTAGTTTAACAAATCTAGACTCAGTACTCTTTTGCAATAAAACCTGGAAATGAACTAATGCTTTCATTCATATGTCCTGAGTTAGAATCATCGAATATCCTGAGCTGGAAGGGACCCACAAGGATCATTGAGTCCGACTCCTGACCCTGAATAGACAACCCCACAATGTGTCTGAGAGCAGTGTCCAAAGACTACTTGAACTCTTTAATTAACTGTTAAGTGTTACACACACCCCTCAGCTCTGTGCTGTTCACAAGAAGAAAAGTATACTGTAAACCAGAAACAATGCCAGGTATTATCATTTCTTGTCACCTAGTATACAAATATGTAATTAGTCAGATTTCTGTTGAACAGAGCAGTCCTTGAAAAAAAGCATTTCGTAAATGATGAAATTTTAATGAATATAATCACAGATCCCTTCCCTTCCCACCCTAAAGCATCCTAAACTGTGTTTCTTTTCATAGCCCAGACACCCTGTTCTGTATGACGATAATAAAAGGTCAATTGCTGCATGGAGTGCAAAATTTTTTGCTTGTTGCACTTAACTTGCAGGTGTACAGAAATATGTAGAAGGAGAAATTGCCCAAATGTATTTTTTTTATGCTAAATATAGCCAAGTTTGTCTGAGTGTGAACCAGTTACTGGGCTGCTCCAATGCTTCCAGCTTCAAGAAGGTCAAAATCACCAGGATTTCTCTGTTTTCTCACATGCTTCCATAGTCCAGACTTAGCTGAACTAGCAGGACCTTTCTAACAAAATGAAAATACACCAATATATTCATTAGAGCCAAATGTTCCTGTAATCCACAGTTAGGACACTAGTTTGATGCATGGGAACCAAAGCAAAGGCTTATTCTTCCTTCTCCAGAGAAATACCCAATCAAAATTTAAGGAATTAAGCACAACAGATGGCTTCCATGACTAAGGCCAGCTCTCTAAGCAACATGGGTTATAAATACACTTATTAAACAGAATTACTTGAGTTTTGGAGCCAGCACCAGATACTTTGATATATATCCCTTCCTATGTGAGTGTCTGAAAGATTTTATTTTTGTTCCAGAGCAGAACAAAAATACAATTCAAAAGTTCTTCTGATACAAAATTTTCATTCTTCACAGTCGAGTGCCAGATACTCCCTTAGAATATGTGCTTTTAATCTTTCTATATCAGTCAACTTTGACCCATAAAAATCTGTGGCTTTCAGAAATAACACCTAAAGAATAAGTCTTTTACACCTGTTCAAATGTTTAGGAATTTAGAGGGGAGTAATTGCCTGGTAATTTCACCAAGCAACTGAGCAGACTGAAGTGCAGAAACTTCCTCTGCAACTCAGAAAGCAGTCAAGATACACAGAATGTGAAGAAATACTTCTCCTGCTTTCACTGCTGCATAAAATGAAGATGCAATTGAAAGGGGTAATTTTAGTAAATCCTGGAAGATTAAATGAAGGCAATCATAGAATGAGTAGTGTTCCTTTGTATATAAAACACTAACAACAATCTGCTGTCAAAGATGTAATGTTTTCTTATGAACACACTTCTTTGGCTCTAAGAGCTGAATAGTTTAATAGAAGACCGTGGATCAGCATCTCTGTAGCCCACCAACAGGTGTAGCATTGAAATATGTCTATAAAAGGGATCAGAAGTAAATAATGAAACAGGACTTACCCATGACCTTCCATAGATATTGAAAAGTGTAAGGAAATATTACTTTAAGCTATAAATGTACAGTAGAGATAATGCCAAGAGAATTAAACAACCATCTGGTGTAATTATTCATGTTCTCTAAAAATAGTATGCATGTGAATGTGGCACCATATTTCCCTATATAATTTAGAGGTTTGAATCTAAAGGAAAATTGCAGAAAATCACATGAAATAAAGGCTACCCTTTTTTTTTTTTTTTTGCAGATTAACGCATTCTCTCCTAAACAAGAAGGTGCAGGGGAAAATACAGGGAGTGGGGGTGAACAGAGAGAGAGGAGTGTAGCATTGGTACTTCTAAAGCAAACATACATGTGACAACTAAAACACATCTGAATTCATAATAATCCTTCATGTGCTGATGTTTTCATTATACTTTGCAAGATATTTTCAGATTGTACAGTTATCAGGTGAGGAATTTCATGAAGATTTTGGTTGCTGTTATTCTAAATAAATGATGTAAAAAATGGGTTTGGAATAATGCAAGTATTGATAAAAGAGCTTTTGATCATAGAAATAAATGATTCATCTCTGAAGATTGGTAATTTGTGCATACAAGACAATTTCTTCTCCCTACTGCAAGAATCTACCAACGTCTCTAGGAGCATCATGCAGTTTTAGAGAGCAAAAACAGTGCATGGCTTCAGCAGCCACTAAATGCTGTCCAAAATTCTTTAGCAAGACACAGACTTAGCTGCGTTCGAACACCGTGTTCCAACAACTGCAATAACAAATTAAATTAGTAGAAAATTGTCCAAGAATAAGCTGCAGAAATTTTTCACCCCACTCTTAATTATAAATTTGCCTTCTGTTACATTAGGAAACAAAATATCCATTTATAACAAAGGCAGCTGTCTGAAAATACTACTGGGGAACTTGAGGAAAACACAGCAGAAGTATTTTTGAGTGATAATATGTGACTAACGCACATCAGTAATGAACTTATGAAGAATGTGAAATTATTCCTCTTCACTCACATACAATGACCAGAATTATCACAAACAAAAATACCAAAATGTATGACGAAAACTAATGGATGCTGATTGCAAAATAAAGATGTACAGTAGCTGTTTTTCGATGCATCATTTCCCAACACGGCATATGTGGAGGAGACTGCACATACTGTTGTATACTCTGAGAGCCAAGTTTCCTATACAGATATGAACAACAGCGATTTGAGCTTAGCTATAACTCCCTCATGTCAGACAGAGGTACCAACTCTGTGTGTCAAAAAAACAGAAAGATATTATCTCAGTAAAGAATGCTTTACCACAGGAGCCAAGAGTGGCTAGGAAAACAACCAGCAAACATTCTCTCACTGTATTTCAGTGTATGAAAGCATCATTTGGTTCAGTTAGGCTTCAGGAGATGCAAGGGCACTTGATGTTAATTCTCAATTCCATCTTCTGATTTTCAGTTATCATCTAAAGTTTATCCATTTTGTTCTAATACTCTCAGAATCCTAGTTAATAGAGAAACTGTATTCTTTCTTAAATCAATTAAGTAGAAATTAATTAAGAGTAGTTAGGCAGCCAAATAGCAGAGTTAGGAGAAGGAAGACCTCAGCATGTCAAAACCATGCTCCTAGGAATTCATTTGACTGTCAGTACCGACTTTACACAGCTCTAGAAAGAGAATGAAAGTCAAGATTGACACAAAAATGGATAATAACAGTTTTTTAATGATTTATTCTCAGAAAGTCAGGTTGCTATAAATGCACCTCTCCGCCTACTTATTTCAAAATAATACTTTTCTATCAAGATGTTTCAGGTTTTCTCTGCCTTTTTTTTCTTTTTTGACTTTTTTTTTTAACTGAGGAATTAATTCAAACTAATTAAAGAAATTTCATAAGGCTTTTGTTTTCTGTCAAGTGCTTGGCTAAGAGCAGTGCCCAGGAGATAGCACTTCTCTGGGTTAATGCAAAGGCTATACACACATGTAAAACAACTAAAAGTAAGTAATTTCTCTTTTGTCTTCACTTTTTACAATGTTTTATATTATGTTCTCATAAATATATTTGTTAGCTGCTAAGAGTTGCCTTTTTAACATATGCAGTATATACCAGAAACCTCTAGATAAAAAGTGTAAGGCTTATATCCTTTTCACCAACATATAAAACAGCTTCGTTTGCCAAGAGCATTCCTTCTTCAAGTACCAACATTTGTTTTTAAGATATGATTGCTACTTCAGAAAAAAAAGAGGTTTGAAAGCAATGTTTGTTTTAGAATGATATGGTGCTGTATCAAAAGTAATGTCAGGGCATTATGTCTGAAGAGAAAAGAGAAATGCAGGGGTGTATTATCAGAACAAGAAAATGAAGCAGTAAACAGCGTCCTTTCCATATCCTTCTTTTCAAGGTAAAAACCCCACACATTCTTAGATTAATACTATGAAGAGTTAATTACATATTAAACATCTATTTATACTAATAATTCCCTAGAGACATAGAGGAAAACAGGAATGGTGGGAAAATATTTTATAAACATAACCTGAATGCTCGCTTTTAGCTAACTCCTCTTTCAATTCAGCACATTAATCATGTGTTTCTCTTGAAATGCTTAAGACGACACAACCCTTTTCAGAACTGTGCTTGCCAACACTCTTTATAGTATTAATCTGGAAATAACAACTTCCAGATAAACATTTTGGATAACTAGTAAAATGTTTCATGTATCCAAGAAATCAAGCAACTTCCATGAGTTCCTTACTAGGAACAAAAGCCACTTGAGCATATGCTATTTATGTTAATTGGGGAAGTTGTTATCTGACAATACTTACACCATTTCTGTGCCAAATTCAGAAAGACAAAAGTTGTCTCTCCAAGAGTTATTAATACGAAGTCATGCCTTTTGGTTTAAATTTAAAGACACTTTTAAAAATAAGTTATGTTTAGAAAGGCTATTTTGAAAATAGCGACTCTTCATAAGAAGTGAAATTTGAATTAGAACTGAAATTCTTATTACTTTCTGAAACCAAAGAAATATGCCATAAGGTACATCAAGCAGAGTAGTTTAAAACTGAGATGTTGAGAACTTTTTGCCACAAGGGCAGTATAACAACCAAGTTGACAAAAATTGCAACCCTGCATGTGTGACACCAGACCCCCTTCATGATGTGAAACTGCTAATGAGAGACAGATGAACTGCTGAAGGAATAACAGTGGCTAATTTTGAATCCAGCGAAGCCTGGAAGAGGCATATTTTCCTCTTTCCATGAAACTATTTAAATTGTGGGCTGCTGTAAAAGCTAGCTGCAGCAAACAGGCAACAACAGATGCCACTCCATTCCTGGGCTTTAGAGCTCATCAGAGCTTCCCACTATAAAAACAGCCAGATACAAACACAGCATGCAGAAGTCTAAACTTCAACTTGGAAGCAACTGCCCATGTCACACAGTATCTGCAGTATGGTGTCTTTATGGGGATTATTTTAATATGGGTAAGATAAGAAAAAATTATTAATTATCACACAAAGATGAATTTTTACTTTCTCCTGAAGTAATTAAAATAAATATTAAAATTACACCAAAATTCGACATGATGAATTTCTCATTCTGCTTGAACATACACCTTCTTCTATGCTAGCATAAACCATATTGAAGGCTGCTTTCTTCAAAAAAAGAAGGATGTACCATACCAGGAGAACCCCCAAGATACCGGCCTCACCAAGATAACAGTGTTAGCCCAGAAGGTACCTGAAGAGCATTTCACTGAGTCCTAGTTCTGAGGCTCTGATGAGCTGCATTCTCGCTGACAGCAATCCAGTTGCATGCTTCATTATACTTCAGACAGCAAACTAAATGACAATCATTGAAAAATAGCACATCAGGCATGCCTTAACTATAGTTTTGTATGGAAGGGTCATGTTGTTCTGTAGTTTGCCATGGGCATGTCTCCTCAAATACACAAAATACAGGAGGTACACTACTATTGTTTCTTCTATCAGAATTTTGACGTATTCAAAGAAAGTTATGTTAAATTATACCTCACCCTTTAATTTCAAAAGCTCCTTAAGTGTTCACTTACATAACACTACTTGTGCTAGATTACAGATGCAGTCTTTCATACCAACAATACTGCCAATTATATTACCTAAACAGCTGAAAATGTATTATGGAGAAAATCCACAGATGTCCACAAGAGCCTGAAGGAGAACTGTCATCATGTTTTAAATACTGTAATCTTTTTGTGTAGATAGAATTAGACAACTCGACTATGTGTCACCAGGCTAGTAATGGGCACGTTGCTAGCAACTAGTTGGTAGATAGTAGTTAGTAGTGATTAATTGCTAATCTGGTTAATCAAAAATTCATTTAGGCCCAGATTCGTCCTTCCTAACTTTAGTACTTAAATGAGATATTCAAGTTAGAAAATTAGATGTAAGAAGTAATCTCTAAAGTTAGAGGAAAGACCTCATCAATTCGGAGCTGTAGGTCATTATTTCACCATTAATAGTTGTCAGTCTTCTTCCATCACCACCTGAGGAAAAGAAACTCATTCAGACGACTAAGCTACGGGTGTGGAGACTGTGGAATGAAAACACTTCTGCCACAGTGAGTGACAGCTAAAAAACCGTCCTAAATTCACTGGACACCTAACTAAACTTAAAGTTCAGAAGCTGATCACATAGAGAGACATCACTGTGTCAACTAGAATCATCATACGCTTAAACAGTTTGGGTAGAAAAATGTGAGAGTTCAAATATTTAAGAGCTTTGAAGAGCCCATGCTGCAATCATGCTCTGGCCACATCAAACATTTGCTCCAGCTTCAGTAAGCTCAGCAATGACACAGTTGAAGAGAATGCATTTGAGGTGGTTTGTACCTTGAGTGTAGTGCCCTTGTTATCAGCTGCAATGATTGTTCTAGTATCACTTTGCAGAGTGAGCAATGACATGGTAACCAATACTGCAATTTGTAAACAGATTTTAGGACTAGTTAGCAAGATAAGATTATTGTTCCTGGGCTGTCCTTGTTACTCCTTTCTTATTGTGAGGTATGGACAATCTACTTCTGGTTTATCAGATACTTCTCTCACTGCCTCAGTGGTCTCAAGGGTGAATGTCTAACACTGGAAAGCAGGATATTATTGTCCTCTGGTGCTGCAAATTGCTGGCCTGGAAGTCATAGTGATCACACAGTTCATAGACACAACAAGGTACTTCTCAAGGATTACACAGATCTCTGAATAGAAACTTATCCAAGAAGAGGTGAGGTAAAACATTATTAAGACAAATTTATGCTAGTTTTAACTCTTTGCAGATTTGACTTAACACTAGGAGCACATGGCCCAATATGATTTTGATATGACAGCCAGTCCTTGGGTTCTGGAAACTTTGGACTTGTAAATTAAGGCTTAAATCATATAGAAGCCAGTGTATAGCTTATGTACTAGAGTATAGCACATTACAGAGTATATACTGATGAGAAGAAGTAAATTAGCTCATGAACATACTGTCTTGATCTCATATCTTCTGGCTGGCTCATGCAGTAGACAGGCCCTTACTGATTTCAGCACACAGAGTACCATGTAGACGTAACAGCTGCAGAATGATCATAAGATTCAGAACCCACAGAAACAGTAAGCAAAGGGAACACAAAGAGATTCTTCAGTGATCTGATGTGGTCCCTCCCCTAGGCTCTGCTCCCTGCCCCAAGGATTGTTTATGAATTTTGGTATTGAAAAATCCACAAATAAAATACAGAAGCAGTATCTGAGCTGACCTCTTCCTGGGCCAGGCTGCGTGTTATGGGGCTGTGAGCTGCATTCCTAGTTGTTTACTCTCTTCTCCCTCTCTGGCCCTTTCAGTCTTGTTTTTCTCTCTTCACAGTGGCCCAGCATCAGCAGAAAAGCAGTTCTATAATTCTTGCCGTAAACCAGGATATCAAGGCACAATTTCTGGGATATGCAAGACGTTTTGAGCTTCCTCTGAAAGTCCTCTATTAAAGAAGAGGTAGACAGCAATACTAACACTTTCCCTTTCAGCTGAATTTTAAAAGACAACTAGAAAACAGCATCCAAACTCAAAGCGGCAGCTAAGGCACTGAAGCCTTTCAGGTTGTAAATTCTGGTCTTTCACAAACACCAACTTTACAAGTTTTCTGGACTGCTGAAAGCTGGAAGAGAAGTACAACTTTACCTCTGCCTTCAGGCTTTCCTCCTAGCTGGCTGGCTGGCTAAGCCATCCTCAGTTACACAGTTTGGATGATTCGGATGAAATTTCACAAGGCCAGCTCATAGTTGTAAATCCCAGCCAGCAGTCTAACTCTTTCCATTTGTGATGCCCAGAACAAGCAGCTTCTGGAATATGTCAAACCTAGTTGTAGCTAAGACATCAGTGCTGAGTTGTCTGCTCTCCCTTTTCTATACAATTCTGTTATCCTTGTGTCAGCATGACATAATCGTAGCTCTAGTCCACTGTGTTAGTGTGGTTTTAAAGGGGTTCTATAGATTCTCATCAGTGGCTTAAGCTAACACACTGAGTTAAAAACTGCAGAAAACCTAAGCTCTGTCCTACTGCTTCTAGCCTTGGGGGCAGTAATCATAGAAGAGAGGGAGGACAACCAGTTGCAGAAAGAAGGGTTTTAATTTACTACAGCTATACTTACCTTTATCCTTGATGTCTACAAGCCCTGGCTTGTGCACAGCCTCTGCTGCCATCACACTCAAAAATTCAGCTTGCTATAGTGAATCTATAGCTCAGAGGATTTTCCTTTAGCTGATTTTAACTAAAAGAAGTAGAGCTCTTCCACCACCAGAATGTTCAGGAGATTGCCCAGTGTCAAGAGCTAGATGGCCAAATCTGTTATCCTGGAGAAGTATTATGTTTCTCCAATGGTACTGTCAGAGAGTGTCATCAGAAGTTACCATTCTCTGCATTATTGCCATTTGCACAGTTTTTGGCCTGAGCTGCCATTGTCAGTCAGGGAAGAAAAATTCCACAACATGAGATAAAGCAGACCTCTGTCACAGAATAAAAAAAATTAACAGCTTTGATTGTTTTTACTGCAGATAAATTGTAGAGCTGGAATACCCTGCTCCTTTCCACAGAATCAGATTAAAAGAGAGATTATCTGGCAAAAAGTACTAGGCTGGCAAGTCTTGAGTAGATGGTGTTGACTTAATGCTGTTAAAGTCATTCAAGAGAAGAGAATCTTCAGATAAGACAGAAGAGCAACAAGTGCTTGTAATGAGTTGCTGCTTTGTTTCTGAGTTGTTCGGAGCTCAGAAGTCACAAACTACTAAACTTCCAGGTGCTTCAAAGACAAGTTTTTTCTCTAGAATTTAACACAAATTGTAGAAGAAAAGGAGTTTTCAGTAATAAGTATGTGAAGAAAATAAATGGATTATGCTGAACTTGTATACATAAGGATTATTAAAAACAGACAGCTCTTAAAAGAAAAAGAATATATTTCTTATTTGCAATATATAACCTCTCCACTGGGCTTGTATTTCATTCTCTGCAATGCAATTCTGCTTTAGCAGGTTAGGTCAGGAAATAGTACCACTGAAGAAAAAAATGATGTATTGGTCTTTGAGTCACATAAAGTGTAATTTTGGCTTCAACATCTGAAGCTTTCAGATACTTAAAAAACCTCTGGAGCTTTATGGTGGCACTGGGCCTGGAACGGGAACCTGAATGGGACTTTCTGAGACACTGTTTCTCTAAACAGGTAAAAAATTTTCTGAGTGATTTAGGAAATATTGACCATGGCTCAAATTTTTAGTGGTATTTAGGTACCAAATCCCCATTAAGGCAGATTTAAGTAAAAGGCCTTTAAAGTACCTTTAAAGATATGAGATCATACTTTTATGCAGTGAACCCCAACTTACACTACCTGTGTCTACTCAATTTTTTGACCACAGTTCTATGTTTTTCTCTCCATGAGAATTTATTTCACGATAAATTTGGTCTGCTTAGCATGACATCACCTTTGCCATTTTATTAATTTACATGTGCTTGCAGGGTTTCTTTAAGCCATGCCAAATACCGGAGTTGTTACAGATGTCTTGGTCAGAAAGAGAAAACCATAAAAGCCTTGGTCCCCCTTTCCCAGTTCAGCAGTTTGGCATGTCCCATAGCCAGGGATTGGAGCTCCCTTTGCATTTTCTCAGTCCTGGGCTGGTCTGGTCTCTGTGTGTCTGCAGGACCCAAGGCAGTGCAGGATAAGTGCCCCCTCAGCCTCCACTGTCTTGTCCCCAGGGAAAGCTGCTAGTGGGCAAATTTTGGAACGCGCTGTATTTGTGAGTGTATTGAACCACTGAACCAAGGATTAAACTACTGTTTTTAATTCAGTAATGTACTACTTTTGTCACTAATAGGGATCATTTTAATTAATCGTAATATTTTAATCCTCTGATATTAGCTCAGATTTAAGAAACCCTGTAGGATCAATGCAGACAGAATACAGAAAAAGGAAGAAAGGAAAACCACAGTGTTGCATATAACTGAGAGGAGATGCAGAATAATGTTTTGAAGCTGATTCAGCAGGTTTTTTGACTTCAGAACAAGTTTTGGCAGGCAGCTCGTTCACCTAATAATCTTAAAACAATGTGTCCTGTTCTATTAAGGGGTGCTTCATGCCGTCAGAGGCAGGGAACTTGCAATACTGAACACTTGAGAAACTGAACTTTCACTGGGGAAACTGAACATGGCCTGAAAAATAGAAGTTTCAGTTTTCAGCTACACAAAGTCACAGAGCCAGTTCCTTCACGTCTGGGCTACAAATCCCTACTTACTCAGGAAACAACTCATCCTGCTCAGTATATTCATCCAGAAACTCCTGAAATATTATTTCCTTTTCTAAGCCTTCAGAACGGCCAAAAACCCTTATTACCAGCTCTTTTTAGCCTTAGCACATTAACAATAGCTTTTCAACATCAAAATGTTGGTGGAAGCAGCAATTGAAAATAACATACTAAAAACCATGTTCAATTATCTTTATAATAAAAACAAATAGAAAACTTTAAACTACATGATATTTTTCTTTCTCATTTAGTTACAGATGTGATTTCACCTCTAGTAAAAGAAAAATTTTATCTCCTTGTGATGTAATACAGACTTTTTTTTTCCAGTTGTAAAATATTTTTAGTTGTCATTTTTGGCAATATTACAACTTCTACCTTTGCCATTTTTGTTTGAATTCTCATGTACTTAATTATATTTTTTTACAAAAAGCACTAGGAAAACATGCACTCTTGTCAATAAGAACTGCTTGAAAAAAGGTCAGTAAAAATGATGAGAAAACAGAACATATCAGGACAAAAATTTCCACTATAAATTTATGAAATTGAAAATGTTGACAATTGTAAATTGTTTTGGGGTTCTGTAAAGGCTTGGTTTTTAATGAGCAACTGTGTGCACAGTGTCTGGCTATCCTCAATAGTTTGTTTCTAATAATTAGTGTTTCTAATAATTCAGCTATATCTTGATCTGAGATTCTAAAAGTATTTTGTATGCCACAAAGCATTTGTGGGCAATTTATCTTCAAATTAAAAAAAAACCACCTGTTGGCAAAAGTAACAATGAAATGGGATGAGTCCAGTAAGTCTGTAAGTTTCTATATGCACACAGAAATAACATTATGTCTGTATAAAACATCCTTAAAGTAAAGGTTTGTAGGGAGGTGCAACACCATTTACTCAACAAAATGAGAAAAAAAAATGGCAAAGGCTCATGAGTTCTTCTTCGGGTCTGTATAAGAAATAGCAAATTCCTTAGCTAAGTATAATCCTGAAGAATGTTTATGTGTCTTTTTTCTCCCCAGATTTGTCAAACCTCAGTCAAAGCTTCTTAAACTCTCTCATGCACTGTCACATTTGTGAAAAAGAGAAAAGCACTGCTTGTGAAAATTCTGTACTATAATAACACAGAAAAACAAGAGAGGACGTACTATTTTGACATAAATGAGAATAGAGTAGTGATAATTCTAAGCAAAAAACCCCATAGGAGTAGTATTGTAAGGGAGTTGTAAAGGATTAAGTTTACAAATTTAAAAAACAAACAAAAAACCCCCCAAAACCCCAAACAAACAAACAAAAACACAACAACAACAACAAAACAACACCCCCCAAAAAAACTGTTGAAGACAAGACAGAACTTTTCTAGGTATCAGAGGGAGCAGCAGCAAAAGCAAAAAGCTAAGAAAGGGGAAACCTGGTAGATCTCAATGTGCTTGCAAAGCTGGTATAGATGGAGAAGAGCCTGAAGTCAAAAGATAGAGTAGAAAACGTCACTGAATCCACAGGAGCAAATAGGAAGCTGAGTCTGCAGAAAGTCAGGTGAGAATCCAACTTAGGAAAGCACTTTATTCAGGGAAGCAGGTGAGCATGAACATAAATTTCAGCACTAAGTGTAATAAATGGAAGATATTTGCCTTAAATTGAATGACATATACTCCTATGCCATATAGCATCCTAAATAGAGCTCTACTTAAATCAAATGTTAAGGATCAGCTAAGGCTTTGCTTGTCACTTTGCACTATGCACTTCTGTCCTGAGCAGTAACTACACCAGATGACCAAGAGTCTCTGTTCCCAACTCAAGAAATGCAAAAATCAGATAAGTGTACTTTGTTGCAGTAACTATGCAACAACCAGACTAGCTACTGAAAAGATTGTGGTTTTATAGGCATGGAGGCAGTGAGGGGGGGAAATAAAGGGAAGATCTAGGAGAAATTGGGCAGCAGCAGATGCTGGTTAGGCTGTAAGATTCTGTGTGCTCACTTATGTAACTGTTTTACCCAGGTGTTTTAACACCTCTGAGTTAGTCATAGCCCTCTATTGCCTCTGCAATGCACTGCCCAAACACCATGCTGCTCTCTGGACATGCACTGTAGCCATTGGTTTCTGGTATTCTGCTGATGTACTGTTTGATTTAATTTTTCTTTTCTTCTCTTGGCTTTGTGTTTGAGAAAAAAGAAATCCTTTTCACCAACTTATCTAACTGTTTATGGAATGGAAATTCTGGAGTCTCAAGTCATAGTATTTATACCATCAAAAGCAGATCTACAGGACATAATGCAAAATCACAGAACAGGTTTTTAATGAAAAGGTAGTTAAACAAACTAACTGTGGGAAAAGTCATGCCTAGACTAAACCCTCCAAAACACAAAAACTGGCCTCACAGTACCAAAATCAGATCCACTGATCTAATTAACAGTATGAATTCTACTCTTTTACTGTTCTTTGACTACAATTCCCAGAGGAAGGAGAGGGTATAGACAGGCCCTTTTGTACCTGTTTCCTCTCTACCTCATATGAAAGATGTATGTAGACTACAAACAGTAAGCTCACATACAGTCATACTGTAATAAAGATGCTTCTGTCATGGTTTCTGTATTACATTTTAGGTTCTGTACCAAGGAAGCAGGACCTATATGCTTCTCTGAATATATATTAACTATTAAAACAATAAGAAACAAAGTGAACACCACAAGATTTTTAGAAATATCAGACTTCAGTGGGCCTAAAGATTTCAGAGCTTGTTCCAGTTCCAGCTGCCTGCTGTTTGTAACAAAGGTAATTGCCACGAAGACATTTGCACATATTCCTACTGAAATGAAAAGTTAATAATAAGATATATTAACTTTTAAAAATGATTATGACAATCTTACTGCCAGTTTCCTTTTATTCCCACTAGTGGTTTGTGTTGATAAAGGAGTCCTGCCCCTATCCTCTACTGCCCTGGATGCTGCATTGGCCAGTTGGAAAAAGGTACACAAGGAGGTTTTTAGCAGGAGGCTTCAGGAGGGCAGGACATGCAAAAGTGGCAATGTGTCTTTGTCCAGCCCTTTCCTTGGGCAAAACCAAAACTGGCATTCAGATAAAAAGCAGGTCATAGAAACAATTTACCTTTGTATTCAGTATCTTCTGCTCTCCTATGTTTTCTTCTTTCATGATGTCTTGTCCTGTGAGCAGACCACGAATCTCCTAGAGCAGGAACTATCTCTCTATTTTCCACCTGAGCAACAGAATGATCTGCTACCCCTTTGCAATCTTGATATTTTTACTGTCAATAAACTTCCCTAATTGCAAAAAGTTTTGAACACACCAGTACATTTTTTCCAATGTTACATGAAGAAGAAATAACATGAAAAGATCAACCTATATTCTCTGTTCTTAGAGGTATACAAAAAGTAATGAGAACAAGACCTGAAGCAAACTATCATGTGGAGGAGAATAATAAACATATTCATAAAGTCTCTGCACTAAGTGATTGAACACACAGCTCAGTCTTAACAACAGAATTACAAAACACAATAAAAAATGCTACAGTAAAACCCATCCTCATAACACATCAAAGGAGAAGAGCAAAGAGAGAGAAAAAGCATACAGGTCTTCATTATAACATGTTGAGTGATTTGAGTATAATGTTTAAAGAAACATGTTTAGAGAGAGAGATTTGAGTAGGGAAACAACAATAAAAACATTACAATTTTAATTCAGTTACACCAAACAAAACAATCAGACAGTCTGGGCAGAATTTGAAATGTGAACTCACTATGTTAATGTAAGAAGTGTACAATTTCTTTGAAGTCCTGAATGCTTAAGAAGCCAAAAAACTCATCATTACTATTTTTCAGGTTAAAGTGCATACATAGTATTGCATACATAGTATTGCCTTTACCTGAACAAATAAAGTGTTTTCATTTGTCTGTCCATCTTTTCAATAGTGTTTATGATATATAAAGAAACAAAAGTGTGAAGTCCTTAAAGTGTTAAGTAACAATTTTCTAGGCTACCTTTAACCTGCTGCATACAGGTACTACCTCAGTTGTTCAGAATAGAATTTTGCAAATAATAGTAACATATAAAAGCAGATACATTATATCCCAGATAATCAAAACTGGATTATAGCATCAGAAGCATTAAAGCATACTCCTGGATAATGAAAATTCAAAATGAGAACAAAAGAGCACATTTTATTAATTTCATGTTTATTAATGTATTAATTGGAGCTATCACTTCTGGGTACATGAAAAAAAGGGGTCGCTGCCCATTTTTTGCTTGGGGTATTCAGTTAGCTATTCAAGTAAGCTAGCATCACTTTTCATGGCCCTATATTCTCTCTTCCCTTTCAGTATACTATTTAGTTTTTCTTATAATTCTCTATCTTCAGTACATGTACTTTTCTTTGTAATTCCCGTGATGGAAATTCTTACTGATTCTTCAGATGTTCAAATAAAGCCAAAACTGTTCACTAGACAAGCAAATAAAACAATATTTTCATTCTGTAGAAACACCCTCTATGACCACAAGCAAATATATGATATGGCTATGATAAATGAGTCTGGTTAAAGTATTATGAATTTTCTTGCATCAGTTCTGCATAGAGGTCATTGGCACAAATTGTTGTCATTCTGTCATATAACACTGCCCAGTTTTACTTGACTCATCTAATAGATACTGTTACATTCTGTTTTCTCTAAATGCTTTCATTATAAATTATGTGAATGACATAGAAGCAGATTCAGCGATTAATTTCCTGAAAAAATCTGCCTTCATTTCTTTCCATCAAGTCTTTGTAGCATTCTGCAGAGGCATCTCTAATTTTTTTATGCCGTTAACTTCTTAATAATGGAGCCAAATAATTTTAAAGCATTTATTGATCTTTAGAGAGGTTTACTGACCTTTGAGAGGGTCTTGGTGACTTAGCAGGGAAAATGGTATTGAAAGAATATAAAGCTAAAACAAAATGCCCCCAAATAAAACAAAGTAGAGAAAGAGAAATGGACAACCTCAGTGATTACAGCAATAAAATCTCTACTCTTTTGCACTAGGGATTGGTTCCTACTTTTCACTGAGAAAAGAGGTGGAAGAGCCTTGATTTAGGATAAATCAATTTTATTGTCCATCTAAAAAGAAGAAATAAAAATAATAACTGAAAAACAAGCAAACAAAAATAAAAGAGTGGCTCTAGTGCTACAGCATGACTTTTGTTTCCAGAAGAGGTAGGAAAGTGTTCATGTAAATCTTTTTCTTATCTTTGCCTTTGCACATTGAGATCCTCTGGGGCAAGTGGGAACAGAAAGCCAGGGAAAGCAAAAGGGAGTCATATACAGGAGCTTAATTCTGCACAGATCACCCCATCATCAGTACATCCTCCCCATCATGAGACATGAGAAAAGGTGCTGCATTTGCCTTCTAGCAGCTCTTTGGAGAGATGGTCAAAACAGACACAGACAGATATATCTGAAAGAGGAAAATAAATACAATTTTTCCACTTGTAAGGCCTGTTTCCAGAAAAAAGAAAGAGAAAGAAAAAAAATCTAAACAAGACAGATACCTTCAGCTATTAAAACAGAAAGTCAAATTTACTTAACCATATAAATAAGAAATCCCCTAGACAGGCATGGTAATGGGCTGTCCTTGGAAGGACAGGGACAGGAGGCTGAGGGACTGCAGTGCAGTGCAAACTGAAAGCAGAGAGACATGAGAAATCAGCTTTGTGGGTGTCCAAAGTCTTACAGAAAACCAGAAAGGGAAAATTAAGATCACCAGCTACAGAACTCCTGGTCTAAGCTCACTCTGTCTCTGGTCTGGATGAAAATTTACTACACACCCAGAACACAGCATTGCAGCCAAGACAATTCCTTGCCTAAAGAGCTACATAGCCTGATCCTGCCCTGTCCCTGGAGGGAGCATCTGAGAAGCCTGTAGGGTTGTCAGTGCTGTGGTCATGCTGTATGGATTCCTCCTGAGGAATCATCTCCAGGCTCAGGGTCCTCAGAAACACTTATTTTTTGAAACAAAGCCTATAAAATGGGTGGTGTTGCTGAATATATCTCTGACTGAATGCCAAGTCAGAAAAGAGTAAACAAGAAATCAGGGCTGCCTGCCTTTGTCTGGAGCCCAAAGGAGCTGTTCAAACCCACTGTTCTCATCTCTGAATAGCAGCAAAACACTTCTCTTCAAAAACATTCTTTCATAGTATGTAAAGCAAGATCCAGGAGGCGAAGAAACAGGAGCACAGTGGTTAAAGTATCCTTGTTGATGGGGAATCCTGAGATTCCTGCCTTCAGCACTGAAGCAACTCTGTCACAGAAATGTATCTTCCAACTTTATGGGAAAGGTTCTTTGGAGATCATGTAACATCAACCAGTGCCACCTCTATTTTCACTTCTTCCTTTTTGAAGCACTACGAGATCACACTGAAAGAGGTTACAAATGTGGAACTGTGTCACTGCATCAGAATCTTACTTAAAGTACCTACAGGTATGAGTAAACCCAGGAAAATGCACAATTCTAATGAGTTCAAGGTCACCTTGTTGTTCTTTTCATTTAGAGACTTCATTTCTGATACATTTACCAGGTACAGTTAGATCATCTAAAAGCATGTATTAAACATAATGCCACAGTAATTACTAGGACTATCTATAGTCATGTTTCTTTTGTTTCACTTGTTTCTCATCAAATGTGTTGTTCATAGCAGTTACTGACGTTTTCTGACAGTTTTCATATGTTGTATACTGACACAGATTAGCAGATTTTTTTTGTAATCCAGATGAAACTTCAGCCAAAGCACAAGGTTTCTGGTGCCCTCTGAGCACAGCAGCAGCTTCAGAACTGGATGACTTCAGAAACTACATAGCACAAAGTTCAATTTCTGTCTCCAGCAATAGTAGCATATTTTCACTTATTTCATCCTTGGATATACAAAATCAGGTCCTCCAGCTCAGCAAATGCTGGCAGAGGTAGTCACACACACTGCAAAACTGTCATAACTTACTGGTGAAATGAGACCAGTTCCACAAATTCCAATTTGTGAAGATGTAACAGTGAAATTTAAGCAGCAAAAATGATACCAAGAGACAGTATAATGATAAGAAAACAATATCCTTGGATCTTCAGAGCTGGCTAAACATATTAAAAAAAAACCCAAAAAAACCCCAACAATTCTTAGTCTGCATCATTGTCATCAGATTAATTTCTAATTTGGCTTTTTGGGCATCAGTTTGAATTATGTTTTTTGATGAGTCTACATCTGTTCTAATACAAAAGAAAGGACTGATTTCTCTTGATGATTAAAGACTTTATTTCTTTACTGAAATATAGCTTTTCTTAGCCATCCTATTGGAACAAGACCTAAAACTAATCACATTGGACCAGCAGAAATCAGTCTTCTGCTCTAGAAGAGCTGTTGATCCAGGCTTGGAGCCTACCCCTTGAATCTCACTCTTTTAAGTTCCTTTAGAGAAGAAGCTGGAAATTTATAAGATCTAACAATATTAAGGACATCACTAAAAGACAAAATTTGGGCTAATTGAAGCACAGAATGCTTTCCCTCTCCTTGCTTAGGATCAGAGCTAGCAGGTAAAGAGGTTGGTACGCAGAGTCTGCCTGAATCAATAAACAATGATAAACTCAGTGGCACCATGTTTTCCCAGTAGCAGGCAAGCTTGTTAAGAACACTGCAAAGGACAGGAAAGGCTTGTGGCCTTTTATAAATTTATAAATTTATCTGGATTATAAACTGTAGGGTCCCAAGTTTTTCTGTATCTAGGATGAAGTGAAGACTTTTGGTGGTCCATCAGAGTGTTTTGTCATATGAATGTGTTTTGCTATATGAATGCCTGAATTTTCAGGTTGTTAGAAGAAATTACAACTAAAGCTCCATAAGTTGTCTTAAAAAAATAAAATTGCTAGTTGATTCCACCATAAGTAGCTTATAAAGGAAATTCTATAAACATTTGATATTTATATATATATTGTTTGCTATATATATATACATATATAGTTTCAGAATGTTGATTTAAAACAAAAAATAAAAATACCTGGTTTATTAACTGTCAAAATGAAATACTTTCTTTTAGAAAATAATATTTATGGTGGGGTGGAGCTATTTGCCAAACTTGGCATAACATCACAAGCAGCTGCAGTCAATCAAAAAATACGGTTCTGCATAAATGAACTATTTTCCTTTTCATAAAAAATTACCCATTGGTGTTCTCTACTGATTGCTTTAGCCTAAGGTTGAGGGGGATTTTATTTATTTATTTATTTGGGTCTTTTTTTAGTGATACTGTTCCAGTACTCTTGGAATTGCTTTGGAGTCTAATGATCTATATCGTGGGCAGGTTTTGCCTGAGATTTGTACCCTATTTGTACTTCAGAAGGCAGCAATGAAGGCATCTCTAAATAAAGGATTTCTGTTGAAAATAAATTCTATTTTAAGAAGTTTAAACACCAAGATTAATAGCTTTAGGTATGATTTTATACACTATATTTATTCTCAGAGAGTACTTTTCCCATCTTATATGAATCAGAGATACCTGTTCCTCATTCAGACAGGCTTTTACTCCCCTCAGGGTTCAAAACGCAGTATCCTGTGTGGTTGCTGCCCACAACCTTACGGGTATTATAACTACTGTAGATGGGATGAACCCAAATAACCCTTCTTTAAGTAGATCAAGTATTAATGACTTCCTGGAGATTCCAAGCTCTCTCCCATTAAATATTAATTGTAAAACAACCTAATACCTTACTGAGAGGAAGGATACCTCCTCAGTGACCTCATGGATTCTGACAATAGCTAATTCAAGACTGATGGGAAGTAAAGGAGCTCAATGGAGAACAAAGAAGCACAGTGAAGCACAGTGAAGTCTGATGCCAGTGGCACTGCACAGAAACCTGCACAGCTGCAGTTTAATTTGTTGTTATCAGCTGATATCACTCTTCACCTCTATATGTAAAATTACTTGTATGAAAAGTCATCTCAATATTTAAAGTTAAGGACCCAAATATCTTCAAAGGACTGAACACTGGAATTCTGGGTACTCAGTTAGTTATTCAGCATTAAATTTCCCCTCCTTCATCTGTTCCCCAACTTTTACTAAGACCCAGTCTTTTATTTTTGTATAAAGGAGAAAAATGCAGCCTTGAGCAGCTCATGGAGTACAGCTGGATAGAGTCCAGATTTTGCTGTGAAGTTTACTTCTTTATGGCGAAGTAAAAAAGGAAACAACTGCCCACAAAATGGCAGACTAAAAGCTTGGCCTGCTCCCTGTCCTGGAGCAAAGGCTGTGTGGTGTCACCCCCAGGTGGGGACATAGCCCTGAGCCATGCGCAGGACCAGTCAGCCCTTCATCCTGTCACATCTGCTGCACTTCTTCCTGGGTCTCCAGTCAAATCTGCCACAGCATCAGTGAGTTTGATATCACAAGACTCTCAGACTGTGATTGACATCTAAGTGCCCCACTGTTTTGGTTTGGTGCAATATCAACACCTCTGGTATGTGTGTCCCAGACACAGCAGAGGGGTCTGTAATGTCGCATTTGCCATGCTGGGTCAAAGTGCTTCCATCACAGGGGGAGACCAGAGTGCTGTTATCTCTGCTGGGCAAAAAAAGGGCAAAGTGGAAACAAAAAAACAGAAGAGGGGTGATAAGGCAAAAGTCTGCCAGTAACAAAAAAGTGATCTGCTATGACAAAAAACTCTTATCTAAACTAGCAGAATTAACCTCATGACAAATTCACTGTGATGAGCGTAGGGGCTGAAGCATTACAGCTGAGAAACAGTGCACTTGGGCATTTTCAATTAAAAAGCTTGTGTGGCACCTGGATGTTGACTCCTCAGCAGTGATGCCAAATGCAGCAGCACTTAACAGTGGGTGCTTCTGACCCACTGGCACCAAGAGTTTACGGTTAAAATTTTTATTGTGTGTTTTCTAAGCCTGCTATTTGATTAATGCACTGGCCTTGTGGTATTGAATGAAGCTTTAAGTGAATTTAAGTTCCACTATCTCAAAGGACAACAGAGTCAAGCTATTCCAAAGCTATTTCATATAAATAAATAAATAAATAAATAGAAAGAAAGAACTAAATACATTTCCTCATCTTTGAAAGAGTCAAGATCAAATTTTCCTTTTAGATTCTAAACCAAATAATTTTTTTTATCTGTCACTCAAATTGGATGTAAAATCAGTAGTTTCCCAAATATTAGCTTCAGGACTTCTGTGCCTAGTTTACATAAGGCATGAGGAACATAGGATTGACCACTAGAATATGTATTTAGAAGACTTCAGAAAAGTCAGTCTTAAAGCATTGCCAAGTTAATTTACTGGTAAACCAAGTGGGATGTGTTAAACAAGAAATTTTTAGTGATCTGGTTGCATAATCAACAGAAATTAATAATATGTTCTACTTGACAAAAAGACAACATATTTATGTCTAGATAGGATCAGGTTTGTTACAGGTTCACTGAGATGCACTATTTCCTCTTCTGGTACAACATATCTCACAAACATATCAACCTGCAATGGCTGTGCAGGAAACTATGCCCAAACCAAGAAAAATAACCTTGTTCCAGTGTTTTAAAAAGACATATAGAAACAAAAATATAATACCATCTAAATTTAAAGTACACATAAGGAGAAAACTAAAGAACAAGGAGTGAAGAAGTAACAAATTAGGAAACATCAGTTAGGAATTCTGGAGGATTAGCAAGGGCTGGTAAATTTTCATAATAAGCAAGGAAAATTCATCCTTTACTCAATTGTAAAGGGTATTGAACATTCAACTCCACTTACAACAAAAAAAATGGAAGAAAAACTGCAGTAAAATGAAAGATTTGAAAATTAAACTGAGCAGGAGAGAATAAGCAAAATCCAATTGTCTTAGAGGAAGCTGCTGAGAAATGTTCTCCATGAGCATATCTACTACTGTTCATAATTAACAGATATTTGAAAACTATAGAAATTTCAAAGAACTGGAGGAGTGCCAGGATTAAAAATAAAAGGAGGGGCTGTGGGAGTTTTAAAGTATTTAGATGCAAATTCCTGGCAAAAATATGGACCCAATTTGAGGCTGCCAATTAAATGTAGAGACTATGGAAATGTTCACCATCAGTGAATTCATGGAAAGTAGGTCTTTTGAAATCAACTGTTCCTTTTTTTTATGTCAGGAACTCAGGTCTAATTGATATAATCAAGTTATATTGCTATATATTTGGATTTCTCCTAGGCTCAGGACAATTCAGTTTCTGATTCTCGATGTCAAGATCTTGGATGTAAAAGACAGTACAATGAATCAAAACTTGGTCCCCTGATGGATCTCAGAATGCAAAACACACTGAGAAAATAGTCATTAATAGAGCTTTAGCCATAATGCCACAGGGAATTATTTCTTGACCCCTATTTTTATCTGAATCTGAGCTAAAGCTACAAAAATTTTACTAGCAAAGTAACAGATAAGTTTAAAGAGTATAGTAATAGACAGGTTACTCTTATAGGGAGACCTGAATCATTTGGTAAATGATCACAAAGCAATAAAAGTACATTTTGTGTGGTCAAATGTAACACAAGATAGCTAGGAAGACATAGTTTCTATCTTGGAAATAAGCAATTCAGGGACTTAGAGGTCATCATAAGTAATTGCCTCAACATGAGTTCACAGCACAAAGTCATGTCAAGAAGTTTTTGTACACTTAAAAAGTAACTTTAAAGGGAGGACAGAAATCTTGGGGTTTTTTGATCTTTCTGCACAGCACGGGTCATGAATTTCCTGCTATGATCATCTGGGCACATCTCTCCTAATCAGTTTCCTGCTATTGCAGAGCCTCAAGCTCACACCTCAGTCTCTTTGCCAGTGGCACACAACACCTAACACTCCTGGCGACTGAACTTCCCATTATTTAGGGCAACCATCCAGCAGCTTTGGAGACAGTATTGAAGTTCCTAGATAAAAAATATAACAAAAAAGTGGTTTTGGGTAAGGGGGATCAGGCTGCATCAGCAGAAGCCTTCCCAAGCTGGGTGATAGGTCTTCCTAAGGTCAACTGCGCTAATACACCAGGAGTTTATCTCATGAAGTGCCAGAAAGGCTCCTGGATGTACTTTCCCCTGTGATGTGGACCTATGCATGAGACCTGAAGCATGCTTGCACCTCAGAGCCCTGCTGTGGGATATTCCCCTCCCAGGGAATAAGTCTTAACTGCATAAGGATTGGATGCAGTAAAAGGGCTACAGTCTGGCAACCCTTCAGTGAGACGAATCTTCTCAGCTTTATACTCTAGAATTTGGTGATATATATAGTGTCAATATTTATTTCAGAAAATTATGCTTCTTCTAGAGACAGAAAACATCAGCTGACAGCTCTACACTCAGTTTTCATTCTTTCTCTCTCCCTTAAAGGATTATAGGGTATATAGGATATATATCAAACACTGTAAAGTGTTTGGTGCTCGGCATTTGTAGAACGATCACAAGGTTGCTTTATTTTTTCTTCTAATAAATCAGAAATCTAGAGAACAAAGAGAGATAAGACAGATAACTTGGTTAAATCATTAGTACAGACCTCTAAAAATGTGGTTCAATGCATAAATCATTTTTTATGATCTTTATTACTCTCCTAGGGCCTGAGTAAAGTAGAGATTATAAAACACCTGGAGTATTATTAGGCGGAATTAATTGATCTTCATGAAGGTCTTATGTGCTACAGAGATGAGGGTCTTAAAAGTTGCCAGATGGATGTTGCTTGAGCTGGTGAAGAAGAATCACAGTCATGATTCTTTCCTATTTCACAGAATTGGAACCACTTATTTCTAACAGATTACATAGAATAATTTTGCTATAGGACAGAACCATTCAGGAAATCTGGAGTATTCAAGAATTTAATGCTACTGCCAGCACATGTGGCTGTGAAGACAATAGTCTGGCATCACTTCAATACATGGGAAATATCTCCAAGATGATATTCTGAAGGTTATTTCGGAAACAAAACAGAGCACCTCTTTCAAAACTTTCCCTTTCTGGATGTTGGCTCTTGACTAGTTTCAAGGTACAAGTATGTCTGTTGAAAGTTCAGTTCTATAGCAGCAGTTCAATTCCTCCGTTGTAAAGATTCTGAAGCAGAATAAATTATGGATTTATGGTGGGTTTTTTCCACTCAAAGAAAAATGCATTGAGAGCAATAACTCAGTATCTGACAAAGAAAGTTTGTTGCTGATCCCTCTTCACTGCGTGAAGCCCTTGCTTCTGTCTGTGGGTATTTTGGTAAAGTTGCACAGAATTCACCTGAAGAGACTTCATCATCTCTAGAATCACAGAAAAAAATCAACGGGAACTGATGCTTATTTTAAATTCTGTGGGTAAAACTGCCATCCACTTCAGACAAGCCAGTCCAGAAGCTAAGTATGGTGGTTTGACCTGGGCTGGATGCCAGCTGCCCACCAAACACACTCTATCACTCCATTTCTCAACTGGACAGGGGAGAGAAAATATAAAAAAAGACTCATGAGCTGAGATAAGGGCAGAGAAAGGTCACTCACTGATTACTGTCATGGACAAAACAGACTTGACTTGGGGAAATTAGTTGAATTTATTACCAATAAAAGTCAGAGTAGGATAATTAGACATAAAACAAATCTTAAAAACACCTACTTCTCACCTCTCCCTCTTTCATGGGCTTAACTTTATTTCCAATTGTCTACCCTTTCCCCCTCAGTAATGTGGGGATATGGGGAATAGGGATTATGATCAGTTCATTGCATGTTTCTGCTGCTGCTTCCTCCTCAGGGGGAGGACTCCCCACACCTTTTCACTGCTCCAGTGTGGGCAGTTCATGGAAGACAGTCCTCACAAGCTTATCCAACATGAGTCCTTCCTACAGGCTGCTATTCTTCACAAACTGCTCCTGTGTGGATCTGTCCCATGGGATGCAGTCCTTCAGAAACAGGCTGCTCCAGCATGGATCCCTCATGGAGTCACAAGGCTTGACAGCTAACCTGGTCCAGTGTGGGCTCCTCTTTCCAGGGGTCCACAGCTCCTGCCCGGAGCCTGCTGTGGGTGCCTCCCACAGGGCCACAGCCTTCTTCGGACACCCGCCTGCTCTGGCATGGAGTCCTCCACAGACTGCAGGTGTATCTCTGCTCAGCACAGGCCTCCATGGGCTGCAGGGGGACAGCCTGACTTGTCATGGTTTTTGCCATGATCTGCAGGGGTATCTTTGCTCTGGTACCTGGAGCACCTCATCTACTTCCCCACTTCTTCACTGACTTTGGGGTCTGCAGGGCAGTTCCTCTCACATATTCTCACTCTTCTCTTCTCTGGCCACAATTGCTTCTGCAAAATAGTTTTTTTCCCCTTCTTAGCTGTATTATCCCAGAAGTGCTACCACCGTTGTTGATGGGCTCATTCTTGATCACCAGTAGGTCCATTTTGGAGCCAGCTGGCATTGGCTCTCTCAGATAGGGGGAAGCTTCTGGAGCTTTATCAGAGAAGCCACTCCTGTAGTCCTCCCACTATCAAAAACTTGATATGCAAACCCAATACTCTAATCAATTTATTTCCCATCTGTAGAATATTTTGAGCCAGGAAATGCTTGTGATTCCTCTCTCAGTTTATTCTGTGTTCTCCATTTGTGGTGCAGCTCTGCACTGTCTTTTGGGGAACACTGTTAGTCACAATAAGGTAAGCGTCTATGTTTAATCTGTGAAGATTTAGGAAACTGTTAACATTAAGGTCCACATGACTTCAAGCAGGATTACTTCAGAAATTATGACAAATTTGAAGACTACACATTATCAATAAATTAGCAAGATGACTTAGAATGAGCAATAAATAGATACAAATTCAAATCATGCTGATTGCAAGTTTGAAGAAAAAAGAATATATGGAAGTTTAGAAAACTTTAAATTCTATAACATATGCAATCTGAAAGAAAGCAATTGTATTCTATGATTTTATTAAATTGCACAGTAATTTAAAAATGCAATTACGTTTAAAATTAACAATTGAAAAGAATAATTATGTTTCATTATGTCAGCTGGGTTGCTCAGGTGAAGACTGTGTACTGCTGGATAGATGCAGTGGCATGGAATCCCTTAATGTGATAAGTTTAAGAAAATCCGGATTATCGGTCTCAGATGCTGGAAGATTATTTATTACTGCTACTGGCAACTGACATGTTTAAAATTCATTAGTTGGAAATGGGATAGAAACAGGGAAAAAAAAGTTGCTGAGAAGGTAGGACTTATACCTCAAAACACTTTTTTTCAACTTCAGTCCACCAAGAAATGGAACTTTTTTAGTATTTGATTATATACCTAAAGAGAGGTTGAGCTGCTTTAAAATACCATCTCTTGCTAAAGCACCCATTCTTCAGCCCCTTAATTATCTCCACAGCCCTTCTTTGGACCCTCTTCCATCTCTCTGTGCCTTTCTAGAATTGTGGTGACATGATTAGAATCACAAAATTATAGAATATCTTGACCTTGCTGTTATTAGCACCATGCTCTAACCAACTATGCTAATCTCAGGGTTAATGAAGATGTTGGTCCAGAATTGGTCCAGAATTGGTCACTGGGGTATCCCATTTGTGATTGGCTGTCAGTCTGAGCAAAAGAAAATTGATTACCACACTCTGGGTGCAGCCTGTAAGCCAACTTCATACCTATCTCGCAGACTACCTTTCCAAACTGTATTACACCAGTTTGTCCAGGAAAAGGTTTTGGGAAACAGTGTTGAATGCTTTGCTAAGGTCCAGGCACACAATATCCACTGATCTCCCTATATCAACAGAAAATGTTATTTTTTTGTAGAAGGCAATCAGATTGGTCTGGTGATTTCCGTTTTTCAATTCTGTTCAAAACCAAGAAAGGTTTCACAGAGTACTAAAATATTGGAAATAATATTTAATACTATTAAATATTTAAAGATTATAAAGAGTGAAAAGGTCTATGGAAGAAGAAATGCACCCCCTGTCCCTTTTAACTCAATACTAGCCTGAAGATGGAAACTCGATCTAGATAAACAAGCCAGAATAAAGTGGGAAATCAGGTCCCCCCTCCCCCTTTTTTCAGGGTATTCTCTAATCTCTCATGGTCAGATCTCTCAATCTGACTTCAGCAAGAGGTAGCTACTCTTCTTCTGTTTGTCACAGGTTTTGTAAGAAATCAGAACTGACTGCCTATAAGGGACACCTAGATTTTTGGTTTGCATGTGTTCAATTCAGTCAGAGGTTCACGGCTCTTCATTAACAGGTTCCATCCCATTCTCCAGGCTAAAATCTATACTCTAATTAACACTTTTTCTGTCAGTACAGACTTCACTGTGTAACTTCTCCTGCCAGTCTAGCAGCTGAATAGAACAGGGTGCATGGTTGGAAGAAAGCAAGAAAGGTTATGACATTTCTCCATCCTGTATAGGATTTCTAGCCTGCTGTTTGAACTCCATGGTCTGAATAGCAGCCAGCATAAAGCAGGCTTAGCTCATGCTGGCATGTAGAGAACAAGGGAAAAAGAAAAGGCACACATGCACATATAGACTTGTGCAGTTTCTTAAGTTATGCCTCAGTCTTAGCTTGGATTTGGGAAGTTTTTCCTCCAGTAAAGTCTTCTCCACCAGGTTAGAATGAAGTATGAAGAAAGAAATTAAGCGAGCCTTTCAAAATATTTGTAATTCCCATAAGCACTGGTAGGAACTGTTTCTGGAAATGTTTCTTTTTGGAATTATCCCTTTTTATATTTCAAATCCATTACAGTTATATTAATTTACACCCATTATGTATCACAGTGTTCTGGGATATTTTGTGTTTAAATGCTAATTGTTCTTAAACTTCAGTCTTAAATCTCTGTAATGCCCAGTTTATGAAAGGATATTTTATTTATCACAACACACCCCATTAGTTAGAAATTATGATCAATTAACCAAGGAATTGTACCATCACATCTATGTCATGCTTGTTAGTTTTAAGGTTCATGTTTTCTTTGGAACTTCCAGATGCCATTTGATCTAAAAAGTTAGACTTTCAGTCTGCCTAGTCTTCAAAAATTGCAGAGATCATTACAAATTCAAGCCATCTTCTGTCAAAAGAGTACCTTTTCCTAAAACTAATATAATCTTATATTTGATGTAATACTAATGGGAAAACCTTCAAATGTGTTCTCTAAAGATGGCCCAATTACTAGAAGACAATAGAAATTTTACGTTACCTCCTTTGTACACTTTAAAAAAAATCACTAGATAAAGGAATTGAGCAAAGAGATCATAAATTCATGTGATAATATTTCAAATAGGCTCCAATTTAGCCTCTAAATCACTGCTTGTAGAATCATTTACATGCCCATAAATATTTACCTTGTTGAAAACAGACTGTGTGATAATAGAGGAAAGTTTCACTCCCAAACACACAATAAGAGCAAAGGTATTTCAATCTCATTTATGGACAAAACCGTACAAGTTATTTTTTCTAACTGCATTGACAGAACTTAGGAAAATATGTTTTAGTTGTATAAATATCTGCATTTGTCATGTGGAACAAAATGAGTGTAAGTCTAGCTTGCGCCTTACAAGTCTGAACAGTACCTATCTCTCTTCTTCTGACCCCTCTCCTCATGGTCTCTTCTGCCTGATTGATTTGCTTCTCAGCCTCTCAGTGATTCTGTTTTCCAGAAAGAAATGGAGATAATAGCATTGCCCAAGATAGACAAGGTTTTAAGACACAATGTTTTTCATAATGCTCCCTTTTATGGAAATGCTGGTAGTCATTAAAAGCTTTGCATAACTTTTTAAGACTTCTGAGATTCCTTTAAAGTAAATACTGTTTTTTTACCACCCTAAAAGTTCTAGAACAGAAAGAAACTTGTCCTGGAGACATCTTTCAAACTTGAAGTGTTGGGCCCATATCCGTTCTAAGTAATCCAAGGAAAAATCCCTGAGCCTAAAACACAAGTTTGCAGTATTACAAAACCAGATTTGTTTGATGTAAAGAAATCTGTCTTACAGCCTATACAGTCACATTAGATGCAAATCAGAGCATACTTGACCTATACAGCTACAGACCAGACGTGTGTATCATGACAAAGCCAGCGCGCACTGAAGTAAACTCACCTCTGTGGCATTTAAGTTGTGTCATCTGAATGTCAGTTCAGAATTCCCTCTCAAAGCAAGTACATTTTCAAGTGTTTCTAGTAGCTCTAGGAAGCAACTAATCTAAATACATTTTTTGTTCAGAATTTCACCTCAGCTGAGTTTTGATTCTAATCTATTGTTCCTACTTATGTTTCCTTTTAGCATTGTAAATAATTCTTCATCTGTCTTGATATTAATGCATTTGTAGTTGAATTCCCAGTACTTCCATGTTACTTAAAAACTCCTGGACATCAATTTTCAATCCTAAGCAAAAGTAATGGGCATATTTCTTGTTCCAGATCAGATTCTTTTTCTTACAGCAGGCAGTACTTGATGCTTGTGGAAGAATAAAGTACATATAGTTATGACCCTTCTCTTGACAGATGACAGTAATCAGTAGTTTAGAGACTACTCAAGCTGGAAGTTACATCTGGGCCATTGTATTTCATACTGTTATTATTCATGAATTTGCTTAATACCTTTTTGATACAATTTATAATTTTGACCTCTTAGCGAATTGAGAGTCATCATTTAAATTACATACAGAGGAAAAAAAGTGCTTCATGCCTTTTAAGTGCTGCATTTATTATTTCACTAAGTCTCCTTGCTCCTGACGGTGGCACAGAACAACCACTACTTTATGCTATTAATGTGTTACTGACCTTTATCATATACGCTGACTTTTTACAAAATTAAAAAGTTCTAGCTGTAGAGAAGCTTTTCATACTTTGATGTTTTTCTTGTCTTCCCGCAAATCTTTTTAAGAGGGAAGGACCAGAACACATACACTAAGTAAATCAGTTCTGTTTTCCATACTCTTTCCCTGTTCTAATCAGTTTGTTTTCTCATAGCTTAAGTGCTGACTGCAACAATATATTAACAGACAAGGAAACTTCAAGTTGAAGAAAGCACAGGACAGTTGTCAAAACATTAAAAGCCTTTCAGTGCAATGGACATGAAAGTGACAGCAACATGAAAATTACGATTATTCAGGGTCAGAGTTCCCCTCAGTAGCATTAAGGATGAGTTACAAATGTGAAGAGATGTAGATATTGTTTCTCAAGAACAGAGAGACAGAGGAAAGGAATAAATAGTTTCTATGCTCAGCTGGAATGGAAATGTTACAATTAAGCCCTAAAAACCATGAATCGTGTGATCTTACAAAAATTACCAAGCTCTCAAGCCTGAATGCCTAAGGAAACTTGTTGACACCAAACTGCTGCATCACTTTTGATAGCCCTGCTCACAGCACCATGATTACTCACAAGTACAAATCTTTGCAGTGTCAGGCCACGGTTTCTAGATTACTGACCAATTTTAAGCAGTAAAGTAAAAATAGCATTTATTCTACTGCTGCAAGGTGGTGTATCACCATTTGAGTCAGCTCACTGACAACAGCATCAGAAGGACCTTGCTTGTACTCCATATTGAGTAACCTATAAAGTAATAGTTTATATATTCAGTTCAATGAGTGGGCTGGGACATATATGCTTGATCACATCCTGTTTTACTAAGGTCACAAATGTGGGATTGTGGCTTATGATTTATGCCTTGTGCCTGACTGCAAAACATTCACCTTTGCTCAACAGTCCGCCAGAGCTGAGCCCTGAAGGGTGCCCTGCCTCACTTTCTTCCCTTACCCCGGTCAAGGGAAAGGGAGTCAACCTGCTGGAAACTTGCTTGTACACGAACTGTCTTAAAAAAAAGAAAAAAACATTGTAAGAAAGCAGGAAAAACTAAAAGCAGCTGCAAAGGTAAATGTGAAGTCATTCACTACATTATCTGTCCTGCCACAGATGCATATTGTTCTGTGGCACTGACCAGAAGAAAACAATGACTCGGAAAAATATCTTCCAATTATGATAATTTAAAGGGGAAAAAAAAATCAACTTAAATTAAAGGAATTAGGCAGCAATGTCGTTATTCTCAGTACTATTAGAATTATATTCTACATATTTTAAAAAGTAATCTCATAACCCCAGAAAAATCCCAGAAATCCTAATTTCTATTGTATAAGAAAGAAAATAAATTCCCTTTTCTAAGGCTTTCTGCACAAAATCTGATACCTATATTTGCAAGGAGCAGATGGTCCTAGGAGGAAGAGAAATAAAAGGAGACCAGCATCTATTTCTTTAAGTGATATTTTTAAGCCTCTTTCTTCCCAATTTTTTTTTCTCTATATTCCTTGTCTTGTGACATTTGGCAAGGCAAAGCCTGAAAACTCTATTATTAGTTAGCAAGAAAATACAGCAAATAGCTTAGCTTCCACATTCCCCTTCTCTTACACATCACTATTATCCCAAAGCTCACCTCCTCGAGGGGGGGGAAGAGATCCTATGTTTGAAACCAACTGCGAGATTGCAATCAGTGAGAGAGGGAGTGCAAGTCTGTGTGAGGAAGGAGAGAAAAGAGTAGAGAAATACAATACAAAGGATGCTCTGGAAGAATCCCAACTTACTTGCAGTTGGTTGGACTGAGGATTTGCAAGTATCAGAAGGAGATTTCTGAGAAATAGCATCTAATGTGTGCTTAGAGGTCTTCTAATAAAACTGCATTTCAGCGTTGCTTTTGCCTCTGATCAGCTACCCAAACTGCAATTACATTTTTTCAGACATGTCACAGACAGTGAGCCCTTCAGGGCTCATGAACTGACAGCTAGAGGAAAGACAAATACAGAAATACCTCTTTCTCAACAGTATTTCAATAATCCTTATCTGTCTGTTTCTCATCAGGTCATCTCTTTTTTTTACTTTCTTTCATATTTGCTGACACATGTTTTAGAGGTTAAAAGGAAACTGTGGCAGGAAATCCATCCTGTTAAAGAAAATGAAGTGTAACATACAGTACTGTAAGAGAGAAGAGAAAAAGATGGCAGTTGTCTAAAGCAAATATCACTACATAGAAGAAAAACACTTCTGTGAGAAGTATACAGAAAGAAATATACAAAAAGAAAGAATACTTCTACAAGAGCAGCCAAATCACAGTTTTTGTGGTTTATTGGAGAGACACAGGACCACCTCCTAAAAGAGAAAAAAAACCCAACCAGAAAATGGACTAAAATATATCAGAAAACTCCTGTGGCAAAGCTCTGTATCCACTGAAATAAATTAAGAAATTGCTTTTGTCTCAGTGGAATTTAATCTAACTCTTCACATTTATGATTTTCTATGAATGCTGGGAAATCCTTGATGCTGTTATTCTGCTCTATAGAATCAAGATGTCCGAGAAGATCTGCTCTCTGTCAATATCACACTTTGTCCAGGTCAGCACAACCTTTCCTATATCAGGTTGCCCAGAGTTGTGGATGCCCCATCTCTGGAAGCACTTCAAGTCAGATTGGATGAGAAACCTGGTCTAGTGGAAGGTGCCCCTGCCCATGGCAGGGGGCTTGGAACTAGATCATCTTTGTGGTTCCTTCCAACCCAAACCATTCTATGGTTCTAGGATTCTATGATTTAATATCATTCACACTAGGAATCCCGTTGCATCCTAGCAGGGTACTTCCTTGTACTGTATGGTACGTAACATCAGGTAAGCACTGATACCAATTTTTGCTGGTTTAGAGGCTATTTTTACAGCAGAGTTGAAGATGGAAAACACCTTTCACTGTTAATGCATTTGTAGCAGTGTATTATTAGATGAAAATTCTATCCATTCAGGCACAATGTCCATCTAGCTTGTTAATGGGAAATTTCACTTCAGAATTACAAATTAGCCATCTCTCTATGCAAAGACAGGAACATACAGGAACACAATGGCCATTTACATATTTGAATTAAATATTTTCCTTTAAAAGAAGTCTGAAATATTGGAGCTTCTTTCAGCACTGAATTTCCACTGAACATCTACAAGTTTAGCCCCTTACTGATAAATCTCTTAAGGAAGGTTCTGATTGTCATTATTTCAGAAGAGGAAGACAGGTAATTGTAGGTGACATACCTGTCACAGGAACTATATTTAAGCTACAGGGTTTTCTTCTACAGGAAATCACTGTTATGATTACTGTCACTTTCAGACTTAAATGAAAGAGTCATCCTTGACTTTTCTTCAGTTCATCAGAAACAAAGGCAAACAAATAAAATCCCTTAAAGCTATTTCCCTCAAATTGGGAGAGCCCCATTGTTTCTATTCTAAGCATCAAAAGTACATTAAGATCCTATATACTTGATACCTTATAACTAAAAGACATTTGTGGGAGGTGGAATAAAGGGATGCATTTTATAGGAACACCAGTGAAAGTTTAACAGGTCCTTTTGGTTCTTTTTTAATCCTAGTATTGGTTTTAAAATCAAGTCCAAAACCTTCATACCATTCGAATTGCCCTGTCCCCAAAAAAAAGCAATCCAGAAGTGCCAAAGGCTTTTCTATTTGCCTGGGTATGAGCTAACACGAGAATTAATGATTCCTCTGTTATTTTTCAGCAACCTTTTTGTCGTAGTTCCCTGTCCTTCCCTTTTTTCTTGGCAAAAGCTATTAACAGTTTGTAACATTTCCAAAACACTCTGAAATATTGCTCAGGACTATGACTTTTTCCAGTTCCTTGCTCATTGCCAGTGATTATTCACCCCAAAGGAAAAATCTTTTGAAAAATATTGTCCTTTGGAAACACATTCTCCAGACTAAAGACTGTGTTAAACAGCACATTCTTCTCCTTTCTTTGAATTTGCCAGATTTAGAGCTGTTAATGTTCAGAAGGAGCGTTCATTTAAATTAGTAGTTTCTCATCATTGCTTCATTGTTAGAGTAAGGAATGATATGCATGGTATTTCTTTCTTTTCAATCCCTGTATTTTTCAAATTTAAATTCCAAAAGCAGAGAAAATAAAATTCCAGTGCCAGTTTTAAAGCTTAAGAGTGTCTCAAAACTGTTCCTGTAGAACTAAGCAAACCAAATGGTATTACTACAGAAAAAAGAATCATCCTAAAGATGAGATTGTAGAAGGTAATAAAAACGAAACAGGACATGATATTATCTTCGGATTACCCGTGATTCACTAACGTTTTACCACAGCGGATATCCTTACAAACTTAATTTCCTTTCATACTACTTCAACAGCAACTGCTATGCGTACAGTGTTCATAAATCACAGTGAAAATGCTTTGTAAGAGCAAGCAAAACTGCATTGTAAAGATAATTCTGCAATAAGATTCTCTGTTCAATTTGTTTTCCTTTTATTTTCATAAATAATTCTAAATTTTCAAGTGGTTACTACAAAGCATGAACACAGAAATAAGCAAAAAAATTATTTAAAAAGCATCAACATTAGGATAAAAGAAAACAAAAGACCATGAAGTCGAAGTATTGAATACATTTTAGAATTTATATTCTGCAGAAGAAAGGAATCCTTAGCTTAATTCTCAGTGAAATCAAACATTTTAGTGAAAACTTTTTTCACAAAAAATGCAACATCTAAGGATTTTGAGAGTTTTTCTAGTACAAATTAAAACACAGACTCTTAGAAAGCTTTTTTTTTCCCCAGAAGGTTGCACATATTTACATAGGTTGTTTTTAAGCTCATATAATTTTCTACTCTCTCTGTTTCTTGATTCAAAATATCAGTAAGTCATAAAATTTCTTGGATTTTTTAATGAACAGCATGAATAATTATCCTTCTAAAGGAGACACATTAATTTCAATGGAACTTGGAGGAGTATTTTCAACTTGTAAATGCTAGTGTTCTCCAGTTTACTGATATGTTGACATTTCAGTGGTTTTGTCCTTGACTCAGAAGAAAAACACATATTCACATTTCTCCAAAAATGTAAATTTTCAATATTTCTTTCTGAATATATGTATATGTTAAATATCTTATGAGAACTTTCGTTGAAAACCTGATTCCCCAAATGGGAAAATCCCATGTGTAAATGTCATGAACATCTTAACTGAGCTCAAAAAAATTCTTAATTATGTCAAAACAGCATTTTCTGTACCAAATGGCGCCTTCTGCACTTCTGTGGTGTTTATCTCTGCTACAACATGTCTTAGGGCCTTCATTTACACAAGGTCAATGCGGGACACACACATGCAAGTGTCCCTCACTAAAATAGTTTATAAACCAGAGAATGTTTTAAAGGAAATGGTCTCATCCCAGTTTTACAGTTAAAAACAACGAGTAAGTTGTCAAAGATAATACAGGAAGTCCAAGGCAGGATCAGGACTGAAACACACATTTCCTAAGTGTTAATGCACCTCTTTTTATCGCAAGGATGAATTTCTGCCCCACAGACATACAGTCAGAGATTCTTATCCCGATACTCAAACTTTGTTTATAAATTAAATCATTCTTTGATATAGAATTCGGTTTGCAATATTGAGCTAGCAGTTGTTTATTTTCTACTTTCTTGCATTAAAGAGAGCTCATCAAAAGTCTGTATTTTACTTAATGTAAATTTAGATTTTAGTTTCAACAAAAATAATTTCCCATTGTGTTTGTAACTGAATGACCTTTCTCTAGGAATGTGAAGCAAGATTCATACCACACTTCAGCACCTGCATGCTATTCCATCTTTAACTCTCCTCCATGGCCCAACACAGAAAGTACCAAGTTCTGTCTTATCTGTGATATGCTGACATTTCCAACCCAATGAAACTGTAAGTGTTGTTTTCACACTGTGTTCTTCCAAACTTTCAGATTTCACTACAAGTAAACCTGTTTCAAGATGTTGCCTGCAGCACTATGTGAACTTGCTGTCAGATCGATTTATTTATGGATGATCGCTGAGTTTTATTCTTTTGAGGTTGATATTTGTTACATATACATATATGAATAAAGATCTGACACATTATCAACGTTACCATTTTTATACTTCTGATAATTATTTTCAATATTTTTGAAATATACACTTGAAAAGAGGGAGAAATAGTAACAATTAAATCATAGAATCATAGAATATCAGAGAATACCTGGAAGGTACTCCCAAGGATCATCATGTCCATCTCTTGGTTCTGCACAGGATAAATCCAAAAATAACATGATGTGCCTGAGAACATTGTCTAAACACTGCTCCAACTCTTTCAGGGTTGGTGCTGTGACCACTTCCCTGGGAATCTGTTCCAGTGCCCAACCACCCTCTGGGTGAAGAAACCTTTCCTAATATCCAATCTAAATCTCCCCTGACACAACTTCAAGCCATTCCCTTGGGTTGTGTTGCTGGTGACTACAGAGAAGAGATCAACACCTGCTCCTTTGCTTCCCCTCATGATGAAGTTGTAGACTGTGATAAGGCCTCTCTTCAGTCTCCTCTTCTCTAGGCTGAACAGACCAAGTGACCTCAGCTGCTTCTCATACAGCTTCCCCTCAAGGCCCTTCTCCATCTTCATTGCCCTCCTTTGGATGCTCTCTAAGAGCTCAATATCTTCCTTACCTTGCAGTGCCCAAAACTGCACACAATATTCAAGATGAGGCTGCCCCAGTGCAGAGCAGAGGTTTGAGTGACCTTAAAATGCTCCTTCAACAAGACGTCCCTCGCCCTGCTGGCAATGCTTTGCCTGGTGCCCCCCAGGCCGTGCTTGGGCTTCTTGGCTGCCAGGGCATTGCTGACTCATATTCAGCTTGCCATCGAGCAGGACCCCCAGCTTTCCAGGATCTCATTCCCCAGCCTGTCCCTACATGCAGGTTTGCCCCATCTCAGGTGCAGAATCTGGCACTTTCCCTTGTTGAACTTCCTATGGTTAGTGATTGGACAGTCCTCTAATGAGTCGAGGTCTCTCAGCAGAGCCTGCCTGCCTCTGGGAGAGACAAGAGCTCCCACTGCTTTTGTGTCACCTGCAAACTTGCTCAGTGTCCCTTCCAGTCCTGCATCCATGTCTTTTATGAAGATGTTGAAGAGCACAGGGCCCAAGAAGGAGCCCTGTGCAACCCAACTAGTGACAGGTCGCCAGTGTGAAGTTCCCCCAGTCTCTAGTGCCATCTGCGCTCGAGCCGGGAGCCAACTGCTCACCCACTGCATGATGTGTTTCTCCAGCCATGTGCTGGACATTTTGTCCAGAAGGATACAGTGAGAGACAGTATTGAAAGCTTCGCTGAATTTCTAAAAGATTACATCAACTGGCTTCCCTCCCTAGGTGGGTAATAGTGTCATAAAAGCAGATTAAGTTTGTTAAGAAGGACTTTACCCTCATGAACCCATGCTGGCTGTGACCAATGACTGAGACCAACAGCCTTGTAGTTACCTACACGTACAAAGGATCGTCCCTCTTTCCTTTATTGAAAATTGGGACCTTTGCCAGCTTTCGATTGAATGGAACATCTTCAGATACCTAAGACCATTGAAAATCATTGACAGAAGTCTCATAGTGACATCAGACAACTCTTTGAGTACTCTGGGATGAATCCCACCGGGCCTCATAGATTTATAGGGATGCAGCTGGAGCAGTAAATTCCCCACAAATTTAGGGATGACTGGGAGGCTATCATTCTCACAGTCATGGTCCTACAGCTCAATATTGAAGACTGAGGTAAAGAAAGCATTAAAATCTCTGCCTTGTCTATGTCCATGTTTTTGGGGTGACCCTCCTCATCAAGTAAAAGGATAATGTTATTTTTGGTCTGCAGAAGTTCCATTTTTACTAAAGACATTTCTATTTTTATTAAAGTTCCTTTTTTACTTTTCAGACTTGTGTTTTTCGGTGAATTATGGAGTTTTAGCCCACAGACATCCATTTTGAACTCAGTCATCTTTTGGCAGTGTTAATCTCTGCACTAAATGCAATAACAAACTGCTGAGTCAAAAGGCATGGTAAGAGTCACTGGCCTAACTGCTGACTCAGCATGAAAGCTGCTCAGCCTTTATAGGGGCTTTACAAGGATATCCCCCTTTCATGTAGCTGTGCATTAAGTGACCAGAGGGTCACATGACAGAGTACTAAATGACATCACTTTGCAATATGTAGCATTCTGACCTCCAGTACAGATCACAGCAATTTAAGCAGTTTCCTGTGCTAAAGGAAGAAGCTATGAAATCAGTGGTGGATGCAGGCATAGCCACAGACTAAGTGGCAGTGCCCTGCCATATCTTTCTCTCTGGCCATGCTGGCACCTGTGAGTCTGTTTCAACTATTTGTATCTTCCTATATAGGTCTGCAAGTTTTGAAGAAGCTAGTCATTTGCTTTGTTATTCTTTACTGTGTTTATTTTGTTTTGCCCTGGCTCTGGTCTTCGACTGAGGTTTAGTCATAAATGGTGTTACCAGGAGGGTAGCCACAGTTACATGAGTCACAACAGTTATTTTAGTGATAACATCTTCACTGCAAAACCTGAACTAGAGGCTGAGCCCCTACCATGGGAAATAATGCTGAGTTCCAGTAGATCATGTTTCTTCGTGCAGATACATTAAACCTTTCTAAGCCTCAACTCTATGACAATATTCCATGTATAGAGCTCTATGCATGACCAGTGTTCTCCCTTTGACTTCAGGGGGCCGGCACACTCACAAGTACATACCAGCTCCTCACAGGGATAAAAATGCAATCACCTTCTTCAGCAGAAGTCAAGGATCCTGGCAAATGGTCTAGAGAGAACTTAATACAAAATTATCAAGAAGGTACTGAGATTTTATGGTATTTTGTACATTCTCTGTAGCCAAATAGGCTTCAGCAATCAGAGCTGTAAATTTTTTTACATGTAACCTGCATGTCAGTTTGAAATACTGAATTAATTCATCTACTGTATTCTTCACAGCAGTTAGCTTCCCTTCAGACTTGGATTTAATACCATGGCTAAGCCTGAAACAAAGCAACAGTCCTGTTGAAATACCATACTGCTTTAAATTTCTCACTGCTTGGGCTTCAAAAATGAAATATCTGAGAACCAAATCCTGGTGGAATTAGTGGATGTAGGGCAATGTTCTCCATAAATTTGAAACCTATAACAAGCTTTAATTTTCAATACTTACAGATTAACAAAGTACAATTCAAAGAAAACCTGTAATTTATTTAAACATTACATTTGAGTGCTACTAATGATAGAAAATATTTTATGTAGTATAGTAGTCAACTTATACTCTACAATTCTGCAGCCTAGTAAGGAATTCATAAATGTTGCCAGATAGAGAGATTAATCAATAAGGAAATGCGAAGCTAAGCCTTTGTAGAGTATCACATAGACTTATGTAAAACTCTGTTTCTATATTCTTCAATCATTAGGGCTAAATTGATGCCAGAAACTCAATGTTTGTATTCCACAGGGCTATGGACTAATTATAATTACATTAAGTCATTTTCCCATTTAGAGAAATGTCTCAAGATTTCAAAAAATTTTTTGACATTTTAATGCTTTAGGACAAAATAAGAGTCTTCAGGCTTGAAAAAAACCTCCTGAAAAAAAATCCCAAAGAAATTGAAAAAAAGATACATAATCCAAAATGACCCAACTCAGAGCCTTAACTATTGCTTTCTCAGACAGCTGATGTCACTAACACCAAGCTAACATGGACTTCAGGAAAGATTTTTTCCCTGTTTTCCAGAGAAAGAGATATTTCATCATAACCTCCTAGATAGTTGCAGTAAAATATTTATACATTTCTCCAGCAAAAAACAAAAGGGCTCAGATTACTGTGTTTTGTTCTTTTCTTGGGTTCTGTTTTGTTTAAATGAGACCCTTGCTGTGCCCTAAATTAACTTCACAGAAACTTTTATACAGGACAAAGACTTCTGCTGATCAAGACTCACAGTAACAGAGCAAATAGCCATGCAGGAAACTGACTGGAGGAAATCATCGTTCTGAAGGATGTTTGTCTTGGTTTCTCTTTGTGTGTTCTGCCTCAGACTGCAAAACAGGGTTCAGAGAAAAAGTAGGTCAGGAGATTTTTACTCTGAGAAGTTTGAGAATTCCCAAATACAGAGGGAGGCAAGACAAAGGCACTTATTCGCAATTTATCAGAATTAAAATGTGCTCCTTAGTTGAAAATGGAACTTGGTGGAGAGGCATAAACTTCACAACAGTTTGTGCAAAAATCTTTACAGTAAATAAACAGCTAAAGGTATCCATAGGCTAAAATCCTGCAATTACTGTTAGCATTGATTTAATTGAGCACAGGATCATGCGAGGGCTCCAGTAAGCTCCACTCACTGTAAGGAAATGGAACTTAGTGGTAATATTGTGTGTATCCCAGGGCCTCTACAGAGGCATATATAGAACTGATTTATGCAAAACTGATTTATGCAATGACAGCAGAGAGGGCACTGGGCAGGAGAACAATGAGGTATGAGTGAGAAGAGAAAACAAGAGATCAGTAGGCAATCTGGAGAGGCCTGTCAGAGATAAGAGAGCTTTTGGGATCAAGAACAAGAAAGGAGACCTGGAGAAGAGAATGAGGCTTTAGGGCAGTAAAAGAGGTGATATTCATGGAGAAATAGAGGTAAAAGAGCAGAATGAATGGCACAGTCAGTGCTATCAGATGAAAAGTCCATTCTGCCAAATGTCCGGCTTTGAAAATTGGCTAAAGAACATGTCTAGGATATTCCTCTAGAGCAGAGAGGGCAACACGTGATATTTCTTTAGACACTTGCACAGTCACCAACACTTTTGGCTGAGGGAACTGAGGTATCTGCGGGTAAGACAGATTCTCTGAGAACTGCTGCTCTTGGTAAAAGGTCCTTGTTTTAGGTTCCTGAATTTCCCCGTACATCTGCTAATAGTCACTATGTCCCAGTCTCCCCTTTCTATGCTTAAAGCTGTTCTTTTCCTTCATCAATTCACTGAGGAACTGGATTAATGTGCAAAACCAGCCAAAGACTACCAAAAGAAACCCCTGGCCTTTCTTTGCCAGCCTTAAGAAAATATAATCCCTTGTTTTCCTTGACAGGAACTGCTAAAGAAGCAAAAACATGAAGCAAACATCAAAAGATCAAGAATCTCAGGATGAGTTGTGGCATCTTGATAAGAAGGGAGACCACCATGTTACCTCTTTCTGGTGAGACCAGTTGTCATGGTGTCAGCCATAACATGCAACCCCCCAGTTCCCACAAGGCACTGAGAGGTTATCAGGGCTGAGTTGAGCATTCTGGAGCTTCATTTCAGCCAGAAGCCAGAAATTTCTGCTAAAAAATATCAGGTCTCAAAGGTACAGCTTTCAATACCAGCAAACATCTTGTGAAGACCCCTACATCAACTTTGTGATGCATTGCTATTGCAAACATCATCTGTTCTAGCCCAAAAGTTTTCATATCTCTCTCTCTCTTTTCATCGTGTTTTAGACAGCTTCTGAGAAATTATATTTAGGTGGAGTTTTTGTCAATACAAGAGTTATGGCTTTCTTCCTAATATATAAGAATAATGATTTTATTAAATAGCTCAGTAAGTGATAAGATCTCAAGTTTTAACCAGTTTATTGGTAAATTATTTTGAATGGGAAAAGTTTATCCCTCTTCAAAATTCATTGCAGTTCTTTAGTAACAAAACAATTTAATAGCAAAAAATTCTTATTAAATGACAGTGTTTTACCCCTATTCTTATTCTCTTTTTTTTGTTTTGCATCACTTCTGAGTTTCTGATCAAGAGAAACTTGGTGAAGAGGTACGTGCTCAAGAGAGCTATGAAGCTTTTGTGTCTTGTAGTCCACTATTACTCCCTTAACTTATAAAAGGGTGTTTAGGAGCTTCAAAGATCCCGGGTTTCTTTTGTTGACCTGAAACCTGCATTTGCACTTTTTCCTGAATTGCCATGAGAGGTTCAGATAAAAGAGTGACTCTACAAATGCCCATCTGAAGAAGACCCCAGCAACAGAAGTCAAATCACCTTGTCAGTGTCTTTTGTCCTCTCGTTGCTTCTCCCCATGTCAGCGTGACCCCGCAGAACTTCACCTGCTTTGTCCTTCCTCTCTTGCACAAGTGTGCAGTGACCAAGCACAGAGTGGCACAAAAACAGTATTGTACTAGCAACCAAAAGAAAAGGTTATGTCAAACTGGAATCTACAGCAGAACCAATAGACATGTCACTTGCAGAGAGTAAGATTAATTCCTTGAACCGCAATCTCTTCTTCTCCAATACTAAAATAAGCATGTTATGAGCAAATTTGTCTTGCAGATTGTACTTCACGTAAAAATATGATATAGTAATGAGAAACAGTTTCTATTTTAAAATCACCTCCAAGTTATCAACGCCAAAGAAGCTCCTTCTAATAATAGTACCACTACAATTATTACATACACAATATTCAGAATCAATGTAATTGTACTAAAAGCCTTTGGAAACTCTTTGACAACTAAAAGTTCTATGCTACTGAATACATTTACAGCAAAGCAATTGGTTATGTGACAAAAATATATAGTTTCATAAAAGCCAGCTGCTACACTACAGAACAAATAAGTATTGCTCAACATCTTTGTAAAAGTCCTTGGGATACTCTTTTTGTTGCTGGCCATAAAATTCACTTTTGTATGAGATAAGTTGGGTAAAAACAAAACTAAAACAGTGCTTATAAAATTCCTGGAGGAATTTTGTAAAATGGGACAAAGTAACACAACATCTTCAAGAAAAATCAAGGATCTTTAGTCAAGTTTTTGTTTTAGTCAACTTCTTATTGACATTTTTAAATTAGAATGGTGGTAAATAATGAACATATTTTAGTCTTATTTCTAGTTTTTCTGCATAATTCTGACCAGCACAAAGCATTTTGTTTCATAACAATCCTTCAGTTCTCATTGATGAATAGAGCCATGCAATATAATTCCTCACTTCAGGAACACAATGGAAATTATTTCAGCAAAAATGATGGTGCTATTAAATTCATCAAGGCTACAGCCCACAAAGAAAATTAGGAGTTCAGAGCCCTTCTTCACCTTTGATTTATTTTTTTCCTCTAGAAAAAACACTTAAAGGCTGAATTTAATAATGACTTGAAAGCATAGGATTTTGGCCACAAGCCAGATCTCTGGCCTGGGTGAAGTATTGAACCCGAAAGATTTTACAGGGTCTTAATTGCAAGTTTGCACACACAAGCCTCCTGCTGCTAATGTTGCATTCTCTATACCACCTATAGCGGTCAATGGGGAAGCCAGGCATAGGACCAAATATGCAATTGGCTTTTATTATGTTTCCTAAGTACCATATACACTCTAGACTGATTTTAAAAATACGCCATGCTGAGAAAGTAGAACTAACAAATACTGAGAACAGAATACACAGCCTGAACTGCCCTGTCTTTCCCGGGTCTGACTGCCTGCATTCATCCAACCAAAAGATCAGAATCTACCTTTTGAGATGACAACAACAGCTATTTTTTCAAAAAGAAATTAAGATAGCTTTCCTTTTTCCCTCTTTTAAAGTGCAGGTTTTACTTCAAAAGATGTGCGCTTCTTCATTTCCTTACTTTTTTAGGTTTTTTTAATTGTCTAGTAGCTAATATGCAAGAAATAGAAAGTCCTTCACTCTAACCAGTAGCAGCACAGGTTTGAAGAGTGGAATTATTCCTCTCTTCCTCCTGCAAGAGCACCACTGTTAGCTACTCTACACTTAACCAAGGAGAAAGACCCAAAGAAAGATCACAGCTCTGGTACAGTGGTTGGGGTCCTCACCTAGGAGATGGGTCCTACATTTCTCTCTCATTGTGAGCTTTCTGTACAAGATGAATAAGCAGATGTGGGTGTGAGAACAGAGTCCAGATTTCCTTCTCTGAAACTGATTTCCTAACTTCTGACACACGACTAAGCTATTCCTTTTACTCTCTCTTCCTGACCTCCCAAATCTGGTGTTCCCACCTGTACAATGACATAACTCCACCAGAAGGACAGGTGAGGTTTTCTCTCCTTTCCCACACTCCAGTACCACCCTCAGAGGAAAGCAGTCTCTGAAAAGGTGGGCACTGTGTACTTGGGCAGGGCTGAGGCTGAGAGGGAAGATGTCAGCTCTAGACCTTTTCCTGGGTGAACTGCTTCATATACTAAATTGAGTGGTGCCTCTGTGGCAACTGGAAGTCTTAAAAAAACATATATAAAGCAGCCCAAAAACTTCCATTGTGGTGCTGGTTAGGGATCCACTTCTGCCCCATATTAGGTATGCTCAGAGCACACTCATCAGAGCTTCAGAAACACATTGGCCTACAGTGAAACAAGTCAGGTAACTTCTGGAGTTTCCTATCAAACAAGGAGTCATACAGCTAGGGAAAATACATGGCAGCCGGCCAGAGTTTGCCTGCTTAATCACCACGTTGGAATTTGACATTCAATTCCTGTTCTAGATGCCTCAGGCATTTTTGAATGTGGTGGCTTTGCGGTATCTTAACATGACTCTGAAGATTCAATGACATTTCTGGAGACTTTCTCAGTCAACTTACCCTTAAATGAAATTAGCTATATGGAGAAAAAGTCTTTCAAGGGCCTCTATGCAATAAATACATATATTAAAAAAAAAATAACAGCAATCATTCTTTCCTAAGATTAAAAAAAAAAAAAGAAAAAAATAATAGATCTTGAAAACATTTTCATTGTTTCCTGATTTTTTTCTTGTTGCTTCCATCTACACTAGAATAGATGGTTAATTCACTATTATTTCATTCTTTCAGGGATTGCAGCAACTTAGGAAATTATAGGTCACATCTGAACTCACTTTAATTACAGAGATAGCCCATTAAAAATTTCATAAGTCATCTGCTATTTCTCAGAATTGCCTAACACCATTTTCAAAGACAATATTTGCAAGTGGCTTATCAGCCTAAAGTTTTTCTTCATTTTCTTTTTTATTTTTTTTTCAATAAGACCTAAGGGATGAAGAAGAACTTCAGTGCAAACAAGAATAGCACTTAAAACACTGAATCTAAATATCCAGAAAAGACATACAGATACTTTGAAAAGTTCTGATAAGAATGAAAATATTTTACTTCCTGTAGCAATTCTTTCAGGCACATAACATATCTTATGCATATTTTTAATATTAGTTTTCATTTCTAGCCATGGATGATTGACATCCTCCTGTAAATGCAAATCCTATTTTAGGATGACAAGTTTGTATTTTGGGATCAAGACCATGTATGTTTGATTACCCGGTCAATGAAAAAGCTTAGGGATGCACTAGAAAACTATGCCAAGCATTTAGATTGGCATAATTTTGCCTGCACTAATACCTTCTGATTTAATATCTGAATCTTCATACGAAAATCAGCATTTTGACCTTCATCCCCTTCAAGGTGGATAACTGTTTGTTAAAAATTTCCTGTTCTTTGTAGGTATCTGCAGTCATCCAAATGGTAAGGAAAAGCTGCTATGCTGCAATAGCTGTGACTCTGGCAGCACGTCTGGCTTTTTGCATGGTATTTAGTTAATACAGAGTCAGCCTTCCTGCAGGAGGCAAGATGGACTTGTTCTCCCAGTCTTGCAGCATGGTAGGTCTATAATATATATGTTTTAATCATAAATCTGATTCTCAGTCCATATGTTTGCCCATGCATCATTCACATTTATTTCTATCCTTCTGAGATGGAGTTTTCTTTTTAAACTCTTTTACAATCCCTTCCCTTTTTTCTCTGGGGTTCTCTGGGGTTTTTTCAACAAGATGCCATCTTTTCAACAGCAGTATTTCAACTTAGACACCTTTTTTTTTTTATATGTAAACAAAGAGATAATAGTCCTTGTTTAAGTCATGTCACTACCCAAATTTCAAATACCTTAATCTTGAGATGAACGGTTGGGGTGAAGTGAGTCAGGAATTCATAAGAAAAGCAAAGCCTACATATTGCTCTGATTGTAAATGTAGCTTTGCCTTAGTGCTGAAAAGGAAAACAAAGGAAGGAAGATCACACACTGGAGACTGGAGCAGAACTTTCTAAGGAAAAGAGTAAAATGCACTAAGATTTTATGATTACAAGATGGTATAAAGTCTGGCAACCAGATGTAATAAAAGATGACAAGACAGCAGATATAGATGAATAATATCCCATCATTATGAAGTAAGTAGCAGGGGAAGCAGGAAAGCCTCTGGTAAATCTTGCAGATATCTCATTGCAGACAGAGGAAGCACAAGAGGAATAGTGGATGTCTAATATTGTTCAAAAGTTTAAGAAGGATCAAAAGTATAAGTGTGATTTACAACTCTCCACTGGTTGCTGAAGGCACTCACTTGGCATGAATACCACATAAAATCTACAAATGTATTATTTGACAAAGGATGGCTTGTGATTCTGATTTAGAGAATATCTTAGATCAGCCTATCCCAAGTAAAACCAAAATAACAAACTAGTGAGTGGTGAGACAAAGAAGACAGAAATTCATTTAAAGTCTTTTCCTAGAAATTATAAAACTCTTTTACAGAGCATTATTTCAGTGTGATAGGAAAAAATATTGACACAAATTAGAAAATTGAAAAAGCAGAGAGAATTTTTATTTTATTGAACAAAAGAAAAAGAATGGTTTACATTGCAGCTTGAGAGGTGTTTATCCTGCTTAGCCCTACAGTTCTGCAGTTAATTTCAGCTAAACGTTATATATAGACTTTTGAAATATTTTTTTCTAATGACACAAAATTTAAGAAATGTATAAAAGCCAGTGCAATAGAAGACAGATTAAAATTTACTAAAGATTAGGAATTCAGAAGAAAAGACACATTCGTGTCATTTAGAGAAAAAAAGATGGAATTTAATGGAACTTCTGATAACTTTGCAGTTTTAAGTGTTCTGTAAAGCTGAATACAATGGAAAACGTTTTGAAAAAGGTCTGAGGGTGAAACACGTAAGGGATCTCAGACACGACTAAAGAGTTTTCATTTTATTGGAGATGTGGCAACATTAAGAGAAAAATCATCCTTTTCCTATTTTTATGTACAACTAACAGCAGTGCTCAGCCTGATATTGTTATACACATAAAATTACTCAAAAACTACTAAATTATATGTGTCCAAAGAGATGAGCATAAGAAGGCACTCATTCAGGTAGACATGTTCTTCTAATGCTGTTTTCTTAACAAACTATCTAAAGCAGAAACCTAAATCAAATCTCAGTGGTATCTGAAGAAACATAAATTCAAAAGCAGTAATACAGCATTATTAATAGTTTCCTCTTGCAAGAAAACCTAGATATTGGCTACCAGCATGTATACTTGCTCCGGTCGTGAGGGACGACAGGGAAGTTTGTGTTAAGTGTCTCTGACCACTCAGCAAAATGTATCACATTTAAATTCTTTGAGCCACGAACTATCGTTCCCTATGTCTTAGCTGCCTCCAGTACTATTACTTTCATGGTGTATTTCCTCATATAAAAATTAGGTACTTTGTTAAATTTGATCACAATTTAGGTCTCTAGACTTCATTTTGTTTTCAATCTCCTTCCTGAAACACTCCAGTGGGTTAAACTCACTTTTCCTACAGCTTGGTACTGAAAGCTGGAGCTTCTGGTGAATAATACCTTATTTCTTTTTGTATAACATGTACAAATTGTTAGGTCAGCACAGGATTTATACAGTGTTGTATATAACTTCCTAGCACAAAGAAATCTCTAAGATCTTCTTCAAAACTTCCCTCACACTACGATCCTTTGGGCTGGTGGCATCCAGTGATCTTTCCTCCTCAGCTCATTCCTTTTTTCCTGGTTCCCACAGTCTTTACAACACATCTAAGTATCTCTTACCTGTCTTGTACCAAAGCTAAACCAGGCCCCTACTTCTGTTGTATGTCAGGGCATTGCACTAGGTAAAAAGAAACTACATCTCTTTCTCACCTGTAGACAGGTGACCTGTAAACATGTCTATTAATCATCTCACTCACCTAACCTTTATTTCTAACATCTTTCAAAATGTTCAATTCCTTCTTATCATGTCAAAAGCAGTTCAAAATCAAACTGATCAACTGACTTTCCTACAGTTTTCTTCTGAAAACTGCAAGATTTTCCTCATTCTACACACTTAACTCTTGATGTTCCTATTAAGTAGTATGATGTTTCACATATTGATACAATCACCTTGAGAGACCTGGTGTGCTGCAGATACAAGCTCTTGTACTTATAATCCAAGAAGACATTTTGAGTGTATGCACAGAATTATGATGAGAAATCACAAGTTGGAAATACTGCCTTACTTCTCACTCTCTCCTGCTTCTACAGCTACAGGAGCATAGAGTAATCACCAGAATGTGGTTCTGAATACTGATCAGCTCCCACTTAAAGAAAATCATTTTTGTAGTGATAAGACATTGTAAATTAAGTCTTCAGTAGCTAGGGACCATATATAGGGTGGGGTTTATCTAGTAAATTTAAAATCGTAGAAATTACCTGTTTGTTTCAAGCAAGAGGAAACCTGAACGCTTAGACACTTACTCAGATCTGCAAGAACTTTCTTGTGCTGTCATTTTGATTTTAGGGAAGCCTTTGTAGCAGTAGAGAGAGTTTTACATGTGATGTGCCTGAATAGCAGATGACTATTTACACAGAACCATCCCCTTAATGGTAAAACTTCTGAACAAACTCTCTATATTATGCTATGTAAAGTTGAGACTCACAAATGACATCAAGCTTTGTTCTGCTGTACTGGAATGAATACTAGTAAAAATACAGCAATTGCAAAAGCTATCTGGATAGGTCAGATAAAATCTCTTGTCATTCTTTTCAGTGCTGATGTCCCTGACAATTTATGTCATTGGAGGACATCATTCTTGCTACTGCAGTTAGACTGGACTGTACAGCCCAAACTTGCTCCAGCCTTGCTCACCACACCCAATGTCATAGCACTTGAAAGTATTAAATATCTGTCCAAATATCTCCCTGCACATCCAGTTCTTCATCTAGACATTACCGATGCATTCTATATACAAATGAGGGAAATTGCTTCAGGTCAAATACTTCTTAAAAAAATCTTTTAACAGTGGTAAATTAACAAGGTGAATGGAATCTTAATAAAGAAAATATACATATATGGTAATGACAATCAAACTGGATAACAGCCAGTGGCCTAAATTCTGTGACCTGAACATAAGAAATGTGTGCTCCAAAGAAAGAAAACAGAAAACATTTACTTTGACCCTGGGGAAGGAGATGCCCATATCACTCACAAGACAGCAATCTGATGTCTTTCCAGGCTGCAGCTGATCCAGCACAGGAAGCCAGGAAAACATTCCAGTCTACTGTCTCGCACTTCTTTAAGTTTACCTTGAGATAAAGTGACATGATGTGGTAAAGAAGATTAAGTGCCAGATGATATTTGAGGGACTCATGCTCCTATTCTGGTTTTGTTTCTGCATCATTTCATTGGCTTCAGCTCACATCTCTGTGCCTTCAGTAAAATAAAGACACTGAGTACCTTTGAAATCTGATGATTAAAAGTTGTTTTAAAAACACCAGAATTATTCTGCTAAATAAAACTTTTGCCTTATATGTATCTTGCAGCTTCCTTTGACTGACAGCTTCTTTGCTCTCAGCTGCCAGGAAATTTTGACCCTTCTCATTGTAGCACACCCATTCTCTTGAGGACACTTCTTGTGTCTGCCAGCCCCCTTCCCTTGCAGCTCAGCAGAGTGAAGATACTACTCAGATGCTCAATATTGCATGAAAACAAGTGCACAAGTCATGATGCAGCCAGTTCCACATGGGGAAAAAAAAGCATATTTTGGGAGGAGCCCTTCCAGCAATAGCATTCAGAGGTTGTTAGTAGTATGCCCTGGGTTGAAAACACAAGGTTTCTTGAATTATTAAAGAGACCAGATACTTCTAAGCAGCAAGTCAGTGCAGAAAAGCAGTATGGACTGCAACACACTGATACCTGTTTGGAAATAGCATCTTCATTCCATTGGAGTCTAGCTTTTTTTCTCATAGTTATTTTCCTGGTAATCATTCATCAGTAGCCTAGCAAATGAGTATGGAAGTTTAGGATCTTACTTTCCATTTCATTTTTACTGCAAGGGGGCACAGGTGAGAAAAAAAAAGTGAGGAACAGCTCTTTGATTCCTGTCTTTCATTCAAAGGCAAGTGGCAATGCATCTAAAAAAAAGGCAGAAATTGCAAATGTCATAACCCTTACCACAAGAAGGACAAATGAAAGCAGAAACCTGGCTTGACAGCCCCAGAAAAATATTGAAAAAAAATACTCCTTTTTTTTTTTTTTTTAAGAGCTACCATTCCAGAAAAGTCTCACCATGAATCCCAGGTTCTTAAGTTTTCTGGGGATCATGACTATGACATACTCCCCATCCTTCTTCCTGGAGCTCAGAGACACACAGTAATTGAAAATAAGTCTCCATTCTGTACAAAATGCACAGTGCTTTAATTAGCACTTTTGAATTCTGGTCACATTCAGTTTTCAAGGAAGATGAATCCTCATTTTATTAGTGTTGGGGACTTTCTTTCAAAATTAATAGCAGACTTCAAATGCTGAGCCAGGTATTTAGATTTCACCAGATTTTACATGCTATTTTAGTAGCCTTTCTGGATCTGATATGCTCACTTCTGAAATGTTTATTCATGAGAGTAACCCTTAACCACCCCCCCAAGGTATTCATTTAATGAAACTGAACATCTGAATAAGACCATTGACACTGGCCAGCTATGCACAATTAAGTCCAAGCAAAGTTTGTTACCTAACTGATAAGGCCTGACTTCCTTTTGTGTTCAGAAGCTGATTTGCTCTTAACTCCAGTTACATTTAGCCAGTGCTTTACTCAAAAGCTCACTTATATTTAGATTAAACATACTGGCAGTCTATTGGCTGAATCCAATACTTTCCTGTTTCCTGTTTCAGTCTCATATACATCTCTTCTTCTAAAACAGAACCCTGCCAAATCCCTTCAACCATATGTTCCTTGAGCATTTCTTTACTTTAGGAAGTAACAGATGCCTGCCCTGGGGGGGAAAAATCAATTTATTTCTGTAACTTGGTTCCAGTAAAGTAGCAGAGTTATTTTGTTTTAAGGAAAGGGCAACCAACCCTGAAAAGATGCTTCTTTTACCTTTAAGAAATATTACATAAGTGATTTGTACTGAATAATTTATAAACTTATACAGAAGAGTTATTCAAAATAGCTCGAACTGTACATCATCATAACCTTTTCCTTCAGCTTTCCATTAATTAATGCTTCTGAAAATTCTTAATTTTAAGTTTCAGGAAACATGCATGTTTGGAAAAGTATCTCAGTTTATGTTTGTAATGAAATATACATGAACCATTTTATGAATTTTAATGAAACTTTATTAACTTTGGTCAGTTAACATTATTCATTAACAATTTATAAACACTTCAACCTACCCCTATTATGCAGCATTATGAACTCTTATGAGAGTGTTTGATACAAAACAGTCATGATAACAGTTTTGAAATAGGGAACAAAAAAATAATCCATAGCCTCTCTGCTAGTTCAAAAGCTTCTGCATATGCCAACAGTACACTCTTTTCAAATTAAACATTCAGCAGGTTCATAGATACTATACAAGTGGGTCTGCAGGGATCTAGTCATGTCTAACTTCAGATCCTGGGTAGTGCTGTCTTTGTGTGGAAATATCCTGTCTAGAAGTTATTGAGTTCACTTAAACCCACCCCACTGTAAAATGCAATATGAGATTATGGTTCAATTATGTTCATTCATTCATATTCAAAAAAGTAATTTTCTACATATCACTTAATGGCCTTGTATTGTTCTTGGTAAGAGTGAGTTGGGATTTGTGTTGTAAAAGTACTGATTGCTAAAGGAGTAAAGAAAAAAAAAGGGAATTTATTCTTCTTTAACAGTAGGTTGCCTAGAGTTTGCAGGCACAACACATTCAGCCTTTGGAAGTTCTTGTGTGGTTTTCTGGTAAACTGACTGTATTCATGTCCCTTTTATGCTTTTTTTTTATAGTTACTATAGTTTCTTATAGTTACTTCCCTTTTATATGCCCTTTTATAGTTACTTCCTCAACGTGTCTGCATGAGTCAAACACGACTAGTCCTGCTCTACAGAAGAAGAGCAAAGTTCTTTGTTACCCACAGAGCAGGTACACGTGCTGTGAGTATGAGCCAAATTTTCCTAAAACTAAATGTTAAACACCTGAGCTGCTAGACTGACATTCCCCAGAGAGAAAAGGGCTGGCTTGACGCAGGCATGTGTGCTCAAAAGTCATCCTGAGCAGCAACAAACACGGCTCTGTGAATTGTATCTCAGCCTCCAAGTGCTCTCATTATGTTCTAGCTAACTTTCTCCTTCTCTCAGCATTTGGGGTTTTCTGAACACCATTGCTAAGTGTCTAATTAACATCAGGTGTTTTAGGGATGTGAATTGCACCGATACCCTGAGTCAGGCATTTCAACACAACACACGCACCTTGCTGAGTTTCTACCTGTATGTTACTCACCCAATTCAGGGCATGAATCTGCAGCAGATGGGTTTGTAGCCAAATGCCCAGTTGCCTGAGCTCTGTCTCTGACTCTTTTCTAGGCCAGAGAAGCAAGTACCAAACAGGAGCAGCTGAGCTATGAAATGCCTGTGAAATCTGTCACAGCAAGGAATTTCACCAACCACTTTTTATTGTCAGAGGTAAGAGAAATGGGGAAAACTTGGCATTGTGCTGATAAGAGCATATGAAGTATACAAGAAAATACAATTTGTTGAGGATGCAGGTAGATGAAAAACATCCCCATTGACAGAATGAGTTCTGTAGGCACTTTTTACTTTTTGTCAGGCCTCTCAATCTGATTGATCAATAATGTGCATGTTTTAAACCACTCCAATCCATTCCATACTAAACATTTTAAAATCAATTCTTTGGTGTTCTCAATAGACAACACACCACAATTCATTCTCCTGTGCCCAATCCATCCACAAAAGGCATTTTTGTCAAACTATACAATCCTCTCCCTTGAATGAAGTACATTCCATCAAACTAAGCTATCTACTCTTACGAGAGAATGAATTCTGTCTGACGTGATAAGCAGTGTGTGAAGTGAGGTATTTAATCCAACATGTATGTTTAACAAAAGGGAACGTTCCTTGTTTGGCAAGACATATCTTATATTCTCTATGAATTTTAAAATATTGCACCAGTGTGAATCGACAAATTAATTCTACATATCTTGTGAACAGAACAACTGTTGTATCCAAAATATTTCTAAAATCTTCTCTCTTGAAAATTCAGGAGCAGGAACGGTGGATATTAACTACCTTCATGCTTTGTAGACTTGAGTGAAACTACTGAAAAATTGATCTGGTTTATACTCTTAAAGGGTTTATAGTTACAGAGAGAACTACATAGAGGCAGCTACGGCAACAGCTGCAGTACTATACTGAGAATTCCTTAAAATATGCATCTCGTGTTCACAGTGGTTATTATTGTGTAATGAAAACCTCTTTATTCCCTCCTAAAATCTCAGAAACCAAACTCAATTCTTTTCAAAAGAAAGAAAATGAAATATGACCTTAAAGACACAAATTAACATTCCTGACATCCGGTCCAGTGGCCTGATTATGCTGTGTGCCAGGGATGTTTCATGAATTGCAATAAACACTGAAATTGTAACTGACATGTCATTTGTACTCTTTCTCCTTCTGACATGTGAATAATTCTTACCAGAGCTTTTCTATGTGAAAAGTCTGGGCAGGAAATATATGTACATATGCTGCTCAGGTTAAAGGTTTTAGCAGTATGAGCTTGATCTGGCTGCATTACTCCACCATGACCATCACAAGTTTTTGTAAAAAAGAGTATTTAAAATATTTATCCTAACACTATGTATGACTTATTTCATGGTATACATCACATTTTACATTACCATAACTACTTCAAGTATTATAATTTGGGCTGAATTTTTATTTTTTTAAGTGTTTTTCTGAAATGTTATACTTGGGTTTATATATGCCAAAAAATATAAAAGCAACAATATTCCCTTATAGAACCAAAGAGATTAAGGGATTATAACCTTTACCAGAACAGAGGTTCATATGTGGGCTTGGAGGTGAGTCACTAAAAGAACTGGTGATAAAATTTAACACCTCAGAAAGAAAAAGAAGACAAACAAGTGCAATGCTGAGAGGGAGGCAGCAGAAAATCAAGTCTGATCGAGCTATGGAAAATGACCTTGAGAAAAACTGTGAGGGAGTTTCAGAGATGAGCAGTATCTGAAAAAGGAGCTGGGAACTATGAAAAAATAAACTTTCCTCTGAGAAATCTGTAAAGGAAAAATTATTCTTGATAAACAAGAATAGTTATTTTTCTCTTCTTGTTCAAATATATGGCCCCAAATTTTGGCTAAAATCCTCAAGATAAAAATGTGCTTGACTTTTATAATTCCATTTTTCTTGAGAATAAACCAAGAAATATTCTCCCCCTACCACCTGCAAACCCAGCTGACTTAATTACTCTGACTTTAACTACACATCTGGCAAAACCCAGCATGCTTTCCCGAGTTAAAGCCAAAAGATTTTTCTAAAATATGACATCAATACCTTTTCACAGCAAACAGCAAATCAGTCTACATATGTATATATATATATGTATATACATGTATGAATGTGCAGAGAAAAATACCTGATGTTATAACAATATTCAACATCTTAAAACAAATTTAATGATATAGGGCAAAATCTTGCCGGCATTTTAAGATGAGAGAAAAGCAGTCAAAGAGCAGGTAAGGCACACGTAGGTGTGTGAGGCACAATGGAAGGAGCAGAGTAGTTCTTGTGAGCAGCCACAGGCAGTGTGAGCCTGACTCTGGCATCTGGAAGCACAGGAGATGATGTGCAATGCTGTGATTGCAGTCACTTGTTTCAGAAGCCCCATTTGTCTGCAGGACCCAGGCCTGACTAAGCTCCATGCATGCCATGGAGCACTATTCATGTCTCTGCAGGATCAGCACTTTTGTGTTCATATGTTTTACACAGAAGTGCTGAAATAAAATGAGCAGTTCACCTACCTGATACTGAACTCAAAAGACGGTCAGAAAGGTTAATTTGAGAAATACTTTGAAAACCCTGGATGAAAGATATGCTCTCTGACGAGCATAGTGAAATACCTGTTCCTCTGCCCTTTAATAGAAAACTATATTGAAAAGCTCTTCGCTGCACAAATGAGTTTGAATTCCTGACAAATGCGTGAAAATTAGTGCTTCATCAACTGTAGTTGCCATATTTCCATCTTGCAGCATTTTGCATGCCAAAGTCTTATCAACATAAACACAAAAAGGGAACTGAAGATGACTAAAAATGGGAGTTCTCTGATCATCCTCAAGAGAATTTTCCAAATAAATACTTTACAAAGCAGGAAATTTGAGGATATGCTCACTCTAGTAAAAAAGATGTCCTTCAAAATGGTTTTAAAAAATAATATTTCCCAATTGTCTTATATAAGTCTCATGTTGAAAAACTGAAGGCTCATGATTTAGGCTGTATGTGCCCAGTAGAATGGATTAGGACCATTCAATATAATCAGGTTTCACAGAAATTTACAATGTAGCCCTTGCTGGTAGGTTTTTATGAGTCATATCTTTTTTAATCTCAACTGCAACACAACCTCCTCTCCAGTTCATAAATATATAATCACTCTTTACATATGTCTCAGTTTACTCAAAGATACTGTACAAATCTATTGGATCTATAGTGTCATTACTGATTTGTAATGTAATTTTTGAAACAAACTTTAGCTACAAGCCAGAAAGTGAACCCATGGGCCTAGCCCATCTTAAGCGAGCTATTGTTTAAGACATTCTGAGTCAAAGATTTCTGATTTTGTTAAAGCAAAAGAAGATTTGAACTGAAAAGTTCCCAAACAAGGACTGTATCTCAGATCTGTCGGTGTCTTACGGGAGTGGAAGTAACCTGTGCTCTGATACGCTTTTGACTCTGGTCAAAGGCAAAACTCCCACTGGCTTCGGGCTGTAAAATCTTGCTCTTTGCTGTCAGCAATACAGTTTGTTAAAGGAGGCACCTCAACCATACCAAAGCAAGATTTATCCATGTGTAAAAGCAGTCTGATGTTGCCCAAGAGAAAACTTGGTCTGCTAGTTTTTGGCCTTTTTATTTGTTAAACTCAGGGTAGATATTGTTACTGCTGTGAAAGAGAGCCAAGTACACTTTCACTAAATTTAAGCAGTAAAGTTATAAAATGAAGACGTCTTCAACGTTGTAGAATGAGAGCCCTCAATCCACCTAAAATGCCTGATCTGTGTAGAACTGCATTAGCGTCACCTGATGAGTAAGCAGGTAAGATGACTACACGCAGCCTTTCAGGCTGACTAATGTGTTGTCTAAACATATAGAGGGAAGAGAAAAGTTGAGATGTTCTTAGAAAAGGGCTTCCTGTCAGAAAGTCTTATTTTTAGCCAAAAAGAGTCACGTCTCCAGAACTTTACACTAAAATTCTATAGTTTCGTGTAGAGGTGGCTTTTTTTTTTTTTCTCATCATAAACATGAAGAAGAATGTATTCAAAATCCTAAGTATTACTGAGTCAAGGTGAGCCCGTGTAAATGTTCCACTTTCCCTTCTTAAAAAGAAGAAGAAAAAGAATATCAAATGTTAATAATACTCATGAACTAGCTGAAGAGATACAGAAAGTAAAAGCTAGCTGTAAAATGGCTACTTCAGGGCTGTAGCACTTATATAGTGCAAAATATAAAGGACAATTACCAAGCCTTCCTGGAAAAAGTAGTGGGAATAACTCTTTGAGACTGAAGGGTAAGTACATAACGGGCAATTACAGGAAGATGGTGAAGATGAAATAGGTTTGTGATACAAGATTCTGCTAGATTTTATTTCTGAATTTATCCACAGAAACTTGTGTAAGTAATTTTCCCCTTTAGTGGGTTTTTAATACCTTTAGTAAAAAGCAGTTCTGAAAAGCTCTTCTCCTAATTCAACCATTTTAGAATGTCAAAATATAGAACTTAGTGCACTGTATCAAACCTATCAAATTTATTTCAGCTTATTTTCTAATAAGGTTGTGGATGATGCAGTTTAAACAAAGATTTGGGCTCTTAAACTTGTTCATCCACCTCATGTGTACATACAAAGAATTTTCAAAATGTGAAGACTATTGCATTATATTTTACTAAATCCACACAACTCATGATCAACACACACAAAAAATGATCCTCCCCTACAGGAGTTTAGTATACAGAAACATGCTGTGTGGAGGAAACCTCTTACTCTTGTTTAAGAGAGCATTGACTGAGAAGAAAACTTACATTCATTGTGTATCAATTACTGCCTATATTTGTAGATTATATATATGTCAAAACGGTCCTTCAACACTGAAAAAAAATATTGTAGCGCTATTTCGTAAGGCATAAACTTTTCTTGTAGATTCCTCTCTGCTGAGTCTGCAGGATGAATCTGGGTTAAACCACACCACCGTTGTTGTCATCTTTTCCCAAGCTAGCAAAGGTGTGTAATAAAAAAGGCTAATACCTCATTGCTCAAAGACACTCCAAAAAGTTATTGTGATAAAATCAACATTTCTGTGACTTGGTACAATCAGGTTCAAGTTAACCATTTTTATTGGTCCATCAAATTGAAGTAGGATATGCCATAGTCAGATGTGAACCTTCACTTCCTTCTATTTCAATATTTGATTGTTGGTTTTGCCTTCAAAAATAGAGCAGTATTTAGTGAATCATTTATGTTTGATACTATAAAGATAGAAACAATCATTGAAAATAACAATCCCTCCCTTTTTTTTCCAGTCTATATGAGACAGAGTTTGTTTAAGATATATAGGCTTATTCAGTTGTTATTTCTATGTGTGTAGGAGAGAGAATTGCTGTGTGTGAAAAGTGATTACCAAGAAAATTAGCTGGAAGACATGCTACATAGTGAGCTCTCAAGTATTTAAACCAACAGTTAATAATTTATGTTGTGTGGGTCAGGAAGGTCCATCGGCTAATGCAGATTTTGGTGAAAGCATAAGTCTGAAGTTACTCATACCAATCAGAGAGCAACCTTTCCTACAGACTTCATCAGAAAAAGACAAAAAACAAACTTATGGTGGAATTAACAGCTTTTCTCAGAAACTGCCTACCAGTTAATAAAAAGTATTTTTCAGAATACTCTGAAATATTGTGCAAAACTTTCTCCAAAGGTTGACATTGGTGAGAATTAGTTTTAGGAACTGGTGTCTAGCACAGATCACCTCTTAATAAACCAAAGATGAAGTTAGGAATTCATATTGTTGCTCTTAGAAAAATTGTTCCCTTATTTTTCTGGCATATTTATAAAAACTGAATCTGTATATTTCTCATCCATAAAATTGCATCCCCCAGAATGCTTAGACAAAGCAGATACTGTGATAACATCTTCATACACTAGAAAGGGAGTGAATAATTACAACCTATCACACAGAATATAAGCATTCAAGTATCAGCTGTCAGAAAGTGGGACTAAAGATTCATGTGATTAAGAGTGAATTGGATTAGACATGTTTTAAAAAGAGACACCTTTTTTTCCACCTGGAACTTTATAACTTATATATTAATACACATATACATACAAAGGAAAGAAAAGCTAAAATAAGTCCTAGAATAAATAACTGTGGGAAGATACCATAGAAGAGTCCAGACACAGATGGTTGCAGTCTGTATTTATTCTCAAGGAAATATCACAAAGCAGCTCATATGATGCTGAGGAAATAAATCGAGTATTTGGATGCTAGCCTATACTGTGTTTAAAAAGATCATCCATCCTGTCAGAAACAGAAATATTATACATAGGAAATACGGAGGCTACAATCTGTGTGCAACCTCTGCCACCTTGGTCGTTCTCCTCCCTTCCTTTTGCTGGCAAAGATAACAGCAGCCGTGTTGGCAGTGGACAGACAGATGCAACCAGGACTACTAATGCTAAAGAGGATAAAATTTCCCTTTGTGCAGTTCCAGATATTTAATCTTCTTCCTAGCCCTTTCATTGGCATCTGTTTGCTTTTGTACCACGTTCAATCACTCAGTCTCTCCTGCCAGACTGACGCCACCACAGCTACGTGCTGACGTTGTTATCTGAACCACCCCAGTTCCAAGGAGCTGTAATCGGGGAACCCTTTGCCACCGTACCCACAGAGCAGGGAGGACAGATCCTGCTCTGGTTTATGACCTCTTTTTGTTTTCTCTCCCGCAAATAGTTCACCTCTGTGCCAAAGCCACATTTCACTACTCAGTTCTTTTCATTTCTTTACTTTTCCTCGTTTCCAAACTGAGACTTCCTCCTCTGGATCATTCATCATACTTTTATTTCAACTGATATAATGTGGAAAACAATTACAAAAATCTTGAAAAAGAATTGGCTATTTATTCATTAAAAGTTTTCTTTTTCTTCAGAAAAAACAAGTTAATAAATATTTTCGTGATTTTTTAAACTAAATATTATCACTTTCCACTTTTCTTCCTTTCTTTTAAAAATCAGAAATAATTATTTTAAATTAGGATTAAGAAACTGCTTGTGTGCACAAATCCACTATTAACACCTCTATAGAGAATGTGGTTGATATCAAAACAAATTTACTCCATTATGTTTATTTATTTATATGCACACTTTTAGGGATAAGGCGATTGTCTTTGTATACACTATAAGTAGACAGCATGTCTTCTGAAGAAAATTAGACTACTCACAGACTAACCTGCTGAATTTATTTCTACATTAAATACTTCAGAGACACACAGAAATTTTCCTAAAAAAACAACCAACACCAACCAAAAAAAACCAACCCAAGCAATGCTATTTTAGTCCTGATTAGTAATCCAAGGTACAGCAGAACATAATTTCAATTAAAAAATGAAAGGTACAGTTGAAATAATTATTTCTTTTGTCTTCATCTTCATAAAATCAACCCAGAAGTGATTTTTTTTGCAAGTTTTCAGTGCATACAATAGCCAAAGAACCTTATCACAGTTGCAAAGTACATAATATTAGAAATGTTCCAAAGAAAATGTTAGGCTTGCTGATCACTTAACATATGATAATAAGGGTCCATTATCAAACATGCCACTGTTATCTTGTATGTTTTAATAATGGCTTCCTCAACCGTGCAGCTTGTTTAACCTCCCTAATACTCTGTCATAAAAGTTAATAAAATGAAGAGGTCTATTTTTGCCACAAAAATGGAAAAAAAAAACCCAAAAATTTCTTGGGAAGTTACACATAAAAATCTTTAAGTGGTTTTGTGTTGAACTAAACCCACACTTACTCTGTGGCACTAAAAACACAGTCAAAGGTCATCTTGGAGTATTCATCTAAGTAAGCTCTTTGGATCTGGTCCAAAACATTTTTGCAAGTGACAGTGTACTCAGGAATTTGAGTTTTATGGATCTTAGAATGAAGAATAAGCTTAAACTGTTAAGTATCATACACTACCCTTCCAAGATGATAGGCAGATCATATTTAGAGGTTGATGGCTCTGTTAACAGCATGGCAACGAAAAGCATGCCTTTTAACTTAGGGGTAGAGGTCTTTGTATTAGCAACCATAAATCTTAAGTTCAATTTCAGTGCTGTCATAATATCACTCAGATTTTATATATATGTATTTTTTATACACATCATCTAACTTTGTAAATGTGTAATGGATGGCTAGTTTGTGATAAAGAGTATCTTCTTCAAAGTAACAACAGAAAACTGGTTGCATAATTTCAAAAGTCTACTATCACTCTAGGTGGAGAAATAATGGGTACCTGACCTCATAATGGCCATGATGAAAAACTTCAACTCTATATTGAAACTTCAGACTTTTCACTCAGTTCAGTATTTATGTGCCTATGGACCAGCTATACTCAAGTTCTCAGCATCAGGAGGCACCAAACAACACACTGCATTATGAGATCACTTGCAGCAGACCCATTACTCCTCCCTGTCTGCAAAGTGAGTCCTTACAACAAGAGTTGTTTCTGATGCTTACAGCCACATCTCTCTCTCTGTCCTTGTTTACTCTGTTAATCAATTTTATTTGGCTTAGGAAGTTGTAAAAGCTATTCTCAAATAGCTAAAGCCTGTTGATCTCTTTCCAGACATGAAACCATAAATTTTATGTTTCTTCTTTGATTGTGAGGATAAATTTAATATTTTATATCAATACTTTAGGACTATCTACAAACTAGATGCCATATCCAAACTCTGCTTAATCTTTCTAAGAATTGTCTACCCTTTTTTTTTTGATAGCAACAAGCTCATTGTGTTCAGAGCTGTAATAATGAAAGGCATAATAGCTTGGTTTATTCAGCTTTATAATCCTCTAAGGCAGTGCTGACTGAAGGTTGAACAAACATCGGGTTTATGATATTTGTAAACTCTTAGGAGATAAAAAATTGGGGATAAAGTCTTCCCAAAACTCATAATATATTAATATGCAATAAAATTAGGCAAATATTTTTAGTCCTTCAAAACCAAATTAGACTGCTGATTTATTAACCTGTTGAAAACAGCAAAATACAGAAATTACTAAATGGGCAGTTCTGTTTCCTAGAGAGTCACTGATTAGTTAGTTCAAGGTAGTCTTGACAGTCTCACTGTCTCAAGATAGGATTGTACTATGAGGTAATGGTGTATCTGTGCAAGATGCGAACATTCAGAGCTCTTTGAAAATTGCTTATCCATAATGATCACGCAGCATCGAGGGTATTGCAGTATAAATCATTGGGTTCAATTCCCTGAACTAAAGCACAGCCTTAAGTAATTGTTTTATACATAGCTGTGTGACACCAGCTGAGCCTAACCGCCTTCAGTCACCACTTTTAACACTGGCAGTTAAGCCATCTTAAAGAAGCTTAGACATTCAGAAAATAAACTCTATTTGAACCCTCTGTTGCTCCGAGGAAAATGCCATTTGAATTTTAATGCTCTCATTCACAGACTGTCTAGATCCACCCAGTTTTATTTCACAGTTCTGTGGTCTGCATCAGACCTTTCTAGCAACCACTCTTTACTGCAAAAATGGAATTTCAAGGCATCATACATGTATCTTAATCAAATTATTGATAACTGGAAAGAAGTCAGTTTTGCACAATCTCAAAAACCTAGCAAAAACTTTCTACCATACCTTTTGCACTTCTGCTTTTATTGAGAACTTACATTGTTTTTGTTATTGACAGGCATGGCCAAATTGGCACAGGGCACCTTTATCAAAACAGCCTCAGCCTCCTTGCATTTCTCCATGCTTGAACACATCAAGCAATTCTTTGTTTATCCTTGCTTCTGAACAAGACCAAATTAGAGCTCTGCTTAAAATCAGGTCTGGCCCAGAATTTAACATTTTGGATGTAAAAATTGAAATTTTCCTTGCAGCTCTTTCAGTAAAAGATCATCAACACATAATCTTTCTTCTTTGGATTTATTAAGTCAGCTTGAACCTTAGAAAATAATTCCATTATCGTTAGTACCACATCTGTGCACTAGCCTTGCCACCCAGAAGTACAAATCCGGCACATTTGTTTTGCATTATTCATAGATAATGATACAGAGTTTTCATCAACTTGATGCTTTTGTCATGTTTTTTATAGTTCAAGCTGCCATGACAAAGTTAACTCCAAAACATTTTTAAAGTGTTTGTGCATAGAGACTTATCCTTGATGTGTTGAATGACAACAGATTTAATTCTACATCAAAATCTAGATAGCTAAAAATTGTTGAACTATAGTAGAAATATGGTTACAGCTCAAGACTACCTTAGGAAGATTGTGTGTAGTATCTGCAAGGCATAAAATTTAGACTCTTTCTGAGATTTTAACCTGAATATATTTAGTTCTAGGGTCTCAAGTCAACATTGCTTCAGCATAGAAGGAGTAAAGAAGAAAATAGATAATGCAAGCAGCCATAGGATGGAGTACTATGACTTCTCAGGACCCCAGCTTGCAATGTGGGGTAGGGACTATCCAGGAAAACAAGTCTTCTTCACATCTAATCACTGAGAGCACTAGCAAAATTTTTATGAGATCTGGATGTCTAATCTTTCTAGATCACCTTGAGATTCAGCTTTCATCTTTAATCTTTTTCTCTTGTTTCTTATAACAAAATTCACCTTGCAATGGTCACAAAATCTCCTTGAGACCTACCATCAAGACTTTAGACTCGCTGTCCTTCAAATCTGTCTGAAAACTGCAGGAAGGTTTCCTTGCAATGGTGGGTTTTACAGTGGATCAGCTATAGTTGGCCTCTGCACTCACTGCTGGAACAGGCACCATCTCTTCTTCCACAGCCAATGTGAATAATGCATCCTGTACTCTAGTGATTTTGACAATACCAAAGTACTGTGATGAAGCCTGCCAAATGCCACAGCACTTTATAGATCCAGCATAACCAGAGACTTTCAGCTACCCTTCAAGGCACAAATATTGCCCAGCAATCCTTATAACACCATTTCCTAAAATGGCTCAATTTTTGTTTCTATACTGTTTGCATTTTGTGCACCTTTTTTTAAGAGTAAATAGTGGTCTTGGAGCATTCTTGGCGGGCTCTGGTCTTATTCCTGTTCCTTGACATCAGTGATTAGCGCAGACAGAAATCAAAACATTTTTGGGAGAGAATAATTATTAAAATGCAGCATAAGACAATACTGTTTCCCCATGATTTCCATTTTTTGCTTGTTCAGCAACAAGTGTTCTAATAAGATTGATCTACAACATGCTGGAGTCAACAGACAGCTTTCCATCATCTTTAGAAAGCTACAGATGTGGTTCAGAAAATCCATGAGGGATCAGGTTGTACTGATCAGTTTTCTTTTAGTCTGTAATAATCAGTGCCAGAAAAAAAGGTCATAAATATTAAAGGGATAAACTGATACTTGCTTTGACTATTACAGAAGACCAATCATAGAGCAGTAATTCTAGAGTCTGGATATGAAATATGTGTATAATAACTGCCACGAGAACATCTTTTCTCTCTCTCTCTAATGTTTTTGTTCCTCCTGCTAGTGAATGTTATGTATCAAAACCCACACAATCTATAAGGTCTTGGTATATATACAAAGAGGATTTTTGAAAAATATTCACTCTTAAAGATCTTGGGATTAGTAAGAATGAAATCCTTTTAGAACCTTTCTTTGCATGAGTTTCTGGAAACAAACCTGAAATCAATCCATGGCTTTGTTAGCTATTAGACTCTTGATAACTCAATGATAATTGATTAGAGCAGTATTCTATTTAAAGTGAGATTTTCACCGTTGGATCTAACTGTTTAAAGTAAAGGTAATGGGTAAATCAAGAAGAGGATGTAAATGTAAAACCAAAGATTTTCAAATTTTTTTCTATTAAATGTTTTAGTCATTTACACTCTAAATTCTTTGGTCTCCCAATATGTTTTTAGAAATAAAATTGAATGTCCAGTGACATAAACTGATCTATGTGGTTTTCAATCTGTGAGAAAGAATTCCACAGATAGCAGAGTTACTAAGATGCTGTTTGATGTATACCTCCCAGCACAGAGAGGTGATGTGTCACCTATCAGAACAGAGATCAGGAAATATTTGTGAGAAGGGGTTATTTATCTGTGTCCATCCATACAGGATGGAAACAGGATTTGATATGGATTTCACTGAGTTTATTGTGAATTTTCTGCTGACGTTAATGTGGTTTGGAATAAGTCCGTGATAACCATTACAATACATTAACAGATCAGCTTTCGGTGCAAAGGATGCCCAAGCATATTGCAAATTGTAAGTGTAGGTATCCTTCAAACATATTCTAAAAGTGTATGACGCTTTACAAGAACTGTAGAAAACGGACTACCTAGTTGCAAATCAGGAGGGAAATGAGGTAGAGTGGATACTCAAAATGGAGCTGTCCAGGACAGTGGAATCAATGCAGTTTTGACCTGCTCTTTGAATACCAAAACTTCAAGGAATTTTAGTATCTATTACTGGGCTAGTCTTTTGTGAACAACAAGTAGTGCCAGAGCATCTCTTAAAGGACCAGAATGGAACAATTTAACTCCAGGTCTCAAACCTTCCAAAAAATTATAAGATACATAAATAAAGTAGGAAAATATTCAGTATGAGGTTTGGGTTAGGGGTTTTCTTGTAATTTGATGAAAAAAATACTGTGTGTTTCATGAACATTCCATTAAAAAAAAATGGTAGAAAGTTCCAATGCACTCTGACAAGGACCCCAGCATAACAGATGACAGTTTTTCTACTCACTACATAGTACTCTCCCCTCAGAGGTACAATGCCTGGGCAGAAAAAACTCAGTGCAAACTACATTCAGTCTTACACTTTCTTGCCTGCTCAACTGCACATGGCCTGTTTTATTCCAAGCTGTGGGTGGGGAAATTTCATTCTGCAGTGTTTAAAAGGCAGGAGACATCAACCCGTTGCTGAATCCCACTGACAGAAATTAGGGGCTTGAAAGTAATGGCAAAGGATGTTAGAAACTAATGAATTCCCTCAGGCATTTCCCACTCTGCCTCTGAGAATGTCTGTACCTGGCACTGTTATCCATATACTGACTCATAATCACTGTATTTCCATGAGCTCCTGTTGGTGTTGTCATTTAAATACTGATATAACTAAGAGGACTACACCATATGGTGGCATTGCTGCACTGGGTACTGTTAAATAGAGAAATGACGTGAATTACATGTATGAAGCCATATTTTTAGTATTCAGAATGACAACATAGGCCAGATTTTTCCAAAAACTCTTACTTCTCATGAAAGTATCAAAACAGGGACCAGATTTTCAAGTTTTCAACTTGCTGCTCCTTTTACTGGGACACTGTTAGATTTTTCAGAAGAGTTTTCAGTCACAAGTACTATGATCTTTTGATTATGTTAATCTGCTATGACAATGAGTGCTGAGATGCTGAAGTTTCCCTATGGGCTGGAGATTTTTATTTCATGTAAATGTAAATCTAGCTACTCACGGACTCAGCTGGGCTTGCTCTGCCTCTCGTCACTTACAAGTGTGTAACTCCATTGGCATTACTCCTGAATACACTGAACTAAGAGGACAATCAATTACATGTGCAGAAAACCTTCTAAGGGAGCACAAAGACCAGTATGATCCTTCTGTGAATGTCATTACAAATTCCTGGTTACTAGCTCTCATTACTTCTCTTAACTGAGTGGTAATTTTTTTAACCATTGTTAAAAGTGGAAGTCTGTTTTTCTATGTGTAGATTACTGTATTCTATCTAAACAAAAGAAAAAGGATATATATGAAATAGAATATTTACCAAGTTAGTACTTTGAAAATATGTGGGTTTACTTAAAAATGTACATGCAAACTTAGTCCTCATTAAATCAGCAAAATAAGAATGTGACCAGGTATTATAATATTTAGGATAAACTTATAATCCTTAGCTAGAAAGTTAATTTCAGAATCTATCAATATTTTTCAGATCTATCTGATTTCTCCTAATATCAGTAACAGGTTATACTGCCCACAGCATTTAGTCATAGTACAGCTGATGCTCATATGTCATGATGTTACTGGCTTCTGATGAAAACTTTCTAATAAACTAGAATATTTTTGTGTCATGTATGCCCTGTGACATGTGTCACTATATTTCTCCAGTCACCTTTTCTCACTACTGTGACTTCTATTTCTCTTGTGGCCTCGCCATTTTTAAATAGATAGTCCTGCTGCATGACTTGGAATATCGTAGAGTTGTACAGAATGGTTTGGGTTGGAAGGGACCTATAAATACCACCTAGTTCCAACTCCCCTGCTATGGGCAGGGACATCTTCCACTAGATTACACTGTTCAAAGCTCCATCCAACATCACCTTGAACATGATCCTCCTTCTTGAGCCTACCACTAGCTATTGTATTAGGCTGTAGCTCTTACCTTGACTTAGCCTTTCCTTCCCCTAATACTGACTTGTCTCCTCCCTTGTCAAACACTGTGGTAGCTTCTTGATACCCATTTTGCATACACATCTTGTGCCTCCCTAAATACAAACAAGACTTCTTTAGATAGATACACTCAGTTTTGCATCTACTTTTCAGGCATTTCAGTTAGGTGATTTCCAAAAACATAGCCAAGAACGGAAGTCATCTTGTGTGTTAGTAATTCAGAAATATCATTAATTTTTTTCTGTAAATTACTCTAATTACAAGATAGTTGAGACATGCTTAAATATGCTTATTTCCCTCTTTCTTTCCTAGTTTATATCTTCTCTTTAGGTAATGCAGTACTTACAAATTAAATTAATTTTGAAAGTGTGATTGAGAAAAGTGTAACGCTAAGGTAGTATTACACAAAATAAAAGAGTTTGTCATCTATCCATAATAATCAGGACTGAAAGAGAAGTGTATGTATTCAAAGCATGAGGGACAATTCTTGAGCATGTCTAAGAAATATCAATTACATCAATAGGACTTTTGAGACTCAGCATCAGTGAGTCCAGTCTATACACCCTATCTATGAAGTGGTAGTGTTTGCAATCAGTATTCAAAGGACATTTATATCAAAGTCAAATGTAACTCCAACTTCTCCCTTACAGGGTGTGAAGACAAAAACTGTAATTCTCCTCCCACTTTTAGGTGACAACCCTTTAATGTCCAAGCAGCAGAAAAACAAAGAAATACACACCTTGGATATTTTTATTTTTATCATTTGAATGAAAACTTAGGCAGAAATTAAGCAGTTTAATTTCCTCCACTGATCCTTGAAAGCAATTTTCATAAACACTACATAGTGTTTTTTATTCCTGAACCCACTGTTAGGAGCAAACACTATTAATTTTGGTGTTAGACTTTAATTTGTCCTGGGAATTTTAGATTTCACAGAAATGGCACTGAGTCACCACAGAATAATAAGGTACACTTCTGGACAACATTCTTTCCTTTAGACCACAGATCATGTGATTAAAGGCAAGAAAGGTAGTAAATAATTGTCTAGGGAGGTTTTATGCACATATGAACATGTCTGGAGGAATGGGATAGGGTTGTTTTAAGAAATAAGGCTGCCTTTGTTTAAATTCTTTTCTGGGTTTTGATGCAAATAGAGGAATAAGTAAAAGTCATGATTGTCTGTCTCACGTAAGTCATGAATTACTTCATTGGCATCTCTGTGAAACCAGGGAAGTGGAAGAAAAATCGTAACATTTCATTTTCTAATATATTTGTGAAAGATGGTAATTGTACCTGTGCAGCTGAAGGTCATACCAGTTTGCCCTACCTGAGAACTTATTTCCTGCTCTTTTCTCTTACAGCATGAATCTAAATCATTATTAAGATTCAATAAAACTATGCACAGAAGAAGTATAAAAGATGAGAACTAGGCGTATGTGTGCCTGTCAAGAAACACAAAATACAGCTAAGAGCTTAAAGGTATTCATATGCAGTTATGCACAGGTTGTGAGTGAATCTGTGCAGGTTTACATTAAAGCACAGAGTAAAGTGTTAGTATGCTCATCCTCTGAGAAAATCTAACAAGAAAAGCAGTCTGTGCAGCCTCTCTTCCTTCTGCTGTCTTGCAGATAGATCTATGGGTAGGTTATCAACAGAGGTAATCATATTTAAAAACTCAGTGTTCCTCACTGGTTGGCTGGAAGCAGGTGCACAAGACACTTCTTACTCTTCTAAGATATTAAGTAGCAGATATCTTTGCTGCCACATCCCCAGGTTTTTGTCATGTTCTTCATAGTCTCACTTCCTGAAGCAATGAGAAGCTTCATTTTCTTTTAAAATGGAGTGTCCAATGTTGTAAGGATTGTGGAAAAGCTTAAAGACCTAACCTGACTGAATCCAAAAATCCTCATGTCAAGACATAAGAACCATTGTATTTGCTACCAGTAAAAATCTCATGACTTTTTAAACTGGCTTATTAGTTTTAAATATTTTCTAGCTGGACTCAAAATATACTTGAACTTGCTAGTGGAGAGCTTACTTGCATTTTTCAATTTTTCTGTTGTTATTATCCTGGTAACTAAATGAGGAATTGTTAAAACCTATATAGGCTGGTCAGATAGAAAGATGCAGGCTCTCGTACTGTGTGGAGGTTGGCCTCAGGAAGTGAGGCCAGTTAACAGGCAAAGGTACTCTTGGTCCATTTTACTGAGCTATTGAGAATATTGTGAAAAATAGCACAATATTTTCAGCATGATCAAATGACAGTAAACCTTGACTAATGCTCCCAAAATAGGAAGATTTTGCTTTCTTTCTTCCCTCCCATTCATCTAAATTACAGCTCTTTTTTATAATATTATCATGTGGAAATAATCTCTATTCTTGGCTCAGGTTCTGTTAGTGAAGTTTTGAATTGGTTATTTAAAATAAAGGAAAGAAATCTTAAAAGATCAAGAATATTCATTGAAAGAATCTTCACTTGAAACTGAGTAAAGTTTCAAGTTTTTACTAAAGAAGAAATTTACTCAAGAAGAAATGTCACACTGACACAGATCATCAGCCCATTTAGGACAATACTCTGTCTCTAACAGAGGAAATAAGAGGTGCAGCTTTGAGAGACTAATGGTGATTAGCAGCATTCCCTTCCTCTTGGTGACATCCAACATCCAAAATCTCTGTATTAGTGAAGTTAGAGAGCATGACCCTGCCTATTTCATTTAGTATCTGTTCCTCACACACCAGATTTCCACAACTTTCCTTATGATTCATTTATGATCTTGCTGATATTATTTGTGTTCATAACCTCCAGTTGCAAGAGCTTTTGTAAGTCCTCTATCCACTGTGTAAAAAGGTACTTTCTGTTGTCTGGTTTAAACTTACCTTCTCTTGACTTCAGTTACTACTCAATCAGCTAGTACAGTGAGAAGTGGTGAATAACAGTTCCACATATGCCTTATTCATTACCTTGTAGATACTGCAAACCTTTGTCATAGTCTGTTTTCTTCTCTTGAAACTGAAGAGTCTCACACTCCTTAGTGTTTCTTTGTAAGGCAATGGCTGTACAACCTTACTCAGTTGCTCTTCTCTCTATTTTCTCTAACTCCACTCATATTTCTGAGATGCAGAGACCAGAAATACACACAATATACAGAATATGGGGATATCAATGTTTCAAATAGTAGCAAAATAATTTTTTTTGTTTTGTTCTCAATACTGTTCCTGATGATACCCCTCTTTGCCAGCTATGTGAAATTATCTTTTTGATAAAGATGAATTAAAGCACTCTTCTGAGTTGTACCTCCCATTTCTAAGCTCAGCATCATGGAAACATGATTTGGATTATTTTTTCTGTCTTTTTTCCTGTTTACTCACTTGAGGTCCTTTGCTATCATCTATGAAATTGAAGATTTCACAATTCATTCCCTTTCACAGATTACTAATGAAGATCTTGAACAAAACTGGTCTGAATACAGATACATTAATGACCCCTTTACCAACTCTTGACCTCTTCAAAAGTGATCATTGAACCCTTCCATTTGCTTCCTATCTAACTATCCTTAAATCCAGAAAAGAGCTTTTTATTCAACTTTAAAGCAGTTTTGTTTCCTTGGGAGTCTTTGGTTAAAAAATGGCAGAAGATTTTAGAAAATAGATGTGTTCAAATCACTTGATCCCCATTATCCACACATTCACTGACACACCCAGTAAACCAGAATGATTAAACCCCCACCAGTAAAGCAGGAATAACTCTTACTGGAACCCTCACAATAAATCACCTTCATTCATATGTTCAGTGGCCTTTTATTCATCCCAGACTCTATGGCCTTCTTACGGGGGCAGATTTACCAGATCGTAGGTCCCAGGACCTGCACATCCAGGCTCCTCTTTAAGGATGAGATTGCTAAACCATCACTTCTCTAGTGCAATAAACTACATACCTTATTAAGACTCTTCAAATTCTGTTATTCCTCTTAATCTTTTTAAATTTAATTTTTTTTACATGTAATGTATTACAGGCTTTTCCTTCTTCTCCTTTATGAAGGGCTCTCATTCTTTTCCTTAATATAGTATTTTTTCCATTTCCCATAATTTGTTATGATAGCTTTCCCTTGAGCCTTGAAGATATTTCATTTGATGACTTCATTTTCTCCTAGAATTGCAGTACACAATTTAACTGGGTTTGTGATACATACTCCAGGCTCTTGCTTGTTGATCTATTCCTTTAAGGATATTTTTGTTGGCTGGTTGAATTTTTCATTTTGTTTTATTTTTTTTTACTGCCTCTTTTTTAATCTAGTGGTCCTTCTTGAAATTAAATACATGTCTGCTGGAATTATTTGTCTTTTTCGCTCATGATACAAAGTTAACTTGAACTATATAGTGATCACAGTAACAGAGTGGCTCACCTACTAGTAACCCTTGAGCAAAGCCCCGTGCATGCAGGCCTTGAGATGAAGTTCAGGGTAGTGTCTGGGGGCTTTTTCCTCAGGTTGTGAAACAAGCTGATGTAGGAAGGAGCTTTTAATCGCATTAAAAAAAATTCCCCATCTCATCCTTATGAGGCACGGAACTATATATAGATAATTAAAATCTACTATCATTTTATCTATCTTAAATGCAGTTTCTTCAGTTTCACTGAAGAAAATGTTATATTTTTACTACCAAAGTTCTGGATTTCACCCTAACAGATTCCTCAGTGCTCTTTTTTTCCCACATACTTAAATTTCCCACATCATATTTGAACTTAGCATTATCCTTCTGGTACTCTGCCTCTCTCACACCTTCTTACCCCCTCTGTACTTTCTATCAAAATTGATGCCCTAGCACCATAATAACCTTGTTTACCTCCCTTCAACAGTCTCTGTGATGTATTTTCTGTCAGGTTTGCTGCGGGTGCCAACCATTCCATTTTTTCTATCATTTTTAGGCTTCTACTATTGCTGTAGAAGCACCTCTAATTTTTGGCCTTGCTCAGCATTGCAAATGCTACTCAACTGGCACTGTAAGCAGACTAATTAGCATTTTCCTTTTATCACAGTTCTCTATTTATGTCCCTCCTGGCCTTTTTCAATGTATTGAACATTAGCCACATCTTCTTTGAGGATTACATCAGACTGAACCAAGCACTCCTCAATGCCTGTCAGCTTTCTCTCTGCTTCTAGCGTAGACAAGCCTCTGTGATCATTTTAACTTCCAGCGCCAGTAGCTTTGGTTAAAGTAAAGCCTATTTTTCTAGGATAAAACATTCCCAAAGCATTTACCAGTTCCTAGCACAAATAAATCCCTCTATTCTACACCTTTGAGTTAACCCCACTTCGAGGCTCTGGATTTCTGCCCATCACATGGGCCTTACTTTGGAATTGGCTGTATTTCAGAGCAAAGAGGCCACAGAGGCCAGTGTCCTGCCCAGGTGCTTGCATTTGCCATAAAGGCTGTTTCTCCTATACTTCCACATGGTGATGGTACCAACGTGGACCAAGACCAGCAGCTCTTTCCATGCTCTTTAAACCAAATTAATCAAAGTAAACTAAGACCTCCTGAGGTCTGCTGCCTTTGCACCCCGCAGGTAAAATGCTATTTAATCCTCTCCAGGGGCACAAAGTCAGCTATCCCCATGCCTATGAAGCAAGAATCCCACTCCAACCACCTGTTTTTCCAGGCCCTGAAGACCCCAAGTGCAGGAACACCCTTGCCCTCAGCACAAGAAGACACCATGGCACCAGATGCATGCTGGATCTTATTCAAAAGCCTTCTTACCCCAAGACTCACATACTCCTTAGCAACACAAGGCTATGGTGGAAAGGAGGGATGTGTTTGTGGGCTTTGCTTTGCTCTGACTCTCCTAGTTGTTCCTAGTTACTCCTGTTCATCTTCACTCAGCTAAGAAGAGCAGCCCCATTCTCTTGGACTATCCTATCCACTTGTAAAACTTGCTGCCTTGGGAAACACTCTTACCTGCTGTGCCCTGTGCAATGGATGAGGGACCTCTCAGCCCATTGCAAGGTTTCTACTTCCACCTTGAGCTTGAAACATGGCTTTCATTTGAAAACATACAGTAATTTAGCTTCCTTTCTCATTAGATAATAAAAATCATCCTCTTAATCTATTTCATCCTTATTAAGCTAGTTAGCAACAGTCACATCTGGCCTGAGACATACCATGCTTACTTGCCTTCCAGGAGCCATCCTGACAAGCCGTCAGAATTCCTGAAGGCACTGCCATTGTTCTCTTCACTTCACTGTCATCTATGGAGGCAAAATTGACACAAAATGCTTCCTTATCCTGATATGAAAAGATTTTATTTCCATATGTATATGGGTGACTACACGTAAAGAATTACTGAATTAGACCTACAGTGTTTACATCCTTTTTTTTCCTGTTTTTGCTCTAATCTTATTTCCCGCAAGAATTTACTTTCCCAGCAGACTGATTCAAAGCAGAAAATTCTGATTTGGTTTTAATATATATTAAGAGTATGGATCAGAAGAATACAATTTGTTTTCATTCCATTTAATAAATTTAGCTTTTGATGTTACATGATCTCTGTAAATTTGCAGTGATCTAACTCAAATGTAGCAGATAATTTTTTAAAACTCATACATGGTTTATATATTTCATTTATTACTGCATCCTCATCTGCAACAAACTGATATCTTGTCATTACATGATTGTTGGTCACTGAGGATTTGGCTCTGTAATTTTAAAAGAAAGGTCTCTTCACCACTAACAGCAAGCCACTTTGAGACATATATATAAACCAGCTTCTGATGAAGCATTTTACTAGCCAGAAGAACATAGCTTAGGGCCTTCACTTTCAGGTATACATAATGACTCAGATATCTAAAAGTTAGTTGTCTAGATAAAACCAGGTATCTAATCTTATTTCATAGTAATGGTGAGAAATAGTCAAGATTAATTGTCTTTTGGAAATGCTGTGTTTAGATGCTTATCTCAGGAAAGAAAGGAAAAGGAAACTGGCAATGTCTCCAGACCTCTGGAGCAAAATAAGAAACGAAGACAACCAACAGCAACATGCTAGAGATGATATCTGTAAATAGGCAGTACTGCTGCAGTGAATGGAAATCAGACAACGGAAAAGAATAAGAAAGGATGGGTAACTAAAGTTTTAGATCATCAGATCATGGCTATAACAATTTTCTTTCTTAAAGGACCATGCCAGGCTATATCACACATAACTAGAGAAAAAAATGGAAAAAAAAAAAAGGAAAAATAAAAGGGAGAGGACATGACATGAACACAGGAGAAGGACACACACAAGGAAATAATAGAATTTTGTAATTATGTGGCATATCTATAAATTTTCAGTTTTTAAGTGCTACCCCCTGGGTGATGGTTGTTCTGGATAAGTACATCCTGAGGCATAACCTATCAAGTTCCTAACTCAGGTCAACAGTTTGAGTAAAAAAATTATAATATCTACTTTTCTTCAGCAAGCTGTGATTTTGGCTCTGTAATTTCTCTTTAAAAGCTCTTCAGAAATAAAAGAAACCCACTTCAGGACAATTATAAATCAGTTGCTGTTGCACTTTTTTAGTAGCTATATTATCTTTCTCCGATGATTCACATTTGCTCTGACTTAAAAACTCAACACACTCAGAAACAATTGGGAATATATTTCAATACAACAGTCTGACTTTGAGTAGATGCAATTTCAGGCATGTAAGCATGAAAATGAAGCAGTAACATTTCTCATGACTAGCCTTCAGTAACTTAAAGCAATTCCATAGGGATTAAAGTCTGTAATGAAAACAGAGTCACTGGAGAGGGCAGCCCTCTGGAGATGGCACTAAGCTCACTCTGCTTTATCCTGAGTCAGTACATTACAGACCAACAAAGTTTTGGGGGTTGGAGAGAATAACTTCAGGAACCCTTCACAAAGATTCAGGGAAGAAAGTAGACATGGGGAAAACAAAGGAAAATCAAGAAAATGAAAAGAACATGGCTAAATATCTCCAAAGAGCAAAATCATACCCTGACACGGGACAGAATGGCCCTTGGCATTTGCAGAACTGTGCCTGCATTCTACTTGACATTCTTTTTTCATTACGTGGAATTTTCTTCAAGAAAAACTTGGATGAAGTGTTTAGGAACTTCCAGGTTCATAAGATGTGTACTTATCTCATAGATATGGTCATTGCACAGAGGGCAATGAGAGAGAGAGCAGCAATTAGAAGAGGACACTTGAGGATGTATTTTTTTGTATAAACAGAAAATAAATTTTTCCACATTCATTACAGCCACAGTGTGTTTTTATTGCTGTTTCAATATAAAAATGCAGTTAAGACAACCTGCCATGATTTCCTGAGAATACATTTTCAAGCATATATTTTAACTACATGCTTTTACTTTTTAAAACTCTATAAGGCACCTTAGGTTACATTAAAAATGCTGCAGAGATTTCCAGAACAAGGTTAAAAAGCTGGGCAACATACTCTGTAAATGTAATCACACCTAAAACAGAGTAGGGATCAAAATAAACTCGCATCTGAACATTTTACCTAAATGTAAAGAAAACCAATTTAAAACATTCCTTCCACTATTAATTCCTGCAAGTTATAGAAAAAAAATCCTTTAAGTCTTTAGGTAAATTTTCAGTTAAGGACTGATGTAGTGTTGTCAGGGAAGGAGCTCTCCAGCATATTTACAAATAGGTCTCTTCCACCGATGCTTCTTGCGCTACCAGAGAACAGGGGAAGAAACACAGTCCTTCCGCCTCACCTTTCTCTCTGGGAATATCAAGTAGGGAGGGTGACAGGGTGAGAGCCACCACATGGGCATTGCCCAGCAGAAACACCTTCTCTCCAGCACTACAGCAAAACTGAAAGAAGTGGGAGCACAGTACAAATTACTCCTGAAATCATGAAAAAAGAAAAAAAAGGGGGAAAAAAAAGAAAAAAAGAAAGCTGTCTTACAGTTGAATTGGAAACTACAGCCTTGACATAAATATGATGTTACTCTGCTTTGCTAAGAGAATGGGTTTCTTTGGCCTGTTATGCTAAAACAAACAAAAAGATAATCAGGTAAAGTTGTGAATACAAATAGCAGATTTTTAGTTAAGAATATAAAGTAATTTAAGTCATGCAGGAAGTTGTATCTGAGAATATTTAAGCTGCTGGGGAAGCTAAAGAAAACTGAGAACAAAAACTAAGAGAAACCACTTGTATGCTAAGAACAACAGAGAGTCTCTTTGCAAATTCTCATTAATTCAAATCAGGATGAACTGGTACCCTTTGATGGATAATGATCAGAAGAGAAGACTGCAAGAACAGAAAAAAGGACATAAGTAAAAATATCAAATTTTGAAATCATCAAAAACACACACTCAAGACAAACATACTACTGAATGCAGAAAATACTGAGCTGGTGAAAAATAAAGCCAAACTTATAGGGGGATAACTTCTAGGACATCTATTTTCGCTTCTAAGAAGGAGATTTTATCTGAATACGAGTGGAAAAATTTTGCAGGCAGGAGATAAAACATGTTAGTCAGCAGAAGTTAAACTAGATTCATGAAATGAAATGGATTAGGATTTTTGAAAAAGTAGCAATCAACCTGAGAAACAGCAGTAGAAATGCCTAGACCTATATGTTTCTGAAAAAGAAAATTCTTAGCTCTGAAATTTTTTTCCATCTCACATCAAGCAGGTCCACCACTGAAATCCAAAGACCTAATTTTCCTAAGGAGCAGTGTCATTTTGATTTATGTTACTAGTACCACAGAAAGAAAATAACCCTCTCTTTTTACCACCAAAATTGTAAATGGATCTGGCTTAGGGTTCTCATCCAAGTTTATTTGCATTCTTTTCCCTACATAAACCACTGATTTTGCATATGGATTTTGGAATGGAGAATAATAGTGTATTCATTGATAACATTATTTTTTCACTTCTGAATTTCTTGGAAATTTACTAATTAATTTTTTTTACTCAACTATTTATATATATATTTTTTCTCTTCTTGTCCAGAATTGTATTTTAAAGGATACTCTCTTATTGATTTAGTTTAAATTGGATTAAACTCTAAAACAAGGGTTCTTCCATCGGTGACGGTTCTCCTTGGTCATATTAAACTAAACATACACAAAGGTATGTTCAAAGCATGCCAACTACATTTCCTTGATGCCTTCTCTTTTGTTTAGGTGCCCCAGCCTCCCAGAAAGTTGGACTAATTTTTTTGATCTTTCCTTAAATGTTTAAATATATCATGTAACAAGACTAAATCTTTTAGACTGGTAAACATGTGAAAATATATTTATACAGAAGAGAATAAATATTGTTAATTAAAACAAGACTGTTTACGACATCTAGTGCTAACAACTAATCACTATCTATTTAAATGCTTAGCAAGAAGACAAGCAGAATTTTACCATGTGAAAGCAGATGCTGGTAATTAATTTGCAAATCTTTTGAAAGACTTGCAAGGAAATCAAACTCAACAATAATGGAAAATTACCTTTTAGTTATATGAACGTGTCCATGTTATATCCTGACCCATTAATTACTTTGTGGAATTTTGAGCTTTAAAATGACAGCTGCCAAGATTTTGGTCCTATATTCAGACCAAGTCAGGAACAATTCTGTGTAGAGAGGCTCAATTTCTTAGTGATCCCAGGAGAGTGTTGTGGATCTGTACCTGAATGTGAAGACACTCTCCTCAAGGCCTCTGGTCTTGAGCTTTGCCCACTGTGTTCACTATAAAAATATTGGAGATTTGGTGCATCATCTACCACACAAGTATTTGCCATATAAACAATTTTCCTGCATTCAGACACGAAATTTAAGGAAGCAAAAACCCAGTGCAACCCAAACAGTCTCCTGAGTTACTTTTTCCCTGTGTATAATTACTAGTTAGGCTCGTTAGAGACCGACTTGACTAGATTTGAGTGTAACCACTGAGTCCAATTCCCAGTCCTTCTCACAGGTGTGTTAGATCTCATAAAAACTGTTCATTTGCAAATATATTTGCATATGCACTTGCTCTGTCTGTATGTACATGCATTCTGAACACAGAGAAGAAAACATGCTGTAACCGAGTTCATACATTTAGACAAAATATGAACAATTTGTTGGTGTTAATTAATTTTAAATGTACAGCATATTCTGATAATGACACTGTATATGAAAAGAATAAAGCAGTGGGTAGAATAAAAGCCACAGAAAATAATCCAAGTATTCCTACATTTTAGGTCAGAGTTCTAGGTTGCTGTATGCTGTCAATTCATGAGGGGGAGGAATTTAGTGACAGGCCAAAGTCTTCAGGCCTTAATTAATGTCATGGGGCTGATAGATCTGCAGCACAGTCATTACATTTCATACAAATGACTACGCAAGTCACCTTTGTTATCTACTAGCTGCTCTGTGGGAAGAAACAAAACAGTCACAGACAGGAAATTATAATCCAAAAGAAAAGGTCTTAGATCATAATTTTCAAGGATATTTGAAGTGATTAACAAGTTTAAATTCTATAGGATTTCAATATTCTTTAGGTACCTGCATCTTGCAGTTGTACTAAAAACCTCAGCTGCAATACTTGATTTCTTCTAGGCTACACTCTATCAGTTTAGGAAATAAAGGGTAATATTAATGGTGTTAAAATTCCATTCCAATTTCTAATGAACCTGTTAAAATCACTTTAGGATTTATTTTAAGAAATTATGGGTAATACATGATCCTCTGCAGGTCTCAGCTGCTGAATATCTTTCTCTTTTCATCACCCAGTTGAATAGCTAAGAAACCACATCTCTTTGGCTTTGTAAATTATTTTTATTGGCAACACTTATTTACAAAGAGATAAGTGATCTTTTTTTTCAGTGAATAGTGTTCCATGGGGCATAGCTGCTGTTTTCAACAGATCTTTTATATAAATTGTAAGAACTTGTGGAAGCCATGTGATTTCAGGACAGATTGATTATGAACTCAAGCTCATCTTGAGATCAAAGATGGTATGCCAGATCTCCTCAGAACTGGATCCAAGAGGCTTTAATCATCTGGAATAAGTCTATCATGTCCTAGTTTGCTCTGCTCTCAAGAAAAAAAAAAAAAAAAGCAACAAACCCAAACTATACTAAACCTAAACCAAGGACTATCCCATTGTTATGGTGGGTAATGTTTCAGATATTTGTTACTTGAGATTTCTGTCTAAATCTGAATCTAGACTTTAAAATGAAACAGAGGTACCTGCATTCATCACTGCAGAGCTGTCACAGTGGAGTGAAGAAGCCCAACTGGACCAATCCTGAGGCTGCCCACCCATGGGTGCAGGTGCACCGCTAGCACACCACAGCCTCTGCTCTTCCTGTAGCTGCTGCAGGACAGCAGCTGAATGGAGTACCTAGGAACTGCCTCAGTGTATGCATTGCTGGGTGTAAACTGTGCTGGTTCAAGAGCTGCTTCCCAACCCCTCAGCAACTGTGCAGCAGGAGCTGCTCCCTCCAGGAAAAGAGCAGGGCTACAGCTGGGGCTGCCTGTGACATCTCTCATCCCAGTTGTGCCAGCACAGTTGGGTCCACACCCTGAGCTGTGACAAATAGTCATCCATGTTTGTCCAGAGATTCAGGAAATAAACAATGTGACCTGTTTAGACGTCAAGATTATCACATGCAATCTCCTGTTAAATGGCAAAGATCTTTGGTTTACTCCTTTAATCAATATGTTCATCTGGGACTATATCTGACTCAAAACATAAGTCACTGATCATAATACTGATAGAAATGTGTTTCACATATTCAGTATAGCTCAACATCAGTGATAAACATTAAAAATCATCTAATTTCACTTTGAAAACAGAACACTAAACCTTTGGAAGAAAAAGCCATATTAAGTACCAAATCTCTCTGGATGGTAGTCAAAGGGGCAAGGTGATGGTTACAGCACCAGCCAGGATGTTGAAAGGCTCAGAATCAGTAATTTCCCATGCTTCACATTTTAAAGGGATATGAGCACTAGCAGACCAGCTATAGCCCTTAGTTACGTTGTTTTTACTGCATGTTAATGTTACAGAAGGAGACTTTGTTACAGTTAATGTTCAGGTTCTAAATCCAAGCTGCGGATCTCAAAAGTTTGTTACTAAAATGTAAGCATATAGTAACAGTTTTAAAATGAGGATTACAAATGTTTCATGCCTTTGTGTAAGTGCCACAGGGTGAGAAAATATTGCATCATCAAGTGTGTAATGGATCATCTGTCAGAAGGCTGTGAATTACATTAAAATATCAGACCCACAGGTTTACTTTGCGCAGTGCAGGAAGGAAATTCACACTTTGCATCAAATGCCCTACTTGATCAACTTCACCAGCACACTGCAAGCCCCATGTCTCTAAAAAAATCCTGACCACTCAATCTATTGACCTAGCATCCAATGACTGTGGTATAAAAGATGGGCCAGAACAAGTAAGCTCCTGTACTTGTTGCTTAAATTACCACAGTCTAGTGTAGACTCAGTCCTGCAACACTTCTCCTCAAACTTTTTCACCCTGTGCAAAAACAGAACAGTGTTTCCTGCCCACAGGGGATGACAGTCATAACTAAATAAAGATAAGAGGGGGACAGATGACTGAGTCCCAGGAAACATGGAGATAATGGTGGTCAGATTGATAACAGTCTACTCACAGCCAACTGCTCACAAGCCTTTAATCATCTTGATGAACACAGAGTGCTGAAGGAGTGATCTGAGAGATGATAAGGAGGCATTTTTGTTAATGCTCAAGTAGGAGGGAAGGGTTGTTCATGCTTGAAAATATAACAAGTGAGCAAAGGAAACTGGCACCAGAGGTGGATTGCAAGCTAGGAGTGAACAACTTGACATGACCTGAGAACCAGAGGAAACAAGGAAAGCAGGGAAAGGAAAACAAGCTTCTTCTGTTCAATGCAGTAGAGGAGAGTACTCTGCTCAGAGGCTGATAACTTACTTGTGTTATCATGGTATTTGAGGAAGGTGGAACTGATAAACTGAGGAGGATGGTACAGGTTTATAGAATGAAGACCTGACAGTAACCACTGTTCCAAAATTACAGCAGGTGTCTATTTGTAACCACAGCCTCCAGGCTTTATAATGCAGGGGTGTGAGATTATATTCTCCAGACTCTTAAATCTTAAAAATTTAATATATCCAATATGAAGCTGCTGCTGCCTTTTCAGTTGATGGAAGACCCTTTACTGTAGATCTTTATTTCAAAACCAAGACACAAAACCTCTTAAGGATGTGATACTCAACACAGAAAGTGCCTCAGCAGACAAGCCTTGATCCCAAACCGTGGAAGTCAGCTACAGTAGCAAATGCAGATAAAGGATGACAAAAGTAGTTTGGTTCAACAGTGGTTCATCTCTCTTGTGGGTACCTTATCACCATGTTTTGACTCCATTTCAAATGTGGAATTTAACTTTGTACTTAAAATGTGTTGCGGTCTCCCATTCAAGTTTAAAAAAGCCACACTGAAGCCTACGGTGCCCCCAGCCTACATACTGGTGTGGGTAACACCTGATGGGGTGGGATGCATTTTGCATAGGAGGCAATCAGCACCACACAACCCAAAGCACCACTCCAAAAAGATTTTCTTAAGTGTCCCTCAGACTATTATCAGATGCTGCTTTATGACATAATGGTCTTTGCACTAATATCTGTTTAAGAAATGCACTCCCTTCCTCCTCATTGCTAGATGGTCTCCCCCTTGTGCCCATGGCAACACGGGACCTCTCCACTCTGCCTACTAGTTCTAACAGCTCTGCCATGAACCAAATGACTGAGATAGATATCTGAGCCTGTTTAAAGAGGTTTTTTTCAAGTATCACGTAGGCGAGGGCACTTTGGCACGTGGACAAGACTAAACATAAAGAACAGGGGTTGTGAGGAGGCCAGTGCCAACACTGTAGAAAAAAACCTGTTAAGCTACAGCCTCATCCTTTAATTAGGCTGATTCTGGACCTTAGTAAAACCAAAACCACCTTCTTCTCTTATTCACTTCCTAGGTAAATGTCTTGGAACAAAGTCAGGAACAGAAGGGACTTTGGTATGGTTTTTGCAAAGCCATACCTGACTATGGTTGTAACATCTTCACCTTGCTACATGCACTGACTGTGACCCTAACACCAATGGAGTTGCCTGCTATCAAGTAGGTGCCAAGCCAGGTCTAAAATAGACTTTTGCTACTTTGTCCCTTGAGTAGCATTAAGATATTGAATACAAGAGACACAATTTGTCTCTCTTACAAATGAGTGTAGCAGGGAGGATGCTGAAACTGAAACCATACACCGTTGAAAGCTCAAAAACAATATTTATTACCAAAAATGTAACCAACAAAACAAAAACCCGAGAGAGGAAGGAGAAGGAAAATAAGCCCTCAGTACGACTCCCCCACTGACTCAGGTGTTGCTTACGAAGCTGTCTTACTGCCCCCAGAATGCCTAGAACTACCCACAGCAGAAGCTGCATTCCCGGAGTGTCAGTAGGCTCACAAGATAGCTGGCATCCCCGCAAATGGCAGTGCTGTCCTTTGATGCAAAGCTTGAGTTTCACTCCCAGAACGAGCTATCTGCCTTTTATACAATTAATTGGTGATGTCTACCTGGGCAAGTGTGGCCAGCACCACCCAGTTAGAGGCCTTCAGTCCCTTCCTCCGTTATGCAAGTGGCATCTCTTCTGCACATGCGTGGGTACTCTGGAATTTCCCCATGCCTGTATGCTACACCTCAGGGAGTCTTTCCTAAATGAGTTTGGGGGCTTACTTCCTCCTCACTTTCCTCTTCAAATGCCCTTGAAGGGCCATCAGCCAATAGTGAGGTACCAATTAATTTCAGTTTATACAAGATGCTTCCTTCAAGGACGAAGTTTTCATTTATCAGTGCTTCTTTTCTCATAACTTGGCAGGAATAGAACAGACTCTCACAACTGGCTGGGCCAAACACAGACCAAAAAGAGCAACATCTAATTAAGCATGAATACAATGAGCTAGATTCAAAATGAAAACTTTTACAGGCCTGCAGTTTTATTACTGGCTTCAACTAAAGTTGTCACCACCTAGAGAGTGATGAAAGTGTAGGCGACTAAAGCTGTTTGCAACCAACACAGTCTCTTCACACCTAGGTTGCCAGAGGCACCCAGTCCTGGAAGCATGTTCTGAGAATGGCTAACATGTCCAAGCAGCACTTAACTGCTAGACACGTTCAACACAAGGTTAAAGGAGCGAGAGATGGGTCTCATTTCATGCGTAGTTTCTTGCTGCTGGAAAAGTTATAGTCCTAGGTCAGAGCTCTCTACACTCAGAGGACATCCAAATATGTTTAGTCTCTGACACAAGGTTACAAACTTCTATACAAAGGTCAGAGTATTCCCAAGATGCTTTCAGATTCAGCAAAACAGTAGGAGAGTGAGAAAATCAGTGTTCTATTGTTTGAGCTGGCAGCAATATTCAGTCAGGTGCTGGTCGTATGCAAAAAAGCTCAAAACAGACTTTGGCTTTCAGTGATCAAAATACTGATCATCATGGCTGGGCTTCACAAGTGAAGATTTGGGGAAGGCTCTACCCACGTTTGTTACAAGCATGCTGGTGGCTAAAAAGGCCAATACAAGACAGGCACGTCCAGTTGCAAAAGGCACAGCAGAAAGACTCCTTAGGTGGTCTATTCTTCAAGGCATGATTCTTTCTGCATTGTCTTTTCTCCTCAAGAGTGATCCTGCAGGCGTTTTCAAAAGCGTCAGCAGTGTTATAGATGGTGTGTCTCCAGACCTCCTGATTGGAGGCCAGAGTAGACCAGTTATGTTGATCAATATGGCCAAGGTTGAGGTGTTGTTTCAGGGAATCTTTGTATCTCCTCTTTGGGGCTCCTCTCATGCAGCAGCCAGAAGCAAGTTCACCATAAAGCAAGATCTTAGGGAGGCAGTAAATTCTGCTTCAGGAAAAAAAAAAAAAAGGAAAATAGGACGCCTTGAATGTCAAGTGACAAAAAAATAATTACCAAAGTTATACTGTAGATAGAATAGAGCCACATGAAACTTCTGACACATCCTAGCCAAAAATATTTTCTTTTGAAGTGTTTCATATTTTTGAGAATAGATAAATGAATATTTAAAATATTATAAAATTTATATATTAATCTATAAAAGATGGAAAAAGGTTCTGAAGAGGGAAAAGAAACTTTATGTGCACATGAAGATAGAGGGAAAAATGTATGTATGTGTTTGTGTCTGTGTGTATATGTACATATATGATCAGAAAATTTTATCCTCCCTGGCTGTGAAGGAAACGCAGATGTAGTTGTGGAACTCAGGTTCATTGCTTGTTGAACCCTGGTTCACATCACTTTTATTACATCTGAACTGAGTGCCATATATAATAGGGAACAGTTTACTTGAACAAGTTAATCTAGCAGCAGTACAAACCCCACAGTCTCCCTCAAATACAGTGGATTTATTTTACTTCTCTTTACTTCTATTCAGTCCCACAGTTATCTGCTTCCTGACTCTAACTCTCTAAAATTGTGCCAAATGTGTTCCAGGTTTTTTACTGTAGCATATCACAATAGGATCTTTCCAGCCCATGAGAACATACAGTCAACAAAGCTCTTTTCCTTTCATTTCCTGAGCTACTGGCAAAAGCAATTTCATTTTCAGGATGTTAACATTATTTTTGGCTACTAAAATAATAATTCATCATTAAAATGCTGATAATGTATCAGATTGTGGTTGCTATCTACAAACACACATTTTTATGTAGCTCTTTGCAAATTAAGGCACACTTTCAAGGAGAATAATAAATAATTGCTGAGGAAGGCTGTTAATGACACAAAGTGCAATCCATATTAACAAGAAAACTACATTCTATGTAAAAACATCAAACTAACATGAAGAGATCTCAATTTTACACACAACTCTTGCTTTTGGGTTACATGGTGAAGTTCCTTGTTCAGTGACGGGCAGTTCAGTGGGGCACAGCGGAGTTGTTTGGTGAACTACAGAGAGTACCTGTATGGAGACCCACATACTCCAGACTCCCGCTCTCTTAATACTTCAGGTCAGACACCTATTGGAGGATACAACTTCCTTTTTACAGAAACCAAAAAGCAAAAAGTTTGCAGAAGGGTTTGTGCAAGTCTATGTCTAATTGTCACCTGGAGTGAAGATATAGGTGAACTTCGCTTCAGGGCTAGGAGATTCAGAGTTTCCACCATCCAGGAACAGCTTAAAAAAGCTTTTAAACTCTTAAACACAGCATTCCTGGGAAAACCTGTGAATATCAAGAAAAAAAAATCAAGACATTTTCCAAGTAATGGCATTACTGTTTAAATGTTTTTTAAAATTCAGGTTAATCGTAATAACACAGCTATTTTCCAGCAGCTCTAATTACATTACAAAAAAATCATTAGACAGCCTTTAAATTTATCAACTCATTAATAGAATGAATAGAAATTGAAATTGGTTTTTTCCATGTTATTTCTAAATGTCTCAAATTCTATTTTATTCAGGGAATTTTCTGTTGCTTTTGCATTAACTAAAAACTCCTAAATGCTAAACAAAGCCTTTCCAATCATTTAATTACAGCCCTCTTGGTCTTGTTAGATAAATTCCTACAGAACTATTAGTGAGTTTTAATTACAGCAAGAAAAGTTGTGAAACATCTGAAAGCTCTGTCTGGACAGAGAATTAAACAATCATGCTTGCTTTAGCAATTCATGAAACCTTAACTTTCCTTTCGAGTCCTCTGACTTATGGTGCTGTGCATTTTTTTCCATGCACTGTAGAATTCAAAACACAACTGAATTAAAGGTTTTCCTATTTCTAGACCACTTCATGTTATATATATATATATAAAATTATTTGTATTCTAGGGTGTTCTTGTTTTGTTTTGACCTGAGGCAAACACAGAAAGATCTTTCTTAATCTGAATCTAATATTATACAATTCTTCCATTGAATGACAGACCTAACCTTAATGCTTTGAAGTTTTTTACTGCAAACTTTCTCTTTTCCTGTTCCATATCATCTTCTTTCTTTTTTTTTTTTTGACCCCAGCACCGAAGTAACTCTACTCATTTCTGATTCTTTCAGAGCATGCTCAAAAATCACAGATAGTTCGTACAGTTGTTACAGCAATAAATCAATAAGGAACTGACCAGATGTTCCCATGGAATAACACCAATCTAAGTGATCTCCAGTTCAAAACAAGTATTACAGGAGATCCAAAGAAATATTTCTGCACCTGAAAGGCAGATGTTCCCAGTACTGAAAGGCAGACCATGAACTGCAGTCACATCCTCACATGAGTTGGACATCTCAGAAAGAGGCACAAAAGAGTCACTATCCCTGATGTTGAGTTGGCTAATGATAGTGTAAGCAATATACCAATGCTTAGAACTTGCCAACTAAACATCTTGTCTAAACAGTCTGTTCTAAATTTCTCTGCTCTTTGACCTTTCATTCAAAGACATCTCCCCTTACTTGAATGGAGCATCTACTGAAACAAGGCACCTACATATTATATTTCAAAAAACAGAGCTGTGCTTGACAAACTGTCTTGAAACACGAAGTAATGAATTACCATTCCCTTTTGCTGCAACTGTAGTGCAGTTAGAGCTATCTACTAGACTATGGAAGACCATTTCAGTTCTGTGCCAGATAAATTATTTCATATGACTGAAAGCATTCAATTCAACAATTTTTGCTGCCTCAAAGACTGCACAAAACAGCAAGTCACAAGGCATTCCTTTCAGCTAAAATGCAACAATGGGGAAAAACATCCAAAGCTATTTTGTAATTCTTTCTCATACTGAGCTGTGAAGCACTTTGTAAGAAGTTTCAATGTGTGCATCCAAGCTTTCAACAAACCAGAGTGAATTACTTTTTTTAGTATTTTTGAAAGGAGAAGAAAGACAGAATAGGTATGATTATATTATAAAGGCCGACTTAAAAGGTGACTTAGAAATACTAAGTTGAATCACAGGAACAGTTAATGACTAGACACAATTCTTAGGTAACTTTCAGATTTATCAAAATGAAATTAATATAAGGGAATAAATGAAGAAAATCCATTAACAGAATAAATAGAACAGATCTTCTCAAGTACCTTTGCTTTTGCTCCTGTTCAAGCACTGATTATAAATTTATTTATAAATTTTCTTTTAGAACCAGTTTTTACATCAATTTTTATGCATGCATGTGTAGAATTTTTTTTCTAGGAAGGTGACATTGATCCAAAGAGAGAGAGTCAATAGGACAGCACATTCTGATGAATGCAATAAAGTATGGATGGCCAAAGATGGAGAAGTCCACTAGAAGAAATTACTGCGTGTATGTTAAGTTTTGAGTGAAATTATTTTAGAAATGTTTTTTGATTAAAAAAGTAAATTAGAGAGTTTTATTATTATAGATATTTTTTTCATCCAATCTATGAAGATGAAATACCAGGGAACTAACTGGTTACTCTACTGGTTAAAGTTTTACTGTAAATATTATGCTAAAAAAAAAAAATCATTATTAGTAGTAAGATATCTTAATATCTTCCAAACTATACCTCCTAGATATATAAAAATACTGAGAAGTAAATACTTAGAAACAGTACATTTAATAGTTTGTGAGATGTTATAAAATACAGAAACTTGAAAATGTTGAACGTGTCATAATAACATGAGCTGATGAGGTTTTCAGAAGGGATCTACTGAGATTTTGTGCTATGTATATGTGAAAAAGAAGGAACAAAAATCCCCAAACCGAGCCACTGGGGTCAGGAAGACAAAATAAATTCAAAGGTCCAGTGATATCGAAGCCTTGTAGACAGAAACCAACCTGGGAAAAGCAATTGTAATTTAGCATTAAGCAGAAGATAGGTAAAGTATTGGCTAAATAGCAGCCAAGATAATGAAACATCAAGTCCAGGAAAGATGGAAAAATGTGCTGTACTTTTAATTAAGGCATTAGAGTTGTAGACATAAACAGTTACAGAGACTAGAGCCACCAAGCGAACCTCGTTTAACTCCGCTTAATCGATTACTGGGTACAGAGCTAAAAACCCGAGCATTGCACAGCTCCCACTGACAGTGGGTAATGTGATCCATGCCTGTTGGTACAAAGCCAACTCATAACCAAACTAGGCAGAAAACCAAAGTCAGGACAGTGTTGCAAGGTGTTGTAGGTGTCATACTTGCCCTACTTGAAAAGCAAGTGCGTCCAGTGAAGGAGCTGCAAACTAAGCCAAAAATAAGAATATAGAGCAAAAGTGGGTGTCCTGAAGGTAACAGCCAAGACCAGAAGGGATTAGCAGATACCACTGAAAAGGAAAAGAACAAGAAGATGAAACACAATCTCATTCATCAGTTTAACACACTGTGGGTGGCATGGCAGCAGGGTGAACCATGACGAGTAAAAATTCAACAGACAAAAACTAAAAAAATGCACTGTTTTGTTAAAAGCAGGACATAAAAAGAAGAGCTGTGAGAAAGCAATCAAAGTTTGCATTATAAAAGCTGCACAATACCAAATTTTCAGCTGTTGTAAAACAGCCCCTGTTCAGAGTTTTCAATTTACTTAGACCAGATGAGATTTACTTTAACCAAGAGAAGGATCAGGTGGGATTTTGGGGGGTTTTTTAACCTTCTACCTCAATTCTACCATGTTGAACATTTTCCTATAAAATTCATACTATAGAGGCTGAACCTAAGGCAGTGGTGGTTAAGGCAAAGAATAGTAAGATGGTTTTACAGAGAGGAAATTTTACAAAAGAACTCTCGCAATCAAACCAATCTTGCTATTTAAATTGTCAGAAGGATATCAGTAATCTGTTGAGCTCACATTGCCCTAATAGGAAAAGTAGACAATTATAGAAATAGAGTCCTTGGGGATGTTAAGCATTGCTATATGTTACGAAGTCATGAGTCCCAGTTGTCCAGATTATGGACGAAGTGAGAGTGAACCATGATCCTTTCTGGCACATATACATACAGATTTCCTTTCTATGGAAAAAGGTTCTCCATACGTCCCTGTTTGTAGCTGGAATGAGATCAAAAGGTATGTGGATGACCTAACCATGCACTTCAGGAGCACTCCTGGACCAAACACTTTAGACAGCGTTCAAATTATCTCAGATTTGCGCTAATGTAACAGAAATCAGAATTTGTCTTTTGCTCACTACCTTTATCCCTGATTAGCACCAATCCTAAATTTATTACCTTCAAGAGAATAAAATACAACCACCTCAGAGCTAGTTCTGCACAACTACCTGCTCAGTCTGTAAAGCCTCATTTTATTGAGAGATGACAGTCTTTCAGCTCTGCCTTTGCAGAGCACCTAGAAGACTGGATCCCTTCTCTTTAGAAGAATTGCTGTAAGATAAAGTGTGTTACATTTATATAAATGCAGCCTTCCATCAAGTTGAAAGGCATATTTCCATATTTCCTTTATAACTTCTGCCCAGCACAGCCTTTTCCCTGTGCCAAGTGTCAACATCTGATTGCCATGTGACTTTCAGTTGGCCATATTCCTACTGTACTGGCGTGAGTCCAATAATCTGATGATCTAAAAAAAAAAAAGTTGCAGTAGAATTTGACCCTGAACAGTGGTTCTCAATATTTTCCAAATGTGGCTATTAACATTTATTTCTCCAATCATTCAACCACCTTGTCAGTAAAGCACTTCGGAAATTTCTCTACTTTTTCCTAAGACATTACTTCCTCGTTCATATGAATTCTTTCAGCGTGATTAAAGCCATGAGTATTACTTATTTACTTGGCTTTAGTCACAGGGAACAGTAGACTGTTATTATCTACTTCCTGCTCAGATTCAGGGAAACATATCCCAAGCATGTGCAACTCTCCCCCTTCAATGAAATCGACAGAACAAAGAGAATTTTTTCTGTCCAAAGTTTTGCTGATGTGCAAATCTGAACCCATCAGCAAAATGCATCATAAGAACCACTATCAGAGTGAACACTCCTTTCAAAATCATTAAAAGTGCAGCAAATGTATTTGTTAAATTGCAACCTTTCCTGCTTTCATTCTTTCTTCTATGGTAAAACAGGCTATAGTAAAAAAAATATTGATGGGTGATCCATTTGGGCTAATCTCAGTAAATGGTAATGTAGTGTAAACCAACCTTCAAATTAGTCACTCTCAGATAACTGATGCAGAGACTCACAGGCTCACCACAATCTTTCCTACAGAGATAATTACACTTGTTTATTAAGATGACCACTACAATGAGAGGCAGGAAGAAGATGAAGATGTAGACTGGTTGCAATTGTCTGTTTGTGCCTTCTAAACTTTCATCTTTAACTGATGAAACAGTAATCTGAAATCAAGCAACTCCCACCTGGGGGAGTATGAGTAGTGGGGTTTTTTCCTCCAAAAAAAGTACATTTGTAACTGTTCTCAAATGCATTGTTACACTAATTTTATCTGCATACTAATTTCAGAAGCATGACCTGTACTTAATCTTGCTCTTTACAATGCTCTGTAAATTAACTGTTAGAGTAATTTATGTTTAAGTTCATCTACGCCAGTGAGTTGCTCAGGCACTGCTATGGCATTATTGCAGTTCAACTTCTTATTTATTATGGCTTGGCCTGTATGCTGTACTAATTCTACACCTTAAAATATGCCTACTTTGCTGTAGCAGTTAGCATAGATCAATTGCATGACATATGGTATATTACTTATCTGCATATAGATCTGTATTACATAAACCAGCATGACAGCTCTACAAAGCATTAGCTAAGTCTCATGCCAGATTTTGGTTAGTTCTTGTGGCAGATGTAGCTTTTTCTTACCTGTGTTACTGAAAAAAACCCCTCTAATGTTATAAAGTATGCAAACCTACAATGTTTGTGTGCCTTGAATTTCCTGCAGTAAGATTGAGACAGAGGCAGAATCTGATTTAAACAAAATAAACAACTCCATTTTCTGATCCAGTGTATGGATACAAAAAATAAATAAGGCTATCACAAGACAATGAAAGAAGACTTTGAAAGATTTTCATTCAATGCTGCTACATTCATGTTTAGCCTCAAAGATACGAGTCTTTTTGCACAGTTTAATACAAAGACAAGGAGGCTGGCTGGTCCTGAGTGTGCAGAGGTTTCTTCCAAGCTACCATCATCCAGTTTGCATAGGTTTTATTTCAACTTTTAGCTGCAAAAGCTTGCAAAGTACTTGTGTTTACAATGTGGACAGTGTAGTGCTTATCAACATGAAAAACCTGAAGATTTATCCATTCTTATCTCTGAAAAAAGTTCTTTACTTCTTATGCAATAAAAGGATTTGTTCTGACATAAAGGCTTTCAGAATTAAAGAGAAAATTCAATATTGGAAAACTGATAAAGGCCTAAATATGAAGGAAACACACAAACATGTGTTATTAGATAAAACCTTTTATTCTTTGATTTTCCTGAGAAATTATGACTCATGCAAATTAAAAATGGTGGCATGTAATGTATCAATGTATCAAAAAAAAGGAACATTTTGCTATTTACATTACACTCATACAGAAACAAGGGTAAAAAATCACTGCTGTAAGGCTGTAAAGGTAAGGCTCTACAGCCAAGTACTGCAACAAAAGGCAACTTAAGCATTTCACTAATTTATTCACCCACTTTACAATACAGTGTTAGTGATATGATCACAGATTGTCTTCTAAAAGATCTGCTTCACACAGGAAGCACAGGAATGCTGGTACTTCCTCAGAGGGCTTGTTTGTACAGCAATGGGCAAACTCTGACCTTCTCTTTTGGTGTTCATCATTGAGTAGGTGGGTATTGCCTGATCTTAACTCCATTGAACGAGAATTAATATTTTCATTCCCAGACTGTGTTGTCCTCACAGTATTTTAGAACTGTTTTTGAAATATAACAAGAAAAAAAAGTTCTGTTCTACTCTGCTCTAGGGATGTCACACATCCTGTCCAGTCACTGCAGAGGAGTTATGTGAGCCTAAGGTGTGCTCAATCCAAGGGAAGCGTTCAAAACATCCCACTATCCCACTGTCCTGAACGCTACTCTGCATGTAAGAATCAAACTCTTTTTAGAATCTTGGAAACTGGCAAAACTAAGATGATTTTTCAGAAACTGTAAACACATCTGTCTCATCATCATCATCATGTCCAGGCTTCACGAACGAAGATTTGGGAAGGGCTCTACCCACATTTGTTACAAGCACGCTGGTGGCTAAAAAGGCCAATACTACCATAACAAATACACCTTTACAATAGTTAAAATGATTGATAGCATTCAAACTTCCAAAGAAACTTCAAAGATTTTTTTTGTCAGATGCAAAGAAGAAACAACAGTATTTTTCCTTAACTTCATTTTTAGAAATGGCCAAAGCATTAAAAAAATAATTTCCCAAGTCAAACATTTAGTATGACAAATGTGTGCCCAAACACTTTAAATTTAGCAAAGTTATACGCTGCTATAAACATGGCCTTGCAGCATAAATGCATTTATTTTGATAAATATGTTTACACTGCAGGATATAAAATGGATAAGATATGAATTGGATTTGGAATTATCTGCAAACTGGTAAACAGCACTGAAAAGAAACATTTTTTTATGTATGTTTATTATATAATACCTAATCTCTTTCTAAAATTTTATTTAGGGAAAATAGTCTATTTTATGTCTATGATATGAATGTGAATATCTGTGTGGTTTAAGGACTGACTTAACTTTTGTATGGGTGGGTACCAAATATCACACAATCCCCATCCCATACTCTGCAGCCCCCCTCACCTCTGTTATTCATGAGCAGGAAAAGAAAGGCACACAATTGCAGTATTTGTCCTCAAGTGGTGATGCTTCCGTCTGTTGTGAGAGGTAGACAGTGTCTAGTTCTTTTTAAAGAGAATATCTTCTGATGGACTGTGATGAAGCAGCAGGAAAGAGGAGCTATTCAAAGAAAAGGAAGGGATGCGTGAAAGGAGAGCAGGTGCTAAGAGTGGATAATAATTCTTTTCACTTATATCCTTCTTTTTTTTAAGGTAATACATCAAAATCTCTATACAGGACAAATCTCTTATTGGACATTAAAAATTCAACATGTAGTACTAATTTTGGAACTTATGTATTTGTGGATAAATGTCACTTCTTCACACTCCTTGAAGAGATATTGGTTTTCAATTATTTTGCTGTTTTATAATTCTGCATGGATTTTTTTCTCACTCATACATTAGCTGGTTTCAAACTTGCAAAAAATTGCTTACAGAAGAAAGAAGTCAAACTCCTGTAATTGCTAGATGGCACCATCCTGCCCTTTTGAGGTTAAAGCAAGACAGTATGAGATTTTTTTTTCCTTACCCTCTTTCAACATAGGAGCCAGGAGCAGACAGTCAGTTGAAACAGTGATGATTACAAATGACAACTTGTAGCATGTGTTATCACAGCCACTGTATACAGTAATTCTGCTGACAATGTAATTTACTAACCATATGGATTTGAAGAAAATTGTTTTTTCTCTAGGAGATCAACTGCAGATGAATTGTCACAGTATACTTTTCCCAGGATCTGTATGGGAAAAGCACACTTGTCCCAGCACTGCATGGGACATGCAATGTTAGTTTAAAAGGTCTTTGTCAAATATAGGGTGAAAACCTGGCCCCTTTAAAGTTCGTGACTAAACATGCATAGATGTTAGCGAGGCTGAGGTAGTTCCAGTAGTTACTCATACTGGACTAATTAATCATTGGAATGTCAAATGTTTTAGGTTCAATTCAGCCTGTTCACAATATAAGAGCAATCTTTTCTCTTGATGACTTTCTCTCTCCATTATTTTAACCAAATAAATCACGTCACAAGCTCACGGTCAGGCAGGGATGTGGCAGGTTCTTGAAGGTGTCAGATGTGAACCTTGCTGAGCTTAATTTTTTCCTGAGGTAACTGTGAATTTTAAATTCATCCCTTGAAGGACACAGTTCCTGTGTATGTCACTTCAAACATTTTAAACAAGGGTCATAACAGAACAGCTGTGCTTGATGGGTTTGTAGGAAATAAGAGATAAAATGGAATTACTCTGTTTAAAGTATGACTGGGCAAAAGCTGTAGACATGTCTGCAAGAAGGCATGGCACGACTCCAGAAATTGAAATGTAAGGGATAGCAATTGGGTAAAACCAACAATTCCACATAGAAAGCTAAAGGAGGAAATGTGAACCATGAGACACTTCCTCCTATGTCTTAGTGGCAGCTTTCTCCCAAGAGTGACAGATGGCATAGCAAGGACACTCCCTCAGCCTTCAGGAGCCACAGCAGAGTGGTGCCAATCAGCTGTCCTACAATCCACTCAGAAACCTTAATGACAATTTCAGCCAAATTATCATCCAACCAAAATAGCCTAGGTTCACAGGTTAAGTGTACTGATGTCATTAAGCTAAATGCAAGGAATAAACATGGTCCATCTCCATAAATAACAGACTGGGTGGGGAACATCCTTTAAAAACCAGAAAATAGAAATATAGTGAAAAAAAACCGAAGAGGGGAATTATTTATGTTACTGTAAAAGCTGAGGGCATACCTCAGAAGGAAAGGTGTACATCTAGAACTTGCAGACTTTTAACAATATTTTTAAGATAATTTTTACTAATTAGGGAGGCATTTTAAAAGCTTTGGGTCAAATTCTTCAGGTTCACTGATGCAAATCCTTTTGGAGCAGCTTGGTCCTCCATTTTTCATTCCTCCATTTTCATTTCATTTCATATCTGTAGATATTTGAAAACAGTTCAACTTTCCCAGCATGGTGGGGACCTCCCAACCCTGCAGAATTAATGCCAAGGTCAAAAAGTACCAAAATCTTCAAAAATACTACTTTTCCATTTCCAGTTGCTATTTTTGGTCAATATTTTCCTTTTTACCGGACTATGTGATATCAGCTCAACTGGAGACTTCACAAAAGAGGAAGTCACAGCAGACCCCTCATGCCTCAGCTTGTGAAATAAAAACAACTTTCAGCAAGTGACAGAAGAAAAATTCTATATAATTCTAATGTCCAAAAGAATATTATCTTATACTTTAGACTGCAGATTCATTTCAGTGGGAGGTCCATTCATGTGAACAAAATGCCAGGAAGTGACAAATCAAACCTGCTGCTTAGCATAACCACATTAGCTGCAGATATTTTTATATGAAAGATTACTGCAATGAAACGTTACTAATACAATCAATCAGCAATCCCAATTAGATAATTTATAGCAGAAAATTCACTTCTTTCATTCTAAGTCCTTCAGCCTGCAGAACGGGAAGTGCATTTGAACTGTCGGGATAATAGGAGCCACCAGGGAGCCCACACAGCCTTTTCACTGGCTCCATCTTTCTCACTTTCTCTGGATGCACACAGAGTTGTGAGGTCATGAGAAGAAAAATCGTGGCTCCTTATAACTCCACCTATTCATACTACCCAGACACTTCTGTCAGAGAATTTCTAATGTAATTTGTCTGGGAAAATGGTATCTTTCAATATCATTTACTGAGACAGAGAAAACATAGAACAACCCAGGAACTGTCATTTATATTTTCCAATTCATAAACAGTTTTCCTTGCAGACATTTTAAACAATCTCTGAAAACAGTATTATGAAAACCCCATGAATCCAGTTCTCTGTCATGCAATGCTTCCCAGTCAGCTGTGAAGCTGTGGTCCTCTTGACACTGACTGCTCCATCTTCTCTCTCAAAATGGGGATATTAAAAGAAACCTAAAGCCAGAAAGGTCAGAACTGGAGTCTAGGTTATATTGACCTGGGTGGACTCACAGCAGGGAAATCAGGGCATGAGTGGTAGCCTTACCAAATCTGAATGGTAGAACTTCACATCCCTTTGAAAATGTGTTAATGACTGCAACGCTGCAAGATGAGAGGATAATCAGGTCTAAAATTGGACATTCTCTTCCTTACATTCATTTTTTTTCCTGATTCCCAGAGGAAGGCCACTCTCATTTCCCTTAAATGCAAAAATGCATTTCTTATTTTTAACCTAGCCATTGTCATCTAGATTGTTATATAGTGATGATTATTCAAAAATTTCCTCTTACTTCAGTACCTTGAAATGAATTTTGCTCACTTTGCTGCACATGAACTCAGAGTAGCACACGCAGTGACAGGACATTTTCAAACAACCTTCAGTCGTATGATTCATTTCCCTACGGCTGTTTCACACGAGTACTAATGTTCAGAACTTCCCTGCCAACAAGGATTGGTCTCTTGACTTACTCGTTTGGTGAGAGCAGCTTCCCTTAGGCATTTATCTCATTATATCCAATTAGCAGCTACCATTGTACCATCACAGTTCACTGCCTAACAGTTACTTGCCAAGTGATATTCTCTCTCTCCCCTACACAGATATTACAGACCTTTTCTGCCACAGTATCAAGAGTTTGCTCCTTGTATCAAGTTCATATGTACAGGGCTGGTACATGTCCAGCAACACAAAGAAACACTTAACAAGTTCCATCATACAAGCACCACAGAGAATAGTGGTTTCCACAGTACTTGTGTCCAAAACCAGTTCAGTTCTAAAGCCAAATATTTAAATGGTTGTAATAGTCCTCCTGACAATAGAAAGAAGGCAATTCAAGAAATGAAAAGGTGAGCCAATACTCCCCATTTACCATGCAAGTCGACAAGTATATACACAAGAATGTGTGTCCTCAGGGACAAGAGAGCAGTCCCAGACCAGGGAGATCTCGTTTGGATTAGTGACTTAGTAGTCATCCTGCTCTTCGCTAACAACTCCTGAGACTGAAAGAGTTACACCACTGTTGGACACATTCTAGGTGAAAAATGAGCATCAATGCTCCATATGTGCATCGACAGAGATGGCAGATGACTTTACAGGTCAGCTGTTTTCCTCTGAACAGGTGGATACAAGTAAGAGCAAGATGAGACCATCACAAAGCATCTGCTACGTGACACTGATTAACACTGACCATAACTTGCCAGAAATGATTAGACTGTAGAATGACTCATTTTATCTCTAAGTAGTCCAATGATAAAAGAAACCACACTTATCTAAAGGTAACTAAATCAGGTCTGAATGAGTTAGTTTAAGCTGCAGAACAAAGTAGCCATGTTAGCACAGTGTGACACTTGCTTCTCCACAGAGCTAATTAATCTGTACAGAGTGCAGTGATAATGTGGCTATATTGTTTCTGGCAGCGGCCCAGCATGGCCCTTCCCACAACTCTGTTCTTCTTTCCTTCAGGAATGTCAGTCCCACATCAGCCAACACTTCACAAGCTCTCTGAGAACTAAGATTGTAAAGTGGAGGGAAATTCTACTGCCAAATGGAAAATACAATAATTTTTTAAAAATTTGAAATGCAGAAATATACCACTCAAACATGCTTCAAAACACTCAAGACATAACAGTCTCTCTTAAAAAAATCTTCTTCAGAGTCACAGTCCAAGTATTGCAGGTCAAAGTGATGGGTGAAGAGGAGAGGTTAACAGGAAGATGCATTAGACTGAAGATTGTTTAGTGTCATCCATGGTAGGGAAAAAAGAATACTCTTGGCAACCTATATCTTCTCCTGAACACTGAGTCATCAATCTGACATCAGTAATGGCATTTCAGTGAATTTCCATGGAAATACTTCATTTTATATCAGTCAGATTTTCTTTACATAGGCAAAAAAAAAGTGTAAATTTTAAGAGTAAAATAAGCTGCTGCTTGATAAGCTGAGTTCTGATTTCACCAGTTCATTTGCTAGATGAGGGTCCTCAAGTAAGATTTTGTCTCTGTTATCAGCTTTCTCTTATGCCTATTTTTGTCTTTAAATTTCTATTATTACTTCTGAAAGACTTCTATGAATTCTGTGTTGATCAGAAGAACTAGCTTCGAATGGATTCCTGTAAGAGGTCTCTGTTCTCCAGACTAGTTACTAATCCTCAGTTGATTAATGAATAACCCTCGAATAAAAACAATAAGTGCAGGCATGACTTCACATGAGGGTATGTGCACAATTGCTTCCACACATATATACACCTTTTTTTTTTTTTTAAGGTACTAAGGTTTTAAAATATTTTACAGGCATTGACAATTGCATTTTGCATCCATCCTTTGAGCAATAAGGTTAAGGGCAGGCCCTGTTGTGCCATCAGCAGCTGTACCACCTTAGGCCTGAAGATCCAGGAAGTTTCCCATGAGCTGCCACAGCACGAGATGGAGATTTTGGAAATGAAGGCTAGAAGTTCAAACAGCTGAAGGCTCCTGGGTGGCATACTTCCAGCCTCTGGTGTCCCCTCCCTTTTATTACAGCTTGCTCATATACAGCCAATTCATCGTAAGGCTTGATGCAACATTTACAGAACGTATAAAGGTTCTCTGATAAAAAGCCTTCCACGAATTCTATCATCATTATTTGCATTTATCTTACTACTGAGCACTGTAATAGACTTTATTGTCATACATCAAGAACAATCTACGAACCAGTGCTACCTAACTCAGCAGGCCATGAACTAGCTGAGGAAAAATTCGACTTGAACATAATATCTTTTTCCTTAGAAATATTTGGATAGAATTCACCTTTCAGCTGAGAAGGGACATCAGTTGATCCCTGTGTGGGCCATTCACTCAAGAACTGGGCTTGATGATCCTGGTGAGCCCTTTCCAATTCAGAATATTCTGTGACACTTGCCATTTGTAGTTACATGGAAATGCTTGATGAAACAGGTCCTTTAAGGCCTTGCTAGCTGTACAACCCTGTAATACTCACAAGCGTAAAAAGCTTTTTAAAATTTGTCCCAGATACTTTGTCAAAACTTCCACCCAGTGAGAATAGCATGGACAAGATCTTTATGAAAAAAAGTGATGGCTTCATAGGTCCCAGGGACTGCAATATTAGCAGAAACTGTCTCATTGAAGAAAAACTAATAACAATTTTCTGCCTCTTCTGCAGGCTCCAGTGTGTTTATAGATACTTGTAACAGCCTCTACTGAAGTGAAATGGTACATATTCGGTAGATTAAATGTAATCATGTCTACACACATAAGCTGAAGCACTGATTTTTAACTGAACATTTGGCATCATGACCACGGACCTCTTAATTCAAGCTATTTTCTGTAATTAGGTGACGGATATAGGCGAGGGAGGGGTAAAATTAATTTTGTTAATCATTTCTACAGTTAAATTGGCCTGTAAAGCCTTCGTACTATAGAAAGATTTTGTGTCCAGATGGAAAAAACATGCCAGTAGTACTGAATGCTTATTTGTAGGAAAGCTGCTTTCATGCATATCTTGTCTCTTAATAACCTTTATTCCTGAAAAGAAGTGCAAAATGCTTTCAATTTACTTAAAAAGTTCAGGTATTTAGCGCAACTGCACGTGTAACTGCACGTGACTCCTAATAAATCACAGGAGCAGTATGCTTTCTCAGTCATACCTTTAAGTCCAGTTGTAATTGGGGCTGGAGCTATGCAAAAAAATATTAGTAACAAAGTTAATGTATCCTTTCAGGGGGGACCCGTCAGCTAAGTTGCTTTAAAAGCCAAACCAAAACATAACAAAACCAAAATCAAACCCAGCAAGCCTAAAAGTCCATAATTCTAGCAATGCCCAAGGTTCTAGCAAATGATACCCCTGGAGGTGGATTAGCTCCCCATGGATGTCACGACCCAGGAACTACACAGAAATCAATAATCAGTGGAAAGTTCTGTGCAGAACATCCATTCCTCCTTTTGAGCCTGTGAAACACCTCAGAAGGCTGCATTGGGTCTCCCATGCTGGTTGGACACACAGAAGTCTTAAAAAGGCATAAGATGTGGATAAGATATTTATGCCACACACACTTTTTTGGGGGGAGGCTTGATACACAATTTTTCTAGGAATGGCATTCTGAGAGTATTTTCTGATGGATTTAAAAAGAAAACTCAGAAATTGTTAATGCTCCATTCCTTCTTCACAGTGAGACCTTCTGAGTTGACTGATTCTCTTGCTCTTTTACAATGCCATTCACACTGACCATGACAATCACACCAACACAGGCAGTGCAGGCTTCTCTTGTATAAATATACTTTTACAATAGTGAATACAAGTCAGGAGCCTTATGAAGAGAAAATCCACAGGTTTCCTGTAATAATACTGCTATCACTGTCAATAAAACTGGGTTTAACCATATCTTGAGCAAACAGAATTTATTGCTTTTATTAGTTAATGTCTGAAAATGTCCCTATTCATGTTTTCTTAGAAAACTAATTATTCACCTCAACACTTTTCACTTAGTCTCCATTTTAAAGTGTCCTACAACTATTTTTAGAATAGCTAACCCTTCAAAAACATAGGGAAAAGAAAAAGCATCTCTGGAATAGAAGACAAACTCTTCACTTAGTGGTAATTTTGCTGCATTTTCTCTTGACAATAAACCAACAAAAAGAAACAGATACTCACATAGCCACTGGAGAGCTAAGGATATAAGCCTGGGTCGTACATGCTATCTTTTCTATGCCCATTTTCCTGATGCAAAGGATGAGAGCAAAAAAAGATTATGATGGCATGCACACCAAATTTAAGATTAATATCAGGACTGAGAAAAAAAAAGTAGTATAGCCTGTCACCTAGAAGAAGATAGATTTCAAAATATAGATTCCCTGAATAATCTCAAGCATTGGTCACAACCACTGAGAAAACTGATATTCTGACAATGTTCTGAAGAACTGGTTTGTTTCAATTACATGTTTAATAAGAAGAGGTTAAAAAGAACAATCTCAACTTTTTCAAAGCACACCAGAAATGGGAAATAATTTCATTTTGACAATGTTAAAAATATTTCATGCTGTTTTCATTGCTAATTTATATTTGGCTGTGTTGCATTCTATTGAAAATCATAGGTAAGAAAAGAAAAGGTTGAATTGAATATTTTAACCATATTAAAATAATAATAAGTTACTACTTCTTGAAATGAAAGCAGGTAATAAACAAAAATGAAATCCTTCAATGGTCCCAAATGACAGTAATCAGATTTTTTTTTAATTTAGAATTTCACTGATAGATACTAAGCTAATATGTCCTCTATTTCCCACTAACAGAAATCCAGTTTCTGACTTGCTTTACTATATTCACTGCTTGTAAATATTATTTTATTACCTCCCTATGAGGTAAATTGTTCCTGTTTGGCACAGACTACTGGAAAAATCAATGCAGACCCATACTACCATGGAAGGACTAACAGGAAACACTGGGGTTTCTCAGAACTCCCTAAATGTCCTGGGAGATGTGTCAATTTAAGGCATCCTTTTAGTGAGGTACAGTATATTCACCACTATTAATCTCACTGTGCTGATAACAATAAAGCTCGATAGCTACTTTTATGGCTGATTATTTTTAGAGTTGCAATGGAGGAAGAAATGGGAATGAGTACTGTATGCCCTGCACAATAACAGATGAAGGCACAAGACTTACTGAAAGGGAGGCTCTGAAAGATGAAGAAGTTATCATCAATAGTCTCATTACATGCACACACAAACACACATACACAAAAAAAAAAAAAAAAAAAAAAAAAAAAAAAAGAAAAGAAAAAAGTTGCAATGGGAGTAGCTATTTGAGTATTTATCTTGAGAGGAAAAAAGAAGTCTGATACAAATGGAGTCTGTGTTTTTTCATGTACTATGTGAGCCCACAGGATGGCATACAGTGCAAGGTGCTGTTGTGAACAATTAGAGAACAGAACAGACACATAAAAGCAGAGAAAAGAAGGAGACAGGAAAAAAATACTCTTGCCTCAATTAGTTGCTGTACAGAAACTCTGTGCAAGCGTCACACATCTCAGGTGTATAGAACTCTAGGGTCTCATGAATCATCACTACTAAGCAAATAGTATCCAACTTTGCAATAGGAATTGACGTGCAATCTACAGTTTACTGTTTCCTTCTCACACACTGCTCAAAAATGTAGCTTGTCACATTTGTTTAACGTTACTGTTTGGTGTTAGATTTCATTATTTCATAAGTGACTGAAACTGCATCGTTTATAAAGCAAACAGTTTGGTCTTTGTCCATGTGATGGTTATTCATTCTGTCATTAGGTGAGATGCTGGAAAATAAATACTGATGGTTTGGTTTTGAATGGTGTATTGCACAAACTGTGTAAAGTATCTCTTGGGAGAAGGATGATGGTACACTTGTTTCTCTGTGATTAGTCATTCTGCACTATTGCACACTTTTCATAAGAAAGATGATATACATATGGCTGCATAAAAACATTCATTCTTCTCAATTCAAAAATTAAGTTGTTCTCTTTATGTTCATGCCCTTCCTTGACCTTTTGCCAACATTTTATGAATTCCATGGAAGAAAAATTAAATAAACCACTGATAAAATTTGTTCTAAGAAAGGTTTCAAACCTAATAAGTGCATTTCACTAATACAGTGTAATTTGGAGCACTTAGTTGTAGACAAGGCTGACAGAAACATTTTGGACCAAGTGACTGCCAGATAACCCTGATTACCTCACAAGCTGCTGCAGCTACACTGGTTTACATAATCCTGGCATAAATATGAGGAAATAAAATTCCAAAGCTGGTTTAGGAAGAAATGGACAGTTTTAATGGGAGAGACCATTACCCAGGTAGGGAATGAAAATGGTGGGGCCGTTGCTGTCCTACAGGCACGAACCCATCGTTCCCACGAGATGAGTCCTCATAGTCCATCTGACTCCTTTATTGATCTAAAGACTATTGAAAACTGGGCGGAATATTTATTGCCTTCCATTTACTCTTCTGCAAAGAGTATAAAATGTTGTCAGTGTGGTTAATGATTCAAAAAGGCAAGGCAGAGCACAGAGCTCACCCCTAACCCCTATGTTGAGGGAAACTGAGGAGACTACACTGGGAAGTTCTCTTCCTGTTCTCCATGCCCTCATGATCTGTAACAGATGCTACTTTGCAGTGCTTACTCTGTGGGAGTCACAGAGTTTTGTCAGTACTAGACATTTAATTTTGAAAAAGAGAAAAACTAGTTTTGTCAAATGGAGAAAAATCAATAGAACTCAGTTTGCAACTCTTCATGTTTTGTCCCCTCCCCCCAAATATTGGTTAAAATATAAATATTAACATGACTTTCCTTTTTGCATTTTAAATTTGCTTAATTTTTTTTTACATAATTTCATGCAAAAAGCCACAAGCACAATTAAAGAATGAAATCCTGTAGTTACTCATATATTATAATTTTTTTCCAATGCAATTACAGTGAAATGCCAACATTTTCTGCATCCACTGGATATACATGCAAATCTCAGTTGTTTATCCCTGTAATGCTATACTTTATTCTTTCAGTGCATATTTAAAATGCAGGAAGACAAAGCAAGTTATCATGGCAATTCCATTAAAATTAACATTGAAAATAGTGACAAGCTACACTGAACAAGCCAAATTCTTCCACACTGTGAGTCTGACAATGTCAGTAGAATTAATTTGGGCATGGATATCCATACACAGATACACCACTGGATTACTTCATTAAGTAAATTTTTTTTTCATTATGCAGGAAAAACAGATTGAAATCTAGTGAAACCATATAGTTTGACTCAGTGCAAGCTGGAAAGTTTGCTGTGTAATCAACACTCCTTAACAATATTGCATTATCTTTGCTTAAGATGTACAGGAAATGACAAATGCCCATGAATCCTGACATGCACTGGATCTGAAAGCTTATGTGAAAGATAAGTTGAACAAATCCCTTCCTGGGATATGCATGAACTACCAGTGAAAAGTTTAAAGTAACTGCAGAAGTGAAGGTGAGGCCACAGAGGTTTTATACATACCCTGAAGCAGACACGTTATTTGTTAGATACTTCATTGTTGCATAATGTTGACTGAGGAAATAGATGTGAAGGAACAGACAGGAATGAGCAACTTGTGGTGTGGTAACTGAGTAGCAGCAGGTGTTTTATCACAGACATGTGATAAAGAAGAAATGTTACTTTTTAGATACACTGATTATTTTAGTTTTAAAAAATGTTAGAAATTTGGTGCAAAACTTTTAAAATGAAACAAAACAACATCTAAATGCAATGTATTTATCCATTAGGCAACTAAGTTGAAAAAGCTTCTATATCTTTCACTTTTTGTAGCAAATGCAAGAACACAAAGTACTATTTGTAAGGAAAGCCCTCAGCTTTAAGAAGGAATAACAAGAAATGAATGAAAGTCAAGTATAAGGTTGGGAAATATGCACTAATTTCCTAGTAGTTGAGTTTTATTATGAAGTAGAAAGGAAGAAGAAAAGTGGTTTTATTCTTATACAAAAGTTTATACATCAAAGGTTACTTTCTCTCATTTTAACAATTTTTGGTCCAGTTCTGGCATCTTATCTCAGTGTTAGCTGCATTACATAAGAACATACCTTATTGCCAGAGAGTTACTTTTGTTGGGGGCTTTACAGGTCAGAGTTTCCAAATAGAATAATTTATTTATTTTCATTAATCCAATGTGGTCCCCATGGCCACATTCTCATCTGGCATGAATTAGGATAGTATCACAAAGTTACCATTTTAAATTTTAAAATTATCATTTAAAACAGTTGCTTTAAAGATATAAACTCATGTGAGTCTGTTGACTGGCCCCAGATATTCCAGCTGTTTTTCTGTGTCAACCACTTAAAGAAGCTGAAATGGGCTAACCAGCTAACAAATAGGAATAGAAATCACGAGTGATGTGCTCATACTTCCAGTGCATTCCTTTAATTCAAAAGTACCCATGCTGTATAATGTTTTTCATAATTTCTCATCTTTAAAATAATTTTATATGTTTGGGCCCTATTATTCCAGTTTTTTCTTCATCTGATAGTCACTAACTTTCTACTTACAGACTTAGTAGCCATTCACGACCATTCAGACCTATTTCAATGTCAAAATATGCACTTTAACTTCCTTCTGGCATTTATCTCCCGTCTTAATCCTGAAATATTTGGACATGTCCCCTTTCACCCTTACTTTTACTGTAAAACAGGCAACCTCTGTTAATTTTTTCTCATAAAATTATCTTCACAAGCCATCTCTGTGCATGTTCTGGACTGTTTTGGCTTCATTGTCCCACACATCTCTCCAAAGCAGAGATATGGACTGGTGTAAGTCATATTACATTTTTTTATAAAACACATATATAAAATAAATGCATATTCATCTATATGTATATATACCTCTATGTCTTTTGAGTGGAATTATTTTTAGTCAACTTGCAAGCAAAATATTAAACTACAGAATCCAAATTTTCATACCATTCAAGCTCATTACTTTGTCCTATTCTTTGATTGATTATTTTGGGATGAACACTTTGCAAATCCAAAAGAATCACTGGACACATCTTAAATGTGCATTTAATTAACCAGCTGAGCTTTTCTTCGAAAGGTATTGCTTGAGTCAGGTATCTAGTTTTAACAAAATATTTAAGAATTGGGCATTTGATTACATCATTAAGTCACCCACAATCAAATCAGATGGGAAGAAAATAGCAAAGGAATGAAAATTTCTTTTTAAATTCCTTATTTTCATAAGGTTCACTCCAATAATTCTTTTACATTCCAGTCTATCCTTTGAAGGCATGGCTGCAGAAGACCAGGAATTTCTGCAACAGACTATTGCCATGTGTCAGGGTTATTCACAGACCATAGTAAATTTCTTACAGATCACTCAAAGGCTGTAATACCAAATTTTGTTTAAAATACACCATAAGCAACACGGTTGTGGTATTTTGAGATATCTACAGCTGATTCAAAGTCCAATTATGACCGAGGTACCACAGCTCAGGAACCTCTGAATTACCCATTTGACGTATGTGTTATCTTCCTAACTTACAACATCCCCGTCTCTTTGTCCTCACATCCTTTCTTGTTCATGCATGTGGCAACAGTAAGCTGCTGAGCCAAACCCTGACCCTTGCCCAAGCCTGACTCACACAGGAATGCAAACAAACATTTTCAAACACAGATTCACAATAGTAAAGTTTGCAACCACTACTAGAACAGGAACTGGTATTTATCACGAGATGATTTTATGATACTCTTGCTATGTATACTACCAATTAACAATATGTAAACAGTACTTTAACAACATGAATGATTAACTACACGGTGCTTAAATTATATTATCTATATTTTGCAATTAGATCAGAGCTCAAACTGGATGCCAAAGTGCTTTTGTTCACACTAAAAGACGTTGGTAGGACATCATTATGGCTGGCAGACTGGATTACAACACAACTACATGGCACAGGGTAGGGTTTAAATGCTGCCCAAGAAAGCAGTCCTGCTTTAGAGTGACCAACATTGTGTCCTGGTAAGACCAACTCGTTAAAAGGAGGCTCTGACATGCAGCATAGTGACAAAGCTGTACCTGGCTCCAATGTCTGCGTCTCTGCAAGGAGCCATGCAAACTCACCTCCTGCCTGAACGACTGTCTGCACTATGTGATGAGCTGTGCAATTCTGCTTGATGATTCCTCGAGAAAGATGAAGCCTTCTTTCTGCCTAGGTCTCATCCTCATTAGATATGCTATTACAGCCTGCTTCAAATACTAATCTGGAAGGTGTCCTTTCACTTGCTTTTGCTTCTCAATGAATAAGTTAATAAGTTTCCACAAGTAGTGCAAACTGCTTTACTCTTGCCCTTCACTTCTGTGTTGTTAGGGGAAAAAAGCTCTGCAGCATTCTGCCTTCTCATTTACTTTGATTATTTACAGTCCCACTCTTACCTTCACTGCTATAATTGCTTATGAGTTACACAAAATCAGTCACTTGCCTTTATTCATACTGAATAGCCCCACAGACTGCAGTGAAAGCATGCTGAGTGCAGCATACTTCAGTTTATGACATCCATGAATCTCACCCCCGACTGAAGAACTTTACCATGGGAAGTAATTCAGAGAGTAACTTCCACTTTCTTTGCAAAACAGGACATGGCTTCCACCTCACCCTTCCTCCGACTCTGTCTCTAAAGTTAATCCAAGATCCTGAGTCTACCCACCAGTTCTGGCATAGCTATGAAACTTAGGCAAGCTGTGCAATAAAATTTAATGTGCAAGTAAAATTTAAAAATCAAACCAAACCAAACAAAAACAGATAAACAAAAAAATCAAGCAAAACCCCCCAAAAAGCAGAGAACTATTCAAGAAAATCCATCAGAACCCAATCAAATCCTTGAACTTCAACCTCAGTTTGGACTTCTACTACAAGCCCATACACAAGTCATCCTAAAACTAATCCGAGGCCAAAGAAACATCAATATTTTCTTCTCTTCTTCTTTTGCAAATTTGACCAGAAAGGTGTTTATCTGAAGACAGATGCAGTTATATTGAGAATGCAAACTACAGTGAACCACAGACAATAAAACCAGTGTAAATTATTGCATCAAATTGTAGTTACCCCGTAGCAGACAAAAAAATCCTCTTAAGGTTCTAAATTTTTCTTAGATGGGCTTGTATAATTTCTACGTACAAAAATTGTGATATGAAAGCTTTTAGATATGGAAGTAGCCAAAGAACTATAAATTGCTGTGATCATGACAGAGAAGGAAGTCTCTTCCTGATCTTCTGATACCCTAATCTACTGTCTTACGTATCAAGCCAAAAGAAAAAGTCACACCAAAGTGACAGCAGAAGCACTGCTAAAGGACTATTCAGCAATAGGCACAACCCAACTATTCCCCTACTCATCCTAACTTGGATTGTATCTCGATGTACAGTCTGCTATTTTTTTCATCTCTGCTGCTCAGCCAACAGAAGGCATATTTCTTGTGTTATTAACAAGACTGAAAATAAGAACTGAACACTAGAAAAATATATTAATTCCTATGATAAGCACTTACTGACACCCTAATGTTTTGGTTGCCTCCTCTATTTCAGGAGCTTTATTATCAGGGAGTCACCTCATTCCCTCAGAACAAAAGAAATTTAGGTGTGTGTTAAATTGTTCTTTAATGTGTTATAGACAAACTATGCTTATATTGTCCTCTGGTTTTGGTGCCCGAGAGATTCTTCCCCATAAAAATAAGCAGTTGAAATTTTCCCATTACCCATTTAATCTTTGCTCAGCTGCCACCCGGCATTTGGGACTGCTCAATACAGTTTTCAAAGCACTGCATCTGATATTTATGAACCTATAAACTGGTGCTGTTTGTTTGAAGCAGCTCAAGCTGTTGGCAGGGTTTGTTTTTGGTTTTGATGGCAAAGAAGTTCTGACTGCATTTCAGCTTCATTCAGAGTGAAACCTTGAAATATCCAGGAAGAGACACCAAACAACTCCAGGCATGTCTATGTTCTTATCAGCCTTGGATGTCTTAAACACCTACTGAGGAAGGGATAGATATAAACTTGTCCTCACTGTCATCCTTATATGTATCCCTTTCTTCCAGCATTGTTAACAAATAGCCACTATGGTTTCGAATGAATTTTCACAAGAAAACCTTATTTCCCTGTCCTACATATCCTGATATATGCATTTACTGGGAAAGAATAAGGACTATAAGGTATACATTTCATATTAGCTCAGGTGTGTCTGTGGAATGCAGACTAAAAAAATTCAATAATGGCTTGGCAACTATATATCATTCTAGCATCATCACTGCAACCATTCTATAATGGTTGTAGTCCATTTTTTTCTCACTCAGAGATCTTCTAAGCTAAAAGGGAGGTGGAAGCCTGGAGAAGAGTAAAATTTTCGACCTTATTTCCTATTGTTTCCTCTTTCTCCATCATCTGTCGTGGAGTGATGGAAGTAGTAACACTGCACATCTCTCTGCTTATTTTTCCACTTTCCATTTTTCACATTGTACAGTGGTAAAGCTCCCAGACTGTGGAGCACTACAAGCTATGCTTAACGACTCCTGGTATCACAATAAAGACTGAAGAAAATTTCCTCCACATCTCATCATTTAGAAGATGCTCCTCAGAGCCTTATTTTGCAAATAAGAGATTCACACAGCTCTACTAGCCAAGACAACTTTAAACAGGCTTCTCTTATTAAAGTACTTATATGTCCTCCATCACCATTTTATGAGTAAAATAAACAATACCAGATGTGTTGGTTTTGTCTGAGGTGGAGTTAATTTTCTTCACAGTAGCTAGTAGGTGGCTGTGTTTTGGATTTGTGATAGAAAGAATGTTGATACAGGGATGTTTTAGTTATTGCTGGGCAGTGCTTACACAGAGTCAAGGTCTTTTCTGTTTCTTACCCACCTCACCAGCAAGAAGGGTCAGGGTGCACAAGAAGATGGGAGGAGACACAGCCAGGACAGATGACTCCAACTGACCACAGGGATATTCCAGACCATGTGACATCATGCTCAGTATATAAATCTGAGAGAAAACGAATGAAGGGGGAAATGTTCAGAGTGATGGTGTTTGTCTTCCCAAGTAACTGTTGTGTGTGACGGGGCCCTGCTCTCCTGGGGATGGCTGAACACCTGCCTGCCTGTGGGAATTGGTGAATTAATTCCTTGCTTTGCTTTGCTTGCGTGCACAGCTTGTGCTTTCCTTATTAAACTATCTTTATCTCAAACCACCAGTTTTCTCACTTTTACTCTTCTGATTCTCTCCCCCATCCCATCAGGGTGCAGTGAACAAGCAGCTCTGTGGGGTTCAGCTGCTGTCTGGGGCTAACGCACAACATCAGGGAATGTTCCTGACATGAAAAATGCCATTTTCCATACCATTTGAATCATCTCTAGCATGGTTTTGACCAGGACCAACTGCAGTCTTTCAAATAATTCTCAGAAAAGGTTGGGTAACACAAGCCAAGGACTTTTTCCAACAGACAGTTTGCCACTCTCTTTAAGAGGGAAATAGTTTAACCTTACGTTTGTGACCAGACCATACCACTTGGTACGAAGGCTAAAAATATTCCCTGACATTGTTTCATTTTCTAGTCATCATGGCTGGGCTTCACGAACGAAGATTAAGGATCTGACCAGTGGATGTTTAGGATTGTACGGAGGCAGCGTTGATGGAAGCGTTGTAGGAGATGCAGGTGGTGGCGGTAGATGACCCATGATTCGGGACCATACAAGAGAGTAGACAGCACTATGGCTCTGTAAACACTAGTCTTGGTACTTTTCTTCAAGTGTTTATTACGTCATACTCTTTTATGGAGTTTCCCAAAAGCACTATATACCCTCACTAATCTGTTGTCTATCTCTCCGTCAATCTTACCATCTGAGGAGATGAGGTTACCAAGGTAATTAAACTGCTGGACTGATTTGAGCTCTGATTGGCCAGTGGTGATGTGGGGATGATGGGGGACTTCCTGAGGTGCAGGTTGATGGAGAACTTCTGTCTTCTTTAAGCTGACTTCCAGCCCAAAGAGCTCAGCAGCATCTGCAAAGCAGGATGTTAAACGCTGCAGAGCTGCTTCTGTGTGGGCAACAAGGGCGGCGTCATCAGCATAGAGCAGCTCCCGGACAAGATGGTTTAAGGTCTTGGTGTGGACCTTCAGTTGCCTTAGGTTGAAAAGGCTTCCATCAGTACGATATCAAATGTAGATGCCGTCCTGATCATCGAGGTCTGCCGTGGCCCTTTGGAGCATCATGGTGAAAAAGATTGTGAATAGGGTAGGAGCGAGAACACAGCCTTGTTTCACACCATTCTTTATTAGAAAGAGCTCAGAAAGTGTGTTGCCATATCTGACTTGGCCTTGTTGATCCTTGTGGAGTGAGATGATCATTTTAAGGAACTTGGGGGGACATCCTAAACGTTCCAAAATCTGCCACAGACCTTTTCTAGTAAAAACATTGTAAATGTCTCTAGGTAACTCTCAATACTTAATACACTGAGCTTCAGCTAAAGGTGGGAGGAAGGGAATAAATAAATATTGTTAAAAATTACACTTGGCAAAGGCACAAGGACAACAATGCTTACTTTCCCAATTGCATTTAGGTAAGCAATTCTCATGACTTCAAAGATCGAAGTAGGTCTAGCTTTATTCACCAAGGACATCCACGGGCAGAAAGGGGTTTGAACTCACCATAGTTTAGAATCCAAGCAAATGGAACAAATTTTTTTCTTGTGGACAAAGCCTGCACCTAGGATTAAAGCCTGAAGCCAAAACTGCCCCTGTGGCTGTGTTGCCATTAAACCACAGCAAACGTGATATTTAAGCAACTCCAGATATTACTAATCCCAAGATAAGAGAGCTCTCTAAAATACATAAATTTCCCATTTAGTTTATGTTTTCTCTACTAATTATGAAGAAATCTTTTATGACTATTTTGGTACATATACCTTAATTTTAAACAGTTAAAGTTATGTGACAAGAATCTCACATTGAATCCATCTGTGAAACTAAACCCTTAACTCAATAAAGAGTGTACAGGGGGCAGTATATCTTAAGAAAGTTAGACGTAGATCTTTGGCTTAATACTTTACAAAACTTTTAGCAAGAACTTTGATCATTCAAAATTTAAGATGCAATCATTTTACTAACAGTTTTGCACAATTTCTAACCATTTTTTCCTCCCAACGGTAAATTTTAGGGGCAATTTTTTTCATTATCATAGACTCAGTGACCTCCAGATAAATTACACTCATTTTGTAAAATTCTTTTCAGTTTCTTTTATTTCTCACAGTCAAATGTAAGTGTGCAACTGTAGTTAAAGGTTAAGAAGTCAGAAGGATTTATCATTGAAATGACACAGATAAAATCTGCTAAGGAACATCTGCTCTAAGAAATTTATTATCGCAATACTTCCTAAGCGCTCTCTTGATTATTTTGCAAAGATCTGCATACTAACAAATCTGCTGAATATCAATTTCCACTCCATTTATATTTGCTTCTTAACATATCAGAAAAGCATAAATGCATGAAAATTTCAGGCACTGTCTATCATGGGACAAGCTCAATTCCAATGCAACATGCTTTGTCATATTTTCCATCTCAGTTCTATATTTCCTGTTCTCAATCTTGAAGCAAACAGTGGAGGCAAATTGTTTGCTCAGATACATCTTGGATTCCCAAACAGATGAGAATGAATGCCTTGTTTTCTTTTGGTGAAAACTGCCATTCATTGCAATGGAGGGATATAAATAAATATACATCAAATTATATAATGTGTCACAGAGCAGACAGTCACAAGATGAAATTGTCTTTTTTAAAGGCATAGCCTGAATATAGCTGCTGAGAAAATGAAAACTGTACCTCTATTATAATGTATAGCATGACTCCTTTGACCTGGAGAAAAAGGAAGACAAAGCAACAAAGCCATGTCACTCTAAAGGATATAAAACCAGGGAGACCAGCGAGCCCTGGTTTTGTGTACAAGTTTTGTCTAAGGAAAAAAATATTTCCTTTACATTCCATTCTCTTTATCAATATTGCTTTATTCCCAGAAAGCAGTACTGTAGGTCACTTAAAGAGAAATCACTCATTGCTAATGGAAAAACAAATCAACAATATATTTACTCAGCTAATGCACTTCACTAGGTCACATTACACAGGAAAGCTTTTAAAAATCATTTGTTTGACTGATCATATTATAACCTGAACTATTAGCAACTCTGAGTAGGAGACCTTGTTTTAATGCAAGGGTTTTAAAGGTACAGTTCAGATGTGTTCACAGGTAGAAGGAAGGAACCACTCCACTGCAAAGTGGCTGTATTTATGGCAAATGAAACTTATCTCAGGAAAATACAAACACTCTCAGTATCAGCTCCCAGAAGTTTTGCTGCAAACTCTTCTCATGACTTTGCTCTAAGAAGGGACAGTCCCAGTCAGTGAGTAGAGTTCCTGCTGGCTTTCTGGCCTGGTGTGAAAGAAAGCTGAGGTTTTTCTTGGGCATTTGGGTGAACTTAAAAGAACTGCCAATTTGTGGGAAAGTGAAGGGGGCATTTCACAGTGTACAGTCTATTCAAACTCAATTTACCACTGGAAATATAGCCACAGGACATCTGAACACAAGAAAGCATATCCTGATTCCGAGGGTGATCAAACACTCACACAGGCTCCGCCTGAAGTCTGTGGAGTCTCCAGCCTTGTACCTGACCACATTACAGCTGTACAGCACATTCCTACACTTGCTGAATGTGCAATGTATATACAGTGATGGTTTACTGGGGAAAAATTGCCCTCTTTCTTTGGGCAAAGCCTTAAAGATTCTCTCTCAAAATCAAAGACACAAACTGAAACCTCTTTCAGAGGAAATCCATCCTGTCAGAAATTATCTGCAAGTAAGGTGAGTCCAACTAATATAATTTCTATTTCTCTATATTTAAAATCTGATTTTTAATAGTTTGTTATTATTAGTTTTAATCTAGATACCAGTTTCTGAATGTCATAGAATCATAGCACATACTCAGTTGGAAGGGACCTATCAGAATCATTGAGTCCAACTCCTGTTCCTGCCCAAGACACCCCAAGAATCACACCATATGCCTGAGAGAGTTGTCCAAAAGCTTCTTGAACTCAGATAGGCTTGGTGCTGTGACCATTTCTCTGGAGAGACTGTTCCAGTCCTCTACCACCCTCTCGGTGAAAACCTTTGTCCTGATATCCAACCTGAACCTCCCCCGACTCAGCTTCATGGCGTTTCCTCAAGTCCTGTCACTGGTCATGAGAGTAAAGAGATCAGTAATTTGCCCCTCATGAGGATGTTGAAGACTACAATGAGGTCTCCTCTTCTCTAGGCTGAACAAACCAAGCAACTTCAACTGCTTCTCATAAGGTTTCCCCTCCAGACTTTTCATCATCCTCATGGCCCTCTTTTGGACACTCTAATTACTTTCCCCAAAGCTTCTAAGACAGACTTAGCTTCTCAGGGAAGCTGGAGCCAGTACATGTAAAGAAACACAGTTTGTCATAGAATCATAGAATGGTTTGCATTGGATGGAACCTTAAAGATCACCCAGTTCTAAACCCCATTACCACAGTCAGGGACATCTTTCACTAGACCAGGTTGCTCAAAGCCCCATCCAACCTGACCTTGAACACCTCCAGGGTTGGGGCATCCACAACTTCTCTGAGCAACCTCTTCCAGTGTCTCACCACCCTCACAGGGAAGAATTTCTTACTAATACACAATATAAACCTACACTCCTGCAATTTAAAGCCATTCCCTCTTGTCCTGTCACTACATGCTCTTGTAAAAACTTCCTCACCAACTTCCTTGTAGGCCCCCTTAAGATACTGGAAAGCTGCTACAAAGTCTCCCCAAAACCTTCTCTTCTCCAGGCTGAACAGCCCCACCTCTCTCAGCCTGTCAAGCTACTTCACCTGTTTCTACTACACAATTGTTTCCCTTTACCACATTTTATACTTCTGAAACTGAATTTTCATTAACAATTTAGTACTAAGAGCTGATTACCAGATAGTTGATTATTTCAGAGGAACGTAAAACACACAGAAAAAGTCTTCAATGCAGAAAAGGTGTTGGGCCAAACAGAGGGCTATATATTCCCCAAAAGAATTATGCATTTTCCAGCCTATTGCTGTATTCTTTCTCTGTCAGACTAGTTCATATTCACCATTTTAGTATCAGGTATTTTTTCAAGGGGCGCTATAATTGTAATTATTTTACATCAATCAAGAGAAACTAATATAAGATACATAAAAATAGCAGTGTAAGAGAGTAAGTAAGTTTATGTCATCCAGTAAAACTTTTCTGTCTCAAAAGTGAAAAAAATCCTTTTTGACTGTAAGTGCCAAGGTCAGAATTACATGTGGTTTACTTATTTATTTTCATCCTTTACATTGACAAGTACACAAAAGACAATCTTGAATCAAAATAAATGCAACACTAAGTTCCAAAGAAAATGGAAGATAACAATTCTTTCTACCAGAATTTCTCTTATTTGAACAAATATATCCTAAATCTATAATAATTTACAAGCTCCAGTGCAATTTTTGGTAATGGTTTCCAGTATGTGTTACTAATACAATCTTTTAAAATCTGTTCTGAGTGGTTGAAAAATTATAACCCATCTAAATTTACATGATTATTGCTGGTTCACTTCCTGGAGATCCTCTAGAATTTTTGTTTTGAAAAGGCTGAAAGAGGGGGAATATACCACTATCTGCTTGCCCCCTTCATATCTCCAACATTCTAAATTGGCCAGTAGCATACATGCACAGCAGTCCAAACAGACCTTTAGTCTGACTCATTACAGATATTCTCATGTTCTCAACATTTAAGATAATTGCTTTGTAGAAGGGAGTGTGTGACTTTCCTAATAAGTTTTGTGTTTTGTTTCAAAAAAGCAGTGGTGGTGCCATTCTCTTTTTTAATCTGTTTTGCATTGCTTAGCACAATATTTTGTACTTCCAATGTAAACAGATTGCCCTTTGATGTCAGAACTAATTCCTTGCATGTTGATGGAGCAGAATATCAGAGATGAAATCAATCATATGGCTCTGAGACAAGAATCCATCTGTACCATCATGTTAATTTGAGAACATATTTGGAGCCAAGATAAAATATAATACTGCATAGAGCTAAACAACAAGCTGATCAGCAGAGACACAACTAAATGCCATTGAAGTCCAAGGAAAGCAAAATCAGTGAGAAAATTGAATCAAGTTGTCCAGCAGCATTTCTTTGTAGTGTTACAAATATGTGTGGCTCATGTGTAAATGCATACATTACTAAATTAATAAACTGGGAAACATATTTGCAGGCATAGCATGGCTGACTTTTAGTGCAAATATTAAAGGTTATTCGATTTTGGTATTATTTCTTTGGATCACACAATGAAGTAACTCACCAACCTCAGTGTAAAATAAGTCAAGCCTAAAAAATTGCTCCTTGTGGTAGTTAGAATAGGGTGGACTTTGTTGACGAGAACTGTTAACATGTGAACTTTAGTTGATCTTATACAATAAGGGAGTAACTTAGTTCTAGGAACAGATGAGTACATTGAGTGTAAACTACATGTCAAGCATTGTGACAGTGTCTTTGTGGAAAGCCTTTGAGAAGGGCTGATTGTGAGTAGCAGCACCAGAGAGTTGTCAGGTGTTGTTGAAATTTGACCAAAATTTTCTCTACCCAGTGCTATACCTATTGATGTCCAGGTTACTCAAGAATGGAAAGGGACCTCATGCTCCTACCTCATGACCACGTACCACACAGCTGGAACCACTACTTGACTCCCTCCCGACTTTCCCATTGCATTGTCTTTCCCACAATGCAGGCAAGTCATATAATTTGTACATTTGTGATTAAAATGTTTTGGCATCCTATCCATGTAGTTTCAGAATAGCCATTTTGGTCTTAAATCATGATACATCTTCCTTGTCAATTATATCTCTCTGTGGCCTATCTCATCCTTCATGCATCAGTGGTAGCACTGGGCACAGAGGGAGAACAAATTATGTTCCTTCTGCAAAGACTTCCTATTTCTCTGTTGAAGAGAGGACAGTTCAGACATCAGATGGTGAACCAGTGAGAGGAATCTCTCGATCCCCTCCTTAGACTAGCATAAACCTGGACTAGGCAGACAAGATAGAAAAATCACAGCATGGTGAATCTTAACAGAACCTTACTTTTAATGAATTGTTGAAATACATAAAAGTGATATCCTCCATCTGTTGTAAAAATGTGTAATATTCTTCATGTCACTTAACTGGTTTTGAGAACTGTGTGGGAGAACACAGAAAAAATATTAAACTAGGCTGGGAGTGTTTTGTAACATTTTGTGGCATCTCCCCTCAGTAAATTGCACTGTCTACTGTAGCTCTTCATACACTTGTATTTTTATGCTGCATTCCTAAAAAGCCACAAAGAATGATGCATGCCTTTGGGTCAAATTCATAATCACTCAACAGTAGAACCCATTCATACAGTTACTAGCAGAAATCACAGCAAGTTTTTTCACTGGTATGCAAAGTAATCTGCAGGAACTTGGAACTGGGGAAATAGGAATGGAGAGCTCAAAGTCAAATACAGGCAGCTGTAAAAGAAGGACCTATATCTCTTCACTGAAGAATCATCATTTCAGAAATACAAATTTAAGTGTTGGCTGGACATCATGATACCTTGATTCTAATTAAGGAGATACAGATAAAGACTCAGATTACTGAAATGTGTTTCAGAATAATTTTGTTCTGCTCTGGGCACTAGAGCTGAACTACTCCTTTTTGTCTTGCACCACATGCCCAGATCTCTACTGTCTGCATCTTGCAGGCAGCTGAGAAGATCATTTTGGGTACAGGTAAAACCCACTCTACAATCTTTTGGGTGGCCCACCTGCAGCCACAAGTGGATGGAGCACTCTTCATCCTCTGGCATGCAATCAGCTCAACTTGTGAAACATAAGAAATCATAAGAGTGAAACAAAAGTACTGTCTTCTGTTGTGATCCAGTCTATCCAAGCACAGCTACTGAAGGTTAGGCAGACAGTATACTACAGACGTCTTGTCTAGGTTCCTTCTACAGTTAAAGGAAAATTCCTCTTTACAACTGCACACCTATGGTGCAGGAAGAAGGGATGTTTCCTCCTGTAGTGTCTCTTTTTGCACTGACTTATCCGAGGTACTTGACATTTAAATATTTAAGTTTAAGTAGACTTAGTCAATCTGTAAGGTCCCTCTTTCCCAGCTGCTCTAGAATGATTCTTAGGAGTGGAAACATGACAGAAGGTTTTTACCACACTAATCTTTCCTATCACTGAGTAAGTCTGTTGACCTTAACAGAGAACCCATGGGTTCTTGGCCTCCTGCATCTCAAGCAACTAACCAGTGAATTATATGACATTGTTTGATTTCATATAGTCATGAACTTGCATAATTGTACCAGTCTGAAACTGAAGAAGAACCACATAAATGTGAAGATCACATATTTGGTCTCTCCTCTGCAATGTGGGTGCAATTTGGAAAACAGGAGCATTGGCAGATATTTGTAGAAGAAAGGGATTGCATTATTCTACTTTGACATTTTCCCATTTTTTAGAAAGTTATAAGAAAATGCTTTTCCTTAGATGTGGGATGAAACTCTGCTATCTTCAGCATTGTTTAAAGATGTGATACACAAGGTACATGTCAGCATGAGTAAGACAGTAAATGCAGAGCATAAACTGAGGATATAAAGGCAGAAAACATTCTTCTGTGCCTCTTCCCACAATTAAGCAAGGAAGATCTTAGAAGGCACCCACTACGGGGTACCAGCAGGTCAAAGTATTGCCACCAGATGCAGGGAGGTGATCCTTCCTCTTTACTTGGCACTGGTGAGGCCACACCTGGAGTGCTGTGTCCAGTTCTGGGCTCTCAGTACGAGGGAGATAGGGACACACTGGAGAGAGTCCAGAGAGGTACTAAGATCACGAAGGAACAGGAGTGTCCCTCCTATAAAAAAAGCTGTTCAGCCTGGAGAAGAGAAGAGTTAGGGACATCTTATCAATGTACATAAACAACTGAAGGAAGGCTGCAAAGGCAGAGCCTGGTTCTTTCCAGTGGTGCACAGTGACAGGACAAATTTATACACAGGAATTTCCCTTTGAATATCAGGAAACACTTTTTTCCTATGAGGGTGACTGGTCACTGGAACAGGCTACCCAGAGAGGTTGTGGAGTCTCCCATCTTTGGAGATACTCAAAAGCCACCTGGACACATTCCTGGGCAACTCTCTCTAAGTGGCTCTGCTTGAGCAGGGGATGTGGACCAGATAAGCTCCAGAGGTCCCTTCCAAATTCAAGCATTCTGTGATTCTCTGGCAAATTAGGAAGAAAACTGTTTCTTAAATCTACATTTGGAAATTTTGGCTTGGTGTAGCAAGTCAGAAATAATTCCACTGCCATCAATTAACTCCTTGGGGAAAAAAGGACCAAAACCAAGCTGCAGGATGTTGTTCCATTATGCTAAACTGGTAGCCAAGCTGAAAGTAAAATTTTGGAAAGCAATAGCTTGAGTAAAAGACTGATTATATTTGAAAGATATTTGCATGTTTTCAAGTCTATAGATATCACTAATGCATAAAATTGGTTTCTTCCTCTATGATCAGTGAGAGTGTTGGAAGATGTGTACTGGGAGACTTTTCACCTCATCAACAAAAATACAGAATCTTCTCTGGTGGTGTTTACCTCCTGTGTATTTCATAATGAAGGCATTTATTTGTACCATAAGGAGTTGAATTCCACAAGAGCTAGAAATGTTACACATCTGAGCTAACATCAACCTTTTCTGCACAGCAGCTGTGTAGTCATCACAGATTACTCCTGCACCACTCCAAGATTGATTAAGCTGCCCAGAGACCAGACATCCCTAGAGGACAGGTGAAGTATTTAGCCTATGCACTGAGACAAGGATTTAGTCCCCAATGCTGATTTTATTTTCTTGACTTTTAACTAGGCTTGTTTGACCTTCTGTGTCTGAAGAATTTGAATAAACATATTTTCTGTAGGAGCTATATCCCCTCTGTACATCTGACAACACAGAGTTTTACTGCAAATGCTTCCATCTCCTTTTAAAAACAGGTCGTTTGTCTAGAAGACACAGCTTACCAGGATAGCAAATGTGCATTAGCACTCTTCTATTAATGAGTTCTACACAGTGGCACTCAACAATTCTTTCTACTGTTCTCCCAGAGAATTGAAAACAGGAAAGAAGTTTAAAACAACTTTCTAATCAAGTTTCACCTCATTAATAGCAGGGTCTTTTATAGATTTTATAGTGAGACTGCTTAAAAATACACTTTAATTAACTCGGGTTAATTTTTGCTTACTTTTCTCTTAATTTGATTTAGAACAAAGACCGTGTGAACTGATGTTCATAAACAGGAAGTTTCTTTTAAGACAACTTTTTAAACAAATAAGATTTAATTTTTTTACTTCAAGAAATAAACGTCTTTCTAGTAATATTTTTCATTATGTGGGTGTTTACATAAAATCTAAATAGTTATGTGTAGAATTATTTACATACAGATATATTAGACAGTCACATTTTAGTACACCAAGACACATGGACAGAATCAGCAACCTAGAAATGTAAATACTAGAATATATTACTAGGAATCAGAAATATGTAATTAGACCTATTTTTTTGATAAAATCTCAGATTTTGAGTGGGAAATGGAAGTAGGTTTTAGCTCTATGGTTAAAAATTTACCAGCCTTAGTAATGAACATTTTAGGTATAAAATACTTTTCTGCTAAAAAAGCATCTAAACAGGGGTTCAAATAAGAAACATAACAGACTAATGTGACAGAAATTATTCCTATAATAAAGGAAGATAGGAAAGGAGGATCCCATAGTAAAGCCCAGCAACATGTCAAGCTACAGCTAAGAACTGTTGGAGAGAAAATCACAGAAATCAAGGAGATGATAGAATGCCAAATAAGGTAGACATAGCACAATCTGCTCATGAGATTTGCGCTGACCAAATAGCTTGTATGCAAACAATTAAACATGCAAGGACTAGTGGAAGAACATGGTAGTTGGCCGTGCTCTGGCTTTGGACAGCCTGGACTAGATTACCTGAGATTCCCCTCAACCTGAGATGTCCTGTGATCTAGATAGGAATTCATGTTAATAACCCAAATTATTTGTAAAAAGATGAGTGATAAATAAAATTGTAATTCTCTTTATAATGAAGTCCCTTTCATCAATCCATTTTGTGATTAGAAGGACGAATTTTGAGGTGATAGAAACTTGTACTCTCAATAGTAAGATTTGGATAATTCAAGACCTAACTGTGCCTGAAAGTATTGGTCCCTCAGCATCCTTGATGCCAACACTCTTCTTGTACTGTCTCCCAGCACCTCCAAGCTGTGCCCTTTCCACAGCTGTGAAATTCAGCCCCTCTTCTTCACAGGTAATAGTGACGTAAGCAGCAATTCACAACACTTGGGTATATTTACCTCTTTTGTCACCCTTCCTTTACTGTAGCTCTGCTGCAATGCAAGGACAAAATTAATTTCTTTGGGCTCCAAAACTGGAGTAAAAGGCTGATGAAACAATTATTCTAAGACAGAATTTTTCAAACTGTAGGTCTATATATGTGTTGAGAGATAAAAGGTTTATATTAGTCAGACACAGACACCTTTATTTGCTGGTAGCTGCTAAGGGAGGCTCATGATGACTCTATCACTTCTTTTCCTGAACTAGGTGAATTGAGATGCTGCTATCTTATCTGTAATGGAAGAACAGTAGGTGGAGTGAGAAGTTTCAAGGTATTTACATAGAGACACAAGGGCCTAAAAGGGGGGCTGAATTTTAAATCTGCTTCATATTTTATGAAACACTGTCTTGGAGCAAAGTGGTTACTATTCACATACATACAACTATTTGAGAAGCCTATCTTATAATCAGTACAATATATCTTACCCCTCTTTTATTGAGGAAGAGAAGTTGGGGGCAAGAAAATACAGAGGGAGATAGAAAACAACCTGTTTTTCCTTTGAAAAACATTTTTTTCCAAACCCCTCCCGAAATCCTTGAATTAAAATGCATTTTTATGTTTTTCTATATTAATCCTCAAATTGAGACATATCCCCAACAGAGAAGCAAGGACAGCAACTAGAGAGGAGGAAGAGACTTTTCAAGAAAAGCTACAGGTTATTCTTGTACCAAATGTGGTTTTTTAAAATATTTTTCTTTTTAATCAATAAGGTACTACTTTAAATTAATAATTTCCATTAAAAGGAAATTCAAACATGATAAATTTTCTCTTTAATGATGAAGTTTGGATCAACCTTCTTTTCTATCATTGGAAGAATTTAATTAGCTCATACAATATGACTTCTCTAAGAATGCAGAGACATCTCCTATGAGGATGCCATGAACACAGTTTTCTTATACAACCAGTGCACACTCCAAGGGCACTACCACCTGTAATAACCTTAACTGCATTGAAATCAATCCCAATCAGAATCAGATAAATATCTGAATTAGGACAAAAAAATCAATTGTTACTCTGAGAGTAAGTATGAAGCCATTCTGGGTTTGAGTTCCTTTCTCACTCCATAAAGCAACTAGCCCTAAGCATACAATAAAAGTTCTTTCACACAGTCCAGTATAGCTGCCTTTCAGTCAGGACAGCCTCATGAAAGGCATACTGCAACAGGGGTAGGCAGATAAGGGACATTCCATTTTTCTGATGATTTTGATATTTCCAAACAAGGTGTCTACCAACTACCATTCAGCATTTAAAAATTCTGAGGGCTGGATTCCTGTCTAATAGACTCTTGCAACCAAGGCACCAGGATGTTTCAGTGACCCCCACAAAGCAGCCAGCCCTCAGGATGCTGAGTACCCAGAACCAGGAAGGTCTAAGAAGGATTTCACAACTAAATTTATTTCTTTCAGTCTCCAGCAAAAACACATTTCAGATGAAATACTCTCATTTGACTTTATGATTCGGGTAAGTATTTCAGTTGAATCTATCTAACAGGTTTTCATCTGTCCTTTCTAAAAAGACCTGTAAAAAACTGGTCTCAGTCCTGTTCCTCAGTGTCTAGACAACCTGATTCCATTTCTACAGAACTCGAAGAACTTGACTCAGAAAGGTAATGAGTTTCATTAAAGCTGTATTTTCTAGTAAACAGATAAAAGATTTGCTTTTCATTGTTTCTAACAAGTGAAATAGGGAATAAATGTTCTTCCCCTGTAGCTACAGAAATTTGAAACAAGTCCAAACAGCTTCTCTATTGAATTTATACAAGCAGCAGCTCTAAGCTCATAAAAATATATCACTGTGAAGCCTACAAATATGGCTTCATTTTATTACTCTTACAACGATAATTTGGAGCAATAAATATTTTACACTGAACTTGTATTCTGTCTGCAACATGGGTCATCTAATTTCCTAGGACTTCACTCTGTATCTGGAATTCAAGTTTCATAACCCAGTTGGTCTGTGCCTGGAAATTCTAATGATGTAAGTGGCAGTTAGTTACATGCAACAAAGACAAACAGACCAGCCCACGTTTCACATGACTGGCATTTGATGAAAGCCTGGGTCACAGTTTCTTTTTCTCTGGCAAACATACTTTTCTCTGTGTGGTCAGCTGATTTCCATGGAGTCACTTGCAAACTTAGGCAAGACTTTGAATCATACTGTCAGAGTTGAGCCTTAAGAGTTAGAGGCCACCACAGGAAAAAAACGCAACAAAGTCTTTTAAAAGCAACAGTGCCCTTAAAGGAACACAATTATGCTCTATATCATCTGTTAGTTGAAAGCATTCAACCTTGAACAATATGTTTAATGAAGGTTACAAAGCATCTGTGTGTCTGGGCATGTTCTTTTATCCAAGGTAACCATACCCCTACTGTAGCTATTGAAAGTACCTTAAACATCTTTTAGTTTTAAGAGCAATCACAGCTTGTTTTAAGCTTCTTGAAACAAGAAAAGACCCCACAGTCAAAAGGAATTTTTCCTGTAGCGTAAACCCAGGGTACAGGTGACCACACAGTGGGTCCCAGTCTTGTCACTGAGCAGGTAAAGACATCACATTGTCTGTGGGAAGGATGGGTCCAAAGTGCCCCATTAGTACTGATGCTTCTGAAAGCACAAGGTATGATTCACCTCCTGCTGATTGTGTGAAAGAGAAGTGGGCCACGGCCTTACCTACCTTTAATCCCTTTAAAGCCAGCAGACATCCCAGACAGCTGCAATGCTATCAGGCTCTGTCTAGGAGTGAGCTGTATAAAGCACAGTTTTCAATTCTCTATTCCTTACCAATGTCACACACTAAAGCCTAAGTAAAGTCTAGCCCCCAATAATATACTGCAGTACTAGAAAAAACTCGTGTGTATTTATTACCTCATGCAAGTTTGTATTTGAGTTGCAGAGTAAAAATTCAGCAGTCTTTCTTTCACCTAAGCAAGAAAGCCAGTAGCATACACTTCAATTAGAGTATGCAGATTAGTTCTTGCCTATTACTATTAAGTTCTCACAGACCATGTAGCATTGGCACAACAGGGATTTGATTCTAAAGAAAGCAATAATGGTACACAAACACACCAAAAAAAAAAATCTGGTATGATACAGTCCATCAGGTGGTAAGTACAGAAAAACAAAGGGGGGCAGAATAGATGCAGAACAGTTCTCTCAATCACAATAATCCCCTCTAAATACTTAGATGGAAACTGTCATTCTGAAGAGCATGAATATCTTTCTCTTAAAATAACCTGAGGCCAGTCATTCCTAATTTAGGGTAGCCAAAAGACCAAGCAACAAACTAACTCGTCTAATAGAGACCTGCGGCTATTTCCCTACATTTGTACATGGCTGTGAGTAGAAAAAAAAATAATATTCCAGCTCTCAGGCTAAAGATATAATAAACCTAAATAACACAAGAGGCTTTTTGACATTGAGAGATGTCTGAAATTACAAGTCTGGAAGCATAATAATGCTTGAATGGGAAGGCAACTCCAGTCAGTTGTTTATTCTGCCTCCTTTCCCCATCTTCAGGTTTTTTCTGTATTTGAAACTGCACAGCAGGGCTCGGATGCATGGATTGCTGTCACCTGCCCTGAGTGAAAGTGTCTGTGTGCTGCAAGCAACTTCCAATGGATATAATAGCATTTGACTTTTTCCCTCTGATTTCAAGTGGCTAGGTACCACTGAAAATAGAGATCCTAACCTTTTCTCAGGTTAGGTTTTCTCAGGTTTCTCTCAATAAAATTTTCAAATCCCACTGATGCTTATGGCAACATGAAACCAATGTTCTTTAGGCTACATTGGAAACTGCTTCACACTCGCTGGTGCTGGGGCAAAGTCTCCCCCAGGGCAGCTTGCATGAAACCAACAGGAAAGGATTCTCTTTGTTGGTGGTTTTCTCCTGCTTTAGCAACCTCAGCTGTCAATGAACGACTCCAATAGCAGAAAGGTGAGGATGGGGAAAGAAACCTACCTGCGTTTTCAGCACCTGCAAGCTCTGTTGCCCTTGCAAGGCTCTGCTAGCCTTAGTATGTCACCCTGAACAGAAGAGTGGAAAATCCTGTGCAGCTGCAACTCCTCAACTTATCTCTCCCTCTTGCCCAGAGTTCTTGTCACCCACACAGCTGTTCAGAAAGATTACACTGCAATAATTATCACTTTCTACTTAACTCCTCTTTATATAGCAATACCTTACCTAAAAGGGGTACTCTGCATTCTCAAAGGAAGAGTCTTAATTACTTGCAAAGCTATAACAAGTCTGACACGTCTTCTGGAACTTGGATCTCATCCACTGTCAACTTACTACTAATCTTTTTCTTCCTTTACTTTGTTAAACCCAGCATTCTTCAGATCATGTAAAAGCAATCATTCCGAGTCTTGCATCACCAGGTAATAATCTCCGTTTGTTACTACAAACAGCATTACAGTTAGGGAAAAGAAAAGTCTTAAATGTTTATACTGAACTGCAGAATTTTGACAGGCCTCTTTCTTATGCAGTATAAACCTCAGTGCTCAAAGCTCAGCTCCTGGAGCTTAAAGTACCAACTCCAGAATGTTTGCCTAGAGAAAATGAATTAGAAGGCTGTGACACAACTGCATGCTTCACAGAGATCATTTCAAACAAAAATCTACACTGAGCTATAAGACTGTGAGGAATCTTCAGACTAATCCTTTATTTATTTCTCTGGAAAAGTTCAATATTATCACTTAATTATCATTTATCCTCTCTTCACTGTAAGGTTCCTCTCTCCATGATTCACTTCCACCTGAGTTTCACCTATACAGCACACCCTCACTCATTCTTTGTAGTTAAATCATGCCTGAAAATATTTTTAGGAGATTAGGCTTTTTAGATTTTCCTTGCACCTCCTTCAGTATTGTATTTAGACCAGTCTGATCCCTCTCACACAGTTTCTTTCCATCTGGTATATTTTGGTCCTTTTCCCTGCATTTTATTGCTTAATCTAAGAGGTGAACTTAATTTGAAGAATGCTGGACCATAGAGAGAATATGTGGTAAAGGCACCTCCCAGCCTGGACCATAATATTACATCTCCTCAATATTGCCATTACTAAATGCACCCTCACTATGTCTAAGAAGTACAGCGGGTTATCAACAGCACTGGGCATTAACAGAAGCAAATTCAGCTTTCAAAAAGTTTACAGATTAGCCTGCTGTATATTTGCTCAAATCTACTACCCATTCGGAACTACTGTCTGTTTCCCAAAGTTTGTTTCCCTATTTCAGCTGTACCTTCTACCATGAACAACCAACCTGCTCTTTTCTACCTCAAGGACAGCTCCTTTCTGGACAGCCCATAAAGCCTTCTTCTCCAGACAAGAACCTTTTCCAGACCAGAGGCACAGTCCCTTCTGTCAACACTAATAGAACCTCTACCTGTGGACTGCAAAATCCCAAGCCCTTCTTTCAAACCTGACAGCTCACATATCTTGTATGGTACAAGGTTTCACCACCCAAGAGTTCATTTTGAACTGTTTCTGTCAAACCACAGCTCTATCAAAAGTCCCTACAAGCAGCACAGGCTTGCTCTGCAAGTACTGGAGCAAACGGCTTACAAAGTGAAAGGGTGGCTCCCCAGATTTATATTGGCTTCCTATTTCTATCAAGAACTACATTGACTGGTGGCCACACTGTCACATCCAATCTGAATGCCTGATAGGTGCTTGCCTTCGGGGATGAAGGTAAAACGCAATGTATAGGAAAGTGGAAAACTTCAAATGTATTTTACTTGCTCAAAGACAAGCTTATAACCTCACACTGCCAACCACATACATCTTTGCATACTTCCCTTCCCTTTTCACTTCTTTTGTTTTTCTCATCAAAATGGTGCATTACTCATGTCTTTACACTCTTGATTTAAGTTGGGCCCATTTTCTTTACAGTTGAGACCTGAAGTAACATACCTTTTATTTCCTGCATTTAAAATACCATTACGATATATACCTATTTAATTGTATTTTAAAATTCAACACCTAAATTCCCCTAGCTAACTGGATTGCACCACTAATTCCTCCTTGATTTCCCTAGAGTATTTCCTGGTGACAAAATAGAAATCTATGAGTCGGAATTCCCTTGAATTGCTAAAGTCGTATCTGCATTACTTCAACCTGACAAATGTAAACTTTGTTGTGTAACAGGCAGATCCAACATAGACCATACAGAGAAAGCTCTAAGTATTTCCTCAGTTAAGAAATTTTCACGTCTTTGCTCTTTCAGCTACCTTGCACCTCTGCATTTCCAAAACAGTTACTGCAAGAAACAGTGGAGGGGCAGCACAGTGTTTGAAATGAAGTTTTCAAATCCCACTGATACCTATGGCAGCATGAAAACAGAGCTTTTTAGGCTACGCTGGAAACTGCTTCAGCCAGCTCCAGAGCTGAGCTAGCAGTAAAGCCCATCTCCATTGCTGGGTGAGAGGCACTGTGATACATCCTGGGAGCCACATTGCCTCTGGTGAGCCACCACCTTCTCCCTGCTGTGCAGGCATCCCACCTCTGCTGTCTTTCTGTCTCCAATATGTGCCCTGTCCCCAGCATGGGCCCTGCCCCAAACCTGGTCCCCAAATTAGCTGACTCTGGGTCTGAATAATTTGCCATTTCCTCCAGCAGAGTTTTTTCCTCTGACAAGCTCCCATTTGATTTACTGTATGGACAGGACACCCCTCCCTTTGCAAGTATGGCATGTCAGCCATCCAGGATATGCTGGAACTTTTTGGTAAAATCAGACATCCCATGTTTCACATCTTCCTTTTTGGATAACAAGGGAAGCATAAACGAGTATTGGGAATGTTACATTGATCATTTTAGTTTCTCATTCTTTTGACTTTAAGAATTCTCATTTCTTTTTTTCTAAATTAGTCATTACTCAATTAACCAAATAAAAATACAGCACATATCGACTTAGTGTCACTCTCTCTTATCCCACAGTTCAAGAGACACTACCACGATCTTGTCAAATAAATTTGCTTTGAGGAAATTATAAATTTGCTTGATAAAGAGAAGTATACAGGCAGAATGGACCTATACTCTCATAAAGCATTAGATTTAGTCGCTCAGAACATTTGAATTTAAAAACTAAGGATTACATGACAATGAAACATACTTGAAATAGCTTAAGAACTGAATAACTAGTAGATCTTGAAACCTTGTTGGCAATTGGGATTCATTATCAAAACATTGTGAAAATGCTTCCATTGTGAATATTAGGCATCAGTATTGCACTCACTGATGAAAACTTGTGAAAAGTGAAGAAAACTAATTAAATCTAGACTTTCTTTAGCCTTTTTTTGAGACGCTGCAAGAGATCACTTTGTTTAGCTTATCAAAAGGAAACAAACAAAAAAAAGAATGCTGAGAAGTGACTTAATTAGAATAAGAAAGTATGTTTTTGGGCAAAACATATCTTTAATCTACCTGGGAAGGTGATAATATAAAGCAATGGCTTGGAGGTACACTTAGATACCCTCAGATTAAAAGGTACACATATGTTTTTTGTTATTATTTTGACGCCAAAGATAAGTAATGATTGGAACAAAATACCTAAAGAAATGGTGAATTTTTCATCTTTTCATTCTTTTATATCAACACTGCATATTAAACATGAGATGGGTATTATGGTATCTGATCTAGGTACCTTCACATGGAAGAAACAGTGATCCCTTATGACTGAATTGTGCAGGTCTATAGCAGTTGAACAACATTTAAGCTTTTTGGTTTCAACCTGTTTGAAAGAAAATCAAAACCCACTGTCATGTCATAAATAACAGGGTTAAACAGCAAGGCTAATTGTAAATGAATGTATTTCTCCACTAGACTATCAGGTTTATAATAAAACATACATGAAGGTTTTAAAATGCAAAGCAAAAAGACTACTATTGTTTGGGTGTTTTTAGTAAACACCCGTGTAATGTTCTATTTCTATCTTAAAAATTTAAAAGTAAAGTATTTGCATATTTCTATTGGTGCTAAAAAAATTACATTGAAATGATATAGTAGTCTTAAATATAGGAAACATTTTAAATATTAAATATGCAAAATATAAAATAAAATACATTTATTGTTATACCATCCTATTTTTCCTTAAGTAGTTGCATTTGTTTCTTGAAAACCTTATACAGGATTTGATTTAGAGATACTCCCTTTAAAACATAATTGAGTACTTTTCATTCCTTAGACATTCTAATACATATTTATTTAACTAATTAATTTAGCCATGAAAAAGTATGCCTATTAGAGGCTGGAGGCAGACAAACAGTTGTAAACAAAATAACTCCACACACCCCCCTACTTCCTGTAATCCATTTGAAATTGCTGGTGATACTTAAACAAACATAGCATTTTGTTCCACTTCCCTCAATAGAAGTCATGATTAGAAAACAGAGTTCCATAATTGATTGCTTTGGCTCCTCTTATAATATCAGCACAGGCCAAGGCTGAAGGAAAAAGATTTAAGATAATATACAATATGAACATTTTTGCGTGGCATTAGTGCGCTAAGCTGTTTTTTGGTGCAGTAAGTAACTGTGACCTGACATTTCCAGAGCCCTGCACCCAAGGAGTAAATGAACAGTGAGCAAGTCACACCCAGTGGTCAAAGAAGATGTACTCCCGCTGAAGAGGTCAAAGAAGGTGTACCCACCTGATAAATAATGCTGTTAAACTCTTAACAACAGATGAGGAGAAAGCTGAGGTACTCAACCAATTTTTGTCTCAGTTGTCAATGGCAACTGCTCTTCCCACACTTCTCAAGTGGATGGACAGCAGGATGGGGACTGGAGGAGCAAAGGCCTTCCCATTGTAAGTATAGATCAGGTTCATGGCCACCTGAAGAACCCGAGCATACACAACTCTCTGGGACCTGAAGTGATGCATCCCAGAGCGCTGAGGGAATTGGCTGATGTAATTGCCAAGCCACTATCCATTATACTTGAAAAGTCATGGCATCCAGGTGAAGTCCCAGCTGACTGGAAAAGGGGAAATATTGTACCCATCTTTTAGAAAGGCACAAAGGAGGACCCCAGGAACTACTGACCTATCAGCCTCACCTCTGTTCCTGGGAAGATCATGGAATAGTTCCTCCTAGAAACTGTGCTAAGACACATGGAGAACAGGGAATTGATTCAAAACAGTCATCACAGCTTCACTAAGGGCAAATCCTGCCTGACCAACCTAGTAGCCTTCTATGATGGAGTGACTACATCAATGAACAAGGGAAGGGTTACAGATGCCCTTTATCTGGACTTCTGTAAAGCCTTTGACATGGACCATCACAACATCCTTCTTGCTAAATTGGAGAGAGATGGATTTGGTGGGTGGACTATTTGGTGGAAAAGGAATTGGTTGGACAGTCGCATCCAGAGGGTAGTCATCAATGGCTCAGAGTCCTAATGGACATCAGTGACAGGTGGTGTCCCTCAGGGATCTGTATGGAGATCAGTGTTATTTAATATCTTCACTAATGACGCAGATGAAGGGATTGAGTGCATGTTTGCAGATGACACCAAGCCAAGCAATGCAGTTGACACACCTGAAGGATGGGATGTCATCCGGAGTGACCTGGACAAGCTCAAGAAGTGGGCCCATGGGAATCTCATAGCGTTTAACAAGACCTGGGGCAAGGCAACCCCCAATATCAATACAGGGGATGAAGAGCAAGAGAAGCCCTGCCAAGAAGGACTTGGGGGTGCTGGTGGATGAGAGGCTGGACATGAGCTGACAATACGGGCTTGCAGCCCAGAAAGCTAACCATAATTACGGGTTGTATCAAAAGAAGAATGGCCAGCAGGTCAACAGAGGTGATTCTGCCTCTCTGTTTCCCTCTGGTGAGACCCTATCCGGAGTATTGTGTCCAGCCCTGGAGTACCCAGCACAGGAAAGACATGGACCTGTTGGAGCGAGTCCATACGAGGACCAACAAGATGATTAGAGGGATTAATCACGTTTCCTGTGAGAAAAGGCTGAGAGAACTGAGTTTGTTCAGCCTGGAAAAGAGGAGGCTTTAGGGTGGCCTAATTTTGGCCTTCCAGTACCTGAAGGGAGCCTACAAGAGAGAGGCTATTTACAAGAGTGTGTAGTGACAGGATGAGACGGAATGGTTTCAAAGTAAGTGAGAGTGGGTTCAGATTAGATATCATGGATAAATTCTTTACTGTGAGGATGGTGAGGCACTGGAACACGTTAGCCAGAGAAGTTGTGGGTGCCAATCCTTGGATATGTTCAAGGCCAGGTTGGATGGGGCTCTGAACAGCCTGGTTTGGCAAATGTTGTCCCTGCCCATGTCAGGGATGTTGGAACTGGATGGTCTTTAAGCTTCCTTCCAACCCAAGCCATTCTTTGATTCCATGATTTTATAGTATCCTGCAAACCTCCCATTAGTCTGCTTTCAGCAGGAATATTAACCAATGTCCTGTCAAAGATTAGAGAGGTGATTTAAGCCTTTCTCATCCACTGCTTATTTAAAGAGACCACTCTAAGTTGATTAGATCCAGCTCCCACCAACCTCCCAGTCCCCACACAGCAGCCACAGAAACAGTTTTTAGTAGAAGGATGGAAAATATCTGGCTGGTGTACTTGTACAGTGAGAGCCCAGTCCTGCAATGCTTTTGCAAACAGCTCCACCAATGCAGATGGAAATTGAAACATCAAACCCTAAATCAATGTAAGCATGTGCCATTGGAGAACAGCAGCTCTCAAAGCAAGCTCATGTACAAGCAACTATTCTTTCCAAGCAAAGCTAGAGAAGTAAAACTATAGAAAAGAAGTAAAAGTTTGAAACAGAAGTTACCTCTTCAGGCAAACAACACTAAGACCTGTGTACAATCAGTGCTAATTGGTCTTCTTTGGAAATACTCTGTCAGATCAGTCAGACTGTATGGAACTGATCAAAATCAAATGAGAAATTAATTCCCTCATCAGTCTTTTTT